>NC_071671.1:10890000-11625000 GCF_028554725.1 Zeugodacus cucurbitae | reverse complement strand
CATCATGAATAGACTTACTAACGAGCAACGCTTGCAAATCATTGAATTTTATTACCAAAATCAGTGTTCGGTTCGAAATGTGTTTCGCGCTTTACGTCCGATTTATGGTCTACATAATCGACCAAGTGAGCAAACAATTAATGCGATTGTGACCAAGTTTCGCACTCAGTTTACTTTATTGGACATTAAACCAACCACACGAATGCGTACAGTGCGTACAGAAGAGAATATTGCGTCTGTTTCTGAGAGTGTGGCTGAAGACCGTGAAATGTCGATTCGTCGCCGTTCGCAGCAATTGGGTTTGTGTTATTCGACCACATGGAAGATTTTACGCAAAGATCTTGGTGTAAAACCGTATAAAATACAGCTCGTGCAAGAACTGAAGCCGAACGATCTGCCACAACGTCGAATTTTCAGTGAATGGGCCCTAGAAAAGTTGGCAGAAAATCCGCTTTTTTATCGACAAATTTTGTTCAGCGATGAGGCTCATTTCTGGTTGAATGGCTACGTAAATAAGCAAAATTGCCGCATTTGGGGTGAAGAGCAACCAGAAGCCGTTCAAGAACTGCCCATGCATCCCGAAAAATGCACTGTTTGGTGTGGTTTGTACGCTGGTGGAATCATTGGACCGTATTTTTTCAAAGATGCTGTTGGACGCAACGTTACGGTGAATGGCGATCGCTATCGTTCGATGCTAACAAACTTTTTGTTGCCAAAAATGGAAGAACTGAACTTGGTTGACATGTGGTTTCAACAAGATGGCGCTACATGCCACACAGCTCGCGATTCTATGGCCATTTTGAGGGAAAACTTCGGAGAACAATTCATCTCAAGAAATGGACCCGTAAGTTGGCCACCAAGATCATGCGATTTAACGCCTTTAGACTATTTTTTGTGGGGCTACGTCAAGTCTAAAGTCTACAGAAATAAGCCAGCAACTATTCCAGCTTTGGAAGACAACATTTCCGAAGAAATTCGGGCTATTCCGGCCGAAATGCTCGAAAAAGTTGCCCAAAATTGGACTTTCCGAATGGACCACCTAAGACGCAGCCGCGGTCAACATTTAAATGAAATTATCTTCAAAAAGTAAATGTCATGAACCAATCTAACGTTTCAAATAAAGAACCGATGAGATTTTGCAAATTTTATGCGTTTTTTTTTTTTTAAAAAGTTATCAAGCTCTTAAAAAATCACCCTATACATATTCATATACATATATGTATGTAGAGGCCACAATCCACACGCTAACTGTAATTTCTGCCAATGATTTTGCTACATTCTTTGGAGAAATTGAAAATATATTTTCTTGCGTGAATTTCAATTTGTCGCTGGCTTTATGCGGTCAGTGCCATTGTGTGAGGCGTTTGCGTGTGGCATACAATATGCCAGCTGCAACTCGCTTTTGCTATTGTTGTAATTGTTGGTCTGTGGGTTCTTATCTGGCACAACAATCAACAACGTTCATATGCCACACGCTTTCTGTGTGTTTGCACACCTGCATACAAATATTAGTTTAGTGGCTTTAAAAGTTTAATTTTTATCGGCAATAATTCACTAAATAATATTTCGATTTCGATTTAGCAGAAAATAGATTTGTCTTCAAAATAAAGACAATATGCTTGGATACATTTTTTCTACCGAGAATTTTGAAAGCGAAATAAAATATGATTTTGAATATTTTGGAAAAAATTTTATAGGGTTAATCGAATTTTGAGCGAAAAATTAGTTTTTCTTCGAAACGATATGATTTTAACAAATTATTTGTTATTAAAAATTCAAGTTAAATATTTTTGAACCAATATATCATCAGTTTTCCAAGGAAATATTACAGAAATTAATTTTTCAAAAGCCAATTGATCTCAATCGAGACAACGGCTTCAGCATTTAGGGGCTCCACATTATGTTAATCAGGAAGAGATTTCGTTAGTGAAGCCACAAAGCCTTTTGAAATTCGGAACACGCGCAGGCATGATGATTACTCCTCATTAACTACGTGACTGCACTCCATCTGGTATCGCAAAGGACCAAAACTAGTCCATGTGTGGCTTTATATCCTACCAAAGTAACCTAACCGAACCTAGTTGACCTCAAATAAGTAGAGTTTAAAAAGCCAAAGTCGAATTTCCAGTAAAACAACGAAGAGTTTAAATCTGGATTTATAGATTATACATTTTCTATAAAAATTAATATCTATAAAAAACAAAACGGCGGTTACTGTAGGGCTGCGAACGGCATATAATTTTTAAATTTTTTTGTAAGACAAAGCTCTAAAAAAATTAAGAAAATTATGATTATATACATAGATAGTAGAAGATATGGATGTTGAAATATACCAGTTGTAGATTACAGTTGAACTTCCTTAACTCGAATCACCATAATTCACAAAAAGAAATCGAGTTATAAAAGTTTGAGTTATGGAAGGAAATTTGTATGAAATTTGGTTTCCAAACGCTATCGACAATTCAAAAGCTCGAGTAATGGAGATCTTCGTGATATAGAAGTTCGAGTTATGGAAATTCAACTGTATAGAGTTTTTAAAAATCGAAAATTTTTAGTGACAAAGAGGCTTACTGTCCTGAACTTAAAAGATTAGATGGTTTTCAGAGTCTAAAAACAAGAGTATTTTTACATTTTTGTTTAAATATATACAATCATATATTTCATTTAAACAATTCAACGTTTCAAATATACATATTTAAACAGTTTTTTTTTGAAATTTTTATATAAAAATTCCGAAAATTTAGCCGCTGGCACCTCATCACCCATGACGTTTCCAAAATAAAGGTCTTGCAGTGGACATCATAACTCATGATTGATTCATCTAAAATCAATAAACCAAGTGGATAAATCTAGTTAATGAAGGAAGGAAAAAAGAAAATATTCAAATTTGAATGTTTGAAAACTCACTTTAGTCAAATTTTCGCCATATTTTGGCTCGAAAAAAATAGTTATAATAGTAATATAAAAAAATCCTTCGTTCATTAACTAACTAGATAATGTTATTCCAAAGATGTGTGCCAAATTTGAACAAAATCGCTGCATAACTTTTTGAGATATCGTGTCCACCGACTTGAAAAATATAGTTTTGAGATAACTGCGTTTAAACTTTTACATTCGTACTTACGTGGCCTGTTGGAACGGAACTTCCAAAGGAGATATCTCTTAGAATATTACACGGATTGATTTTGATATTTTTGGATTATATTTTAAATATTTTGTAGTATTTAATAAGACAATAATTATTTTTTTGTCAAATTTTGAAAATTTTAAACCTACCTAAACCCTTATGCAGCATATTAAATATAGAAAATTTGTCTGACACATATGCTATTTTTGGTATTAAATATTAATTGAAAAAAGAAATTGTAAATATAAGCTCATTAAATGCTCTTCACCAAGTTTCAAGTAATAAATATTTGCATAATATTTTTCACACATTTTTATATTTATTTTCTAATTTGTAATGGTAAAAGTGAAAAATCACAATTGTAATGCCCTTGTCTGTAATTGAAAGATTACAAGCCAAGGAGCAAGCAACTACAGTGTGTCTACATTCTCTAGCCTACTCATCAAAACACAAAGTCGACAGAAAATACCGTTTAATGAGCTTATTAAATTTCAATAAGGCTGTAGCTTATAAAAATAAATTATTGCGCGTAGAGTTGCAAGCGGTGTGTCAAAGGTGGCTATCAATTGAAAACATAGTATAGAAGCAGCAGCAGCAAGAACTTTCAACCTGCCGCCCATGAATCTTCTTAAAAGCTTAAATTATAACATTTTATGTATGAATATAACCGGTACAAAAATCTATAAAAAAATAATTGCTTTCGCGCTTTGTGATGTGTTGTCTTGTATGTCGGGTCGTATACCACTTAAAGTATAGCAACATTGTTGCTTGTATAAAATTATACATGTATATATATATACAGGGCAATGGGGTCATATGTAGAAGTTCACGCAAGTGAGGAAAGTTTCTGATTGCCATTCACTTGGGAGTGGCCAGGAACGATTCTTTTGCATATGACTCAAGCAGCTCACGACTTCCGGTTTTAGACCAAGTATCCTCTGGGTAGCCAACAGACATCCGTTTGAAGGCGAGCTAAAGTGAGTAGGCGAAGCCCGCTTCTGCGGTTATGCGTAGGGTTTGGGACCCACCACTTAAAAAATACCTCCCAATGAAAGACCGAACAGAGCCTCGGATGAGAAACCCCACTTTTGATGACGACCCCTGCAATCGTTTTAAGGATCACGATTTGAGGGCATGCACCTGGAATGTCCGGACCCTTAATTGGGAAGGTGCCTCTGCTCAGCTGGTTGATGTCCTCATTCAACTAAAGGCTGACATCACCGCCTTCCAAGAAGTGCGATGGACGGGACAAGGACGGAAGAAGGTGGGTCCTTGTGACATCTATTACAAAGAGATCAAAGAGGCCGAAATGCGTGAGTATGAAAAGCTTGAAAAGCTGACCGACATGGGTAATGCTCGAAAATTTTATGAAAAGATGAGGCGATTTACAGAAGGTTTCAAGACCGGAGCATTATCATGTAGGGACCGAGGAGGTAATCTGGTAACGGATGTCCAGAGCATACTGGGATTATGGAGGGAAGACTTCTCCGACCTGCTGAACGGCAGTGAAAGTACAACACCAGGAGATGGCGAACCCGATTCCCCAATCGATGACGATGGAATAGATATTCCATTACCCGACCATGAAGAAATTCGAATAGCAATTTCCCGCTTGAAGAACAACAAAGCGGCGGGGGCCGATGGATTACCGGCTGAGCTATTCAAATACGGCGCGCTCTATTGGATGCGGCTATATTCACTTAAAGCGGTTCCAACGCCAAATATATATATATATATATATATATATATATATATACACAGCATAAATTTTATGTAATTATACCAAAAGCTCCTAAGCCATATTCCAGTGAAAATAATACCGTTGAATAAAAAATTGTTTTGGGCGCTTAGCAACAGGTATTTTGGTAATGAAATGCTTTTAGCTGCTGGCATCGCAAGTAAATTGAAACGGCACATATTCAAGTAGATATGTGAAACCTACAAACACTCTTATATAATTATATATAAATATATATTTTAATTACGATTTTTAATTGTAGAGTAATCTCTCTAAGAAAGGAGCAAAAATTTTATATTTCGTTTTAACTGAAGTTTCCAATAATATTTTCTTTGTAAACTCAATTACATACAAAAGTTTTAAAATTATTGCTTTTATAACCAGAAATAAAGTTTTGTGTTTCCCAAAAAATTTGGCTCAAATATTCTAATTTCCTTTTGATACAGAAATGTTCTAAATTTACTTTTTAATTTCGTTGAAATTGAAGTACCTTCTGCATATTTATTTATTTATGCAAATATATTGTTGTTCTACTGTAATATGTAAACATTTAATTGCCTACATACTGCCACTGCAATATCCAATTACTATCTATATATAGCTCTTTTATAGAATATCAAAATTTATTATTTGCTAATTTCAAGCAAAATTAATTACAATGTAGAAAACCTATCAAACCAAACAGTCCCTGGAGCTTTATTACTCCCAAAGCCAACAATTGCTAAACATGTGTATTAACACTATTAGCATTAGCATACATATAGTTGTCAATATATTTTCATATACATACATATGTATGGCATATTCCCAGCAAATGTATAACTCTTACCCTAACAACCACCATCCTCGCTCTTCTTTGACCATACTCCACATTAAATTATTGCCTGACATGTGGAGAAATTTAATGTGACCAAACTGTTATTTACGGTTTGCGAAAAAATTTGTAGCAAGGGAAAAGGGGTGTCAAAGAATAATAGCCTGGTAGCAGCATAAATATTTGAGATCCCACACATTGAGCGATTTACTGTTCTCTACATGAAATAGTAAAATAGTAATCAAGCTGATGTCACGTAGAGGCGACTGGCTATAGATAGGTAAATATATTTATTGCTATTATTTGAATGCTGGTGAATTTGATAATAGGTTGGATACACTTTAAACTAAACTAAGCTTTAGATAGAGTAGCAATTTAGAACAATATTTTACAGAAAATAAAAAAAAATATAATTTATTAAATTAATTCCCAAAGATAAGATTTAACTCACGAAGTTATTGCCTCGTTCAAAATTGTTCTATAAGGATCTTAGAAATAATTCAACTATAGAACATGAAGAGATGAAGAGCGAATACTTGAAAGGGAGTTAAAATCTATCATAAGTACTTTGAAATGAAAATAATAGAACAATTTACGGAGCATTGGCGCTAAAATATTGTAGAGCAGAAAGATATATGTATTTAAATTATTGTTCAATTATAGCAGAAACTTATGAATGACATTTTACCTGCCAAATTGATAAGGTAGTATCTAGTAATATTAGCAAAGTTTTTTAGATCGGCGTTAAATTTTCATTTCTACACAGGTAATATTTACTTAGATAAAAAATACCTAAACATTTTGTTGAGTGATGGGTTGTACGAGTATATGTAGATGTCAGATTCTGAAACCATTTGAGTTTTTGTAGTAACATTTTTTATTCTTATAGGCTTTTCGCACAGCTATATTATGTAATTAATTATTAATTTAATACATTAATATTTTAATTGAGAAAGCAGCTTTTGCCCTTCGCACAGCCGGCTACTCGTTTAACGATCAGCTGTTAAACATTTTTGTGTTTGCTGTTCATAAGAGCTCGGCAAGTTTCCAGCAGTGAACAACAACCCTCTTGAATTTCCTTAGCAACTCAATTTGTATTCGATTAAAAATTAATGTAGGAAAATAAAATTTTTCTTTTGTTTCATAAATCGATCTAAATCAGCGCTTTAATCGAGCAAATGCCAGTTAATTGAACAATTAACTTCTGTGCGAAAAGGCTTTCTTTCTCTAAGCTGTATATCTGTTTTGTATAGTTATTCCTATTTATTATGGTAAGCTTCATAATGGTAATCATATAATTTTTGATATTAATTTGAAATGTAGCTATAACCAGTGATGATTTGTTGAATTAAGCGCTTAAGATACGGCTACACGGCTACTAATTATGTGGCTCTCTATGGCAGCTCCTTTAATAGCGTTTTTAGATAGCCAAATAAATTGATCAATTAAAATTTTTATTGAGAAACCCTTTTTTACTTATACACTGCTGGCTACTCGATAAACGATCAGCTGTTATACATTTTTGTTTTTGCTTTTCATAAGAAGTTGGTAATTAGCTAATTAATATTTTTTAGCAGCGACATCTACCGTAGCTTTTTTTATAAAAAAATTCAGCCAATTGCAGACAAAGAAATTATATCGTAAGTCTTTGTCGCAGAGTTGCATTTGATTTTCGAGACGATTGAAATTTAATAAAAAATAAATGTAGATTTTATTTTTATGGTAAATCGATCTTAATAAGCGTTTTAAACGAGCAGAGGCCGGTTAATTGATCAATTAGCTCCTGTGTGAAAAGGCTAGAAAATTCCACTAGAATGCTCTCTCTATGCTATATCACACCAACTTAAATACATATGTATATAGCTAATATTTATTTATCTCTATTTATTTATGCTGCTGAATTCACCAGTAAACCGCTGTGTGCGTATGCTGTGCCACATATTGCCATCGGGTGCAAAACAATTTATTAATATTATTGCTTTGATTCCAGCCAATAAAATTTCACTATTTTTTCATATATTCGTTTGCAAAAATATTTTATTTACTGAGACAATGCATTTCATATGAAATTTCGCATAAGTGAATAATGCTAGGAAATAAATTTACATGCGATAAAAATTGTTTATTTTGACTTTTATCGCTAGCAGATATTATGCAGATATTCAAATTACAATGCGCATGTAAATGTAGTAATAACAATAGTGACAAAATAAAAAGCATGAGAGAGAATGTAAAGGTCTGCATGCATAATGAAATTATCAGTTAAGTAGCAAGTCCAAATCATTGTAAAATTGAACTACAATATGTAGTATAAGTAGCAATAATCTAATATATCTCTGACTAATTATCTCCCTAACATAAGTAACGAATTAGCAAATTGACCATTTTCCTAACTGACCGACTGCAATTCGTCAGTGTACAACGTGCAACAACAACTGGGCAAATTGCATAAATAACTCAACAAGTGAGGGGAAAACACAATCTTCGATATAGATCCGCTCTTGTATTAGTTTACTGTTATTGGTTTGCTATTGTTTCTGTTTTCGCTTGTTCACAATGCGAGAATTTGCAATTCAGATTTCATTCAAATTTGCGAAGGCATAACAAGCTACGCAGGTACACCAAAAAAATAAGACAAAAACAAATATAAATAACCAATGCTAACAAAGCGCCGCAGGCGTTGAGCGAGGAAGTGCTAGAAAAAATTCAAATTCGATATTGCTTGGGGAATAAAGTCAACGCCGACAATTTGAATAACAGCTGTGTTGTATTGTATTTTTTTCGTGCATTACGTGTTTTGATTATATTAGTGGTGGTTATTGTGGTTGTTGTGCGCTACTTGCCCTACTAGTTATCAATTTCTGATGGGGCGGACAAGGATGTGTTAATGCTTTATTAGAAAAAAAAAAATTAGAAAAGCTTTTTCGGACAATCCAAAAATTTGTTTAAAAAAAGATTTAATTCTTTAAAAAGGTTGCCACCCGTTTGAAAATTTAAAGCACTAAATTAAAATGTTTTGAAACCCAAATCGTGAAGCGGAACCTGCTTTCAATCGTTCAGTGTAATACTGCGATAATTTAATTTTAATGAAAAGGTTGCCACCTGGTATAATATTTTATGTCGAAAAAATATTTTTTTTATGGCGACAACCTCTGTTATTAAAAATCGAAAAATAATAAAATAAAAAAATCACGAATAATTTTAATTGTGCTTTATATATTTAAAATATTTTTTGTTGGAAGTTGCCACCTGTTGGCAAAAATTATAAGATTAGCTTAATAAAAATAAAATTACATAAAAAATAGAGAAACACAAAAAATTTCAGTTAAAACAGGCTTTAGAGAGCTGCCACTTGTGGAAAAATTTTATTGCAAAAATTCAAAATAAAATTTAATTCTTCGACAGTTTGTTTTAGAATAGTCGCCCTCGTTTTAAATGAATTGATTAAAATTGTTTATGTTTGAGGTTTAGAAGAATTGCCACCTGTTTGAACACAAACTATTTAAGTCTCGACTCCAACTGCAAATTGAAAACAGAGACAAATTAAACTCTGTACATGCATATTTTGATTCTGTGGTGACAACTGCACTTCGTTCATAATTTCGCACTACTAATTATATAGAGAAATTTCTACCTACTCCACACTCAGTATCGTAATAGTTCTTAAATATTTTTGTGGTCCACATTGAACATAAATTCATAAAATATTATGCTATTTTTATGAGGAGAACTCATACATACATAAGTAGCAAATACATCTCAATTACGCACATTTTAATAAGCCGAATCAGTATTATTTAGCCTACTTTTATGCGCAGTGAAAAATTATATTATATATTCTATAGTCCTCACTAATATTATTGAAGCAGCAACACATTAAAACAATTAATAACCAATTCAATGCTTGGCAAAACTTCTTTGAGCATTTCTAATTAACAAAATTGCCTTTAATTTCAAACTGAAGCATGCAGCACAAAAGTATGCTACACCAACAAAATGACAGGCCGAAAAAGGGTAAGTAGGTCTAGTAAGCGTAGAGAATATTGCTTTCTAAAAATGCTTTATTTCACAAATTTTCAACCAAACAAGCAATTTCCCAATTTACTGGTAAATTTCGTGCGTTTGCCTGTGACTTTGCATGACATTGACTTGTTGGTTGCCGTGTAAGTGTTTAGATTGCTGCCGATTTTGCAGCATGATGACTTTGTGTTGCGCAATTTCATTTAGAAAATGTAAAAGGCAACTCGATATCAAAGTGTTGTGCACACATTTATTCAAGTGCAACTAGTGAAAGCTCTATTTCGATACTTCAGTGTAGGTTTTGTGTTTCCCAAAGCAAGTGATTTGAAGTAGCGTGACAGACCTTTCGTTACGAAGTAGTACAACTACATAGACGATTTGCTAATATGAAAATTTAAAATGAAAATGTACAGAGATCCTAAAAGTATACTATGGCAAAAAGTAAAGTCATCTGTTAGCCTTAATTCCAAGTATCCTGATGATTTTTCAGTGAAACAGTGCAGGTAATTAACTCCAAATGTACCAGAACCTAACTAGTTCATTATTAATTAAACTCTCAACCAATCTTTGTTAATTGAATTGATTTTTGAAACTAGAATTTTTTGGTCTTTGGTCTCTTTTCATATAATCATTGCTGTATAAGTTTCCATAATAGGTTGCGCACAGCCTTCCTTTCGTGGTGATTTATAAATATTTTGACCACGGAAAGTCTGTTCACAGAGTAAACGAAATTGTGTGAATGAACAAGCCAGTTCTATGGCGGTATTTTCACATACATACGTACATATGTAGTTGTACACCTTTATTTAAATAATAGTATTCGTTCTTCACACAGCGCATAAAAATAAAGTTTTAATTAAAAATTATATCTTTACTTCCCTTGGGGCCTGTCAAATACGTATAATTTTTGCAGTTCCTAAAAAAGTTAAAAGTCAAGCGTACACACAATTCAGCCGAACGAAATAGATAAATAAATTATATGACCTACCCACACTGACGTCAATGGAAGCTTTCATAACGATGTTTCTCTCCCAAAAATTAAAATTTTTGCATATACAGATACTTATTTAAGTATTTAATTTTGATATATTAAAAATTTTAGATTACTATTCCAACAGCCGAAAAAGCTGCCTCAGTTGCTTTTATTTGGGACTTGAAGTTCCAAGTCTTGAAGTTTCAAGCCTTCAAATTTGTTTTTTTAATGAAATTTATCACTTTTACTTGAAGGAATAGATCTTGATCTGACTGGACAAATATTCTAATACAATTTATTTTCAAATTTTTCGAGTTCTGAGGTTCCCACGACTGAATTATAAGTTATAAACCTAGTATAAGCCCGAAACAAAATTTGAAGCAACTCAATTTATAGTGTCTTAAGGATTTACATGGGTTTATACAACATCTCAAGAATATTATCCTAAATTTTCAAGCCGATCCGAATAATAGTTTCGGAGATACAACCTTTGGAAGGTGTGCGCTCCAGGTCAGATATTATTGTTACTCAAAACTTTAAACGTGTTTTTCTCGGAACCGTGTTTTCAAAGTCGGATGTCAAATGTACTCAAAAACTACTCAACCAATCTTGATGAAATTTTGCACAGGTGTTCGAGTTACAATTTAAGCAAATATCAAGCAAATTTGGCCGAAATTTTATTTTTTTGGAAAAATTCCAATTTTTACTTTTTTTGTCTTTCCTTCATTCTAGCACGAGTTTATGGTCTTAACTAAAACACGAATTTTTTTTTCATGTTAGTTAATCCTGTCAGGAGTTATGCTGACAACGCGGGACCGCCTTTTTTCCGAGGGATCACCGGAAATGACGTCGCAATGAAGGAGTTTTATTTTTTTTTTTTTAAATTTCAGAAATTATATGTATCTATAAGACAGAAAAAAGTTTGAATTAAATAAATAATTTTTTACATAAAAAAAAATATTGAAAATATGCCTTTTTTGCCCAACAAACCCCATGTAACCCCGTAAGAACTTAATAGTTTTATTTTACTGATCTATAAATTATGAGAAAGAGTATCAACAAATTTTCATTGAAATTTTCATTTGAGAAAGGTTAAACCTTTACAGATTCATTGATCACTTAAGGCCTGAAATAATGAAGTAATGAAGAAAATGTGTCAGATTCAAAAGTTAAATTTCAACACCCCTCACTAGAACTCTCGGCCAGGCACAAACTCTTCATAACATTGAAAAATCTAGATGTGTTTCTATATAATTTGCTTGTATTTCTATATAGAACTATACTATATACTATAGCTCATTCACTCTTTCTAGGCCGAGTGTTCTATTGATTGTTTTATAGACCAATACCAACATTTGCGTCAAATATTACCAAGGACAAGCTGAGTTAAAAACAAGTTGCCATAAAATATTCGCTTTTAAGTTTTTACAATGCGCACACATTCTTGATAAGAAAAACTATTTTTAAACATATTTTGAACAGAAAAAGCAATTAAATTTCACTAACAGCGTACGAGCGTATTTTTAGAAATGCAAATTTGTATGCGGCTATTTTTGCTAAGCTAATCGCGGTCACCGTAATAATCATATATGCAACAACAATTTTAATTTTCAATTATGTGCAACAAATGCAAATAAGCCATTAATTTCCGGCGTGGAAATGGCAAACAGCTGGTAGGCGGTCGAAATGGTGGAAATGCAATGAAAGCAAGTAGTGGAAGGGGCCGAAATGAAAGAAAAAAAAATACTAAAGAAAAATTAAAAAGTGGTGGCTTTAAGTTGAGTATATGTACATATGGCTTGCATCTATTTTTTACCTCTGTGCATTCCACGAGCTTCTAAAGGTAAGTCACCGCTGTGCTGTGTCGAGAAGCACGTCGTATTTCAACATCAAAGTCCCATTTATATAATTATATTTGTTTCTGGCCAATTTACCTTGAAGTTTAATTATTTTGTTGCTAAAAATAAAAGAAAAACTTCGGCGAAGCGAGCGAATGGGAGAAAGCGAAGAATTAGCAGCGGAAAGTAAAGTGCTTTGTAATGATGTTAAGGGAGGATATATATGTATGAGTATATAGGAACACACTGTATGAAAATAACTTTAAGAAGTAATACATATTTTCGTTTTCGAATAAAGAGAACAATGTTTTTCGTTGGAACGCTGATTTCGAATAGTTTTGTCCCGTAGTTTTGGAGATGTTATATTACTTGAATTGCGTTAAGATAAATTTCTACCATAGTAAAAAAGGTATCATTTTTAAATTTCGAATAGTAGTAATTTTGGAATATTCTTCGAAAAAAATTTCCAATTTTGAATAATGTACAATATTCGATTTTTGTACTCACTCAAATATTTGATTTTGCACATGAAATTAAAAATATAAAATTTCTACAAAAGGATAATGCCTTTTCGTTGGAATAATTTTCGATTTTTTCCTTTTCTCAAAATTAGTCAGTAATTATCAATAAAGCAATACACATTTACCTCAATTAAAAAAGGTTCCTCATAGCTTTTCGAACAGACAAATTAATTTAAAGCATTAAGAAAGCAGTTTTTGCCTTTCGTACAGGCGGCTACTCGTTTAGCGTTCAATTGTTATAAATTTTTGGTTTTGCTGCTCATAAGAACTTGGAAAGTTTCATGAGCTGTTTGCTATTTTATCAATAAAACAACAAAAAACAATAAAACTCAGCTAAACTTATAGCGTGGACAACAACCCGCAGAGCTGACTTTCAGTTTCAACTCGATTTGTATTCGATTAAGTCTTAATGTAGTACAATCTGATTCTTTATTTTGTTTAGTAGATAGATCTAAATCAGCGCTTTAATCGAGCAAAGGTAGATTAATTGATCAATTAACTCCTGTGCGAAAAGGCTATAATGCTTAATGTAACACCAATTTTAATCGACTATTTGGTTCTCGAGATATTTTAATTTATTTCTAACGAAATTCTTAAGTTAATCAAGAACCTTTTTTTAAGATATTTTGAAAGGTATACCAGACAATTTGTCCTACATTATTCGAACTCATTTGGTTGGTCTGGTTTTTGTACAAATAAATGTAGATTAATTTTTAACTTGTGTAGCATGTGTGTTAAGGTAATTGAAATGGGAAAACATTTTATTGGTGTCAACAAAAATAGAAAAAGGAAAACTATAAATATTGAGCAGAAACAACACAGTTCTACTTACACCTACCTACCCTACTATTAGCCTCAAATGATTATATGTTAATGAAAATATTATCAGCTTAGAGGCTTTACCAGGCGTTTAAAAATTTTGTGTCATGGGAGAAAATCTACAAAAAATCAGCTGTGCATAGAAAGCGTATTGAGCAAAACGCAATTCTTGTTCGCCCATATCACTAGCTCCTTATTATGCTTCACATACGTTCTTATCATTTTCATTACAAGTCTTGCTATTGTTATTGTTATTGCGCTGTAATTACAAGTTAGAAACAGTCAACAGTGAATAATGTCACTCCCAAATGCGTAGTCCTTAGTTAATGTTTTATTTCCATTTTTCTTCAACCACTTTCTTACTCCGACCATTTACGACACAATTGACACACACTTCAACAGGTGGGCCTTTGTTTCGCTGCCTACAATTTAGTGCTATCACAAGCGTTGAAAAATACCAAAAACACAGGCATGAAAGTGAGCCACGAAACGAGCGAAATAAAAAAGGCAAAATTTCCGCTTCGTAACAGCGGAAGTTGCTTGGCATTAAAAGCTATGCGAGCCCGTTTGCTCAGCACTACCTTCAAATCGCTTAACGTTTAGCCAGCTACTGACAGCCTTACACATATAGGGCTGGTTGTATAAATATTCAGCTAAACGAAGGCATAATTGCCAAATAAGAAGAGCATTAAATTCGCTTTAACGGTGTGAGTAGTAATAAAAAGTTGTAAGGCTAACGCGTTACACGTGGCGCGCTAGATTAGATTGCAGGTAAAGGGATTTTTCATTGGACTGATGTGAAAGTGAGTTTTAATGAAGTAACGTAATGATTTTTGTTTTTAACTGAAATAAATTATTTCCATAATTTTGTGTTTTGTCTACGAAACGTTTTTTCCTTTCTTCATGTCTTCATTCAAAAAACTTAGTGGATTACCACAATGAACCGAACCTCAAAAGTTGATTTTTGCAGAACTCAAATAAATCCATTAACACAATGTATGCTCTAACAGAAAATCTGGGCTTATAAAGAATATTTTCGGAAATTCTCGAGGTTAAGATCGATATGTGATCAATCAGAGGCTTAAAATCAAGCCTCAGTTATGAATCTATATAATATACTTAGCTATGTCATGATATAGCTAAGTATAATTTCCGGACACCTTCTTCGCTCTGAAACCAGATAGTTGAAAAATGCCTTTCAGACTCAAATTGAACATACAAATGTATATGTAATTCTGCGCTCACTAGTAGAAAATGGAGAAGTTTAAGGTTAGCGGAGGAACAAATGTTATTGTAGTTTTTATATATCTAGCATCATAACAATTTGGGAAGAATGAACTCTAACTCTCACGTAAGAGCTCTCTATATAAATATATATAATATTAGGTTGTCATTCTCCCGCTCTCCTCAAGACGGAAGCCTTTTTGTATTTTGAATTTCGCGGCCATGTATAAAGCGCTATAGAGCTCGTATCTGGCAATACTATACATCTTTGAAAGATCTTGACATAACCTACAAAATGATGTTAGGCATGATTCGTTTGGATATTTCGTTCAACAGTTATAGAGGTGTAGACATGGAGTTCACTAACGCCGAAAGTTGCGCCATTTTAAAGTTTTCCTTCGTTAAAGCCAAATCTGCTAGAGAAACGTTCCGTGAGATTAATGGTGTTTTGGGGGATGGTACTCTATCACTTCGAACTGCGGAGGAATGGTTTCGACGATTCAGAGCGGGTGAAAACGACACCATGGATAAGCCAGCCGTCGGAAGACCTCTGACAACGAGTACCGATCAAATCATTGAAAACATCGATTTAGACCGGCATGTGGCATCTCGTGATATCGCACAGGAGACGGAAGTTAGTCACCTAAACATTTTAAACCATATGCAGAAGGATACACAAAAAGGCTTGATGTTTATGTGCCGCATGATTTGACGCAAAACAACCTTCTGGACCTCTCCTGCGATAAGCTGCTGGAACGGAACGAACTCGATCCATTTTTGAAGCGGATGGTGACTGGCGACGTAAAATTGATCATTTACGGCAATATCAAGCGAAAACGGTCGTGGTCGAAGACCGGTGAATCGTCCCAAAATGTGGCCAAGCCAGGAAGGTTTAGCTGTGTATTTGGTGGGATTGGAAGGAAATTATCCTCTATGAGCTGCTCCCATATGGCCAGACGCTTGATTCTACAATCTACTGAGAACAACTAGAGCGCTTGAAGCAAATGATTGACCAGAAGCGTCCAGAATTGGCCAACAGGAAGGGTGTAGTGTGCCACCAGGACAACGCCAGACCACAGACTTCGTTGATGACTTGTCAGAAGCTACAGGAGCGGATGACAGGTTTTATCGTATCCCCCATATAGCCCGGACATAGCGACAAGTGATTACCACCTGTTTCTGTCCATGGCGAACGCCCTTGGTGGTGTAAAGTTGAACTCAAAAGAGGCTTGTGAAAAGTGACTGTCCGAGTTCTTCGTAAATTAGGAGGGGGCTTCTACGAAGAGGCCCCTCGTAAATTACCGACTATAAATTTTTGTATTTCATATTTCACCATAATTTTTTTTTGCCATTCTGTAATATTCATGTACAATCAAGTCAACAATTGTCAAATCTTCTATTATGTTCGAGCTTTAAGGTTTCTAAATTTACTAAAACTTAACTATATGGAATAGAATATACTTTTTATTAGATTTTAAACATATTGATAAAGAAAAGTATTATTTAATACTATATTTAAAAATATCTAAGTAACAATTTTTTATACACTTTAACAATTCCATGAAAAAATATATAAAAATAATATTCAAAAACAGTATCATGCTATTTTTATCACAATGCAATTGTTGTTATTTTTATCGCCATTTTTTACGTCCACTCTTCCAGACACCATTATTGCCGTGTACTGCTATTTTTCGTCGCTTTTATGCACGACTTTCAAAAGCTTTAGCCTTTTTTGTGGGCTTTTCGATGTCGCCGCCACCGCCGCCAAAGCCTATACACACCTATGCGCTTTTTTGTTGCCACACATTTTATGGCGATGCAACCGTTATTGTGCTTTTGTGCTGTTATATATTTTTTCATTCGACAGTGCATTTAATGGCTTTCAAGCATGCAATGCACAATATACGTGTGCGTGTGTATGTGAGTATGTTAATTGCTGTGTATGGCGGTGGAATTTGCTAGCAGCAGCCTTGGCTCAGCCAGCGTGAGTGTATGTGCGCACATGCCGACATAGGTCGCAACTATTTTTTGTACTTTTTTTTTGTTTTTTTTTTTTTTTAGTTTTGCAGCCAACAAACTTTGCCGCATTCAAAAATAAATTGTAATGTTAGTTCGGTTGTAATTATAAAACTATTTTCGGCGCAACTTCGTCAGTTCCGGCGACAAGAGAGGCCGGGCACATTAGATGCTCGGGTAAAAATAGTTTGCGGTCCTTCTACACACATACATACACTGGCGCTTTTAATAGCACACTTTACTGGCAATTTGCTTTTCTCATTGTTATGCCTGAGCACGTGTTTTGATTTTAGCCGTTTAGAGCTGCACTTGTGTGCCACTGTGTTGTAGAGTGTATGTGTATGTGTGTGTGTTTGGCTTTGTGCCGCTTTCATGTCGAAATGCAATTAAAAAGGTTGCACTTTTTATTTAATGGGCGCAGCCTGTGTGCGACTCTTGAGTGCACACGCCCGCCCTTTGCATAATTGTTGCACAGCAGCGGTCGCGGCGGCCGTAAAAAGTGTAATCGCCGTAATAGTTATAGTTTCCATTCGTGCTATTGTTTTTGTTTTTCTGTGTCAGTGCAACACGCTGTAATTGGCACAATTTCATACGAAATTTGTTAGAAAATAACGAGCAAAATAAAGTGTTATTCTGCAGCGCCCTCAAAGCGCTGCATATAAATTATAAATTAAAAGCACGCAGCATTGTGTCGGGGGCGTATGAGTAACATTTGGTCGGCCTATGTTTAGTGCCAAAGGAATTTATTAAAAGCATATAATTTGATTTGTGTGCTTTGAGTGATTTAAAGTTATACATTTTAATTATTATAATTAATTTTTAGTTTGTGAAAATATTGTTGGGTTTATTGAGTGTTTGGGTGAATGGAAGGTGTATGAATTGTGTGAAAAAATATTTTCATACTAATAAATTTTCGATATGAATAACAAAATATTAAAAACTCTCTCTAGGAGACAAAAAATATAATATTATCTTCCTTTTGAATCATATTCCAAATATAGGATGTGAATTTGTACCATATTGAATATAGCAAAAACCAAATTTTATACTTTTTAAGTTCCCTTGTCTTCCATATATAATATAATCTTTAAATTAAACTTTCTTCAACATTATTGCTTTCACTCACTCCACTAACCTCTTTAAGCCGCAATACGGGCAACATTTCTACTAACTAAAGCACATACGCACAAAACAATGGGTGTGCCCAGGTACTTAGCAAACTGATTACCCACATACTCGAGCGAGCGAGTGACACAGCATAATAATGCGATAGTAACGTGTGAAAAATAGAATAACATTTATTATTCGGTGTATTTTTGGTAGGACGTATTGTAATTTGTGCGTTGACAGTGTTAAAAGCTTTCACATACAACTAAGTAGCCACCTTTTTGCTACGGATTACATTAAATAGCCAACTCAATTTGTTAGTATGCCACAAGTGTGGCAGGCCTTCATCTTCAACTGCATTTGCCATACACTGTGTAGTCACTTTCACTTATTCAAGGTACAAGTGAGGCTTTTTTGTTTGTTTGCTTGTATGCTTGTATGTTGCTGGCGATTTAACGAGGTGTGGCTGCGTAAATAATAACAATTGTCACAAAATGCTGATAAACACTTGTCTTTGCTCTTTGTTTTGTTGTTGCAGTCCGACCTATTTAGAGCTTCTGACGGTCAGTGGCATTGTTTGCTGCTAATGTTTAGTATATATATATTTTCATAGAACTAGTTGCTAATTTCCTTGCAACTAGTATGAACTTCGAACGTAACTAGTCAGCCAAGACACACTTAATATAATGTAATAAAAACTATATGTATGGTATTGACTTACGAGCTGTCAATTGTTGGGTTTTGGTGAGTATATTTTCTTTTCCTTTTCTTATACTACTGTAGCGTTTAAAATTGCAACAAAATATATCATTTCGCACACTAGCAATTTATATAGAGTTGTTGTATACTCGTACTTTTTTGACTAGTTCATTTCACACTTTAACTTTAGTTTCTCTAGCCCGTTGTACCGCCGGAAGTGAAAATCATTGTTAATACACAAGTATATATTAACAAAAGAATATTATATACAAACTAGTGGCTTTTGTTGTATTTGTGTAATAAAAAAGTTACACGTGCAGAAAACTTATGTTTTCTCGTTCCTATAAATATTTGATTTATTTTTTTCCATAAATTCTCTTTGTTGTTTTTCTTTTTTGTGTCTTATTTTTTCGTCATTCAATTAAGTAATTGTCACGCATACTTATATATTCATACATATTTATATGTATAAAATAATTATAAGCAGGTTAAGTGTATATTGTGCATTGTGATACAATTCTATAACCTCAAATGCAATAAACATTTCTAGTAATATGAGGGCTACAGAAAAAGTAATTAGTTTTTTTTTTTATAATGGAGTTAATACCTTCTAGAATTATTTTATTTTATTTTTTATTTTATTTTATTTTATTTTATTTTATTTTTTAATTAGTTTTTTTTTATAATGGAGTTAACACCTTCTAGAATTATTTTATTTTATTTTTTATTTTATTTTATTTTATTTTATTTTATTTTATTTTATTTTATTTTATTTTTTATTTTTTTTTTAATTTATTTATAATTTATAATTTAATTTAATTTAATTTATTTTATTTTATTTTATTTTATTTTATTTAATTTAATTTTATTTTATTTTCTTTTCTTTTCTTATATTTTCTTTTTTTATTTAATTTAATTTAATTTAATTTAATTTATTTTATTTTATATTATTTTATTTTATATTATTATTTTATTTTATTTTATTTTAATTTAATTTAATTTAATTTAATTTAATTTAATTTAATTTAATTTAATTTAATTTAATTTAATTTAATTTATTTTAATTTAATTTAATTTAATTTAATGTAATTTATAATTAATTTATTTTATATTATTTTATTTTATTTTATTTTATGTTATTATTTTTCCCTAAATAAAAAATGAAGAACTTCTATCTCATCTCGCATGCCACTCGCCGATATTCAATGCACGCGCTATCAAATTAATTTATTTATTTCACTTACATCAATAAAATAGCGCAAACTTCGGACAAAAGCGAACGTACATTTCATCATTTCAATACAATTTTATTGCTTTTAAATTGCACGCCAAGCGATAGGGACACCAAGAGACGACCGCCAAACATATGCATAAGCGCGCCGAAAAAATTGTTTCTTGCTTTACTTTACCTTTTAAACTTGGATTTTGCTGTGATACTTTTCGTATCGTATCCCAACAGCAGCAGGCATACACCAGAACCCGAGCATCGGCATATCTTTGGAGGGTATAAGTGGAGTGGTAAGAACTAAAATTTGTATCAAGACTCGCTTGCTTATATTCCCATGCGTACACTCTGAGTTTAGCTGCCATCGCGCAGGTGAGTTGGATTTCGATAAATTGTCGCATTTATCTTATTACTACCTTTATTACATTTCATTGGGTTTACTGGCCGCTTCTAATGCGCTTCTCGCGGGACTCGTCGCCTCCGTCTGGCGCAGCACACGTAGCCATTAAAAAAATTTTAAACTTGTAAAGTTTGTACACTCGCTCAATTGGTCTACCATCGCACGCTCTCCCGGCGCTTCGATTTTGCGCCAGTCAGCAGTTGGCAAAATGTCGCTACAACTTTTGCCAGCAATAAATTCACATATGAAGAAAGCTCAATTTAAAGTTTTCCACCTTCCTTTCTTTGTGCTGGCATAAATAAGTTTCTCTGCTAATATTATTGCTTACTACTGCGCTCATTTGACGCTTTTCAATGCGAACTTTATTTGTATTTTATTGGAAATTGCGTTTTCTTTTTTCGCTTTCTTCGTTACTGGTTTATTTATGCTTTCTTTTGCACAACTAACTCAATTTAAGTTGGTCTAAGTTACGGCTACGGACAACGGTCAATGATCCGTTTTGTGTTGTGGGTGAGGAAAAAAAAAGCTAAAAGGACGAAAGAAATTAAACACGCAATATGTGCCTGCAAAGTGTGGGAGGTATGCTCTTTGCTTTATGCCACTGTCATCGGCAACTTCTTTAGCTACTTATTGCTTATTGCAGTAGTTTGTTAGTTGTCTAAAACTAATTTAAACTACTTTGCAACTTTGTTTTAATTTGTAATTTCAGGCAGGAAAATTATTTTTATTAACAATTTGTTGACGTTGCTCTTTGCAGGTGTTCAATGCAGCAAACTTGTGAATTTTCGAGGAGATTGGGTTGTACAGTGCGTATGAGTGATATGAAAAATACTTGAACGACTACATACGTTCTACTGAATATATAGCTTGGACTGGAATTAAAGATTATGCCGTGTAATATTATGTAATGTAAGCTCTTAAGATATGTTAAGTTACGTTAAGTTAACCTACGTTAAGTTGTGTTATGTTAAGTTATGTTACATTGCGATATATTAACTTAATCACAATCTGTTATGTTATGCTATGTTATGTCATGTTATGTTATGTTATGTTATGTTATGTTATGTTATGCTATGTTATGTCATGTTATGTTATGTTATGCTATGTTATGTTATGTTATGTTATGTTATGTTATGCTATGTTATGTTATGTTATGTTATGTTGTGTTGTGTTGTGTTGTGTTGTGTTGTGTTGTGTTGTGTTGTGTTGTGTTGTGTTGTGTTGTGTTGTGTTGTGTTGTGTTGTGTTGTGTTGTGTTGTGTTGTGTTATGTTCTGTTATGTTATGCTATGTTACATGTAATGTTATGTTACGTTTTCTTAATTTAATGGGATATTTTAATTGGTTACGCAGGACGTATGAGTAACATTGAAAGACATAACTTGTATTCAAATCTGATATCATGTGACTTAATGACTTGTAATATATTGCTTAGTTATTTTATGTTATGCTATGTTGCATTATTTCATATTATCATATATTACTCTATATTATTTAAAATAGTTCTTATTAATATTAATATACTCTATGAGCGGATGTGATTTTCTATTTTAAATTGTAACTACTCAATTCAGTCTCCTAAGCATACAACGTATACTGACTATTATATGATTTTCGCATTTGTCAGCAGAAAATCACAACATCCTGCTCGCATTTCGACTGCCTTAAAAGCACATACTCATATGTAATTATAGATTTATTTACTGCCTAAGCAGTCTGCAGCATTTGAGGCTGAAAACTTTCCAGCACTCGCCACAAATCACTTGAACAGAGCAGAGCAACAGAGCACTTAATATGGCCAATACAATATTTTAGCCCACTAAATGAGTAGTTATTCCCTGAGCAAACAGAAGTCATTGATTTAATCGCAATTCGTGACACTCACATACGTTTGATACACTCACACACACCTATAAGAAAGCACTCGAAAACAAGCAACACGTAGTATTCCCCAAGCCCATATAAATTAACAGGTAGCCTACCTAGTTGGTAAGCGGAGCAAGAGTGAGTGGACAGCATGCGAGTTATATATGGTTGTTATTTTTGCGAGCGCATTTATGTGTATGAGTTGATATATTTACGTGCGTATATATGTATGTAGATGAGTAAACAAATATATAAATTTGTTTGTGCGCAATATTTTTGTGTTTATTTACTTGGTATTTTGTGCGTTGTTGACGTGTTTGTTTTTGAGCGGCGCGTGTACGCTACTTAATAAAATCTAATAATAAGAGAGTGCACAAATAAATGAAATAGAATGAACGGCATAAACCTAAACACATACGCGCGCATACACGAAATTAGCGCCAAACACCAGCGGGACATACACTTAACTTGAGACGCTTGACTGTCTCGTTTGCCGCCGTTTGTCATGGTCATTTCAGCTAACTGACAAATGCGCCATATACATTAAGGCATAGTTGAAAGTTTTGCGTGCTTATAATACTTGCTCACACACACACGCAAGATATGTGAATATGTGTGTATATATGAGTGTATATGATAAACTGTCTACGAAAAGACATATGTACACATATGGTACATATAAGATACGATTTACATTCTCATTTACATTTAGGTACATATATTTAATATTTCATAGAATTTTCCAATTTAAAATTTTCATCCTGTTATTTAGCTCCTTCGCTTTTACTGCAAACGAACTCATGCATTTATATATGTACATTTACTTATAAGGTTTCGTAGGTACACATAACCTGCAAAAACGCTTGTAGTGAGTGTTCCCTTTGCATGATACTGAAGTGCTTACAGAACACTACTCTGTTTGCTATTAAAAAACTTAACATAACGTTACATTACATTACGTAACATAACATAACATATAACATATAACATAACATAACATAACACAACACAACATAACATAACATAATATAACATAACATAATATAACATAACATAATATAACATAACATAACATAACATAACATAACATAACATAACATAACATAACATAACATAACATAACATAACAATACATAACATAACATAACATAACATAACATAACATAACATAACTTAACATAACATAGCATTATATTTCTTTTATATATTCCTTGCAATCACTACACGTTTAAGCTGAATCTCTGTGTGAAGAAAGTGGATCTGGTCACCAATCAATAGTCTCACACAAGCCTAGATTTGTATAAAGCCAATTTAACCACATTTTGGAGCACTCTCCATCCAATATATACTACATTTTACACATCTGCTTGGAGTACCAGCGATTTACGCCGGGTGTTTAGGCTATGCATACATTGCTTATAAATTTCAGCGCCTCATCTGCGCTCAACGGCATATATTATTACCGTTATTATTATATGCCGCATTGCAGACGTGTCACAATCTGTTGATTTCGATTTATTTTGTTTGCTGTTTTGAAAGTTTCAGCGTAAATCTATTTTCGTATGCAACACGCGTGCACAGCGAATTGAAATGATAATAAAAATTTCTGTGGAAAAATGTAAGCGCTACTTGGAAAGAATACACAGCTGTGTTACTGTGAAGTGGCAGAATTGCGAAAATATTTACATTACTGGAGATTTTCAGCAAGGGAATAAAAATAAATAATAAAATTAAAAATAATTAATTGCTTGTGCTAAAAGAGCTAGATGCTAGAATAGATGTGATACTGGAGAAATATTTCACAAGAAAATTTATGCGACCTTTCACCTAACTAATATGTGAGACACTAGCCTCACTAAAACTCAACAAAAAATCGTCTAAAAATGAGAGAAATCAATCTGTGTATGAAACAGCCATATTGGTTGTGCTAAAAATAGCGCCTTATGCCATTTAAAATTAGCAAGCAGTTTTAGTATAGCATCAGCACATACTAATTGCTTTGCTAAGACGTCAGCCAAGCATACTTTGCGGCGGCTGATGCTGTTCAATGTGCCATGCCTACATTCGTAGAAGTGGCTGGTGTGACGATTTTACGAATTATTTTTTGCTTTTTTGTCTCCTTTCCATGCCTGCATAGCACACCTTAACCTCATTGTCGCTGTCTACACGTTACGCTTAATTACCGCTAGATTAGAATGCATACGTAAGAGAGAAGGTAAAAAGTGAAAATGAAAATCACGAAATGTTTGAAAAAATAAAAAAAAGACAACAACAGCAACAAAATAAGAACCACCAGTAATTATCCGGTATGACGTCAACGCTGGCTCACGGCCTAATGCTTAATAGCTCACTGCGTACAATTAACTTTCGAAATTTTTTTTATATTTTTTTCTTTATGTGGTTTGGGTTTAAGAGAAATGTATATATACATACGTATATACAATACTGATAGAATAAGATATTGCTTTATTTTTTTATTTTTGCTCTACTGAGATTTATAGAGCGAGTTATATTTAGCATAATTCTAGGCTGTAATTTTCTTGAAAGACACATTTTTATTTTACGGGAATTTTTAAAAATATTCGTTTTTCAACATCCATTGTATGGATTTTGAAATTTAAGGCAGGCCAAGTAAAATATTTTAAATATTCTACAGTGTTCCTAAAATAGAAATCTAGCAGCTAGAAGGCAATAAAAAAGTTGTTATCAACTTTCACGCGCTTAAAAGTAGACACACGTTTGACTTGATGTGAAACTTAGAGGAAGAGTTTGAATGACAGGCACATAAAATAGTTGAAACGACATTAACTTTACGGTGTCATATACTCGTAGGTATATGTAAATCTCATGCTCTACAGGTTAACATGAATACTCGTAGACATTAATATATATTATGGATCCATCAAATATGCTATAGAGATGGACAAAAGGCATACGCGATTATATGAGCTGGAGACACTATTTGTTATTAGTTAGATGTATCTGCTTATTAGTTAGATCTAACCTCAAAAAAAAAAAACGAATGTGTAGCTGAGCTTCACTCTACTCCACTCTATTCGACACAAGCTATGAGAGGTAGCCCCACTAGGTCACTCCGGAGTACTATCGACAATTATTTGGTTTGACTGCATGTGATGAACCGAATTCAAAGCAAGAAAATAAGAAATAAAGAAACCATTACAATAACAATATTTAATGTCTTCAAAAATTGAATATGTTATTGTCATAGGTGAAGCTATCGCATCAATACCTATAACTCCGTTGTTTACTTGGAAGACAACAAAAGTTAATTCACACAAATTCGCTTGAAGTCAACGTGTAAACACATAAATACTGTACAGTTACTGCAAATATTTTTAGAACTTTCGGTTACAATACTTTCAACAACCAGAGATGAGCATTTATGGACAATATATGGCACTGCTGTTACTTTGTCTACAAAGCGTTGCTATTTACTTGAAAATCTGGCAACAAAAACACACACAGTGTGAGCGCATTCAAAACAAATGTCAAGTAACAAACAAATAACAGGAAAATAGAAAAATATCGATGAAAAAGAAACATAAATGCAGTTGAGTATCTATATATATATAATATATCGCAGTAAAAAAAGAAGTACAAGTAGAAAAGACCTGTGATAATCCAGAAATATACCAAAAGTCATAAATATTAGTAAACTGGTAAACAGCTGCACACTAGTAGCAATAAAACTAAAAACCAACCCACCACAAAATATGATATTCATTGGTAGAGCGCATAAACAACGCAGCGACGTCGCTTGCTGCGCTCCAGAAACTCCAACTCAACGTTGACTACAAAGTACACACATAACAGCGCATTGCACTACTCACGATATAACTGCACATAGTTGCAGTAAGACATAAATATTTGTGCTGAAAACTTCTGCTATTTCTCAAGATTTAGCAGTCGCAATATATTGCCAAATAGCGGTAAACTTCGTGGGAAGACGGGCATAAATTTATCACAAGAAAAAATATAAAGATATAATATGTAATAAATATTATTTGTTATTTTTTTATTGGACTTACTGAGTATTGAGTATAACAGAGATACTTAAAAACAACAACAACTATAGAAGATTTCAAAAATAAAATAAAAAAATAAATAGCATGGGATAAAATATTTTAAAAAATTCTGTCATGATAGAAATTATTGAAATATATGAATATGGTTTAAAATAAATAAAAATGAAAATTATTCAATTACTTTAACATTTTGCGCTAATTTTTGTACAAAAAAGACTCGCGAAAATTTACTTAAAATATTACTCTCATGACAATAAAATGTAGAGTACCAATTTACACTAAAATACCTTTAAAGTAGCAAACTCCGCAGGCCGAGCCTTGACTTAACTAAATACACAATCACACAATGCAATAGGTTAGGTTAGGTTAATCTGGTAGACCAAAATGCCACACATAGATCAGTTTTGGTCCTTTGAGATGCCAGATTGAGTGCCGTCACGTGGTTAAAGAGGAGTTAGGATGCCCGCGCTTGACGCGAATTTCAAAAGGTTATGTGGTTTTACTAACGGTATCTCTTTCAGATTATAGTATTGTGAAGCCTCCAATGCTGAAACCGTTGCCTGATAATGCAGGACAAGAATACAAGAGATGCTCCATCGTTTCTCAGGTACTACCTTACTCTTGACATTTCCTGCAGTCATCTCAAACTATCAGAGCAATATAACAATGAAGACTTTTATTTACAATATCAAAAGAACAAAAATAATTGACTGTAGCGCTCAATGAAACAATTTGTCTTTAATGAATAAGCAAATCATATAGATTGACAAATAATGAAAGTTAAATTTTTCTAGAGGTGCCAACACTATTTAAAAATATATTAATTTAAATATAATTTCAAAACTTTCTAGAATACTCAATATATATGTATATATACTTATGCCCGGTTTCACAGTTCGTACTTAAGTTGTGCCCAAATAAAACCTTAGCTAAGCATTGTTGTTGACAGAGTAGTCAATTGCGTTTTACAGTCGATGCTTATTTTCTATAAAATTCTATTATGATATATGGCAGCACAATGAAAAACATTTGTTTACAAATACCATCTGACAAATTGAAATTATTGTTGATGAAAAATAACTTTGCGACAAATAAATTTAGAATATGGGAAATGGATGGAAACAATAAAAGGACACCGAATTTCACCGCAAGCGAGTGGGGCACCTATTGCAACTCGCAGGAAAGCATATCACCGTCATTGAATGCAAGAAATTCCAAAAAATTTTACAACAAATAATTTTTTTTATTTTATTTTTTTGACAAATAAGTCAATATTCAAAACAAAAATCATCAACCAAAATGTCAAATATTTCCATAAAAAAATATATGTAGGCGGTAGAAAATTCCAAAGATATGGCAAAGTATTTGAGCTCTCATTTGTGACACCTCAACGAAGTTTATCGCCCACGCACCAAAGTTGAGACCATACTTTGACGCTTTTTGAACTTTTCCATTTCTGCTCACTTTACCCTTTGTTTTATGAAGTAATTTAAGTTTCGCGCCTGATAGGCTCGATATGTTATGAAAGTTTCTAATTTTAGATGACACAAGTTGGTATTTTGCAAAAAGAAATTCGACAGATTAATGGGAAGTTATTGCGCGGGTATTCATTTCCTTATAATGTGAAGGTATGTACATATATAGGTATGAGTATAAAAAAGTAAAGTAGGAGTGTAAGTATATATGTAAGTATTTGAATATGTATTTGCTTGCGACAAACAGCGCGATTTTCTTAAAAACAGTCACGAGCAAAGTAAGTTAATTAGCAAAGTAATGAGGCTGGATAAATTTGAGTAAAGTAAAGGTCAGTGGCAAGTTTGATAAAATCTACTTTTGTATGAGGTCCCTATGTATGGTCCCTGAATTTTTAGTGTTGTAACATTTTATCGATACTAAGTATCTTTATGACATGTTCGGCATTGAGTAAAATGCAAAATTATCGCTACGACAATAAAATAATCCTAACTTTGAAGTTCATAAAAATCATTCGCAAGCCACGGTAGGCCTTCGGTCATATTTTCTAATTAAAAAAAAAAAAACTAAACCTCAGCCAATATTAAAGCTCTATTCAACAGTGAAGCTATTATAAATATTTCATACCAAAAGATTTTGGACGCTTTAAATGAAAATTTCAACTAGATTAAAAGTGAAAATGAAAGTGAAGCAAAAGCAAAAAAAAGTGAAGTGAAGTGAAAGCAAACAAAATGATAGAAATCAAGAGGTTGTATTATGACAGCAAAACTCAAAATAAAAATTTGTTTCTAATTGAGCAGAAGACACAAAATAATTATAACGAAATAGTATCCTCAAAAGAATATAAATTATTTTAACGAAAACAGTTGATGTTTATATGAAAGTCATAGTCACTCACTGCCTGCGGTTACATATTGCGCTCTCATTTACTGTTGAAACTTTGTTAAGCCAGCAGACTTTCAGAAGATTAGCAGCGTTTGTGCGCGGCACAAAAATCTCTCGTCTGCACAACTTTCAGCAGAGCGATAGAATCACCAAATATATATTTTTGTTATACTGTATATGTATAAGCTCCTCGCGCTGAGCACCACGCAAAAATATAAAATTACATTTTAAGTAATAGAAGAAGAAAGTTTTGTGACTTTGTCAAAAGTCAAAGTTAATGAATCTGTTGTCGCTAACGCGGTAAGCATAACAAAAAAGCGCCATGAAGTAGCGTCGGCAATTCTTGCTTGCAGTCGGTTGCTTGAGCTGAGCTGACACTCGTTTAATCATTAAGCGTACGCTAAATGCAAGCTTCTAAATGAGTTATGAAATTTGAGCACGAAAGAGAGAACATAATAAGCTCGAGAAAATGCAAATGTTTAAGAGATAAAGTTTTAGGTTACTCATACGCCGCGTGGGCGTAAATAATGAACTCAATAAAATAAAATAAAAAAAAATAAAATAAAATAAAATAAAATAAAATAAAATAAAATAAAATAAAATAAATAAAATAAAATAAAATAAAATAAAATAAAATAAAATAAAATAAAATAAAATAAAATAAAATAAAATAAAAATAAAATAAAATAAAATAAAATAAAATAAAATAAAATAAAATAAAATAAAATAAAATAAAAAATAAAATAAAATAAAATAAAATAAAATAAAATTAAATTAAATAAAAAATATTAAATAAAATAAAATAAAAATAAAATAAAATAAAATAAATTAAATTAAATTAAATAAAAAAAAGAAAATAAAAGAAAAGAAAAGAAAATAAAATAAAATAAAATAAAATAAAATAAAATAAAATAAAATAAAATAAAATAAAATAAAATAAAATAAAATAAAATAAAATAAATTAAATAAAAAAAAGAAAAGAAAAGAAAAGAAAAGAAAAGAAAAGAAAATAAAATAAAATAAAATAAAATAAAATAAAATAAAATTAAATTAAAATAAAATAAAATAAATAAAATAAAATAAAATAAAATAAAAATAATTTTATTTAAAAGAATTTATTTATTATTATTAAATTATTAAAAATAATAAGCTTAAAATTTATTTACCACTGCCTTTAAAAAAAATACCCAAAATCAATAAAAATATATATATTATTCGTTTTTAGTGCTTTCCTCTTACATTTACTTTAAACTCAACGTATGTAAATAACTTTCAATTCAAAGAAAATGGCGGACAATTTACAATTCGAAAATAATTTGCAATTGCAGCTAATTTTAACTGCTGGTCATTATTAGAGCAAAAGGAAATTTCCATAACAATTGAAAGTAAAAATACACATCAATATACCATTATCGCGTAGAAGGTACTCCCAACTAACTAGCATACAATGTCCTTCAAAGGCAACACTACGCCTGACTTTCGCTTGGCATGAGCGCTGGCGATTGCAGTAAAAGCCGTCAACGGCTTTGTGAAATGAAAAATTGGCAAAGCAAATTCACAAAAAAATCGCTTAATGTAGGCAAAAAAATAGCAGCAAACAAATGAATTTGTAAGTGGACATTGGAATGACCCAATTACGGCCGAGTAACAGTAAAGACATTATTATAAAATGGCGGTTAAAGCACAGAGAATAAGGTAGAGTTTCGTATAGAAAGTAGCACTTAAAAATAAGTTCAAAGGCATATTATTGGAAATTGGTTTAATTTGTAAAATATTGAATTCCAGATAGTTGGTAGGCAGCCTGCAGGAAATATCGAAATAATATTTATAATTTATATGTGGCAATATTGAACTAAAAATTCGGCTCTAAACATTCGATCCTGCATATAAATAAAATATATATTCTTCACCCCTAGTGTCACAATGAGAATTGCTTTTAGCTAGGCTGACTTTATTTTGCAGTAGTTTTTGGTTATACAAAAAACTATTAAAATAAAATAATATTCGGCTTCAACCGAACTCAGTCCTTCCTTACATGTTTACTTTTACATTTGTCATAACATGCGCCTGCTTGTTAAATATAGCCTACCAAATCAGAAACCTTTCTATTTCAAAATCAATCATTCACTTACAACAACAACATGAACAGGCCAATGACCAGTTATGCCACATTATTTCACATTCAGTCGAACAATCATGTATGCACACATATACATTCATACAGTAGCAGACTGTTTGCTTGCACAATCTTTTAATTTTCAACTTAGACAATTGCATATACAAGGCCCACCCCGACTCGACTTGAAGACTGGGTAATTGCTGCACTTCAAATATTCGCAGTCACTCCGTAGTCGCGCTGCTGAATGAAAGCGAAGGCCTCATCGTATTTTATGCACGTAGTGGGCGTGGCCATTCAGCCGTGTAGCTATCAAAGCATTTTAAGATGTCAGGTAGTCAAGCCTGGCAGGCTTTCAATTAATAATAAATGTCTCCATTTTCTGTGTAATTTTATGGCATTAGCGTTATTCTTAGCTGGACTGCTAAGCACAGCAGTGTGCGGCAGGCTCGTGCATTGTGCGTCTTGTTAATTTTTAATGCCACATTATAAATAAACGTTTTAATTCGTTAACAACAACAAATTGGGTGTATAAAAAGAAAGAAGCTTGATTTGTGCTTTCAATTTGACGTTGGACTTTTTTCGGCTGGTGTGGAGTTGGAAAAGAAATATACAAGATTTTGACTTTACAGAGAAATCATGGCGCAAATAGTATTTGTGAATATAAGAAGTTTTCATGCTGAATATTTTGATATTAATTATTTCATATCTATGACCTTTCCTTGCTTTGGATTACAAAGTTTCTTTAACAATAAATTACAAATCTATCTAAGCTCAAGTAGGAGTATAGTTAACTGAAACAATTAAAAAAAATCAATGAATAAAATTGATTTTAAGCGAAAAATTGCATTAAAAAAATAAGTTAATCAACACCGCCACACCTTCTTTCATTGATCCTCAAATAAAAAATTTATATGAAATTTGACTACACCGCCACCTATTGAATAATTTTTTGATTACAAATCCATATTACTATTATAAAGAGGAAATTTTTTCAAAAATTATTTCACCATTGGAAAGTTACATTCGTCCTGAATAACATAAGCTATATTTATTGCTAAAAAGGATTAGGGATCCTTATTAAAACTTAACTAACGTAATCCAAAGTGTAAAAAAATGTGACGAAAGACGTATTTCGTCGCATGGGCAGCGGAAATTATTGATGATAGAACCAAGGCAGTTTAACTATAGGTCAACAACTTCCACCATTTTTTTGTAAATTTTGGCCTTTTTTTGTACCTCAGTCAAATAATTATATGTGCATGAACTTTTTGCAAAAAAAAAATAAAGATTACAAAATTGCAAAATATTTCTGAGTATGCAGGTTTGTTATTATTAATGTATACGATATAAAAAACAAAAAATTAACAAATTTCAAATATTTTTTAAACTATAAAACAGAATTGAAGTTTAGGCTAATGGTAAATATTTATATGTGCATTTTACTATTTTTTACCAGTAAAGCCTATACATTTGAGTTTAACTGAAAGAAATGTTTATTTTAATAGTCAGTAGAATTGTCCTTATATTTTATAACTAAATTAAGCCGCTTAATCAGAGAATTAACTACTGACTGTAGAATAGTTATGTAAATATTGGCAAATTCTTGCTTTAGGGCTAATTTAAGGTGACGTACTGTCTCAAACTGCTTTCCGTTGTGGAAAACAGGAGCAGAGAGGTTCTGCCAGAGATCCTCAATAGGATTTAGGTTCGAACTCAATTCTGCAGTTAAATGCAATTATGTCCAGTTAAATGCCATAAATATTGCCAGCAAATTTTATTAACTCCAAAAGATCTACATTGATATTAGCATTCATTTGAGTGAATATAAAACATGTAGATAGCTTTCCACAGCAGCAAAATGCAGCCCATGAAATCAAGGTACCGCTTCCAAAAGGTAGCTTGTAGTAGGACCGCCGTTCCTGGTGCTAATCTCTCCAATATTACTTGCAATAACTTGTGCCGACCAAGTTTAATTTTTTTTCGTCACTAAAGACTGTATTCTATCACTCATTGGCACAGAATTGGTATTTATTTGCAAACCTCAAATGTGCTTTACTGTGTCTTTCTTTAGCGTTGGTTTAGGTGCCATGGAGGTGTGATACAGAAACTGATTTTTTTGTATAATTGGAAAAATTATATTTATTGTGATTTTCTGTCTTAACTAGGTCCATATTTGGTCACTGCTTATCAAGTCCGCAACTACTAGCCGTCGAATCATTCTTTCGCACCGCTCATCAATGTTGTTTTTCGTCCGCTGCGTCGCACTATACCATAATTAGTGGGGTTTTTAAGAAATTTGGAGATACAGTTCCGATGTCGCTTTGGTCTAGCTGCGACACTATCAGTAAGAAAGATCCGCTAAACTGATTTTGCACATATAAATATTTTCTATGCAATACCTAATTCACAAGCACATTCTTAATGTAACTTTACAATGAACGAGAAAAGTATGAAACAATTTTCGTTGCATAGTAACGGTAACATATCAACCTTTTATTCCACATTTACCGAAATCCAAAAAATAACAGTGAATAAGAAATATAAACAAAAACCGAAATGCACATATAATTATTTGACTGGGGTATAAAAATGGTTACAAAACTGTTATTCAAAATATTGGCCGTCGCTAGCTACTACTTTTGACCATCTTTCTGGCAGCATGCGTATTCCGTGTACATGTCGAGAATTCGGGTCAAAAAGTGACATTTTGACAGTTAAGAATAAGTTTAAGATGCAAACAGATCTCTACAAATATTTTGTTGGGTTAATGTTGACACAAATGTCCAAGATCGATATAAAACGGTTTAATCGGTTTAATCGGCCAGTGCTTTACCCTAGAGACATCTATTGGAAAACGGCGGATGTAGATCTCAACTTTATGGAAATAGTTCCCAGGTGAAGGTATCCAAAAAACTCAGTGATGGAGAAATACTGAATCAATTCGTTCAAATACTGAATCAATTTAATTAGAATCAATTTTAAATTTTTTTTTTTTTGTATATTTCTCAACTCGCTTTCTAGCTTTATAATTCTACAAACAAGTGTCATAATATGCACTTAATCCACATGGCAACCAAATGCTGGAGCTTCTGCAAAAGTTAAGCCTTGCAAATCGCGTTGGCAGGCAAAAATTAAGCCGCAACACAATTTTGTTTTACCATTTCTTGCTCAAGAATTTTGTACGCACATTTTTCTTTTGTACAGCTTATACAATACATTTGCAGCCAAAAATTTATATATAAAAGTATTTAAATATCTATATACATAATATAATATATTCAACTTCATATTTCTTAATACCACTGACGTGCCCACCTTTTTTCGTATACCACTCGCATTATTTTCTTTCTTTACGTATTTTGCGTACTTTATACAGTATTTGCGGCTATTTTTACGCGTCCGCAATTACGGTGCATATACTTGGGCGCATTAACAGACACGCGCTGTAGACTCTCACCAGTCAACAAGCACACGAATTATATACTCCCTCGACCTCCCCATTTGATTTCCCAATAAGTAAGTAGTGCCACACTTGTAACGGAAATTGCTTTCATGTTACAAGTGCGCGCACTTTCCTTCCGCTCTCGCGTGCTCGTCAGGTGTCGGCACATAGATATCAGCTTGCCCATACAGGCACAGACACATAGTTGTCGGCTTTTAGGCGCTACAAATTGTGCGCTGACCCTGTGGTGTGGTTTAAGTGGTGTTCGGTGCGGCTAAAGTCGGAGAAAGTTGATTGCGAGCGCAATAAAAGCATACCGTTGTACGTGAAATTAGGTTAAATAACGACAGGTTGTAAATAAACCACAAGTCATTCTATTTGAAGAATAACCATGATTGCGTTAAATATAATCAGCACAAGCACAATCAGCGGCCATGGTACCTATGGAAAGGTACATTCGCATTCAATACAATTCAATTTGCCTTTTCGCTTTTGATTTTGTATTCATCGCATTTCGACTTATCACTTCATATGTATGGTATATTTATAACATTCAATAGCCAAAGCTGTGGTCATTGATTTTTCGTTGAATACTAATAGCGTAGGGTAGAGAAGTAACAGGAGTGCTGGCGGAGAGTATAGTGTGTTGTAATTGGTTTAAAAATAGAAATAAACAAAAATCAAAAAAATTAGAATAAAAGTTAATAAACCTAATGGTTGTCAAATATCTCCGGGTTGTCAAATATTTCCGCTTTTTGCTCTTTACTAAATGCTTTATAAAAAGTTTTACGGTGATTAGATTTAGTTCAAATATGCGGCGCTTCTATCGATAATTTGTTTTCATCTAGACGGCAACTTCATAATACCCTTTCCTTATTTGTGAAGAACTCGCACAGCCACTTTTCACAAACCTCTTTTAAGTTGTACTTTACACCACCAAGGGCGTTCGCCATGAACAGGAACAGATGGTAATCAATTGGCGCTATTTCCGGGCTATATGGTAGATGCGATAAAACCTCCCATCCGAGCCCTCGTTGCTTCTGTCGAGTCATCAACGAAGTGTATGGTCTGGCGTTGTTCTAGTGGAACACCACATCCTTCCTGTTGGCCAATTCTGGACGATCGATCGCCTGCTTCAAGCCACCAAACACACAGCAAAATCTTCCTGGCCGTCAATTCCGGCTTGGCCACTGTTTGGGACGATTCACCGGACTTCGACCACGACCGTTTTCGCTTGATATTGTCGAATGTGATAAATTTTTCATTTTTCGTCGCCAGTCACCATCTGCTTCAAATATGGGTCGACTTCGTTTCGTTTCAGCAGCATATCGCAGGCTTTGATTCGATTCGAGTTGATGATTTTTTTGCGTCAAATCAAGTGGCACGTAAACATCAAGCTTTTTTTGGTATCCAGCCTTCTGCAGATAGTTTAAAATGGTTTGGTGACTAACTCTCATCTCCTGCTGTCGTGATTTTAATTTTCAAACACAAATTTTTATTGTAGTGGTGATTTTCGAATATTTTCATAGAGTAAGAGTTCTGGCTGAGGTCTCAAATAAATGGTTGTCTACACAGTTCTTTGCATAGTTGCTTTTATGGTTGCAAAGAGAAGATTTATGGTCCCTTAAACATTGGCAACGGCGAATACCGCAGACGATGGAACGATGAGCTGTATGTGTTATTCGACGACATAGACATAGTCCAGCGAATAAAAAAACAGCGGCTACGCTGGCTAGGTCATGTTGTTCGAATAGATGAAAGTGCTCCCGCTCTGAAAGTATTCGATACAGTACCCGCTGGTGGAAGCCGAGGAAAAGGGAGACCTCCACTCCGATGGAAGGACCAGGTGGAGAGGGACCTGGCCTCGTTTGGTATAACCAATTGGCACCAAACTGCCAGAAGGAGGGATACGTGGGGCGCTGTTTTGGACTCGGTTATAACCGTGTAAGCGGTATCTACGACAGTCAAGAAGAAGAAGAAAGTGTTCTCGAAAGAATGACAGATCGAAAGAGGGCGTTAAGCTCATTATGCTCTCAGGTTAGTCTTAAATTAGCATCATTTATCAAATCCATGCAACACCTTGTTATTTTCCAGAAAATTCCATTGGATTTTTCTAACCTAGCGTTCAGGATTAGAAAGACATTCTCAGGCTCATACCTGCTTTCAACCAATTCCATCTCAACAAGTTTCAGAATTTGATTTAGTAGATATTAGTGTTTTATGATAACCTTTACCATACAGCAAAGTCCCCTCTGGAAGCAGAACTTGTTTTATTTGTTCGACATTCAAACAACCTTAAAGTAATGGGGGCTCGGCCTGAGTTTGCAGTTTTCAAGTTCATCATGTCCAAAAATAACAACTGTGGCAAAATTGATTTGAAATGAACTGATCTCTGAATTATGTTGCTTCCATATATAGTCTATTCTCTGGCCTGGGACCGAACGACTTTTCTCATTCTCAGACCTCAAGAAAATGCTCTCAGAAAAAGATTCATGGACAATGGAGCGATGTGAATTTGAGTCAAGAAATAAAAAAAATTAATAAGAAACAAAAATCGAGAAAAAGTATTATCGAAAGCCTTGAAAATCACTTTAATCGGTGTATTGATCTCGAAGGCAACTAAGTAGATTAATAAATTTTAATATTATCGAAATATGAGATATAAGGGATCAGACAAGCCAGCATTAAGTAGAGCTCAGTGTTATATTGAACTTATGAATATTTTTTTTATATCGAAACTGTTGTGGATTGCTGTCAGTTTTGGCACAAAATACAACACTGGGATCAACAGTAAATTCGATAAATACATTTGTAACAGTATATTACTTTTGGCGGAATTATGTAGAGTTAATGATACTTCAATTATAGTTTGAAATGATTAAAAACCACAACAAAAAAGTCATGCAATTGACAACAACAAAAACTCCTAGTTGTTAGGTATAATTTTTATAATTTTTTCTCACAAGGTCTGTTCAGATATACAACAATGAAAAGAAAATTTTCGACATTTTCCCATAAAGACTTCATATACGCGCTATATATAATATTTGGAATATAAGCAACTTGAATTACACGCGCATACATACAAACAAACTGAAATACATGCAAGCTACCGCCATTTGAATGTATTGGTGATTTACGTCAACGGCTGTACAAACAAACGAAGCCGCAGTCACGACAATTTACCACACAAACGCACACAGGTAAGCTAAAGCAACATATTTGCATAGTGATATATACACTGATGTGTATATATATACAGCAACAATGACAATTAGAATAACAACAGCAACAAACGCAGCTATCTTTGTAATCAAGTCGACACGGCTTTGCGAATACAAATTTCTTTCGATATGTAGCGATGAAACTACGTGAAAGTTAGAAAGAGGAAGCGGCAAAGCGACAAGAGCGCAAGTAAGCAGCGCTGAGCGCATATTTAAGTTAGTGGCGAAAAGAGAAGTATGAATAATTGGTGGTCTATAGACAGGAGTAGCCAACTGACCGACCTTCACTATCAAAGCTTTTAGTATTTTATTTTTCTTTTTTTGTTAAGCTGACTGCCTACTGCTGTGCTCCTGCGCTCGTAATAAGACTTGTGTGTCAGTGTTGTTGTTATTGTTGTACTTTGTGTGTCTGTGTCTGTGTGTGTAAGTGGCCCGTTTCCTAAGTGGTAAATATTTTCTCAAGGAATTTCAAATTGAGTTTATTCGAGTCCAAGTGCTGAGATTCCATTTACCAGCAATAGATAGCTTGAATGCCAGCGCGATAGAGAGGAAGGGAGAGTGGCTTGCAGTTGAGCGTGAATGAGAAGGGTCTGCGCGTTTTATATTAATTCAGCGTGGATTGTAATATAATAGCTGTTGTTGCTGCAGTTAGTATTTGAGCGTTGTTGTTGTTCTTGTTGTTGTTGTCATTGCTTTGTTATTATTATTGTTATACTTATTATGGCATTTTATTATTGTTCTCCACAAGTTGTTCAAGTGCCGAGTTTCACATTTTCCACGCTATTTTCGCAAGTAATTGCTTAAGTACGCTATTTCATTCATTATATCTCAACAAAGGCATATTGTTTTTATTGTTGTTGTTTTTGTTTTTGTTTTTATTGGTGTTATTTTTAAGCTGTTGTTGACATTGAGCAGGTGTCGATTTCAAAAAGTGGAATTTAACAAAGATTTAATATTTACACAATGAAAGTGGCATTTCGCATTACGGCGTTGGCGCTTTGTGCGGCAAAAGTGACAGAGAATATCGGGGCGAAAGTACGCAGGATGAGCGTAATTGAAAATAAAGGAAAACAAGCGAAGCTGCAACTTTATCTAACTTAAGCACTTTGCTTTTAGTGTGGCGATAATTTTATATTAACTTTGGAATTAGAAAGTAGTAGACACCCACACTGCTTGACCTTCGTTGAGTAGAAAATATATGCTGCGAATGGAATGAGGTACATTGGAATAATGGCAAAAGCAAAATGAAATAAGAGACAAAACAAGTTAATCCGAGTCTATAGTGCGCAAAAAATTAAAATATTAAAATGAACAGTTTTTTAAACAATTTTTCAAATTAGCTTTGAAAATTAATTTAAAAATATAAAAAAAAAAAATATTTTTTAAATTTTTACAAATATTTTTAAAACATTTTTTTATATTAACTTTGAAAAAAAATTTAAATATTAAAAAAAAACAATTACATTATTTTTTAAATACCTTTAAAACATTTTTTTATTCTATATTAACTTTGAAAAAAAAATTTTTCAAATTAGCTTTGAAAATTAATTTAAAAATATTAAAAAAAAAAATATTTTTTAACTTTGAAAAAAAAAAAATTTAAATATTAAAAAAAAAACAATTACATTATTTTTTAATACCTTTAAAACATTTTTTTATTCTATATTAACTTTGAAAAAAAAAATTTTTCAAATTGGCTTTGAAAATTAATTTAAAAATATTAAAAAAAAAATATATTTTTTAAATTTTTATAAATATTTTTAAAACATTTTTTTTATATTAACTTTGAAAAAAAATTTAAATATTAAAAAAATAATTACACTATTTTTTAATACCTTTAAAACATTTTTTTATTCTATATTAACTTTGAAAAAAAAATTTTTCAAATTAGCTTTGAAAATTAATTTAAAAATATTAAAAAACAAATATTTTTTAAATTTTTATAAATATTTTTAAAACATTTTTTACATTAACTTTGTAATAAATACCTTTAAAACAATTTTTATATTAACTTTGAAAAAAAATTTTAATAAAATATTAAAAAAAAAATATTATATTATTTTTTGAAAAATTTTAATAAGATATTAAAAATATATATATATTTTTTTTCAATTTTTATACTAATTTTGTAAAAAATTGTAATTAGAAAAAAATATAAAATTTTACTTTTTTAAAAAAGTCCAAGATTTTTAAATTAATTTTTCGTAATAATCTGATTTAGCCAAAATAGAAATTTATTTTTATTTTAATATTTAATAATATAAATGAAATTTTGGTTGTTAAAATATATAAACCATTCTATTTTCCACTCAACACTCACTCAACTAATACAATCACGACTGTAGACCCTTGAAAGTGACTATGCCTAACAACGGTCAAAAATCAAATAAATATAGAAACAGCTGAAATTTTAATAAAAACATAAAAGAAAAAAATTACAAAAGTAACAAACCACAAAAATCACGAACTCATAAACTCCGCTCACTATGCCCTTCCAAATATAGTTAAGTCACTCGCCAAAATTACAACTGTCCAGAAAATCATTCAGTCCGTAGTTAACCCGCGGCGACAACTGACATTCACAGCCCAAAGCGTGTCACATCAAATTAAACGCAAAGTTGCTGATGATGACTGCTACTACAGCCCACCTACGGACAACTGTACAACTGTCACTTAACTGTCACAAATCGTGGGCGTTGTAAAACTTTGCTACTCCTGGTTTCTCCAATTTTTTAGCAAGGACATTTAGAGCATATCTTTTTGATAATGGAAATAAAACATAAGGACATGAAAGACAGTAGGAAATACAGTAAGAAAGCCGTTGACAATGACAAGCCAAAAAGGCATTCAATTAAACTGCATAACAAATGCCTTTGATGCTAAAAAGGTAGGAAATCAAAGAAGAATGAAAATTCTATTTTGATGGTTAGAAAAAATGGTGTAAAATTGTTGAAGATACTGATATATATGTATTGATGTATTATAGAAAGTACTGAAAGTTTGATTAATAAACTTTTGTTCGCAATGTGTTTCACAAGTTCATTTAATTATGTGAGTTATGCTAGGAAAAATCAAAGTTTGACCACGCCCACCTCCCATACAAAGGTTAGGTTGAAAATTACTAAAAGTGGGTTAACTCACTAACAAAAAACGTCAGAAACACTAAATTTCACATAAGCATGGCAGATAGAAGATCCACGCAAATTTTTTTACAAAATGGAAAATGGGCGTGGCATCGCCCACTTATGGGTCAAAAACCATATCTCAGGAACTACTCGATCGATTTCAATGAAACTTGGTTTGTAATAGTTTCCTTACATCCCAATGATATGTTGTGAAAATAGGCCAAATCGCTTCACAACCACGCCTACTTCCTATATACCAGAACTTTGAAGACGATCTGAATCGTTTACATTGCAATACATAAAGTAAGCACTAGTGAAGATATCGGTGCAGAACTTTGCACAAATACTATGTTTATAGTGTGGCAGCCCCATTCTAAAAATCGCCGAAATCGGACCATAGGTTTTTAAGGTCCCATATATCGAACATGAGGACCTCGGTGCTTCTAACCTAATATTATGGTTTCCAACTTTCAAAGGACTTTATACAATATATATGACGAATATGTGGGTCAAATTGTGTATTATATAATATTAATAAAGTTAAATAAATTGCGAGAGTATAAAATGTTCGGTTGCACCCGAACTTAGTCCTTCCTTACTTGTTACTTATGATTTACATATAAGCCTGACGGAAAATTTGTACACCATTAAGAAAAATACCTTGATTCTGTCCACATGTCGGATTCTTTAGTAACTATATCCTATAATTATTAATAAACTTTTTTTAATTTTTTTTTTTCGAATCCAAATATTTCGATTTTGAAAGCTAATTTCGAAAATCGGAGAATACAATTTTTTAATTATGACTTAATCTCCCGGAAAAAATAGTATAAACCAATACCCAGCCGAGTGTTGTACAGTGTAATAAAAACCCCCAACCATATTGCGAACATAAAAAAGTTTACATAAATGTCTTATGACTTCTCACTGATAAATATTTAAATATCGACTCATTTAAAACATAACATAGGTAACAAGCCATCCCCAGGTTATTACTATATATTATAGTAGTGTTATTACTTATTTATTAAAAAGCATTTTTTAAGTTCATTGACTGGCTGTGGAACCAAAGTGTTTCACAAGTTCAGTTAATTCTTGGAAATTTGTTTTCAAATGACAATTGGATGTTCTGCAACCAATATTCCCTGGCAATCTTACGACAAAAATACAATAAATGTTAACCAGCCATCCAGATAACCGGACTAATTTTGTAGAATCAATTGAAAAGCAAAATATGCAAAAAGAATAGTCGGATCAATGATAAGTTCAGTGTAGAATTTGTACCGAAATCATTGCACTATTTACTCAATTCAATTTTTTATTTTTTTTTAGAAATCTTTCTTAATTATTAAACATATAACCCAACATGAATTCAGTTTAATTTATATTTCATTAACCCCTATATTTAGAAGTAAATTATATTAACTTCATATACATAAACTTAATATATGAGAGCACACGAATATACTACATACCTTTAAGCCATCTAATGGCTGCAACAATCAAAGACCGACTTGCCCTTTGCCACTGCGTGCCCTCTTGTACTCGTGTCACGCGCCCCCAAGACGGTATATGCCTTCGAGAGGGTCGCTTACTTAAGTGCAAACCGTCTGCGGGTTGTCAACTTTGCTACTGATTTTTTTCGCACACATTTTTAACCCTTCTCGCAAACGCTTTACTGCTATTCATACGCTACATTTGTTATTATTGCTAATGAAACTTACACTTCCTCCGCACAATGCCGCACGGCAGATATCTAATGAATTGCCATGCAAATGGTAGGCTGTCTCCCACTGGCTGAGTTCTTTTTCCAGTTACCTGCCACACTGCTAGGGAGTTTAAATGAAGTTAGTCAATCCAGCCCTGTAGTGCACGATTACAGAGACGACGCTGCAACTCCAACCTCAGCTTCAGCTGCGTGGCAAGTAAGTAAGTGCGGCACACTCCGCCGCATGCACACTCACGCCAACAGACACTCGAGAACCGCTCATTCGTACATTGTGGGTTCGTCGACGTCGTCGTTCATTTGACAGTTGAGTACTCCGCTGTGTACTTCTATCAATTAATATACACACACTCCCGCACTGAGTGTGGCAGCAGCAGCACTTCACCTCACGTGACAGGCAACACCTTTTCACACCAATTGGCGCAATTGAAGTAGCGCACTGAAACTCCATACACATTATAACGCTATTGCTTGCATTCATTTAACCCTACTGCCTGCAGTTTTCTTTGTCTTCCGCTTGTCTAGGGGACGACGCACATTTTTTATTGTTGTCTTTGGGGTTACAAGCGTTCCCTTAAGCATACATTTATACTCGTACGTCTTCCCCCTGGTGGCTCCAGTGAAATTTCGTGCGTTTTAGTGAAGTAGTATTCGCCGCCGCATAAGCGAGTTAGACGCCCGAAGTGACGCTAAAACGAGCGCAAATGGCGAACCCTCTTTTTTTGCTGGTTGCCTGCTGTGCGTCGCGTGCTTTCCTACAAGTAAATACAAGGGGCGCGTTGCGAAAAAAAAGGTCCCCTCTTTATTTAATGATAACTTACTAATTGTGAAATTCTTTCACAGTCGCTTCAAATATTGTCAAGGAAATCCGAGTAAAATTAGGGAAAGTCAAGGCGATTCGTACGCAGTCAAGGCAGTTCAAGGGAATGCGCTAGCTTGTGGCGAGGGTCAAGTGCAACACCAATGCTTACATACATACATATATATTTTTCAGCATAGATGGCAGTGTTGCTATTTAAGCAATTTTGCTCTCAGCGGATGGCGTCTAGACAGTCGCATTTGGCCATGGTTTTTATGTCATGTGCAAAATTGTGTAAAAAATGGGGCAACAAACGAATTAACGGCGTAGCGTAGAAATTTTTGAAGTTGCAGTACGAAAAAAATATGTAAATATGGGTCGCTACATTTTTAATTATTTTCATTTTTGCATTTGTTGCCTTGCGTTTGCCGCATAAAGTTGAGGTTATGTAGAATGGTGGCACATGCCTTGAAGTGTTTCACAAGTTCAGCTGTGTGTGGCTGGTAACCTTGAGATTTTTGATTCAACTTAATTAAAGCTTATGAAATTATTACATTTACGTACATTTAATACTAAAAATTGCCAGAAATAGGATTGAAGCGAAATGGAAATTAAAAAGACGTTTATTCTTTGCACTTATAACCTTTTCACACAGGAATTAATTGATCAATTAACCGGCCTCTGCTCGATTAAAACGCTAATTAAGAACGATTTACCATACAAAATAAAAATCTGCATTATTTTTTAATTGAATTTTAATAGCCTTTTCACACAGGAGCTAATTGATCTATTAACCGGTCTCTGCTCGATTAAAACGCTGAAAAAGATCGATTTACTGTACAACATAAAAATCTACATTATTTTTAATTGATCGATTAATTTCTAATTGCATTTTAATAGCCTTTTCACACAGGAATTAATTGCTCAATTAACCAGCCTCTGCTCGATTAAAACGCTAATTAAGATCGTTTAAAAATCTACATAATTTTTTAATTGCACGATTAAAACGATGATTAAAATCGGTTTAGCAAAAAAAAAAAAATTTTCATTAATTTTTAATTGAATTTTAATCGACTTGAAAATGAAATGCAACTCTGCCACAAAGGCCGTATTTGTATTTATAACAATGAAAAGCAAAAACAAAACCATATAACAGCTGATCGTTAATCGAGTAGCCGGCAGTGTGAACGGCAAAAACTGGTTTCTTAATTAAAATTTTAATTGATCAATAAATTTGGCTGCGTGAAAAGGCTATTACTCTTTAATTTAAATTAATTTTTCATTATCGTTCGAGAGGAACCTGAAAATTGCTCAATTTATTAAAAAAACTGCAAAGGTCAAAAAGACAAATTATATATATATATATATATATTTGGCGTAGGAACCGCTTTAAGCGATTATAGCCGAAAAATTAACTCTCTCTATTTCTCGCTCTCTCTCCGCACATTTTACCTATACTTAAACAATTCAAAACAAAAAATTCATATTTCTAAGCCACTAACCAACATTTTTGCAAAGTGTTCCACAAGTTCACTCTGCAAATACAACCACAAAACTAACAATGTCAAATGCAAACGTCAGCTCCACTTTTCACTTTTTTTTATATGTGGCGAAAAGGTATGCTGAAAATTCTGTTACATTCTCACCTCAGCTTGATGTTGATGCTATTTTTAACCAGCCATAATTTTTGATATTCCAGTTCTGTGCTGTTCGAGTACGATTTAATTACTTTTTCCCTCAAACAATTTATTTGCACTACCTAGCTGCCCACAACCGACCTCGTTGCGAAGGTAAAAATTTGGTCTGTTTCGGAGGGAGAGTGGAAGCGAGTTGCTGCATTTGATTACTTCCTGCACGTGTTTCACACCTACACAGCATTTTTATTGTGTTCTGTATATGCAATGAAATGGTATCTTTCCGCACACACAATACCCAATACCCAGCAAGCAGCATCTTTATCGTGCTGGCAACACTGTATGCCCAGAGCTAGAAAAGCGAAAGGAGAGTATGAGTACTATAATTTTGTACATGCTAGTTGTGGACTGCCATGACAACTTGAGTTTTGCTTGCCGTTATTATCATCCGCACACAATACGAATCGTTTGTTTTCGTGCCATTTTTTCTTGTTTTTTTTTTTTGGTGGCTTAACCATTACCACGCTAGAGTTATAATCCGAAAACCATACCATCAACTGGCCGCCCACAATCGCGCGGCCATATGTCAAATGCTGGAAATTCAATTAAGGGTTTAACAATGTTATGGATCCAACAGTAACGGTTGAAATACAATTTCGCTTGACGTTTTACAACCGTTGCAACAGCCAAATAGCTGTGGGTGTTAGTTGAAATTGAAAATTCCATATTTTTTTTTTTGCTGTTTGTAGTCTGTTGGTGAAGTAGAGTATTAAGTGGTGAATATTATAAATTTTTCAGGGTTTTATCTATGTTCTATTTAATCCATTTTAATTAAAAACTAAATATTTAATGACTGCTTGCTAAGTGAGGTAATATTTAGAAGGTATATCTCTTCACTATGGTGGTGAGTTTAACTAAAAACATTTTATATTTTTTGTTTTAAAAACAATCTAATAGTTTTGAAAATATTATCTAAACATAACATCTTTTACTCAGTTACTCAGAAAATATTGAGTGAGTCTTATCATATAAATTCAATTCATATAAATCTCTACCGTACTATAAAATGTTCTATAAGATCTAGGCTTAACTACTCCAACTCCCGTCTACCATAAATATTCATTAGATCAAATTTGCCAAGCAAATCTGTTTCGAAAATCACAAAGAAATACGAGCTTTATACACATTTTATACACATTTTAAAACCGTTATATACTTATACACCAAAATAAAACCGTGCGCCCCAAAAGTTACCACAAATCACACTGAAAATTCTCGAAACTTGAAAAGCACTTGGTAAGCACTTAAATTTTGCTTCAAGAAAGTTTTTGATACATGTTATTATACGCGAGTTTATCAAAAGTTTAACCAATCGACAAGCTGAAGACTGAAACTTTATGAGTTTGTTGAGAAAATATTGCTCCAGCGGCAAGCAGCAAAATTGTTGCAAATATTTTACTAAAATTTGTGCGCAAAAGTGAATTAATAAATGCAGCTGCATATAATATATATTTTACAAAAGCTATAGAGTTATAAATAAGCTGAATGCAAGTCAGAAGCGGCTGCAGAATGCATGGCTAGTTAAAATACTCAATATACTAAGTGTTTCACAAGTTCACTTTGTTGTGGAAAATTTATTTATGAACTTACAATTGAAAATTCAATGAGTTATAAATTAGTGTTGTATAATGCTAATAGCCTTTTTACACAGGAGCTAATTGATCAATTAAACGGGCTCTGCTCGATTAAAATGCTTATTAAGATCGATTTGCCGCACAAACTAAAAATCTACATTAATTTTTAGTTGAATTTTAATCGACTTGGAAATGAAATGCAACTCTGCGACAAAGACGTACGATATACATTCTTTATCTGCGATTGGCTGAAAAAAAGCTACGGTAGATGTCACTGCTGCAAAATATCAATCAGCTGATGAAGCTTACCAACTTCTTATGAAAAGCAAAAACAAAAATGGATAACAGCTGATCGATTATCGAGTAGCCGGTTGTGTAAAAGGCAAAAAGGGGTTGCTCAATAAAAATTTTGATTGATCAATTAATTTGGATATCTCAAAATGCTATAATAAGTATTTATGCAGACGGCATTTGTATAAAGTTTGAGTTTATTTAAAATTATTTTGAATGCCTCTATTTTTTTAGATTCTTTATTTTTAATTTTTTTTTTTTAGTTTTTGAAAATGCTATATCATAAAGCATACTCCAGCAAATACTCACTATCTGTTTTGCCAGTTAAAGCAAATTTTAAAAATCATATATTAATTATACAGTTTTTAATTCCATTTTAATTATACAGTGCCTCAAGTGTTCCACAAATTCAGTTCAGCTGAACAAACACCGCTGACAATGCCAATCGCCAGCTGAAATGCGCAATTTCAATATTGCCACAATATTAATTAAGCAATTTCGGGCGATCATAAATCATGGCAGCACATTTTCACATTTCCACATGTTAAATTAAAACGTTATCGAATTGAGTTTCAACAAACACCCACATATGGTCTATACAGTTAGCACAGTGTACCGTTTGGCAGCCGCAGCTGACATTGCCGTTGGTTGCTTGCAGCTGCTCAATGCAAATATATGCAAAATGCGAGATTTATGCTTTGCGGTTGGCAAGCATATATTAACAAAGAATACAAAAAAAATAAAAATGAAAATAAGAGAAGCGAGAAAAATTAAAAATCTTCGTAACTGGAAAAAAGTATGAAATTGTGGCTGTACATTTGGAAAAAAATAACATTTTGCCAAACCGTTGATGAGTTGTGCTATGCTGCGCAACACACCGGCGAAGAGTTGAGAGCAAACAGCGGCTTGTTGGAAAGTTGGCAAGTGTGTACTGTACACCAACACGATTCATTAGTGCGTGCAGCTGTGTTGCATGCGCTGCAGCCGCTTCAGGCGTTCGAAAGCGTGTGCGCCCACGCACCAAAAACGCGCAACGAAAAATTTAAATAACAGCGAAAGCAGCTGTACGGCATATGTGCTCATTTACGTGCTGCTAATTACCGTTGTTTGCATTAAAAAATATGAAGCATTTCGAAATTGATTAACATTTTTTCAAAATCAAATTAAGCGAGCTCCAGTGCGAATGATGACGCATTGGTAGTTGCACTAATATAACCAATTAAAATAAATAAATTTCATAGCTATGACGTAGCTTACAGAGAGACAAAGTGGCAATTAAGTATAGTGAAATCTGAACTTCTGAGTCGGACTGCTAAAATATTTTAGTCACTGAAATTTTTTTAAATTACTATTTTGTCAAGTAGTTATTTTAAACCCTGGCCGGATTTTTCTCTAATTTCATTATAGCCTTTTCACAGAGCCAAATTTATTGATCAATTAAAATTTTGATTGAGAAATAACTTTTTGCCCTTCACACTGGCAGCTACTTGATAATCGATCTGTTATAGGTGCTATACATTTCTTTTTGCTTTTCATAAGAAGTTGGAAAGTTTCGTCAACTGATTGCTATTTTATTATTTATTCAGCAGCGACATCTACCGTTGTGTAGCCTGAACAACAATTCGCAGACAAAAATCGTATAAATAATTACAAATATGGTCTTTGTCGCAGAGTTGCATTTCATTTTCCAATCGATTAAAATTCAATTAAAAATGAATGCAGATTTTTATTTTGTTTGGTAAATCGTTCTTAAACAGCGTTTCAATCGAGCAGAGGCCGTTTAATTGATCAATTAGCTCCTGTGTGAAAAGGCTATAAATCAGCGTTTTAATCGAGCAGCGGTCGGTTAAGTGATCAATTACCTCCTGTGCGAAAAAGCTATTAGTAAAATTCTGAAGGCCTCAATCTACTCCACTCTACCTATTTTATTTTTGGGTACAAGAAAATCAGCTAAAATTCGATGTCTTGTGTTTTTGATGCCTTGAGAAGATTTATTTTAGTGTACCGGATATGTTGCTACGAACAATGCAATTAGTACCCTAGACATCATTAAGAGTAATCTAACCAAGGAAATAAATTTACTTTATACTTCCCAACACGGTGGATTAACAAGTATTACAGGGTTTATCTTAAGCATGAGGGTTCTCTTTAAAATTGTCACAAACCGGTGTTGAAATGCTACAGAGAATTTGATTAATCTGAACCATGTTATAACTCTGCCAGATCCTTTGAATTTGATTTAAGTACTCGCAACTCAAGGATCTCCTATTGCAGACGGAATAGTTTCTTACAAAATCTTCAAATGTTTAAATTTACAATCGTTTTACAAGCGTTTCACAAGTTCATTGAGCGCAATTAACTGTATAAACAAAGTGTTTCACAAGTTCAATTATACGAAATGCTGCAATATTTCTACATTAATATATTTCTTCATTTGTCAGTGGAAAATTATTATAAAATCTGCTTTCAATTTTACATTATTAAAATAAGAATTTTGCAATGAAGAAAAGGTAAGCAAATGAAAAAATCTTGTAAGTAAAAATAGCAAGGCGGTAAATCGGTTTATGGCAGCGGAATAAACGTAATTTTATTATTTGTAAGACTGTGACGTTGTATCTGATAGGCAGACAGACGACGGGTTTATATATAAAAGTTGCAGCAACATATAGTGCACATTTAAATATGTGAATGTAAGTATGTCGCACGAAGCAGCACAGCGCAACAAAATCACGAATAATCACCAAAGCTGATAGAATAATCTCACTTGAAGCCATTTCCTGCTTTCAATGCACAACGCACACAACTGAGCCAAGCCAAGAGGCGGTGAGTCAATGACGTTGCAGTTGAAAAATCAGAGAACACAATATATGCTGCAAGTGCAAATGCGAAAGCGTAAACCGTAAGGTAATTGAAAATCATAAATTCGTACAAATTTAAGTGATGGCACCACGCTTAAGTGGCAAAACCGAGTAAGGTAAGGACTTCATAGCGACTGCATCAAAGTGCACAGCTTTCACTATTCACTATTCACTTTTGCATTTTTGCATTTTTTTGTTAAATTCAATATTATTCGTATGATTCTTTGTCACTTAAAATATACTCACTCAGTTAATATTGCCACGCTGAGTTCTTATTTTTTATTTACGCTATTAAGCTTTGCACTTACCTGCAAATAGAAGAAAAATAGAGAGAGAGAGAGAACGATTATTTTTAGTATGACTTTTAAAGTTATCAATTTGCTAGTTTGTGTATATAAATAAAATTCAAATTAAAATACTCTATTTAGACAAGCATCTGTGCTTGAGTGAATTGAATTGAAGAGTTGCTGGCATTTTGCAAACGTTTCACAAGTTCAGTGGGCATAAATGACAGCTGAAGCAAGTAGTGTTCCACAAGTTCAATTAAATGAAAAGCCTAGACATTGCTAATGTTAATATATTTTAGAAATTGAATTTAAATGAAATAAATTAAATCAGCAATAATACATATATAATTTAAGCTTATTTAAAATTAATTTGTAAATTATTATCTAACATTTTAGTATCAAATATCTCCCTTCCGCCTACAGAGCTCGTATCTGGCAATATTATACATCTTTGAAATGTCTGGACATAACCTACAAAACGACGCCATGCATGATTAGTTTGGATATTGCGTTCAACGGTTATAGACGTGTAAACATGGAGTTCACTAGCGCCGAAAATCGCGCTATTTTAAAGTTTTCCTTCGTTAAAGGCAAATCCGCTAGAGAAAAGTTCCGTGAGATTAATGGTGTTTTGGGGGATGGTACTCTATCACTTCGAACTGCGAAGGAATGGTTTCGACGACTCAGAGCGGGTGAAACCGACACCATGGATAAGGCAGCTGGCGGAAGACCTGTGACGACGAATACGAGGGCTGCTATATATATTTCTGGCCTAGGCAACGCTAAGTGTTGCCAGGTGAAATCTGACATTTCCATTGGAAAGTTTGACATTTTTTAGCATAAAATCACTCAGAACGTTTTGTCATTTAATCGTGAATTGTTTTATTTACAGAGAATTTCACAACTTTCGTCGTGGATTGTCGCGACAAGAGTACATCGATGAACTAAAATCTTTGTATGGCTATGAAGCACCATCCTATAGCACTGTGAAAAACTGGTACAACGAATTCAATCGTGACCGACGCTCGCTCAAAGACGAATTCCGCGAAGGTCGTCCAAAAACAGCCGTTGTGCCAGAAAACATCTTCAGATAGAGGCATGCCTATGCATTTCTCCCACCAGCATACATTCGATATTGCATGAACACCTGGCCGTAAAAAAAGTTTGTTCTCGTTGGATCCCGCACAATTTGACAATCGCTCAAAAAAAATCTCAAAATAAGTGCTTCGAAAATTGGTTTGAGCGCATGCAAAAGTGTATAAAACTTGATGGAGAATATTTTGCAAAACAATAAAACCATTTTTGTTGATAAATATTCCTATTTTCATTATTAGGCCAGAAATATATATAGCAGCCCTCGTACCAATCAAATCATGGAAATCATCGAATTAGATCGGCATTTGGCATCTCGTGACATAGCCCTGGAGATGGGAGTTAGTCACCAAACCATTTTAAACCATCTGCAGAAGGCTGGGTACACAAAAAAGCTTGATGTTTGGCCGTTTTTGAAGCAGATGGTGACTGGCGATGAAAAATTGATCACATACGACAATATCAAGCTAAGCGGTCCTGGTCGAAGGCCGGTGAATGGTCCCAAAAAGTGCCTAAACCGGGATTGACGGCCAGGAAGGATTTGCTGTGTGTTTGGTGGGATTGGAAGGGAATCATCCACTATGAGTTGCTCCCATATGGATAGACCCTTAATTCTACCATCTACTACTAACAACTGGACCACTTGAATGAGGCGATCGACCAGAAGCGTCCAGCATTGGCCAACAGGAAGTGTGTAGTGTTCCACCAAGACAACGCCAGACCACACACTTCGTTGATGACTTGTCAGAAGCTGCGGAAGCTCGAATGCGAGGTTTTATCGCATCCACCATATAGCCCGGACATAGCGCCAAGTGATTACCACTTGTTCGTGTCCATGGCGAACGCGCTTGGTGGTGTAAATTTGAACTCAAAAGAGACATGTGAAAAGTGGCTGGCCGAGTTATTCGCAAATAAGGGCTTCTACGAAGAGGGTATTATGAGGTTGTCGTCTAGATGGAAACAGATTAGTGAACGAAACGACGCATATTTTAACTAAATCCGATTACTGTAACACTTTTTATAAAGTATTGAATGAAGAGCAAAAAAGCTGAAGGATCAATATATTTATTTTATTTATTAAAAATTTTTTGGGGAAAATCCTTAACCATTTTAGATAATATGAACTTATTTCGCCTTTTTTTAAGTTTAATATTCCTCAATAAAATAGCGCCGACTGAGAATTAGACATACTTGTAAGGCGAGCATAGGTTGTATTCTATAATATTTGGTTGTCTAGAGGCCAGGTACAAAGATACGATATTTTGCAATATACGATATTATTTCAAAAACATCAAGCGGACAGTGAAAACCTTTTAATAATAACTTACTGTAAAACTTTGACTTGTCAAGTGTTCAAATCTGTATAATTTCCAAGTTGGCATGTTAAAAGTAGCCAAATACTAAAGTTTTGCATATGTTCCACAAGTTCAGTAACATACAAATAAATATGTTCCACAAGTTCAGTAACTTACAAATCATAACTTAAACTCATACGACATTTAACCATATATACTGATTATATCACTAGTGTTTCATAAGTTCAATTGGTTTATTTGTTTTAAAAGTAGACAAACTTTAACATTTAAGAAGTGTTTCACAAGTTCAATAACTTACAGAACAAAATAATGAACATATTTTTCACAAACATTTCCGTATTTTAAGTTTTACAACATTTCCTCACATATTCAGCAGTGTTTCACAAGTTCAGCTAATTTGTTTACATGCCTATTTCATCAAATTTCGCAAACAGAATACAATTTTTGGGAAACAATTATATTGGCAAAACAAGAACTTGAAAAGATGAAAGCACACCCGTAAGCGCCATAAAATATACACTAGCAAGAAATAAACAACAAAGCATTTACACTCGAGCAGCAATTATAATTCAATTTCTGACAATTTCCTTAAGTCAACACATAAAAGAAAATAGTTGCAAGTAAAATGTCATATTAATTATATTATTTCTGACAAACTCTGGCGGGAAATGCAATAAATCAAGCTACACAAAAAGTTTCGACCGAGGCAAGCAGACAATAATCAAATAAAATTAACTGGTATTTACATACAAGTGAATAATTGCAGAGGCCATAAAACGAATGAGAGAGAGAGAACGAGTGAGTGAGTGAGTAAACGCGGGGAGAGTGAAGCAACAACGTCACCGAATATTTCACATGCAAGCGAGTGACATTTGACATTTACAAAAATTACGAAAATTACGCAGTAAAGCTGGAAGCCGCCAGAGTTGCCAACACCAGCGGCGAAGAGTGACAACAAGGACATGACACACACACGCACAACGGTGCTTAAATTATATGGAAGTGAAAATAATTAAAATAAATAAGTAAATGGCAGACAACAAAAATTGTAGAGAAAGAGAGTGAGCGCTGTTATTGTTGTTGTTGGTTAGTGCGAATTGAAGTTGTTGCTTGCGAGTGTGTGCGTCGAGCATTTCAGTTGTATGAAGGCAAATATATGCAAATATGCGCTTGTATTAGTCAAAGTTAACCATATATATATGCATGTAAACGAGCAAAGGTACGCACAAAAGTAATTAAGAATGTCAACCAAATGACCTTACAACAACAGCAAGAAACACATGCAACTACTGCATATGCGTATGTGTAATATAGATAAGCACACGAGCAAATGAGCGCTCAAATAAATGAATATATGAATGAAATTAACACTGAATAGCAAACAGAGAGCAATTGGAGTTGTTTTTTTTTTTTGTTTGTTTTTTTTTTGTTTGTTTTTTTTTGTTTTTGGTCAAAAGCACACAAGGGATAGTTGTAGCCTTATCTGATTGTACGCTTGATTGCTTGGCTTTGTATTCATGCATATGTCTGCTTGTTATACTTATTTTTATTGCTTGCTTTCTTGCTACACTTTTTTTCGCACTACGTATGACGTGCTCGGTTACGTGGAATGTGAAATTCCTAGAAATTTTATGTTGCATTTAACTCGCTTGTAATCGCACCCAAAAGACTGAAGGCCACATGCATGCATGTATTATATATATATATATGTATATATATATATATATATGTATATGTAAATAATATGAGTAAACTTGTATGCGTTGTGTGGGCAAATTCGCAATTAACAATTAACGCCACACCCATTTAAATAGTAGTGCACGTCAGCGTAGGCATACAGCCGGTGCTGGTGTGACATGTCGTATACGTAACCCGCTGGAAATACTCTAGGTTGCACAATTCCATTGAAAAACAGCAGGCAGTATTGCAGTAAAATAATGGAAGAAAATTTAAATTTTTTAAATATATGCGAAAAAATATAGAAATGCAAAATTAAGGCAAAGCATAACAAAGCGCTCAAGGTGTGGGGTATGCTTATGGAACATGTCACTTGCTGTTTAAATATTTTCTTCTAATTTAATTTGAGCATTCTATACAGCTCACATCTTCGCACTTTTCTTAAATATTATTTAATTTTTTGTGTGCGCGTATGTGTTTAAGCGGTTAGGGGTAGTCAGGATTTTCAAAAAATCATTTTTTTTTGCATATTCGTTAAGTGTAATATTTTTAAAATATACTCTGAAAATTTGAAAATTTATCCGATAATTGCTTTTCGAGTTATTTGACAAATAACAACGAGCGCTCGGGCACTCCAACATGCTAGTGTGAAACTTTAAATGCTTTTTTGTCAAAACTATGTTTTTTGAACTGGTGACAACTGTAACTCGAAAACCGCTCGATAGATTTTAATGAAATTTCTACAGCTTTTAGAATGCATAATAAACTCAGGCCTAAACCAAAAATGGTTTTTTCAAAAATTTCAAATTTTTAGGACCAACTAACTGTTGATTTTTTCCCGAAAATCTAGAAAACCGCCATTTGGTTATTTTTTAAAAATGTTTGGTTCAGGCCCAGTATTTTCTTTTTATAAAATAAGAATAATAATAATTTTTTTTATCCGATTGATTTTAGATGAATCTCCAAGGACTTATGATTGTCACCGCAAGGACCTTTTTTTGCAACTGGGTCAACACAGACAGCTATAAGTTTAAAAATTATATTTTTTTCCAATTTTCGTGACTTTAAATCAAAACATTGTATAATAATGCAATATTATTACTTTTGTAAAATAACATCATTTAATAGCAAAAAAAAAAAATTACTGAAAATTCTCATTTTTTTGTGTCTCTGACTACCCCTAACCGCTTAAGTTCGCTTTTCATGCTTCTTCACCTGTTGAGCGTTTGACAATTATCGATTTATGTATATATGTGAGTATACATATCCACCATCGAGATATGAATTTCACTTGCTTTTTTCACTATAAAATTTATTTATTTTATATATTGCTGTGTAAATATGTTTTAGCAATCAACTAGGTTTTCACTTTTCAGTAATTTTTTTTTTTTTCACAATTTTATCACTCACTGTCACACGCGCTAGCGAGTCACCGAAGCATACATTTACGCGCATACAGATATTGTGCAGACATATATTCGTCTCTATATATTTAGCGGCCGATGGCTGCTTGATTGCACGCTGTTGATGTAGCAGACCGTATGTAACGGGTGATTTTTTTGAGGTTAGGATTTTCATGCATTAGTATTTGACAGATCACGTGGGATTTCAGACATGGTGTCAAAGAGAAAGATGCTCAGTATGCTTTGACATTTCATCATGAATAGACTTACTAACGAGCAACGCTTGCAAATCATTGAATTTTATTACCAAAATCAGTGTTCGGTTCGAAATGTGTTTATCGACAAATTTTGTTCAGCGATGAGGCTCATTTCTGGTTGAATGGCTACGTAAATAAGCAAAATTGCCGCATTTGGGGTGAAGAGCAACCAGAAGCCGTTCAAGAACTGCCCATGCATCCCGAAAAATGCACTGTTTGGTGTGGTTTGTACGCTGGTGGAATCATTGGACCGTATTTTTTCAAAGATGCTGTTGGACGCAACGTTACGGTGAATGGCGATCGCTATCGTTCGATGCTAACAAACTTTTTGTTGCCAAAAATGGAAGAACTGAACTTGGTTGACATGTGGTTTCAACAAGATGGCGCTACATGCCACACAGCTCGCGATTCTATGGCCATTTTGAGGGAAAACTTCGGAGAACAATTCATCTCAAGAAATGGACCCGTAAGTTGGCCACCAAGATCATGCGATTTAACGCCTTTAGACTATTTTTTGTGGGGCTACGTCAAGTCTAAAGTCTACAGAAATAAGCCAGCAACTATTCCAGCTTTGGAAGACAACATTTCCGAAGAAATTCGGGCTATTCCGGCCGAAATGCTCGAAAAAGTTGCCCAAAATTGGACTTTCCGAATGGACCACCTAAGACGCAGCCGCGGTCAACATTTAAATGAAATTATCTTCAAAAAGTAAATGTCATGAACCAATCTAACGTTTCAAATAAAGAACCGATGAGATTTTGCAAATTTTTTTTTTTTAAAAAGTTATCAAGCTCTTAAAAAATCACCCTTTAGTTAGGTAAATTTCCACATTTTCAGTCAAACCGAAAGCGTGAGGATATATGTACGGCTAGCAACCTGTTGCCAACAGCTAAAAGGTGAAATACATAAACCGACAGACGTCAATACAAAAACTCATGGTCGTACATATTTATGTAGCGCGTGATATGTTTGTATATTGTTTGTGTATGCTCTTCATATGCCTTGCACGTTCAGTTTGATTTATTGCTATATGTATATGTATAAAATTGTACTGTTAAAATGAGCTGCTGTCAGTTCAACATACCATCAAATTAGCCGACAAATAATATTAATAATTTATTAAATAAATTTAAGTGCATACAGTTCATTGGACTGGCTTAAAGTCACATCGCTGGCGAGAACTGAGTTGTATTCACTTGCTCAAGTGCAAAATATAAACGAAGATATTTCGAATGTACAAATTTTCTAGCGATAAATAATTGCGAAACCGAAATTTTTGAGCGAAAAAATATTATTATTCTAAACAAACAATTGTCTGTACAGCAAACCACAGAATCTACAGCTAACTTCAAGTGCTTCACAAGTACAGAATCTACAGCTTACTTCAAGTGATTCACAAGTACATAAATATGCTGCATAGTATACCTTTTGGCGCATATGTATATTCGCTACATTTGTCTTTTCAAATCACTGTTTAGAACTATTTTTCCAGATATTCTAGCGGCGTGAAAGCAATCTATATCCATTGATCATATATCTATATACATATTTATGCTCAGGTAAGTATACATTTACCTCTAATAGCGTGACATATTTGTATAAGCGATTACTTGTAGAAGCAGTATAAAGGTTGCTTGTTTGACAACTTTCCACAAATTCATTTCTACATAATTTTATCAATTATTTAGTATACTCGCAAGTAAACATAGCTACTACGCTAACTGTCTACATATACACCGTGCATATATGAGGTGATTGTCAATATTAATGCGAGAATTTATTATTTCTCTATTTAGTATACTATAAATGTCAGCATAAATTTTGTAAGTCACAAGCGAGCTAGGAAATGTGTAAACAGCCATAGCTATATAGACATTTCTCTGTACATACATATTTATGGATATGACTTCACTTGTATATAGTAAATATTTGTAAATGTCATAGATAAAACACAAAAAGTATTTGTTATTGGTACAAAAGAAAATACAATGTGACAGTTTGTTTGCTATTAAATTGGATTTATGCCTAGAAGGTGTACAAAACGTCAAATATTTATTACCATTTTTTGTGAACTCATTTGTTGCGCAGTAAAACTATGTACGCATACAAATAATTTTAACGCTAAAGTGAATCATGGAAATATACATATGCGGCGTTACTTATTTTTTGGATATTTATTATGAATATTACAGCCTAACCTTCATATATTTAGAAATAGTTAGGAATTTATGAGTGTACTTCTTTTTTTGGTATTGGATATATTCTTAGTAATATTTGCTTGAGTTTGAAATTCTTGGTTTTCAATTTAAAGCAATAATTTTTCTATAAGATTTTTTTTATTGATTCAGTATCTGCTTCAGTAAGGACTCTTAACTGTCTAACAAGCATTATTATTTTACAAGAAATTAGGTAAAGAAAATTATACTGAACTTGTGGAACACCTTGAATAACTACTCAATATATGATATATTACTGTAAACTGAATAATATTATATATGCACTGAACTTGTGGAACGTTTTCGGTATATTTTCCTATATATTAGGTTGTCAAATACCGATTTTTGCTATTTATTCAATGCTTTATAAAAGATGTCACAGTAATCGGATTTAGTTGAAATAGTCGCCGTTTCGTTCGATAAACTGTTTCTATCTAGACGGCAATTTTATAATACCCCCCTCGTAGAAGTCCCCCTCCTTATTTGCGAAGAACTCGGACAGGCACTTTTCACAAGCCTCTTTTGAGTTCAACTTTACACCACCAAAGGCGTTCGCCATGAGCAGGAACAGGTGGTAATTACTTGGTGATATATCCGGGCTATATGGTGGATGCGATAAAACCTCCCATCCGAGCTCCCGTAGATTCTGACGAGTCATCACCGAAGTGTGTGGTCTGGCGTTGTCCGGGTGGAACACTACACCATTTCTGTTGGCCAATTCTGGACGTTTCTGGTCGATCGCCTGCTTCAAACCAAGTTCAGTTGTTTGCAGTAGATGGTAGAATCAAGCTTTTGGCCATATGGGAGCAGCTCATAATGGATGATTCCCTTTCAATCCCACCAAACACACAGCAAATCCTTCCTGGCCGTCAATCCCGGTTTAGGCACTTTTTGGGACGATTCACTGGCCTTCGATCACGACCGTTTTCGCTTGATATTGTCGTATGTGATCCAGTTTTCGTCGCCAGTCCCCATCCGCTTCAAAAATGGGTCGAGTTCATTCGGTTTCAGCAGAAGGTTTTATTGCGTCAAATCATGCGGCACCCAAACATCAAGCTTTATTGTGTATCCAGCCTTCTGCAGATGGTTTAAAATGGTTTGGTGACTAACTCCCATCTCCTCGGCGATGTCACGAGATACCACATGCCGGTATAACTCGATGTTTTCCATGATTTGATCGGTATTCGTCGTCACATTTTCAACCGTTCTGAATCGTCGAAACCATTCCTCCGCAGTTCGAAGTGATAGAGTACCATCCCCAAAACACCATTAATCTCGTGGAACGTTTCTCTAGCGTATTTGCCTTTAACGAAGGAAATCTTTAAAATAAAGCTAATATCGGAGTTAGTGAACTCCATGATTACAGGTTTATAACTGTTGAACGTCTATAACTGTATACTAATCATGCATAGCGTCGTTTTGTCAAGATCTTTCAAAGATGTATAGCATTGTCAGATACAAGCTCAGTTGCGCTTTATGCATAGCCTCGAAATTCAAAAGACAAAAAGGCGGAAGGGAGACATTTTACAACCCTATAAATATACCTAAGTAAAACACTCCAAAATCCTTTACCATATACCAAGTAATAACAAGTTAATTATTGCTTTGCAGTTATAATAATATATCAAATGACTAACGCTGGCCTTGACTGATATATTTATATAATTTAAGGCAGTAACAGTGACTGCAATAACCACAAAACAACTCCAACTCTAAACATATTTACATACATATATTTCGTAATTACAATATTTGCCGTTGGTAAAGCGCGTAAAATTAATGACCTTGAACCTCACAATGTCAAGCGGCAAGTATCATTATGATTCTACGCATTGTTGTGTGACTAGAAATGTGAGTTCGCTTTGAATTAGCAGCTTTAATGTAGAGCTTTAAAAGCATTTGGGGCTGAGAGAAATCAGCGAAAAAAGGAAATAATGCGTGAAATATTTTTGCTGTAACAAGTAAACACATTCATACTCAACGCATATGCGCACTTCTACAAATATGTATAGTGCCAAGCAACATATATTTATTACAAAGTAGATATGTATGCCAGCAACGTTGCGCTTGGCATATTGCTATGCATAAGTGCGTAAAATCAAAGCAAAAATCACAATGATTTGCGCACAAGCACCGATTTGTTGTGCTTATTTGAAGTGATTCGCCATATGAGGCGATTTTCTGGCGGAAATACAAATACCCCACACATATGCCTATTCAATAATTAAGCCGAAAATAAACGAAAATGGCGCACACTCAGCACAATTAATTCATATTATTAATTAGTATTCATAATTACATTGATTTAGTGCAAAACGTTTCAAGTATTAGGCGAGTGTATTTGTGCTTGCACTGAAGCTTATTGCCGATTACCGATTACTGGCAATGATTCTGACACTGGCGCTCTAACCAATGCTGCAATACATGTTATCACAAAATTTCAGTTAATTATTTCTGTAATTTATTATTGATAATCATTACTGCAATTATGCTGATACTGAAGTGGTTGCTGGTAGAGATATGCTTGTTATGATTAATAGTATTAATTGCTTAATACCAATGCTGAAATGAGTGCTGATGTTGGTTGGTTGAAAAGGGAGGCGAAGAGAGCTTGACCACAAGCGTCCGTACTTAGGCCATTTATTAGGTCCATTGTGCTCCCGGAAGGTACCCTGATAAGCATGACCTGAACAACTCGGTCGATTTAACGAAGCTTCTGAGATTTTTCCATCCCAGCTGCTCAATTTCTCTTAAATAGATTAGAGTAATGGGAGCCATGGAAGGTATCTATTCTTAACCGACAAAAGGCTGGGCATTCGCAGAGATAATGCTCTAGTGTCTCGTCATCTTCCGCGCACGCCCTGCATTCTGCCGATTCTACTATACCAAGCCTCTGCAGATGGCCTCTTGAGGTAGGTGCCCCGTGATAACCCCTATGATACAGCTTAGTTCTCTTTTACTCAAAATTAGAAGTGTTTTGGTCTGTCCAGTGTCAACACTACCCCATAGTGGTTTTGTGGTACGACCCTTGTTGCACATGTTCCAGGACCTGAGATGTTCCCCTAGCATCCATTGCTTTAAGCAGCGCTTGAGGGAACTGAAAGGTCTGGGCAGTTTAAGGGAACTGCATTCCCAGCGCAGCGGATAGCCTTAATTGCGGTTTGACTATCCACAAAAAAGTTGATGGACCTGTTTGTTTGGTCGCAAGAACACCTAGCGCCTTCCCTTAGTCCGACAATCTCAGCTTGAAATACCGAGTTGTAGTCGTTTAGTTTTAAGCTACTTTATGTATATGGGTTTTTACAGAATAAGCCTGCTCCCGTTCTTGTTTCACCTTTGAATATATAGATTTCATAATTGATACTATCTATGATTATATCGTTGGTCCATTATTATCTGCTGGGGAAGGAGAACGTTGTCTTAATTTCCACAGCAGTATCGGTTTCCCGGTCACAGGGCCAATCCAAGCCGAGTTCAGTGCCAAGATTTAGTGTGATCCCATGTCCTCATTGGTGCAATGTTTGGTATGTGCTGGTGTTAATGATGATATTTTCTGATTATTATACTGATTATGTAATGTAGAATTGCTGTAATTACTACCAATGTAAGCAGGCGTACATATACTTATATTTGTATTGTTTCACAGCACTAATTTGTGCCCTTCTTTAAAAATTGGGGTAAAACTAAAACTAAAGAATCATAGTTGGTAATTCTAGTAATGATTACAAGTAATTGATGTTGGTAATGAATACAAGTAATGATTATTTAAAATTATTACTTATATTAGTACTGCAACTGGCTGCGTTAATATTAATTCACTGTCTTTACCAATATCATTAAATGTAATGAATACTGGTAATCGCTACTATCATTCTGTTAGACTCACAAAGTTTTATTTTTTTATCGTAATTTAAACACAATTTCTGCAAAATTTAAACAAACCTCGAAACATGGTTGCTGAATGTCATTACCGTTGGTCATAATGAATACAAGTAATGATTACTTCAAAAAATTATACAAAATTCAGAATAAAATTGGTTTTAAAAATTATGCTTAAATTATGACATTACCGATAATAATAATGATTACATGTTATGATTACATGTAATGATTATTGGTAATGATTACTCATGCAGATTTTGCATATTTGTGCCTCAACTAGTATTTCTAATTATATTAAAATATATGTGGAAAAATATCAGCATTGGTAACGATAATGATAACTGATGGGTAATCATTACTCATATACTCATACAAATATTTTTTTTTATTGTTTATCTTTTTATAAAACAGTTTTTATCACAAATTATTTAAATAAAATCAAAAATAGTTTACAAATTAAAGTAATACAAATATCTCAAATAATCCAGTGTATGGTACAATTCATTACGCTACATAAAACTTGAATGCAAAAAAATCTGAGTTTCTATGCACTTTCTGCTGAATGAACGGTATATGGTATACACTCTTCCATGTCTTCGCATCCTACCATTTACTAGGTTCCTGTGTTGAATACAATTTTTGTTTACCATAACATTAGGCGCATATTAATACTCAACTATGCAAACCACATGAACTGCGTAACACTTGCCTCCACACAAAGCACAAATTGCACCAGCACCAAAGCACAAAATGTTGCCAAAATATAGAGCCACTAAAGTGATTATTGCTACACTTACACTCCACGTTGCATGCATAAAATATCAGCTCAACTCCATGCGAAGATATAGAAATGTAAGCATTTATGCATGCGAAGTAAGAAATATATGTAAATATAACGGCACTTGTGCTATTTTATATATATAGAGCTTATGCGCCTGTAAGTATGCAACTTTTGGCATGTGCGAAAGCAAGCTACCGCAACGCACTTTGTATGTGCTGCTGTGCAGAGTTGAGTCGTTGCTGCAACTATGCAGAATTATGCAATTTTCACATGTGCAACGTATATCTATATTTATGTTGTTGTAAGCAAGTAGAGCGCAACCTAAATTATGCAATGCAAATGCAGGTGTGCAATTATGAATAAAATATTAACATAATAATGCACACAAAATTTGCTCTGTAGCGCTTTTTATGGCAATTATGGGTTATTATTAATATATGCGCGCTGAAAAGTATGCAAAACGTATTTGTGTGCTAATTTTAGAAGTGAGTTTTAAAGGTTGTGTTATGCAGTGCATTGAAAATTTGTTTGCACTGTTTTCAAGTACAAAATATTAGTTAATAATATCGAGAAATATTGCAGAGTTGCCAGCTTTATATAATTTAAAAAAATTTACAAAAATTAGTGAGATGTTGCATTACCAATTTTTATTAAAACATTTTTGGCAGCTACTGAGTTATTAATTACTAAAAAAAAATTAATATTATTATAACTACTTAAATTTTCGCTTCAAATGATTTTAGCGAAACAATTTTAATTAACTTATGAGAAAGCACATACTCTAACCACGCATAGCCTCCCCAATTTACAGCTCAATCAATAACGCTCCTAATCCCATAGCGACAGATTTAACCTTCCACACCAGAACTTTTCTAATAATAATGCGAACACGCATATATAATACGAAACATCTTTGCATATATTTAGGCGCACGCATAAGGTCGAAATCCCATGGCGTATCTTCGACTATACAAAATTCGTAGTGATACGCGTGGGTCGAGACGTTGTTGTCTACACTGCCTTCTCAGCGTGTTAACGCAATTTCGCGTTATTTTCGTTAAAGCGCCTAAAAATATGCCTGACATGACAACCAAATGCGTTTCATTAATCATCGTCAAGTAAAAAAAAAAACAAAAAAAAACAAAAAGATAAAAGAAAGTAAAACATTTGTTTTGCCGAAGTTTTTACTTAACACGCCGCAACGAAAATGCCAAATAAAGAAAATGAAGAACGCATTAAATGACACTGTTAGTGTGTTTCTTTAGTTGGGGAAAAACTTTGCAAACAAACTATGCATGCCTGCGGTGCGGTGCACACCGGAAGAACTAACAAATTTCAGCTGACAATCTGCTATCAATCATAATTTCGTGCTTTATTGATTGGTCACTTAAGACCTTGAGATGCAAAGCAGATAAAGTGACAACGCAGTTACAATGACAAAGTCGTTTTAGGGGATTTTCGGCTGCGCACACAGTGCGCTTACGTAAAACTTGTAAAGCCATGCACACGTTGAGCGACTCACCTTTCGAATCAAAATTAATGATTACCGATGTGTCAAACCACATATCCATCACAGCGTTTCGGCAACTTCACATGTTGTACGATGCTAAATTTAAAACGCTTGTGGCTAAATTTAAACGGACACAATATATAGTTTATATATATAGCAAACACATCAATAGTTTCGTCATTAAAGCGCTATTAAGTGGAGTGCTCATTAATGCGTGCTTGCGCCTAAAATCATGCCAACTAATCTCATATGCAGCTAAATATAATGTAGAAGAGTTAGAAATTGTATTTTTTTTCGAAATTAACCTTGTTGACTGACCTTCGATTAGTCATTAAATGGATTAAACGTAATTTATTTGAAATAAATTGTTAAAAAATTTGGCGCACAAAAGTATGCTTATGTAAAATTTTAGATCTAACTTTATTTGATTAATTGCCATGATAAATTGGAACAAATTTTTAATGAAATACATTAAATTTATTAAAAATTTAGTGTTTAAAAATCCCGAAGAGGTTATCTATACTAATATTATAAAGAGAAAAGATTTGTATGTATGTTTGTAATAAATAAAATCAAAAACTATTGTACCGATTTCAAAAATCTTTCGCCATTGGAAAGCTACATAACATAGGCTATGTTATTTGCAAGACTCTCAACTTTCTGAAAATAGTTTCCGGGTGAGGGTATCATAAAAACACCGTAATGGAGAATTTTAATCTGAAACTGAAAATCGTCTTGCAAGTCATTCTCTTCGCATTGCAATCGCGTGCCAGAGAGTCGAGTAAGGAGCGCTCGCAGCTGCTTGCTGAATAAATTTTCAAAAGCTCCCAAGTACGCGCTTGATAGTCAAGTACGGAGCGTGTGCAGCGGCTTGAAGAACAAAATATTAGAAATATACAAGCTCGCACTAGTGCGTCGAACTCTGTGCGTTCCCAACGCCTTCACAATCAAAGAGAAAGACATCGGACACCAAAGACAAGACGTCGTAATCAAGTTTTAGCTCATTGCAAATAGGATATAATTTTATGTTCAAATTTTCCTCATTTTTCTTTTTTAAAATGAAACCACGCAAGAAACGGGAAAAAACATACATCTCTATGGGATAGTGTGTAGAAACTTATAACTTTTGAAATGTTTGTTTAGACCCGTGCGAAGCCGGAGCGGTCTGCTAGTGCAAAGTAATATCGAAAAAATAACAAATTTGCGCGCCTAAAAGTATGCTATAACAAATGTTAAATACCATTTTTATACTCTCGCAACAAAGTTGCTAAGAGAGTATTATAGTTTTGTTCACATAACGGTTGTTTGTAACACCCAAAACTAAATGAGTTAGATATAGGGTTATATATACCAAAGTGATCAGGGTGAAGGTGGAGTTCAAATCCGAATGTCTGTCTGTCCGTCCGTCCGTCCGTCCGCCTGTGCAAGCTGTAACTTGAGTAAAAATTAAGATATCTTAATGGAACTTGGAACACTTATTTCTTGGCACCATAGGAAGGTTGCTTTCGAAAATGAGCAAAATCGGACCACTGCCACGCCCACAAAATGGCGAAAACCGAAAACACATAAAGTGCCATAACTAAGCCATAAATAAAGCTATGGAAATAAAATTTGGTATGAAGGATCACACTATGATGGGGCATATTTGGATGCAATTTTTTTGGGGAGGTGGGCGTGGCCCTGACCCCAAATAGGTTTTTTGTACATATCTCGGAAACCAATAGAGCTATATAAACCAGTCTTTTTTTTAGTCAATTCTTAATACAGTCCAAAAATGAAAGAAATCGGATCATAACCACGCCCACCTCCCATACAAAGGTTCGGTTGAAAAGTACTAAAAGTGGGTTAACTCACCAACGAATAACGTCAGAAACACTAAATTTCACATAAGAATTGGCAGATGGAAGCTTCACTCAGATTTTTTTACAAAATGGAAAATGGGCGTGGCGTCGCCCACTTATGAGTCAAAAATCATACCTCAGGATCTACTCGACCGATTTCAATGAAACTTGGTTTGTGATAGTTTCCTTACATCCCAATGATATGTTGTGAAAATAGCCCAAATCGCTTCACAACCACGCCTACTTCCTATATACCAGAACTTTGCAGACGATCTGAATCGTTTACTTTACAATATATAAAGTAAGCACTAGTGAAGATATCGGCGCACAACTTTGCACAAATACTATGTTTATAGTGTGGCAGCCCCATTATAAAAATCGCCGAAATCGGACCATAGGGTTTTAAGGCCCATATATCGAACACGAGGACCAGAGAACTGCAAAACTCACTTTTTCCTTGAATCAGCTCATACGCAAAAAATTCTATTCAATTCCAATCACTGAGCGAAGCACAGCGTTGAGTAAAAATCAGCTCATGTTGCCGAACCGCTCATTCGCGTACAATGTGAGCCTTCGGTCCGAAATGCTTTGCTCACGTTTGCTCACTTCACGAAATTTTTAGCTCACTTTCGCTTAGTGATTGGAAGTGAATAGAAACTTTTGCGTATGAGCTGATTCAAGGAAAAAGTGAGTTTTGCAGTTCTTTGGTATACATATCCAATTATATATGTACGTATATATATGTATATATGCATGTGTGTGTGCCAACGGATTTTACAAAACCAGTAGCGCTGCTGGTTGCGCATTTATTCAAGCACAGTGAGTTTATTCATATGTGTTGAGTTTGCTCATACCCGTTGAGTTTGCTCATAGACGTTAAGTTTGCTCTTTTGTGTGCTTGTTTTCATTCAACACGATCATTGTTGAGCCGAATGAGCGAATGCCTGGGTAGAGCTGTTTCTACACGAGCGTGAATAAACTCAGCAAGCAAACGAATTTACCGCAAATGAGCTGAATTTAGCTCAGTAGCGAATATATTCACGAATGCCATTTTGAGCGCTTGAGCCGAATGGGCTGATAGTTCGGGTATTGTTTGTGTATGAACATTTTTGCGCTCAACGGAAGCCGTTCTCTGACGAGGACCTCGGTGCTTCTAACCTAATATTATGGTTTCCAACTTTCAATGGACTTTATACAATATATATGACGAATATTAATTATATACTCATAATATAAATAAAGTTAAATAAATAGATTTCGAGAGTATAAAATGTTCGGTTACACCCGAACTTAGCCCTTCCTTACTTGTTATTTTCTAAAATATTTTTTTTTTCCAAAAATAAAACTGATTTTCCTTATTCATATTGAGTTCCTCAAACAAAAGCCACATAAAGCTTTTACAAATATGTTTCTAAAAATATGAAATGAAATCTATTTTTAAAAACTGCTTTCAGAAAAATTAAAAAAGTTAGCGCTTATAAATGCCACAAACTGACAGTAACATATTCGGATATTTGATCATGAACTCTGTAGTTGCTATAATTTGCTTCAATTAGTCACTGACAGCGCTTTATTTGCGTTCAAAAATTGTGACAAGCAACAAAAAGTATACCACATCCTATATACAGCAGCTAAAAATATGCTACAAAATCGAAAGTAGACTTTTCAATACAATTTACACAAAGCGCAGCGAATTGAAACTTTTACAAATGTATAAATTTAGACATTTAACTGTCAATTAATAAGAGTATACATATAAGCATTTTTTTTGCGTACTCTCTCTCACTTTGTCAGCGCTCATATAGATTTCAGCAAACTGGGTCACATTTCATGTGCACTGCAACGCTTGAGCAATACCATTGCAGTCTTCTAGGCGCAAACACAACCATATATGAAACTTATAGCATTTTGCAGCACTTGCGTAACCTTTACGCATCAAATGTAAGTTATATAAATTTCTGTAGAAATGTAGAGATAGAATGAGATTTGTTGTGGAGAAAAAGTGCGTGGCGGCAGCTGAGAGTAGGTTACATGACTACATTATACAAGTATGTCTGTATATGTGTGCCTGAAAACTAAAGCCAACAACACTTTGCTATTGAAAAAAAAAACAGTAAGTTTGGTGATAATTATAAACCGCATTCCGTAAATAGCACAAGCAATTTTTTTAATTTTAAAACTCATTGAAAAGTTGAGGCCTATGTTTAGGCGCACGCCCACGGAATATGACTTTTTGTCGCTTATAAAGTTCTCATTAACTATTATAGGCTTTCGTGTGGTTTGCACTCAATTTTAACACATAAATCTATATTTTTATACATATATATGTATATCATACATGTATATATATATATGTATGTATGTTTATATTCTCATATTGTAACGCGAGAATACTGAGAAAATTATTATGGCTGGCTCTCCTTATTATTTTACTAGACAGTAATAAATAAAATATTAAAAATCGCACACATACGCACACTCGTATGTAAATACATATATGTATATACCTGTTCTGCCATTCACTCTTGCCCTCGCAATTTCGTCACAGTTTTATTATATTTTGTTATTTTCATTTTTCATATACTTCCGCTTGGGGAATCAATAAACAATGACATCATCGCGCGCGCCAACGCCATGAAAGTACAATAACAATAACAACAATAGCATGCACTTGGCAGCATCACAAAAACAACGCTGCACCAGCCAACCAACCAGCCATTGTGGCCACCGTTGAGCAAAGCAGACGCCTGCGAAAAGCTAAATAAAAATCTTGCCACCATTCATTCGCTATATGCATTAGATCATCATCAGCAGCCCTAAAAGTTACGCTAACAACAAGAATTATAACAATAGCGCGTTGGCAAAGTGTTAATGCAATAACAACAATGAGTGTAAAGCCGCCTTTACCGCACTAAAAATAAGCTACTAAGTTAGTAACAGCAGATTTTAACCCACACAAATACATAAATATACATACAAGTAGGATGTGTGTGGCATGAGCGGCTGTGTGCGGTTTTTCGTTGCCTTATTTAAGTGTGCTACAGTTTCGTCAGCGACGAGACAGCGCGTCTGCCAGTCAATCTACTATATATAGCATTGTTACAAGTGAGATGGAGGTTGGCGGGCGGCAGGAGCGTGAGAAAAAATCCATTCATGGCAGGAAAACCGCGCCAGTGGTATCAGACATTGTTCAAATTGTATAGTAGAAAACTGATTTCGAAGTGATTATGAACTAGTTAGATACTAGTGTATTTTGGGACAGTATGAGATTTCTTCTTTTTAAATTACCGCCGATAAAAATGCATTTTTTAAATATATTTATGGCAGGAACCCGCATACATATAAAAGGAAGTGTTTCCGAACTGGTTAGCTACTAGTACATTTGGGGCCAGTATAACATTTTTTTCTATGCTAAATGAGCATCTCGAAAAATATATTATTTCTCATATTTATTTAAACTGTGAAAAATTATATAAAATAGATCAATTATAAGGATATACAATATATTCAAATTTTACTAAATTTCACTAATCTCTCATAGTTCACACAAATCCAACTTGCTCACCAAATCGAATATATTCTTCAGCATATATGCAAACCGAATTCCTCATAATACTCACATACACCTTCACATATGCCTCCAAAACCTCACACATACTTGCCTTTGCGCTTAGCCTACACAGCACTCAATGACGACAGCACATCCACGAAAGCCGCCGTTTTTCCCATTCAAAACTTTTCTGTTGCTTCCACTGCCACACACACACACACATATTAACTACATACATACATAGATGTAAATCCATGAATTTTGCTATGAATCTAGCTCATTGTATGTGCGCGTTCCTTGTGGCAAAGCCAACAATACTACCGACGTCACCAGCAGCACTAACACAGCGCTGCTAGCCACTTAAGTCGGACGCAGCGCCATATTTCACAGTCTGCCTGCCACATACAGCATGCTGAAGCTGCCTGGATCACATCTAGTTAAACTCATGCTCTAATATCAGCAAACATACAACGCTGGTTGATAAGACATTAGTGGTGGCTAAGCGGAAGTCTTTTTGTAGTCTTGGTAAGTCAGTCATTCAGCCTCTAGCTTACACTAAGCTGATTGCTAGCTCATTGTTGCTGGGATTGTGAATGGAATGGATTTCTTGGATTTATTATTTTAGTTTTATATAACAGCTAAATATAGTTTTCAATTACAATATTTTTCATAATTTTTTCTGTGTCTGAAGTATATATTTTCTAGAACCTTCAACTTTCATAGAAATTTCGAATTCAACTTATTGAATTAATACTTTCAGCTTTGATTAATTTTAGAACATCTTTTTAGTTATTCTTTTCCATGCTTTAAAGATTTCGTCGTTCATCATTTTCTATTCTAGCATCCCTTCATACCATTTTCTTCAACTTTTTCAAATTTACTTATACTTAAACTATGTTTGCTTAGGAAAATCTGGGTCATTGTCTTCCTCTTCCATTATTTCTTACTGTTTAAGAATAAAGAATTAAGAATTAAAATGTCACTAATCTCAGGCAGCTTTCTTAGTAATAACTTGTTGTTTATCGATATATTTGCTTTTGCTTTTCAGCCCGGTTCTACTTCGACTTGGTCAGTGGAAAAATATTCAGTTATTTATTATGAAAAAAAATAATTTAATTTTTTATTTTGTACGAAAAATAGTGCTATGAGGATATCAAGGCAAAATCGTACAAAAAAAATAGTTCTTCATTAATTTTTTATCAGAAAAAACCCTCCACTTGATAGTTTATAAGAATGCTCTATTTCAACACTACGTCATGAACGAAATGCTGAGAATAATCAAGATGGAAAATCTCAAATTTTCATTCATATTTATTGTCAACATTTCCATTGCTATATTTATGACGGCACAGCACAAATATTTAACTGTCATACGCACGCCAAATAAGTAAAGAGCGAAACTGAGAAAGTCTCTTTTGCTATTAATACTGACTATTAATATTTTTGGCGCTCACTTTGACTCTCTCTTTCTATCTCTCGTTCTATCTCTATCTTTATCTCTATCTCTATTTCTATCTCTATCTCTATCTCTATCTCTATCTCTATCTCTATATCTATCTTTATCTCTATCTCCATCTCTATCTCTATCTCTATCTCTATCTCCATCTCTATCTCTATCTCTATCTCTCTCTCACTCTCTCTCTCTCTCTCTCTCTCTCTCTCTCTCTCTCTCTCTCTCTCTCTCTCTCTCTCTCTCTCTCTCTCTCTAATACCGAACATTTTCCTAACCTACTATTATATACTTCAACCTGCATATTTTTTATCTAGAACTGTTAAAGGAATTTCATAGATGATTCCAATCATTCCGAAAATGTCTAAGATTCTCAAGTTCTTTAAAATATCATCGAAATATTTCACTACCCTGAGCACCCTCACTATCTTGAATATTCGCTTAGTCACAGCTCTTCAATATAGATACAACTAGGCCTATCGTAGACAGACTTTTGTAATTATTGATATGACCACTTTATACTTAAGAGTATCTTATATGTAGTTCTATATGAACTTATATAGATATCTACATATGTATGTATATATTCATATATCTTCTATACATTACACCTACAAAGTCGCGCTGAATGAAATGTCCACCCTTTGGTGCACCCGCTTTGATCTGCCATGGAGCTTGGAAAAGTTCATTCATTGATTATGAAATCACGGCAAATATGAAACCAGCTTTACATATATACACAAATACACACACTATAACACAATATTGCCGATATAAAAAATTATTTTTTTCCTTCTCTCCCTGTTTTTTTGCATCTCATATTTGCGTTTATGAATTCGAGCGCCACATTGACTAATATAATGAATAAAGTATGACAAGTTGTGGTTGTTGTTTATTCTACACACACATATGCAAACAATATAATATATATTATAGACATATATGAGATATACTAATGTGTATTGGTGCGCTCAGTCGCAGAGGCCACTGTATGTAAGCTTAGTCAATGAAGCGACTCATTGAAGGCCACTCGAGGCGACGCCACAGCGCAGAGTTAAAACAACAAAAAAATATATATTTTACATACATACTTATAAAAGTTTGTGATGCTTGTGTGACTAATACAAGCCTGTTGTACTAACACACATGCATCTATAAACTGGCGCTGCTGTCATAGCTGATTCAATTAAAAATTACGAAGAGTTCTTTTCTAGGAAGTACGCCTTCACGACAGGCATAATACCCAGGCGGCGTGTATGCTGAGTAGAAGTGTGACTCAATGGCTAATATGAAAGACAACAACAAAATACTGTTGTAGATTCTTAGAAAGAAAATTATTTTTATGAATGAAACGATTTGTGTAGTATACATTTAGGCGACATTTGTGAATTTTGCTTATCGAAGACTTGCAATGATTTTATGAATGAAAATATTTGGATTAAATGTGAAAAATGCAAAAAACAACAACTCATTTGAATAGTGAAGTGTGCATTAAGGATATTAAATACTAAATATTAATAATATATTATATGTATAAATAATAATATTACTAAATCTACCATTATAAGCGCTCATCATGCATATTTACTATTTAATAAACCATATTTTATTATGTTCTTTTTTATTATTTGAAGCAATATAAAATTTCAATTTCGATTTTTTTTTTTTCATTTTAGACTTTTCCACAATTTTCTGCCATCACCAAATTAAGCTAATCGCGTAAATGCGCCTAAAAGCTCGCTTGACGCACATGTGTCAAATAACCGCTGACGTCAACAGCAAACATTTCGCCAGGAGAATTATTATTTCTTCTATTATTTTTCCACATTTTCTTAGTTCAGACTGTCTTCTATTTATTTTATTTTATGTTTGCCATATTCGACGTGTTACACGACTTCAGTTCTTCTGGCTATACGATGTTATAGTACTAAACTTAACATACCACCTCACATCACTACGATCGCTGGTGAATAAATTTTGGTTGAGGCTGCTTTCATATTTAATACACATATCTCTACTTAGACGAAAGACATTAAGGCTTAGGTTTATTATCTTTGGTATAATTGAGAAATTTGTTTGTTCTCTTTTCACTTAAATGATCTGTTAGGCTATGTTATTGTTAAATAATTCAATGAATCCATTAAAAATTAATTTTAGTAAAGAAATTTAAAAATGTTGGTACAAGAGTTTGCAGTGAAATGTTTATTAAAGCAAATTTGTACATAGAATATATTGTGTTATATAAAAATAGTCGAAATTCGATTGTACAGTTCAGGCGCCTGAGTATATGCTTTGATAGTATATATATTTTCCCGTAGTGCCTGGGTGGAACATAGGGCCACAAGTTAGATAGTAATAATAGATTTTTTTCGCTTGAAAAAGTATCATGAAAGTTTTATTGCCGTTTCAATACCAATAATACATCTAATTTTAGTATTTCGTGGAAATTAAATCATGCAAATTTGGGACTCTATTACATATGTATGTATAATAATGAGTATCATAGCGTTTTTACAAAGCCAAATTAATTGATCAATTAAAATTTTGATTGAGAAACCAATTTTTGCCCTTTATACTGCCGGCTACTCGATAAACGATCAGCTGTTAGACATTTTTGTTTTTGCTTTTCATACGAAGTTGGTAAGTTTAATCAGCTGATTAATATTTTTAGCAGCGACATTTACCGTAGATTTTTTATAAAAAAATACAGCCAATCGCAGACAAAGAACGTGTATATAATTACAAATATGGTATTTGTCACTCTGTGGCATTTCATTTTCAAGTCGATTAAAAATCAATTAGAAATGAATGTATGGTAAATCGATCTTAATCAGCGTTTTAATCGAGCACAGGCCGGTTAATTGATCAATTAGCTGCTGTGTAAAAAGGCTATAAGATGGAAAAGAAAAGTCTGATCAATCTTTTTTTTTTCCAAATTATACAAAATATATAAATTCTCCTCGTATTGAATGAGAGAAATTGATATTCATGAGCAATATGAAGGCTTTATGAAAAACAAAGGCATACTCTTGAAGATTAGAAACATTCAGGAGTTTGTCCAAACTATTGAAACTATTTCTGTGTGCTTCAAATATCTATTTCTATGCTTCTCTCTTTTGGTTATTGTATCAAATCGTTGCTGATATTTTTTTTCATTTTAAACTTGTAGCAACGCTTAAAAAAACTATATCTTATTGTTTATAGTACTTTTATATCAAGATTTGTTATTTTATTTTTGAAAGAGTGGCAACGCTTTTCAGTGTTTCTTTTATATACAAGCCCTTTTAAAAATTACAGTTTGATATTTTTATTTCATTAATTTGATTAACATATCAATACATGAAATAAAAAATATAACCAGATGGCAACTCTTCTTTCTATTGTAACAATTCTTTCATGATATTTTTTTCATTTTAAACTTATGACATGCTTTTCATAAAATACAATAAAATATAGAATTTCTTAAAACCCTAGAGTTTATAGTTTTTTTAATTTTTTTTCGAAAGTGTGGCAACAATTTTCAGTTTTTTTTTTATTTACAAGTCTTCTAAAAACTATTTAGTTTGATACTTTTTTTTCAAAAATACGTTTATCATAACAATTATATGAAATTAAAAATTATAAACAGGTGGCAACCCTTGTCAAGCAATATTTGCAATTGAAAAAAAAATCAAAAACATTTATTGCAATCATGGATTCGTTACTTAAAATTCAGAAATTTAAATTCTAAAGTGCGGCAACAGTTTAATTTATAAAATGTGTTAAATTATAACAAATATAATATAACATTTTACATAATTGAACTAACCTTATAATAATCTATTAAATTACTTTTCTATTTAGCATTATTTAAACCCAGCCATAATTCACATGATAAATTTGCCCAAACACTAAATAGCATATTTACGAAATTAAAGTGTAGCACCAACAAATTAAATATAACCTCGAATGACTCTATATCATGCCAAAATGGCATTAATGAATGCCCAACTAAACGCCTAATTAAATTGAAGAATGATTTTCAACTTTTTCATGCATATTAATTAAACAATAAAAAGCCCACCAAAAAATGAAAAAGTGCGGTTATGTTCAAAGAGAATGCGCGGCGCGTTTAATGGAAATTCGCGGAACTCATTAGAGTTATTATGGAAATCAGTCGGAGCGCATATGACTGAGTGCTAAATGCAAAGCGATGACAGGCAGGAATTGCGTAACATTTGTTCAAAGCAATTATTACAAAACGAGAAAAAACAAAAACAAAAATACTTATGTGTATATGTATGTTGGTGGTCAGTGGTCAGTGAATGGCAAGCAGGACAACACACAAATGTAAATTTAACCGCAGAATATATTCTCGTATGAGAGAGTTGATATATACATATATGTCATGGGTTTGTATGTATGGCTGCCAGCATGTCGCACTGATGGTACATGTGTTATCCATCACTCAACGCCTTCGACACGCCTGCCGCTCAGTGGCGAAAGGACACTGCGGTGGCACAATGAAAAGAATGCGAGTAAAAAAAGGTTGGCTGGAAAATGAGTTTGTACGGACATGTGTAAACTGGGGTATATATATATATGTAAAACTATATCAACATATATGCCACACACAACAGTTGTTGCCACACTGCGGCCGCTTCTTCACCGTGTGCACTCATTTTTCACTGTTGCTCCTTATTTATTTTTACGTTTTCCGAATTTTAATTTTTGCTTGTATTTCTTTAGCATTTTTTTAAGGTTTTCAAATTTGAATGTCCTTTCGTTGTTACACACACACCGCCCACACAGCAAGTGTTGCACAAAAATGTGAGTGAAACACATTGTTTTTCGTAGTACGGCTCCCTCGCATTTATTGTACGCTCGAGGTCGCTAATTGACATGGGTTCACTTTCAGCCATTTAAGGTGTCAAATGTGCGCTGAAAAATGCACAATTACAATGCTGTGGATGAGTGGAAGGATTATGTGGAATACATGAAAAAACAATAAATATTCTCAATTTGACAGCGGCAACGAGGGGATGAGAAAGAGAGAGAGAGAGAAGCGGACGTGTGTGCATATATAGTATACGAAGACAATGGATAAAACGGTTAGTGCGTCGTCATGGGTTTCAGGTTTGTTGTAAAGCAACAGTTTGTGGCGAACTCATACAAGAAATATATTTTTATTGTATTTATTATCGCAAATTTAAATATAAGTATTGCTTCTATTTTAACATGTATCTTACAAGAAAACTTTTTTAATATAATATAATTTGATTAAAAAGTTGATTTCAAAAAAAATCAAATTGCGAAATCACTAACCCACATATGTAAATGTGTGTCTCTGAAATCACACAAACAAATATAAATACCTGGCTTTTCCAATTGTGGAACTGAACTGGATCTAACAGATTATTATGAGTATAAATCTGAAACTCACTCTTATAAGTTGTATTAAATGAAAACTGATTATTTCAAAATAATGTCCTTACTATTTCAGTACCTTAAGCAATTTTGTAGTGAATTTTCTCGAATAAGTTAATGTCAGAAAATATGTATGCTATAAGAAATTGAGTGAATAAGATCTTCATGAGACACGAGATAAGACAAACATGTTCAAATAGCTCAATTAGTGAAAAAAAGAGAGGAGAGAGAGAGAAAGTGAGTGTGAGGGGAGAGAGGAAGATAGAGCGAGAAAGGGGAGAGAGGGAGAGATAGACAAATCGTTGAGCGGGAATAAATTAACTCAATTTATTTGTTTTCCAAGAGCACTCAATTTAACTTGAATAATTAGCAACTGACAGCTGCCAAAAAAGAGGTAACTGACAGCTGTCAAAAATGTGCTTTACATTGAAAACATCCGTATGAATAATAAAATAGCTAATAATACATTGAATACATTTTCAAAATATCGAATCACTCAAATTGACTAAAACAGTACAATTTTTATTACTGTATAATAATACATCAGAATTTAGAAACCCAAAACATTTACTTCTTACATGAAATAATTTATGTTTTCTGTAATTTAATTTCATGTAATTTCTTCAAATATACAACTCAATTTAATACCAATTGGTCAAATAATTAATTGCTCCATTGCATGACAAATTGAGTACAATTGAGTTGAGTACTGAAATTAATTATTCAATAAAAGAGCATATTTTTGCAAAATAACAGATTACGAAATAAGATTTTCCATGATGATTTTTCGGTAAAAATTTTTGTCTGAGTTCGATGCTACGTTTTACATCAGCTCAATTGACTGGTCTAAATGTTTCGATGATTGCGACCCATGAACCAATTCAAAAGTATGTTTAATAGCCTGTTCCCACACGAGCTAATTGATCAATTAAACGGTCTCTGCTCGATTAAAACGATGATTTAGATCGATTTACACACAAAATAAAAATCTACATTAATTTGTAATTGAATTTAAATCAACTTAGAAATGAAAAGCCACACTGCGACAAATACCATATTTGTAAATATAAAAACGTTACTTGTCTGTGAGTTGTTGTTCACGCTACACGACGATAGATGTCACTGCAAAAATAGCAATCTCCTGATGAAACTTACCAACTTCTTATGAAAAGCAAAAACAAAAATGTATAACAGCTGAACGATTATCGAATAGCCGGCAGTGTGAAGAGCAAACACTAGTTTGTCAATCAAAATTTTAATTTATCAATTAATTTGACTGTGTGAAAAGGCTATAACAGACTTACTTAATACTTGTGTTTAAAGCAGCATAACAGCAGTTAATATTTCTATTCAGTATTTCATGAAATATCCGGACAATAAAGAATTACTAAGGTCACCCTTTGCTTGAACTTACTTTAAAACAACTAAGTAACCATGTATGAGATAAGAAAACTAATGATGTTGGCAACTCAGTAAAAAAATAAATAATTGCTTCAATTTATGATTAATTAACTAATAGAATGATGCGGTAACTTTTATGTTTCACTAAACACACTCTTCAATTACCCAATAAGTCGCTTAATTAGAGTGATTAGCAGAATATATAGCTGTATATATGTATGTATATATGCAAAATCGCGCAAGTCATTTATATATCAATTATAAAATCTAATTTTCACAAACAAAAAAATAAAAGAAAATAAAAATAAAAACAAATTGCAATCAATTTCATAGCGCACATGAAAATCCCGAAGCACACAACTCAGTGAACTCACTCGCATGCGAGACCTTTTAACACGAATTTAATCAGACCAATTAAGGATTTCATTTTGTTGATTTCTACCGAAAAAAGGCATCATATCGCTTGCTTTTCTTCGTTTTGTTAACTTTAATATCATCATTTATTTTGTTACAACTCAACTCACATTCGGTGTGGAACGCAACAAATTGAGGCAATTACTTACGGGCGCTGAGCACCTTTCAATGTCCATAAACATACAAATTCATTAGAATATAAATATATATGTATGTATGAGTATCTCAGCGTACATTTGAAAAAACACATGCAGGCAAGTTACCGTTAACTAAATGCGATTTCATTTGCTGACTGGTGCCTTTCAAACTGTCACCACGCGCCTGCCAGTGAGCAGATGGCAGTGTGGGCAGCTTTTAATAAATATAATGCGTTTTCCTTTCGTTAAACTCAAATTAAAATCGGTGACATGTATGAGCGTTTCATCAATGTTGTGTATTAGGGTGGTAGTGATTTTTATATTTCAATTTCTATACATTTTTTTGTAATTTTTTGACAGAAATTGGAAGGAAGAGAAGATTCCATAAAATATCTGGAATTATCACGAAATAATGTAATTTTTTTCATATCTGTTCTTTCATACTATTTTTGGGTTCAGGTATGTATGGTATTATCCAGAGCTATATTTTTATGTCAAGCTGTTGGGCGATATACTCTGAGATTAAATTGTCACGAAATGATTACTAAAGAAACACTTCAGTTACAGTGATATCTTGCAAATTTTAGAAAACAATATTTTTTAACTCAAAAATATATATTTTATGTCATGCTACTTTTGAGTTACTGTCAGTGAGCATGACATAAAAAATATATTTTGAGTTAAAGCATATTGTTTTCTAAATTTTGAGTTACTGTTAGTGAGAACTCCGGTCCGTAATTCAAAAGTAGCATGACATAAAATATATATTTTGAGTTAAAACATATTGTTTTCTAAAATTTTGAGTTACTGTTAGTGAGAACTCCGGTCCGTTCATGACATAAAATATATATTTTGAGTTAAAAAATATTGTTTTCTAAAATTTTCAAGACATGAAATTAACATTTTTTTTAATATTTTTCACTTTCAAATCGCAAATATATGTGTTGTAAAGAGTTATAAATATTATATTATAAACCTATTCAAAAGTATGAAATATGAAGTTATAACAAGCTAAAGAAAGAACCACAGCCAACTTCACTTTTTCTGAGAATCTAATCAAATAAATGTTAACTAATTGTACAGTTGCAAGACAAGTTAATTTAATAAAATTTTAGTTAAAGAAATTTAAAATAAAAAACTACCAAATCAAAAATAGTGATTTTAGTATATTTTTATGGAAAAAAAGAACATCCCTAATGCATATTTCCCATACAAAAAAAAAACATATAAATCACAAACGCTGCTTTCAGCCAAAATTTATAAATGGATCTCTATATGAATACATATATATAACCGAATAAATATATGAACATATACATTTGTATATAGGTAACCTCGTGTATCACCGTATCCACGTATGTATGTATATTTCTATGGTATGTCATTTCATGTGTGTTCATTTCCACTTAAATATGCAGATACACATTTAGATAGCTCAATTTCGTCTTAATCGCACTCACAGTCAAATAAAATTGCCCAATTTATGCCATTGGCATTAATGTTAAAATGTAATTGCATTTTAATGCTAATCAAATTACACCGTAATTGAAAATGAAACACAAGAATTAGATAAAAATAAAGTGTTTTCAAATATACTCGCACATTTTTTCTGAAGAAGATGTTCGAGAGTACGAAGCAAAAATATCTCTTTGGCGAAAGCGAAAATTATTTTTGGTAAATGTGCTTATAAATAATGCGAGTGCTTAGTAGATGAAAAGGAAAGATGTTATACTATATACGAGAGTATATATGAGGTCTGTTCAAAAATCAAGGTGAATTTTCATTTTATTAGTTCTCCTGAGCTCTACCATTGGGACGATTGGACTTTGCTTTCGATGTCATAAGTATATATCCATGATTTGTCATCACTTATGACAATTTTAAACAAATCTGGAGAACAGTTGACGTCGTTCAACAATACCTGAGCGATGCTCATGCAATAGTTTTTTCTTAACTTAACGAGTGGCGGACAGTTGAGACATTTATTTCAGAAGTCAGAGTATATTCAAAGTTTTGGAAAACACGAGTTTTTAAATGCTGTTATAATTTCAAATATGATCTCTTTCAATGAAAATAATATATTATAAACATCATTTTGAACTCCGTTGAGTACTATAGTGTTAGAGAACACGATTCTGTTTGGTCTGGAACATAAAATATGGGCTTCGACAATGTGTAGCTTCATCAGCATATCCCTAATGATACAGTGTATATGTTATAGTCCAACTATTGAGCGCCAACTCAAGCGGTCTCAGCAATCTGTATTACCGAACTTGTAGTCGCAAAATTTAACCCACCAAACTTTTGTGTGGATTATGGTCTGTTAATATGCGAACAATCCACGAAATATTTAGCGAGTTTGTGAGATAAATAAAGTTTTATCGAGATCTTGGTCAGCTGAAGTAGTCAACTGAATCGAATTCCATAGTATTTCGATGAGACCAATATTATACCGATTTTTTTATTTATTTTTACTACTTTTGATTATTTTAAACAAACAGATGCTTAGCACGAATATCCAAACCATTAAATTTTAGCTAGAAGGTCTTGGATTTTGACAACTGAAATAACCACAATAATACAAAAAGTGGTCCGGAAAAATATATTTGAAGGTATGGATATTTTTGTATTTTTCAAAAATTTCTTACGAATATTACTCAATCATAAAGATATGGTTTTTCAGAAATAATATATACCAAGCAACTAGTTATTAAAGAAAAACAACTTGAAAGAGAACTCAATAATGATCGCTGCATAATGTGTGTTAAATGAGCGCATTAGGTGTTTACGGTACATGCCCCACTTATGTGATTGCATGACTATTGGAGCTACATATATACATATGTATATAGGTATGTGTATGTGCTCCGGCACTGTATCTACACTTTCACATGATCACGCCCGCACCTTAGCTCGTCAGCACATTCGCCTTTCTAATGACGGCACTTGACTCGTATTACAAGCAAAAAATACGCACACAGCCACACACATATATACATGTACGTGTGTACAAGACACTTTCAAGCATACAAACACATATATATGTATATATCCTCGGACACATTCACCAGCATTAGAACTAAAGTAGCAATAACAACAGTGTCAAGTGCGTATTAGTTAAAATGTATAACCAAAGAGCAATAGCCATTAAATGAATTACAAGAACAACTACAATAAAAAAATTATTAATAATACCGAAAGTGTTGAGTGAAGTGTGTAAATTGAAACCATCAAACAAATGTTGAATGCGTCAGTTATCTCCAGCGTCAGCAAGGAAAAGTTTGAGAATGCCACACGAACACACACACATACAAACAAACAAACACATATATACATTTATATTAATCATGGCGCTGTATGCGGGTGGAGCTGCCGTGACTATGTGGCATGTTTGTAATCAAATATCTTTAAGGTGTTACTTCGTCAGTGTGTATATCAGTTGAGGTTGTCATTCATTTATTTTACGCTGAACTATGAGAAAAAAAAATCAAAACATAAATTTTTTTCAAAAAAAGTATTTTCAAATTTGTTTTTCTTCATATAATAATTTATTTATCATTATTATTTAATTAATTTAATATGTTAAGAAACCTGTGTACAACAACAACAACAGTCTACAAACTACTAAGTAGTCCTCAAATGAGTAGCATGCAACACTTTCACAAAGCAACCGCCGTTTTCTGAGGCATACAACCAAGCAAGCTGACGCGCGTGAAAGGACATTTCTATTTCGCGCTACTAATTTGTTCAAACTTCAAAGGAAATCCGCATTCATGGGTAATAGTGAACAGTACTTTATGCAAAATCGCCTGGCTGCCGAAAAATTCCGATACAAAACGGCAAGGCTTCAAAGGAAAATTCCCACAATTCGACACATTGACATTTGCCTTTAACTCACAGTCATACACTCACACAGGCAGACACAGAGTTACAAATAAACTTATCTCACTGTCTGTCTGTTTGTTTGCTTGCCAATAACGACTTGAACCCGCTTACGCTTGTCTATTGCGTATCCTGTCGTAAGTGCTAAAAATATCTAACACTGCCAAAGTCAACTACCGAGCCCAGCGCGGCGCATTAATAGGCAACTCTGCGTGTGGGCGTGTTAAACGGATTCCCGGAAGGACGCCGCTGTCCGCACTTTATCGGCGGCACACAAACGTAATGAGTGGTCTCGAGTAGATATATATATGTATATGAGTATATATATGTGGCATATGTTTGCAATTAAAGTGACACGATTCCAGCAAGTGAAGGTGGACATAGCGCAGCAGCAGTATCTGCTCGTAATGCAGCGTTGAAAACAAATTATGAGGGTCAGTAAACCTTGCAAATTAATTAATAAAATATGATAGTTTGCCAATGGCATTTATGATTGGTTTCCATGGAAAAATAACTGTTGACATTCAATATCGGGCATGTTGACGCGTAATGTAATCGGACCATATTACCACAGAGTTTGTTGAAGGTCGAAGGAATTTAAGAAGTGTTTCATAATGATTAAATAAAGAAACACTATTGCATATTTATCACTAAATCAATAAAGAAATATTTTGTAAATTTTATTTGAACTGTCAATCGGTCTTTTAAGAGCTCTCTGACTATTAAATAAAATCTAAAATTGGGAATAATGAATAAATACTTTAATGTTTTTTTTTCATTTTTTTAATACTAATTAATGATTATACTTAAATTTGTTTCAATAATTCAAAAATAAAAGTTCCACTGTTTTAGTTTAGAGCTAGAAATGAGCCTCTCTAATTAACCCATTAGGCCACATTTTCTAACATAAACCTAATTTTAATGGTTTCTGGTTACATTATAGCCTTTTCGCACAGCCAAGTTAATGTAATACAATAAGATTATAAATGAAAATCCAGTTTTTACCGTTCGCACAGCCGGCTACTCGATTAAGGATCAGCTGTTACACTCTTTATTTTTGCTGTTCATAAAAAGTTGGAAAGTTTCATCAGCTAATTGCTATTTTATCAATAATCAGAATCAACTACAGCGAGAATAACTAGTATAGTTTCATTTCAGTTTCAACTCGATGTGTATTCGATTAAGAATTAATGTAGTATAAGATATTTATTTTGTATTGTAAATCCAACTCCAACCAGCACTTTAATCGAGCAAAGCCTGGTTAATTGATCAATTAACTCCTGTACGAAAAGGCTTTTAGGAGACGGTTACATAATTAAAATTCACTAAATATATGTTTATATTTTATTACTTCAATTCAAATAATCGATTTTCATTGAATTGAGGATTTTAAATATTTATTTCAGTTATCTACTCCATTAAGTTAACTAAATTTGTGATTCAATTTATGTAAATTTTTGCATTATATACAATTAATCTCATAATTAAATACTAATGCATCTAGAGAAACGCTTTTAGCCTCTCGTTGGCTAAAATCCTCGACTTCCAAAACATCCAGAGATTGCAAACCTATGAACTAATTAAATCCGAATAAAAGTCATAAATGATAACCGGATTATCTCTTAATGAAGCAAAGACACACATTATGTTGCTTCATTCAAATAATGAATTTGAGACTCGAATAGGTTATAATTAAGGAAATGTTACATATGATTGTTTCTTGGTTACATTAATTAAAAAAAGCGCTGGAAAGTTTGAAAAAAGTATAAATTTAATGAAATGAAAAATGAAATTATTTAAACCGATTAATTTAACGATTTTTGGTTTCAACTTTTCGGGATTTTTGCTACATTTCGATGTCAATATCTCGTTTGTATCTTCTTCCTTATTTTGTAAGTGGATCTTTACGATATTTTAATAGTTATTCTGCTATTCCGAACGGATACGAATTTCACATATCAGAAAAAATTGTTCGAAGCTAATCTACTTCAGAGATTATAAAGCGAAGTGTTGTCGCAGTTTATTATCTCTTCTAAGAGAACATATTCATTTGCACATTGATCTATAAATTATTGTTCTTACAGGAAATCACTTAAAGCTAATACAAAATTTGAACTTACTGATTTGCTGTATATTATAAGCTCTTTCTCGTTTGTCGACAGACGCCTCCTCGCCTACTATATAATGCTCTTCGAAGAGGTCATGGTTCGCCTGCTGAGGATGTGATTCAGACTGCGGCGGTTTTTGCGTGGTTTGTTGTTCTACCAAGTGTTGTTGTTGTTCGACTAAGTGTTGTTGTTGTTCTACCAAGTGTTGTTTTTGTTGTCTCTGTGGCGGTTGATGTAACTGTTGTTTCTGTTGCTTGCTTGGCATTTGTTTTTGTCCACTACTCAACTGTTGTTGTTGCTTCGTTGGCATTTGTTGTTGCACACTACCTAACTGTTGCTGTTGCTTCTTCAAATATTGCTCCAACATTTTCTGCAACCACAACTGTTGGCGTTGCTGTTGTTGTTGCTTCGTTTGACGCCACTTTTGCAAACGCAACAAATCTGCTTCCAATTGAAATGTCTCACTGAGCCCACCACCATAAGGTGTGTGCACATCTTGCAGATAATTCCAATCGTCCGCTTCAACTGCGTCGCCATCAGCGGTTAAATAGTCGTCGGACGCGGGCAGTAGGTCAACAAGCGTTGACAAATCGGCTACACGATGCCGGGTTTGCGCATGCGTTTGGGAATTATGTCCGCCCATCACACGAAAAGCGTGTAGATTGCCAGTGTGCAGGAGTAGCCACAGCAAGGTGATGCGAAGTTTAGCGGGTGTGTAGGGGAACATTTTTTTCTTTGTGGTTGTTGGGGGTGAACGTAAATTGATAGTGCGTAGTTTCTGTGACTCAGTGGTAGGTAATTTTGTAGACACTTGTTTTTTTAATTTAAAATTGTTTATTTTTTAAGATTTTTTATAACTCAAGATTGCTGAGCTTTAAATTATTTTGTACGGAGAGCGCTTGTCATATGTTATTTTTTTTTTTTATATATTTATTTTTGATTTTTTTTTTATTATAGTTATATATTTTTATTTTAGATGTATATTCTTTATATTTATATTTTTTAATTTTTAATATTTTTTCTCAATTTTATAAATTAATAATGTTTTGATTCGAATATTATTTTTTTAATATTTTTTGGTTATAAATTTAATTATTATTATTTTTTTGGAATTTTAATTAATAAACTTAATTTGAAATAAAAATTTTCACAAAAGAAAATATTTTAGCGTCCATTTTTATAATTAAAACAAAATAATTTATAATTTAAAATACTGCTTTGTTCATATATTCTTAGAACATTTCTGGTCAATGCATTTTTTTTTTTTAATTTATTAATTATTAAGCGCACAATAAATATAAACAAATCACAATTTGAAGCAACTTTGGAAGCAAAATATTCACATTTTTTGATTTTCAAAATATTTATTCACAAATATGTTATTTATTTTTGCAACAAAAAAGATTTTTTTTAATTTTTTTCTTTTAATATTTTTAACATTGTTTTTTAATTATTTTTGTTGTTTTATCTTCATTTTTATGTTTTTCCTTTTGTTTTGTGAATTTGAATAATTTTAATAAATTGATTGTTTTTATCCATTCACTATTTTTACATATTTCAAAAAAATGTTTTTTAACACTAAATATATTTTTATAAAAATTAAAAAATATTTTAATATTTTCTCAACAAAAAATTTTTGGCTTATTTTTTTTAATTTTAAAATTTTCTTTTGATATTTTTAATGTTTTTTTTTTGTTGTTTTAATTTAATTTAATTTTTTGTAAGTAATTTTTTTAACAAAAAATATGTATATTTTTATGAAAATGAAATTAATATTTTAATATTTTTTCAAAATTTCTTTTTAATTTTTTTATTTCTTTTCATTAACTTTTTTTCTTGTTTTAAATTAACTTTTGTTCGCTTCGTAAAATTTGTTAAATTTTATAAATTTTTTCAACACAAAATGTACATATATTTTCACGAAAACTTCACGAAATTTCCATACAATCTGACTAGCAACCGATAAAACACACGTACGTACAAGTCTCACATCTTTCCACGGCGCGCTGAAGACCCAGACTAATTGTCGCCAATGTTAACAAAGATGATGCAATTAGTGGCAGCGCTCATTATGCCAATAGCACAGACACTCGCTACAAACTAGCCAACTACTAAAGCAAATAAATACTCAAATGTATCTATATAGGGACGCATGCTTGCGACTAGTGCTGCAGTCGCACGAAAATAAATTATGTAAGAAAAAACAACCAGAAAAATTAAACAAACAATATGAAGTGTCTCACAGCCTCACTTCAAAGGCGCGCTTCCGTATGGCCGCCCACCGTGCGATTCCCGGAATCACAAGCCACACCACACCAACGACAGCGTGCAACGCAAGTAACGACAGCAAGTAGCTAATATACATGCGCGTATGTGTGCAAGTGTTGAATAAAGGATGAATGGATTAGTGCTAAGGCACAGCTAAGCATGTTAGCAAACATACACAGCGACAAACAACGTTGACACTTTAGCGAATGACATACTTTCACAAGGAGTCGCTCTCATTGTCATATCCTTAGACGTCTTCGCGCTCAACCAACGCTCAACGCCAGTGGCAACTCAATCGAAGTGTGTGACTGCAAGTAAAATGCTAATCGCCTGCTGTGGCATTAGATTAGTTGCTAGTACTTAGCAAGTGTGCAAGATACATGCGCTCAAACACTTACACACACACACAATCTCATACTCGCATACTCGCATGCATATCCTGCGGCGCACATACTAATTGTGCGCTTGTTAAAATCAAGTGTTTGCTGGCGAGAAAAGGAGTCAGCGCGCCGTTAGACAGCAGTATAAGCAGGCTGTGACTACAGGAGCGACTGAGAGTGAGATAGAATGCAAGGCGTCGTAAAGATATGCCGTTACAATGGTTAAGTAAGTGGTATGTTTGGAGTGTTGAAAGAGAATTAGCACTCAAATTTCTCCTGGGATTAAGTTGAGTTACGAAATGGAAATATGAAATCTGCTTTTAACATTTAAAATTTATTGTATTAAAGCGGAAAATTATAATTGGAACTCATTTATGTCGTTATAATTAAATGAAGGATGGAGGAGGCATTGTCAGTAAAAATATAAAATATTATTAGGCCTACAACTTTGCTTCCACCGTTTTTTTTTTGTAAATTAAAAATATTGGCCGTCGCTAGCTACTACTTTTGACCATCTTTCTGGAAGCATGCGTATTTTGTGCAAATGTCGAGAATTCGGCTCAAAAAGTGACATTTTTGACAGTTGAGAATAAGTTTGGGATGCAAACAGATCTTCACAAATATTTTGTTGGCTTAATGTTGACACAAATGTTCAAGACCCATATAAAACGATTTAATCGACCAGTGCTTGACCCTAGAGACATCTATTGGAAAACGGCGGATGCAAAGTTGTAGACCTAATACAAATGAAAAATCTATCTATCCTTGAATCTAACTTCGTAAAATTTGTGTTTAAGCGTTTAGACTAGTCTATGTTTTGCTGTAAAGAATAAAGTAAACTTTAGAGTCCTAGAAAGATTATTTCGTTGAAAGGATAGCAAAGAAATATATTCCTGTCTAATCCGTGGTCTTCTCGAATCATTTGGGCCAGTCAGCTTTGGCGCGTCATACTTAAAACGCTCGCAACAGCAGTATCGTATCGAACAAAATATACCAGATCTTAAAACAAACTTTTGAGGCATGCACACGTACATTTTTTCATATATATAATTATAATTTATTTAAAATATTAAGTTTTTCAACTTTTTCGATTTAATTTTTGGCAATGATTTGTCATTTGAACCATTCACAATGGTTGTAGTGGTATAAAATGTATAAAACAAAACTTGGTAGCTTTAAAGATAGAGTTTGTACCACTTTATTGAAGTATCCGAATGCTATCTTGTACGAATTCAGCTCGATTACTCTCATATTACTTTTACGTGTATATTTGTAGACAAGAGACTTACGCGCAAAGAGAGCGAGATAGCTAGCTATTATCCAGGAAACGATTTACAATTTTCTGCAAATTTTTCGTTCAATTAAACTTTTCTTATAATATAGTTTTCAGACAGGCGCTAATTGATCAATTAACCGGCCTTTGCTCCATAAAACGCTTAATAAGACGTACGATATACGTTCTTTGGCTGCGATTGGCGGAATTTTTTGATAAAAAATGCTACGGTAGATGTCGCTGCTAAAAAATGTTACTCAGCTGGGGAAACTTACCAACTTCTTATGAAAAGCAAAAACAAAAATGTATAACAGCTGATCGGTTATCGAGTGCCCGGCAGTGTGAAAGGCAAAAAAGCGTTTCTCAATCAAAATTTTGATTGATCAATTAATTTGTCTGTCCAAAAACTCTATAAGCCTCAACCCATACCGGATTAGTCAAGACACGTTTTTTCTTGTCTGATACAACAACATCCCATAACTTTATATGTCACAACCCACAACGAACAAGACGAGACAAAACGCATGTTCGCTTGGTTTGGGCTAGAGCAAAATACGTTTTTGTGTCTTATTAGTCAAAGACGTTTTAGGCTAATCCGATGTGGGTTGAGTCCGCCATTTAAATAATTACACGCCTCTTTTATTTCAGGGACACACTTGAAAGCTGTCATTTTGTATCAATATGTCAATTGAAATTTTTTTTATGTATTCAAATACCACAAAAATAATAAAAGAGAGAAATTCGATTTCTTTATGCTGATATAAAAAAAATTGTCAAAGTAAGGGATGTTTCGACTGACCTAACCTCTTAATTGCTCTCTGACTACTATAAATACTCGTAAACGGTAACTCTTCCGTATGACAATGACGAACCTCTGACAATGTTTCCTGTTCTATTTATCATTATTCTGAGTGTTGAGGAGAGTCCGCCGTCAATATTTTAAAAATATAAATGGTGAGTACTATCTCGAATGGCAAGCGTCACTATTTAGTCACCATGTATAGGTTATCGAAAATGACAGATAATCCTTCAATACGTTAAGCCAAAATAGAAACGGACTGTAAATTTTTTGACAAATCTCTCATTCTTGAAGTCTTGAACCTGTATTTGTATTTTTTATCGAACGCACTCCAATGAAAGTAACGGGTGATATTTATTCCGATCTGTATTTATATATAATTTTTTATATTCATCATTATAGTTTAGAAAACATTAAAAGCGCATAACTCAAATTTTATAAAAGAACTCAGAGTGTGTGCACTTAATTTGAAATGGAAATCAGGTGCATTCGTGGAACTTAAAAAAGACAACAATCGTCTAAACACATTCTGATACGAGTATATTAATATGAAATCAATAAATCACAGCAAATTCTGATTGAAATCGACTTACACACAGACAATCCACAATACATTCAAGTATACTTAAGTTCCTACCAAAGGCTTGGCTATTTAAGGACCTCAACTGCTGTTGCTTTTAAGTTCATAAGTTTAAAATTAATTAGAGAATTCATAAGTATGGGAATGTATGATTATATTATTGAATATATCATAAATAAGTATATTTGTAGTTATGTCATTGTCCTTTCAATTATTGCGTTGTTGCTTTTGAGTTAATTTTAGTTTCCGTTCAAGACTGATTGAGTATCAATAATGTAGTGTAGTGGTATATAATATATATAAAATTATGCCAAAAGCAATTTGATACATTCCCATTGTTATATATTAGGTGTATATATTATATATATAACATAAATGTGTATCTTTGTGAAAGTGGCAAAATGTCAAACGCAATCAACCCTAAAATTGGTGCTGAATGAAAATTAGCAATGCTCGGACAGCAAGTAGGGGAAAAGGAAAGCATATAAAGTAATAACTTTATATTGAATGCTATGCTTCCACATATTACTTTCTTTCTTTTTTCATATCTGCACTGCTATATTAATATACTTTTACTCTTGTTTTATTGTTCCGCAATATATTGCAGGTCTGATAGCACAACGCAATTGCTGTTGTCCCAATCAATAGCAACGGAAACGAAGCACGCACGACAACGCACCCCGCAAACTACAAAAGCAATCTGATTCAGTGCTGTGTAAAAAGGGTCAGATTTTGGTTGACGGTGGGTAAAATTGGAATTTAGAAATAAAAAGGACAAGTTCTATGAACTCTATGAATATTAAGTAAAAAAAAATTTGTTTAAAAAAGTGCGAGAGTTTTAAATGTTTATTTAATGACATGTGTAAGCTGGTGATTTATATTGTATATGTTTACTGATTACTCGGATAAAGCTGGGGGAAATATCAGACATTATCAATTAAAATATTTTCACTACGAATGATGTAAATAAATTCAAAAAATTAATTATTTTAATATATGACAGTTTCTTAAAGAAATGCTTTTCGGGAAATTAAAAACAAATGGTCGAAAAGACGTACCGAAATTATCAATGAAATTATTTTATAAAAAATCTATCTTATAAAAATTTAAAATCTATTTGGCCAAATAATTGAATCCGCAATTCGATTTCAATACGATAAAGATTTTCGATCGAAAATGTTCATGCTATCATTGATTCCGTCGATAAACTGCTTTACCACAAAGTGAGAACGTAAAACTGTTTTATCGACCACCATCGACAAATGCGACAAATTTGATAAAGTGTCTGTGCTTTTTGCTTTGTTCAAAAAAAATTAAAACTGACCTTTAACTATTGTGAAATTTCTTCAAAAAAATTGAATTCGCCTGAGGCTCTTTGGGAAAATTATTTCGCTATTTCGTCTGTTTTTGTCTCTTGATTTTCGATTTTGCGGATTCAATGATATCGAGTCGGTAAGTGAGTTCAATGTGACCGTAAATTTTATTTTCGATACGGTTTCAATGATTTCGACGTAAAATTTTTAAATCGAATTGAACCATTTTCGATCGAAACAGATTCAATGATGAGGCCCATTATCTAAAGAGATATCGGGAAGAGAAAAAGTGTGTTTCGATTTTCCTGCTGATAAGAAGCACTATCAATGAAATTGGTTCGGTTAAAACAATGTTCAGCTGAAAGGTTTATCATGAAGAGCCTAATAACAATCTGAAGAAGAAAACAACAACAATAGTTCGGAAAAAAAGAAAGCGATCGGAGGAAACATGCTATAAGAATGGTAGGGGTTCACGACTGACCAGCCTCTTGGCAATTCAAGAACTCAAAGCTAGATTTGTGGACCCATAAAGATCTGAGAATTTTAGAAAGTTATAAACCTTTTTCTGTCATTTCTTTTTCGTTCTTGGGTTCAGAGTCCTTCAATATGTTTGAAAATTCAAAATTATTGAATTTTCTAAAATTTCCTTCAACTCAATTTTCACTATAATATATATAAATAACAAATATCACTCACCTATTTGTGGCACGTCATACTGCCGCTGCCCTCGCGCCGTGCGCAACATCAGCTGGCTTGCGATGGATGAGTAGCCGTTGGTCGCCGCCGCAGCAGCCGCTGCAGACATACCATTGGTGGCACCGACACCACCACCAATGCTGCCCGAACGCTTATGGTTGGGATGCAAGAAGGACTCTTGCTTTTGTGACGGCGTCTGTTGTTTTTTGTGTTGTTGTTGCTGCTGCTGTGCTTTCAATTTGGCAGCAGCCTTTGATAAGCCCGATGGTGGACTAGCAACATCAGCAGTGTTGTCCTTGCCAACCTGCTGTTGTGTAGGCTCTTCTTGTTGCTGTTGTTGTTGCTGCATCAGCTCACTTTTCATAGCCGCATCGCCGCTAGACATTGCTGGCGCGGAGGAACTTTGTTGTTGCGTTGCCAATGCGTTCAAGGTGCTTGACAATTTGTTGTTGCTGTTGTTGTTGTTATTTAGGTTGTTAACACTACCATTTAATGGAATATGTTTAGTGGCGGTGGCTTCTGAATTGGCCAGCGAAAGTTTGCTATGACGCTGTGGCTGTGCGCCGAAATGATGCAACTGCTGTTGTTTCAGTTGCTGACCGAATATGTTGCGTTGCCATTGTTGTAATTGACGTTGCTGCTGTTGTTGTTGTGAACGCTTACGCTGCCACTTCTGCTGCATATTGTTGTTGTAGTCAACGGGATAGCCACCATTGCGATGCTTAACGCCGCCACTGAAGGAATATTGCTGCTGTGGCTGCGTTGGTTGACGATATTGTTGCTCGTACGGCTGCTGCTGTTGCTGTTGCTGCTTTTGTTGCTCGTGTGTCGGATGTGATGTATGCACACGGTGTGGTTTCACATCAGCTTTGTCGTGTGACTCCTTTTCGAATATTTCCTGCAAGGTGTGTGACGGACTGTTCTCGAGCTCTTCAAGCGTGCGATACGGATTCAACAGCAACGGGAAACCGTCGTTCAGATGATGAGGCCGACTGTTGCCACCGGCGATGGCATAACCTGCACCGTCATCACCCCATAAACTGCGATGCTCAGGTGGCAGCAGCTCATCCAAATATTGATAGCTCTCTAAATCGGAGATCACATCGTCCAACTCCGGTTCGGCTTCAATCAGCTCATCCAACTCATCCATGTGCTGCGGCTCGGCATACTCTTCATGCTCTGCCGGTTCCACTATGCGGCCATACTCATACTTTCTATGACCGCCACTATTCAAACGAGCTCTATCGTATTCACGCTCTTCGTCGACATACTCATCGTCCTCCACGACTGCGGGCTCCTTTACAACGCTGCCATACAAGGGACCACGTGATTGCGGCAACAACAGCGACGAGTAGTCATTGTCCACCTCATCAACGGGGCTCATCTGAATGCGTCCGGTGATAATAGGACGTCCATGATGACCGGTACCGCTGTTAGCCAGCGTTGTCTGCTTAGCCAGTCCGAGTAACATCAAACGCTCGCGTTCGAGTTGTGCTCTATCGGCTACCTCCTGTGACAAACGCTCGGCGTTACTCAATGGACTGACGGCGGATTTGCTCAAAGCACGCGAGAGACCGCCGCCACCGCCACCACCACTGCCGCTACCGCTGCCGCCGGCATGCAGATGTTGCGCATGCTGATTGGCCGAGAGTATGTTGAGCATTTGATTTGTATTCACGGCGGTATTGAGCTGTGCGGCGCCGCTACCGCCTAGGCTCGATGGCGCGTTCATCACACCGCCACCACCGCCGCCGCTACCCAAACTCGCGCCATTGCTGTTGCCGCCGGGCCCATTCAAATGCAGCCCATAAATGCCGGCCTGAATGAGCAGCACACAAACGATGGTCTGCACGAGCGAGTAGAACATTTTCTTCTTGTTGATGCGACGCAAACGCTCAAGTAGACGTGCTATTTTTGGGATTTTCGCGTAACTACTTGCCTGGGATTATGTAACTATTTAGGTGCCTTGCAATTGTCGACGAATTGGATTCGTGCTGGCAAAGGTTTTTTGCTTTTGATTTTTGTTTGGATTTTAGGTAGTTTAAATGCCTGTTTGCTTGTGTGTGTGTGTGTGGGAATCTCTAGCTCTAGTCGTCTAACTAACGCGTAAGACTGTTTGGCTTCGTTATACGTGGGTATTATTATGGAACCTGGGGCGCGTACGTTTAAGTCTAAGCGGCAATACGCTTGCACACAAAAGTCTTCATTCTCTAACAGTCTCTCGGTAAATTGGTTATGCTATACGTGTAGTGTTGCTGATGTCTTCGCAACTGTCGCACTCGTTAATTTCACTCTTCTCCTTTTTATTCTATGCTTTATGTTGCTTTGTGGTTGTCAACTGTGCCCAAGCGCTGCTGGTGCTCTGGTCGTTATGCCGCCAAAGAAGGTCGCTATATGCTTTACTTCGTTCCAACAAAGTAAAGCTTTCTTATCGCGCCGTGTATTTCTTGGCACTGTCGGCGCCTATTCACCAACTTTTTCCGTTGATTTCCGAAATTGTTGATTGCTGCCTTATGTTGCTCGTCTGGCTCGTTCTCGCGAAATCCCTGCTTTACAACAGGACGTGTTTTTGAACTCTTGCCAAAAGTACGTTTCCGCTACGGCTGTACTTTTTTCGCCGCTACTTCCTCTGACACGTTGCACGCTGCTCGTTGCGCCCGTTGACTTTCGTGATTTTTGTGCTTGTAACGGCTTTTATGTTCAACTGTTTCCGTTCGCTGATGTGCGATATGCCTGATTTCAGCCAGTTGCCACTTGTTTTCTTTGCCACCAGTTTTAACCAGTTTTGCTGTGCGCTTTGTTTTCGTCGCTCACTGGCTATTATTTGTTGGTTTCGCCTTTCAGCAGTGGCACAACTGCCAACGTTAAATATGCCGTTGAAATGGCAATTTCACAGACTTCAATTGTCGTACGCTTGCTGGCAGGCTGGCTCGCTAGACGCGCATGCAGCCGTTGTTACTGTAATCCAAACGATTACAATAATATTTGTGTTGTTTGTTCGGCTGTTTGTTTATGCCTCGGACCGTTGCGGCTTGTTTTTCGTTCGTCGTTCGTTCGTTCGCCCTTAGTTTGCTGCAGGTTTCATTACCAACACCCCGTATCGTTTGGGTTTTTGGCTCACTAGCATACGCCTGCTCACTTGGCTCGCGCAACTAGACTTCAGTTAGTGTCTTCCGTCTGTCTGTTGCGCTGTCTGTCTGCCAGTATTTTCGTGTTTCTTTTTGTTTGTTATTTTCTGTTATTTTCTTGCTCGTTTAGTCTATTTTATGTTCTTTTATTTTTTGTTTTTATTTGCAGGCTAGTTCGTCTTTTTCTAGCACGCAGCAATCTTGTTATGTGTCAGCGGAGACAAAATCGATAATCGACTTGTTGGCCGGTTCGCCGATACCGTTAGCAACTCCAATTTGTCTACGACGCAGCGAACGTTTTGTTTCGGCTCGTGCTGCGGAGTTTTTAGTTTACGAGGAACTATATACAGCAATTTGCCTGTAAAGACGCTTGCTTCACTTGTATTTTTTCTGCAGTAAGATTTTCCACGGCTTGTTAGGTAATCTTTACCTTTCGTGGTGTACTGTTATAATGTTTTGCTCTTGCTTTTGAGGAACTAATCAGCCTTATCAGCGCTTGTGAGCTTTTGTGTTACGTCTTGTTGTGCCCGATCGCTTAGCTTTGCTTTTGTTTTTGTAGCTATCGTTTTCAGTCGTGCCTAAATGTTTATTTTCTGCCTTTAAGCACTTTACCGTTCGTCGTTGTCTGCGTCTAACTTTAGCTTCTGCCTAATTGCCTTTTCGTGTTATATGCCAGTCGCGCTTGAGTTTCGTTGTCTTCGTGCCGTTGCTTCGTCGTCGTCGTCGTATTCGTGTGCGTGTTTGTGTCTACCGTTTTCGTTGTTGCACGACACGCACTTCTCACACGACCGACGTACAGATTTATTTTTAATCCGCTTACTTACTTTCACCACGTTTGCTGTTGTTGTTGTGTGGTACGAAAATCGAATTGCTGCTTCGCAAACTGTTGCTTTAACGGGCGCTGTAGGTTCGGCGCGTTGTGCGAAACTTCGTTAGCGATCCTTTGCACCAGTTGTTGGGTACTGTGTTATGTGCCCGGTTCGGAGCGTCAACTCGCTTAGCTGCTTATTGACGGCTTTTGACCTCAGTACCGTTGAGTTTGGTTCAACTGTCTTGCAGAAACTTTGCACTCAATCACACTGCTCCGCGGGGATAGCTTACGTTTTATTAGTTTTGACACAGCGTTCGCTTGCTATTTGCGGATTTTCTGTGTGCTTCGAACGCACAGTGTTCACTTTCGGTATTTCGTAATTTCTGCTCGTTTATTTGCAGTCACTTCACTTTACCGTTTCTTTTTGTTTTCTCTGCACACTATCTCACACTCACTTTTTAGCTATTTTCAGCTTTCTTTTTCGTTGGTTTTATTGTTCTTTCTTTATTTATTAATACACCAAAGCTACGCAGTAAAGTCTCGCGGCTTATATTGCTTTTCCGCCAATTTAGTTTCGGCTTTGTGTTTGGTTGCCACTAAAATTGCCGAACCACCGTCGCCGCGCCCACTTCTCGCACGCTTCGTGTGTGTTTGCGCTGGCTTACAGCGCTTTTGGGTCGACTGCCTGGCTGGCTGGTAGGCTATTTTTAGCTTTCTATATTTCATATGCTTTCACGTTTTCTTTTATTCTCTGTTTTGTTGGCGTTACGTGCCTTCGGTTCCTGGGCAGCCTGTGTGGTGGTGTATGCGCACGCGTTCTACGTGTGTGTGTGTGTGTCTGTGCGGCTAGTTAGGATCTTCTTTCACCTGTCGCTTGCTGCTTTCAGACAATTTTTTTTCTACACTCCCTTTAACGGTATTTGCTGCCTTACTTGCCTTGGCTTTCGTCCTTTCTTTGTGTGTTTGTGTGTGTTTATCTTGGTGTGCCGTTAGGCGTTGGAATGTCGTCGCTGTGGCACTGTGGACTGAGTTTGCAGTGGTAATTTGCCTGCTTTCGGCCGCACAATCACGTTCACTGTCTGTCAGTTCGTCTATACAGTGCTGTTCCTTGCCTTGCCTTGCCTTGCTGTCTGTCTGTCTGTTGGCTTGTCAAGTTGGTTGTGCGCTGCTTGAGACTTGACTGCCTAGTACCTGTGCTGGTTATCCTTACAATTCTCACTTCTGCTAGTTGTTGTTGTTGTAGTGAAGTGTCGAACTCACTTTTTCACTTAGCTTTCTTGTTTTGTTGCAATTTCTTTTTCTTCGTTTGCCTTCACTTTGTTTTAATCTTCTATTTTTGGTTCTTTGCACTTTGTTTTTGTTGCGCACTTATCAGCTGCAAAATGAGTTGTTCGCTAGCACTTCCTGCTTAGGATGACAACGCAGTATTGCAATTCTTTCGGTTTGTTTCTACGCTTTGTCGCAGTTTCATTGGAAAACTTTTGTGCCTGGAACTCCTTCGTTTTGATTTGAAAGTTAAAAGTGGAACTTGCTTGGAGCTTCAGTCACTTGTGTTTCTCATTTATTTATAGCACTTATCACTTTTATTTATAAACGCTATGTCCGTCGCACTTTCATAAGGACTTGCTGTTATCTGGAATTTCAGACTATTTTGAAAAAATTTACATTTCTGAAAGCACTTAAATGTGAAGATTTATATTATTTCATATTATAATATTCAGTTTTGGCAAGTAACAGTAAATTGAAATTTTCACGTAGTTTTACCGATGGCACAGTGACATTAGATAAATGTTTTATACACTTAATCGCTCGCAGCAGTTCACAGCAAAAAACTAACAAATTCGGACTAGTCTAAGGAACTAAATTAACTTAGGGTTTCCGAAGCAGATTCTATACAAACTGAAAATACTTAGAAGGTTTTACAGTATGATAATGTTAATACTATAAGATTGTTTTACTTTTCGTCTTAAATTTTCATGCTCTTTTCCCAAAATAGTATATTCTTTACTTATATGTTTCTGTATTTCAAGTTGGGTTAGGTTAGTTTGGTTTATTTAGGTTAAGTATTATGGCTAATCCTCGACACAGCTATGTTTACTAAATTCATTAAGTAAAAATTTAGCGAAAAATTTTAATTTTCACGAATCACACTTGGACAACTAAAGACAATTCATTTATGATGTCAAAAAAATTCTGAAATTTGTTATCTTATATCTACAAAGCTTCTTGATAAGCCTCACCATAAATCTGCTTCTTATCACAATAAAGATCGATACAGCTTGGAAAATGCAGCTCAAAATATTGTAAAGCAGTCTAAGTGGTACTAATTACCAGAAGCAAATTTTAAAAAACTCTTTGGAAGGTGATTTAAAGCGTTTCAAATAATTACAAATTTATTATGAGAAGAAAGTAATATGTTAATAAGTGATTTCATACTGCTTAGTAACTTCATTGATTCATATTTGAAGACCATATAGATTTTCACACCAACTAGTGAAGTCTCTATCAGTTTACCAAGTTGTAAACTTTGAGAGTGGCGAATCGGACAAAGTTGGCAGTATTCAACAAATAGTGAATTGAAATAGTACAATAGCAAGCAAAGCTGACTAGATTCACCCAATGCTTACAAATATTCTATATACGCAGATAAGTATAGTTTATAATTTTCACTCCCAAAGGGTTTAAAGTGTAAGGTAGGTCTATAACCAATCAGAGCAGTAATGAATCGAAGTCGACGACTAAAGACGTTTCAATTTACAATGACAAAACTATATAGGCTTATCTATGTATGTATTCAATATGTTTCACAAGTTTCATTTAAAAATTTGAAGATGAAGTGTTTTTCAAAGTGAAAATGTATTAAAACATGCATATACGAATCAAAGGGATATTATGAATAAAAAAATGATTCGAATGATCACCTATTAACCTTCAAGCGGTAACTTGTAACAAAAGCGGTCGCGCGTAACCGAAAAGACGTTTGAGATGAATAAATGAAATAAAGCACAAATTATTCAGTAATTATTTATTTATTTGTACTTAGATATATTATCATTATCCTTAAAGTCTATTTTGTCAAAAAAGTAATTAAAATTATTAAAAAAAAAAACAATTATTAAACTAATTAACATAACTCAAATATTCGATCGTAGTCGATTCGACTACGCGCGATCGCTTGAAGGTTAAGGGTTCAATCACTTAAGGGGTTACATGGCTTTTGTCGGGTAAAAAGGCCTATTTTCATTATTTTTTTTTTCTATGTAAAAAAATATGTATTTATTCAAAAATTTTATTTTCAGTCTTATAAATACATATTTAGAGAATAATTTCTGAATATTAAAAAAAAAAATTATAGCTCCGCCATTTTGACGTCATTTCCGGTGACCCCTCAGAAAAAATATGCGTTCATATTCATTCATCATGAAAAAAAAACAAAAATAAGTGTTTTAGGTAAGACCATAAACTATTGCTTGAACGAAGGAAAGACAAAAAAGTAAAAATTGGAATTTTGGCAGATATTTCTCCAAAAACATAAAAATGATGGTCAAATTCGCTTGGCATTTTGTTTTTTTTTTTTTTTTAATAGTTGTAATTAAAAAAAAATACTTCATTCAAGCACGAGTAAATTATATCTCGAACACCTGTGCAAAATTTCATCAAGATCCGTTGAGTAGTTTTCGAGAACATTTGACAACCGACTTTGAAAACACGGTTCCGAGAAACAGGCGTTTAAGGTTTTGCGTAACAATAAAATCTGACTTGGAGCGTACACCTTCCAAAGGCTGTATCTCCGAAACTATTATTCGGATCGACATGAAAATTTATGATCATATTCTTGAGACGTTAAAGCAACAAAAAAACGATTTTTTGAAACCACGAAAAGCTCTTAATGAACATTTTCAGAACATTACGATCTCTCAAAATAAAGAAATTCAAAGAATATTTAAAATTATTTTACTAAAAAAACTACACTTAATGACTCCGAAATCCACCAATAGAGTTATAGGATGTCCGTTAGGAAATATCGTATATCACTATAAAAAGTATTTAATTTTTTATATTTAATAAAAGTTTACATTCGGAAAGCATTTTCAAAAATATGCTTTTAAAGTCGAAACTTATTTTTAAACTAGAAAACCTAATCTATAGTAACGATTTAGAGAGATATTAATAAACGGTATTGTAATTAACATAGTTACATATATGTATATGATTGCTGAGTTTTGAATTGCCTAACATTTTTTAACCGCACTTTAAATCACTAAATTCCAATTGTTATATTTTTCGAAAACAGTTTATGTAAAATCTTCTAAGAAATTAATGCTCGTATATCGAATCAAAATTTCGACAATTTTGAATTTTTTAGTGAAAGTAACATTGACTGTTTTCGAAATTCATTGTTACTAATTTTGTATATTCCCTTATTGGTTTTGAGAATATAAGTACTAATTTATAATCAAATAGTTGACCCAAAATATCCAGTGTGTCCCCAGCTTTAATATATCCAACAACACGAATATTTTCAAACCACTAAATATTTGAAAATAATATTTTATTTTGTTTTTGCTGAGAACTGCTTTGTGGCGAAATATGCTTTTATTTCGAAAATTTTTAAATGCACAACATTTTTTTATGTTTCTTAGACACTTTTGCTTTATTTGTATTTTGTGTTTTACATATATACACTTATTTGAAACATTTTGCACTTAAATATTAAATATTCCATAATTCTTGTAGAAACTATACTCAATGCTTTAAAATTGTTTTCAAAACTTTCACAATTATTTCCAAATTTACACTTGGCTCACTAGACGCTTAATACGTGCTTGGAAAATTTCCAGTAAATGTATATTTTTCTTTTAATTTTAAATTTTCATTTTCACTAAAAAAATATTAATATTATTTCTTTTTTTATTTAAACTTCATGTGCATTACTTTGTGCATTTTTATTTAATTTAATTTAGCGCTCATTATTGTTTGTGGCATTTATTTTGCCGATTCCTTGCGCTTGCACTTTCAATCGCGTACTGACTGAATTCACTGCAGCACAAACACTTTTATATATCACACGACAGCAATGTAACTGTTATGCGTAACGCTGCATATTTTTGTTGTTATTGTATTGCCAACAATGATTTTTTTCGCGAAAATTTTTGAATTTTCAAAACATAACGTACACTTTTCACACGCTAATGATTTTGCACAAGCACAAAAACATTTTTTTTTTTTGTATTTTTAAATTTTATTCACACTATTTTGGCCAATTACCCTGCAACGGCTTGCAAACGCACTTGCAGCGTCACTTGTTTTCGTCACTGTGCGCTACGCAATGACTGCTCCGCCAAGTTTGCCAAATTCATTGAGGAAAAATTTATGCGAAAAATTTACAATTTTAACACTCACACACTAGATCTTAAATTCAGCACGTCGCAATGTTTTTGTACCGTATACTTTAAGTTTTTAACGTGCAACGGATGAAGAGTTTTCATTTACTTTTTCACTTAGAATTTCAGAAGTGAAAATTTCACTGCACTTTTGTAAAGGGCTCAGTAGTGAAATTTTGTCCTTCTTCACGTTAGCAGCGACAAGCGAGGACTTGTAGTGTGTTCTTAGCAGGAATCGCCTGTTTGTCTACTAAACGTTTAGCTGAACCGTTGGCTGCGCTAAGGTTGGCCCGTTGGCTGGCTGTTTGTGTATTAGCGGCGTCCGACATCCGCTTTGCCTTCTTGCCTTCTTTGCGCTGCGCTGCGCCGCTATAGCATTCGTTTCTTCGTCGTCGTTATTTTTCTCGTGCCATATACACTCTGTGCACCGTTAGTTGTGTTCCGTTCCGCACAACAATTGCTCTTGCTGCCGCGCGTCGCAATTGTTGGTTTTGTCAACGGTGTTGCGCGCTTCAAGCGCCTACTGTCCGTTCAGAGACTTACTGCTATTGTTCGTTGTGCAGTTGTTGTTGCCAACACTGGTGATTTGGCTCTTGTTTTCGTGTTTCGTTATCGTCGTGTTCCAGACTTTGGCGTCCCTAAACTTGCCACACTGCACTTCGCACTCTCGCCTTTCTGCAGCCACTGTTGCTGCTGGTGCTCGCCAGTGTCGTCAATAAGGCTCTTGTTGTTGGCTCTATTTAATGGTAACAACTCTCTTTTGCACTATGGCACCGCTGCGTACTTTATTCGTTTCGCCGTCCGCGCTACAACTCGCGTATGCCACACTCGAACGGTTCGTACACGTTTGTTCGCTGAACGCTCCGAACTCGCTCACCGAGCCCTACGTCAACCACTTGTTTTGCAAGCATTTGGCTTTCGCCCTCCCGGTTGTCCGGCTTTCGCATTTCTGTGGCGTCTACCTATCCTCTCCACATGTTTTCAATCTCCCGTTCAGTTTGGATAAGGCTTGTGTAGAGTTTCCTTTTTCCACCTTCCGCCCACCTGCCGCAGTCGCAGTTGTTTTTGCAGCGCCGCAAAACTTTGACTTCGGTACTAAACTTCGTCGGCATCAGTCAGTCATTCAGCTGGTTCATTCGTGCGCTCGTTTTGTGTTGCTTCGTATGCCGGTTGAAAGGCATAACAAGTGCGTGTGGAAGGCAATAACCACAGTAGCACACAACAACAACAACAACAACAACTCAAAGTGACAACAACATCAACATTTATTCCTGAACGCGCTCGTTACCCCATCACCTCAGTTGACCTGACCTCCTACAGCCGCGCGCATACTTTCAAGCGCCAACCGTGTGGGTGTATAGCGCGAGCGCTCAGTAAACAGTGACTCACAGAGAGTAAGCTCATTTGAAGAACTTAGATGTTCTCCAATTCGATTTCGCAGTGACATGTTGAGATTTTTTCATAGATGCTGTGCGCCAAAAAGAGTTTGTAACTCACAACAGCAGCGTCTGTTTGTCTGCGTTGGACACAAAGGCGTTTACAATTTTTCAGAGAGCAAACGAAGATATTTCATTCGAGAAACGTATGTCAATGAGCGTAAGGGAAGCTGGCTGAATTCATGAGAAAAACGTATGAAAGGATAGTCGAGATCATGGCAGCTGGGATGATGAAGAATACTTGGAAGTGCACTAGTATACCTCTCACTACATATACTGTAGAACATGTAACTCGTGTGTCAAACGAACACTCCTCTTATGTGAGTGATAATAGCCGATCGTACAAAATTTAAGTCAACTTCGACCATCTCATTTGTTAAAGAAATTTCTTCATATCGATTGCTGTGATCTTTACAATATTTGGCCGGCGCCACTTCATACATCGCATCAATCAATGAATTTATAGAGAGAACACTTCTGTGAGCAGATAATTTCACGTTTAGGGCCGGTCGATTGGACACCAAGATCGTGTGATATCACATCGTTAGACTTTTTCCTATGAAGATATGCAACTCTACAAGTAGCTCTCATTCAACAACTCATAAAATGGGCGTTGGATTTTTCAAGAGAAGGATTTTGCGGAAGGTTTCGAACATTGGCAACGGTGAATACCGTAGACGATGGAATAATGAGCTGTACGAGTGATTCGCCGAAATTAACATACTTCAGCGAACAAGAAGACAGCAGCTACGCTGGCTAGATCTTGTTGTTCAAATGGACGAAAGCACTCCAGCTTTGAAAGTGTTCTACGCAGTACCCGCTGGTGGAAGCAGAGGAAGAGGGAGACCTTCACTCCGTTGGAAAGATCTGTTGGAGAGCGACCTAGTTTCACTTAGTATTTTCAATTCGCGCCGAAATGCCAGAGAGCCCAATGGCGTCAGTTGAAAGACTACCGAAGGACTATAATATATTTGTATTCTATTCAAAGCCGACTTGATCGTATGTGGTTAGTGAAATGGTCAAAGTTAGTGATTTCGGCAGAATGTTTAATAACTGCCGTTCTTTAAAAAAAATATAATTAACATGAAAATAATTATTTAAATTCAACATACAGCAAATATATTTTTCAATTGAAATTTGGTTTTTCTAATTACAATTTTCTAGTTTCGAGCATCTTCAACTCAACCGACTTACAACCCTGTCACAAGCTTTCCAACAAATACCGGCTTGACGCAAATATTTGTTGCTCCACCGATTGCCACAAGTGTATGAAAGTCTCCAAAGCAAAAAGGCAACAGCTGATGCAAAAAAAGGACGACACTTGCTGTCGCAAAAAACCACACAAACAACAACGCGCAGAAATCGATGAAAAAATGCAACAACACTACGGAGTACGGAGGAGTGCGCTACGGTCGCTACATACGTTTTTAGGGCTGAATAAGCGCTGTCGCATGAATGGTGAAAGCGTCTGGCAATGGGTGGGAAGCAACGTTTGGTTGTTGGTAAACAAAAATTGCATAGTAAAATTACCTTCATTGACTCGCCGTCAGCAGACACCCTACCGCAAGCGAAATTTCGTTTTGGACCGCTGATAACAACAAGTACACAAGAGCCTGCGAGAGCGCATGCTGGGAGAGCGCAAAACCGTGATTTACATATTGTCAATTGACGACAGGAAGCGGATGAGTAACGGAATATATTATATAGCAGCGTTTAGTATAGAAAAGAGCGCCTGGCGAGCGGTTGTTTATGGAGCGCCTGCGCCAACTCTAAGGGCCCGCAACTCATACGCGGCTACAAACTGACTTCATATGTAGACTTTGCTCCCGGCCAAGCTAACTAGCATGAGCTGTCGTTCATTGAGCATTTGCGCTTTGTAGGGGAAGTTACTTGCAGCGCAACAACAACATGTTGCGCTACTCAGCTTAAATCTCCCGACTGAGTGCGCCTAATGGACTGCTGTGTTTAGCAGAACTCGGCTTTCGTTGGCTTATTTGCTCGTCGTACTCGATGTTTTGTTGTTTTTGTCAGTGCAGTGGGTGCGCCACTAGTATGACGCCTACGCGTATCTGTGACGTAAGCACTGAGGCAAATGGCGAGTATGAGCGATGGCAAGCCGTGAGATTGGTACACTGTTAGACTGTGGCAAGCAGTTATTGGGAGGCGAGCGCCAACAACGAAAAGCGCACTAACTTGTGACAGTGGCGTAGAACGTGCGAAACAACGGAAGTCAGCGCATATACGATAGGGAATGCTGCGAAAGGCAGAACAAAATAAACACAAATGCTGTATGTGAACAAATTGGCAAACGAGTCGAAATGGAATGTTTTGCACACTACTGCCCTGCTCGCCGCGCTGCCGCTCAGCTGCTCAAAGGCTCACGTAGCTCAGCTGCTATGTCTTGTTTAACGCTGCTGTTGTTTTCGCCATAAGCGCTGGTCGCTTTCTAGTCAGCCTATCGACGAGCTGACCCTGTGTCATGTTGCTGGAATCACAAACAGGATATTTGACGACAGTGTCGCCTTGGTAGGGCGCACAGGTATGACTCTCAATCGGTTTGACCAGCAAGTAAGATGTTGCAGCAGCTTACAAGGGAATGAAGTTTATGTAACTCTCCTAGCAGGCTCATATATTTTTATTGCAGAAGCTGACATTTTTTATTTTTTTTTTTGGATTTTTGGCTTACAACGAATGCTGCTTACATGTTCTTCTATCATTTGCATATCAACTGCTTTGCTACTCAGCTTTTAGAGTTTCCTTTTAAAGTATAGACATGTGCGCATCACTGTCGCCTCAATTTTGGATGTTGGCAAGCGCTTCACTGTGCTCTAAGCACCAATACAAGTGTATATAGAGCAACACATACAAAGAAAGCTTAATTTTTTCATTATCCATCTACAGACATCCCCACATATATATACACACACACATCCTTTTGCAACATTCACTTATGCATTCACTTCCGCCTTTAGCGCTGAAATGTGTCAAGTGCACGCACACATACTTACAAACCGCACACATACAACCTTGCATATGTACTCAAAACTTGATCGCCAGGCATACACTGCGGCTACACAGCAACCCATTCACTGAAATATTCCTACATGTATGTACATATGTGTGTATGTATGCGAGCGAGTGTATGGCACATGTAGGTCTCACCACAAAAGCTAATCCAATGAAGCATATGACAAAATTTTACACAACAAGTCAGACAAGTGTGTGTATTTTTGGCCTGATTGCAGCTGCACTGGCATAATATCGCATAACATAGCGTTACATTTATTATATATTCATATCAACTTAGACACGCATGTATACCGTTATGCGCTTTGTGCTAAGTTATGCGATTGTGATTTGCTGAGATTACACACTTTTATTATGGAGATCGGTGCGATGATTGAGTTGAGCGCACGCGAGATTTTAAGTAAGCCATCGGCAATAGCGGAGTCGGAGGCAGAGTTTTGTAATAAGTGAAAATTAGCAGTGTGGTGAAGTAACTGACTGAATATTACAGAGAACTTTAATCATAAAGAAAATATATTGAGACGAAAATCGAAAATCAATAGAAATAATTGCAAAATCGCCGGGATTGAGATTGGAAACGCTTACGAATTCACTATGTTCTCCACTCAGGACGGTTCTTAGGCCTCAAGAGCATACTCGCAGCAAAGAAATTTTTTCCGGCAATGAAGAAGTAATCGTCGAGACTGAACTTTGAAGCAAAAGGCGAATCGTACTACAAAATTTTATTAGATTCAGAAAGACCACTCCACTCACCCTAAGGGGTTATACATGTTGAGGTGCGGGAAAATGGGGAAAATGCCGTGGGTTGCCGTGACTACGATTCCAGTCTATCCGTTCAACTGAAAGCATAAAACCAGACAAATTTCGTCAGAATTCTTTATAGTAGGAGGAAGCATCGAAACCCGGAATGCGGATCTTTAATCCACTAAACCTAACCAACTCCCAACACAAGACTCTTCCACGGAACCACCGGATTAAATATTACTTCACATCGGACAATGCGGAGTAGTGTCATGACGGAAATAATACCGGTAGTTTCTAAAGCATCCGTGACAACTTAAGGGGTTATATACAGTTAGACGGCCGAAAAAAAAGTGAATTTTCCAGAATTTTTTCTGAGAAAACTTTCTAATTTATTGATCCAAAAATTTATACACATATTATGGTATCTTTTAACTGTATTTTAAGACTTAGTTTTAGTAAAAATATTTATTTGAAAAAGAGCTACAGCTGATCTCCAGGAGCTCCTCTCAAAAAAGACGTTTTGCGGTGACCACTATATCTTGGAACTGGATTATCCGAAATTAAAAAACCAAACAGATTTTGTTAAAATAATGTTAAATCTAGTAATTAATCGAAGGAATAAGCAAAATAAAATTTTTTGACAAAATTCTAACTGTATATAACCCCTTAATATTAGGGTCCGATGGAATTCCAGGTACCCATGCAGTCTATTTATCCACGAATGGATGTCGGGTATAACTCTGTGTGTCCACCATATTTTCGTTGAGGTTTCCCACCTTTGCTGCCACATTGTGATGCTCCTTTTTCTCTCTTCTAACTTTTTGGTGTTTAAGTGGAGCGCTGGTAATTCACTCATTCGCGCGAATTGATTCCCCTGGATGTCTATGGGTGGCATACTAGCTAGTACTTCAGCTGCTTCGCTGGATATTGTACGGAATGCACTTCTTACTTTTAATGGCTGAGAGTCTGTGCACTGCGTTTATCGACTTGACATATGCTATTACGTCTAGCGCCTGGATCCATATTGGAACCGCATAAAGGATTAGAGAGCTCGTCGCCACTCCGTCAATCTCACACTCCTTTCCTTCTTCAATTTTTCTGGTGCTTATGAGCAATACGTTAAAATATCTGAGAGATAAACCTATACTTTGGTAAAAAAATTATACTTAGGCACTGAGTTCTTCACGCTCGATATCCGAGGTGAAAGTTATAGTCCGATTTTGGCATTTTTTCCACAAGTGATGCCACAGCTCAAACACAGCCACTTTTTAAGAATGTTTCGAGATAAACTTAACACCAAGGAGGGAGTTCACCATTGACAGGAATAGATGGTAATCACTTGGCGCTATGTACGGGCTACATGGTGTATGCGATAAAACCTCCCATCCGAGCTCCCGTAGCTTCTGACGAGTCATCAACGAAGTGTGTGGTCTGGCGTTGTCCTGATGGAACACTACATCCTACCTGTTGGCCAATTCTGAACGCTTCTGGTCGATCGCCTCCTTCAAGTGGTCCAGTTGTTCACAGTAGATAGTACAATTAAGCGTCTGGCCATATGGGAGCAGCTCATAGTGGATGATTCCCTTACAATCCCACCAAACACACAGCAGAAACCTTCCTGGCCGTCAATCCCGGCTTGTCCACTGTTTGGGACGATTCACCGGCCTGATATTACTACTACTATACTACTACTTGATATTGTCGTATTTGATCAATTTTTCGTCGCCAGTCAGATGGTTTAAAATGGTTTGGTGACTAATTCCCATATCCTGGGCGATGCCACGAGATGCCACATGCCGGTATAACTCGATGTTTTCCATGATTTGATCGTTTTTCGTCGTCACAGGTCTTCCGCCGGCTGGCTTATCCATTAATCTTACGGAATGTTTCTCTAGCGGATTTGCCTTTAACGAAGGAAAACTTTAAAATAGCTCCAATTTCGTGAACTCTATAACTGTCTATAACTGTTGAAGGCAATATCCAAACTAACCATAGATAGCGTCGTTTTGTAGGTTATGTCAAGACCTTTGAAAGATGTTTAGTATTGCCAGTTACGAGCTCTGTAGCACTTTATACATAGCCGCGAAATTCAAAAGACAAAAAGTCGGAAGGGAGATATTTGTCAACCTAATATTATAAAGTCTACGAATCAGCTGGAGTTAAAAATTGCCATATTTGGGAAGTAGGCGTGGTTTTGATTTCGATTCCGATTTCGTCCATATTCCATACATTTCATCAGGGCGTCAAGATATTATATAAGTGGGCGAGAGCCACGCCCATTTTCCTTTTTTTAATCTGAGTGAAGCTACCTCCTGGCTTCGCTTGGAATAACCAATTGGCGCCAAACTGCCAGAAGGAGGGATACGTGGCGCGCTGTTTTGGACTCGGCTATAACCGCGTAAGCGGTGTCTACGCCAGTCAAGAAGAAGAAGCTACCTTCTGCCATTTCTTCCGTACAATTTTGTGTTTCTGGTGTTTTTCGTTAGTGAGTTAATGCACTGTTAGTAACTTTCAGTATAACCTTTGTATGGGAGGTGGGCGTGATTATTATCCGATTTCACCAATTTTTATGGTATGTGGTGGGGTACGTAAGGGAACCGACTGCAGAAAGTTTAGTTTATATAGCATTATTGGTTTGCGAGATATATACAAAAAACCGATTATTGGCGGGCCACCCCCTACTATTCAAAAAAATACATCCAAATATTCTCCTCCTTGGTGTGATGCTCTGTACCAAATACTACTTTCATAACTTTATTTATGGCTTAGTTATGATACTTTATCTTTTTTCGTTTATCGCCATTTTCTGGGCGTGGCAATGGTCCGATTTCGCTTATTTTCAATATCAACCCTCCCACAGTCTCAAGGAGCATGTGCGCCAAATTTCGTCAAGATACCTTAATTTTATAGTCAAGTTATCTGTTACACGGACGGACGGATGAACAGACAAACATCCAGATTTTAACTCGCCTCGTCTCATCCTGATAATTTTGATATACATAACCCTACATCTAACTTATTTAGTTTTATGACTTACAAATAACCGTTACGTTACTCTCTTGCGAGAGTAAAAAAAAACACTGTTAGAGATTACTCTACTTTAAGCTGCTGCAGAAACATTAAATTAGATGATTATCTGAATCAAATATTAACAGGATTATCAAAAAATATACTCGAATTTGAAAAGCAGGAATTGAACTGTAATCACATGGAAATTCTGCTGATGTTTTCCATATTCTCTCAATTAAGAAACCACAATCAAGTATTTTAAATATCTCAATTAAGAGACTCAAATATTTATACAAAATATTGTTTACTAAAACTCACGATTAAAATACAATTTTAAATCCAAAAGAAGCAAAAGTTTTTTAAAATGCTTAAGCTCTGCAATTTGGCAAATATTTTTGCTTTATTTTATTTCAAATTATTTTATTTTATTTTATTTCTACTGCTACATATTTAATTTTTTCGCATACTCTTCCCAGGCAAGCATTTACTATTTACCATTCATTTCGTATTCATAATATTTCATATTTTATATTTACCTGACTTTTAATATGTTCGGCTGCTTTGCATGCCATCATCACTATGGATATTGATACATTACTGTTGTTGTTGTTGCTAGCCTGTGGAAATTTATATTTTATATGTATTTGCATGCGTAGGTTGGCATCCGTAGGAAAAGCTCTGATTTAACCAGCATTTTTGTGCTGTGGAATTAAGTAAATATTTATGTTGATATGAAAGATGAGAGCACAGCTTCATATATACATATATATAGATGAGTGTATATGTGTGTATATATTTCTAGCTAAAAATTGTTGCTTTTATGCAAATTCAATTTATTTTTGTATCAGCTTAGTTGATGTGGATTTTGTGGGCCAACAACTTGCGCTCCACACACACACACTGACTCCTGCCTACTCGTTGTACTTTTCTAGCTACTGCCTCTTGCCATCACTTGCCGTTGCGCCCTAACTTTATTTCATTCATTATATGCGCGTACGTCCCACCATCCCCTACATCCTATATCGTCCTTGATGACGTATGCGTATGTATATATATATTTATATATGTATGTACCGTAGTCAGTCTGCCGTCATACGCTTAGACAGGCAGGCGCGAAAAATGTCCTCATGGAGTGCTGCTTGATGACGCGATTTGTTGAGATTTCATCCTTCAACAAATAGGATTCCCACTGTGTACTTAGTGGCTTTTAGCCGTTGCCGCACTCTACCGTGGAGCTCTTCACACACACACCAATATATATATACATATATATATATAATATATACCTTTCACTTCATCAATGTTATTTAATCCCCCTCAAGCCGCTCGTAACACTCAAGCTGGGCATTAACTGTCGTTTCATCTGGTTACAATGTTGCTCAAGTGTGCTTTCACTTCTGCTTTAGCGCTTCTTACCAAGTCTACTTAGCTGTTTTAGCATTCTTCCTTTAAACCCCTACCCCCGCCCACTTATTGCCAAACTTTCCGCTTTATTGCTGCTTTTTTCGTCCTTCGTCCTTGAGTCGTCATCACTGTCATCATCATCATCATCAACAGCGTGCTTATACTCCGCATCATCTGACCACAATTTCGTAGCAGCTTCAAAGACTCAACGTCTACTTTCAACCGCATCTTCAGTTTCCATATCGCGTTTTGTCATTGCCTGCGGTACTCTGCTTTAGCAGTCATTTTTTACCAGTCCAAATTTATACGCGCGCAAATTTGTGTATGTGTGTATGTGTGTATGTGTGCGTGGTCCATTCATTGCTGCTGTCGTAATTGTTTTCACTGCCAGCATTTATTGCCATATTTTCCTAGTTTTACACACATATTCTCCTTTACTCTAGCAAAATATTTTTATCCACTTAATGCGTCACAATTGTGTTCGCCATGCTCTCAACGCTGCTGGCGGTGTCAAAGGAATTTTGTCCTTTTTCACTTTTCACTAATTTCGCAATTTGCCATTGTACTATTTTCACTTTGCTCCATTTTCTGCGTGTTCTGCGTACTTTCTCCAGCTTTCTTCATCTTTTTCATTTTTTTTCACTTCTGTGCCTTTCCTCGCCATTTGTCTGCGCCTCCATCGATTTACATTTGCTTTTAATAGCGTTTATTTTGTTGGTTGTGTTTTGTGGGTTTTATATTATTTTTGTGTATTTTTACCCTAAATAATTTTGGTCTACCATCTTTATTGCTCTACAAATTATTTGGTCAGTTTTGGCCTTTATTATTTGTTTATTTTAATATTTTGTTGTTCGCTTGTTACAAGGCGATATTGAGTTTCAGAACTCATATTCTGTTGCTGAAGTGTCGGTTGCTGTTTATGTCATATAAAATCATTCAACAAAGTTTGCTGTTCGCGCTCCGGCCCATCTCTAGATTGAAGTTAGGCAAGTTAATTAGATAGATAGCATCATCTACAAAAAACGCAAATACCGGGTTTAAAGAGGTTTTAAGTATAAGTAAACAGTTATTATTAATATATCAATTCTTTATCGGATAGTAACTAGCATTTTGTTGTTGAAGATAACATTGGCAGAAATAAATAAAAAGGATAGCTAAAGCTCTACGATAGTAACTGCAAATAAATACTTTTCATCTGAAAATATAAATGACTAGCAGACGGGATTGCGATGCGAAGAGAATGACTTACAAGCGATTTTCAGTTTAAGATTAAGATTTTCCATCACGCAGTCTTTTTGATACCATCACCTGGGAACTATATCCAAATCTTTAAGATTCGAGCCTATGTTACTCAGGGTAAATACAGTAGTTTTTGAGTTTATTCAATACAAACATAAGTACAAATCTTTCCTCTTTATAGTAGTTTATAGTAGTAATATTAGTATAGATACGTGTCATCAGCAGTTTCCTCTCATTTTTTATTTAAATAATCGGTTAATTATAGTCATGAGTGTGCAACATTTTAAATACTTATTGCACCTTGATAGACTTCTATTTTTTCTTTTTTATACCCTGAATAGACAGGGTATATTAAGTTTGTCATGATGTTTTTAACACCCAAAAGGATGCGTTGGAGATCCTATAAAGTATATATATAAATGATCAGTATGTTGAGCAGAGTCGATTTAGCCATGTCCGTCTGTCTGTCAGTCTGTATATATACGAACTAGTCCTTCAGTTTTTAAGATATCGTTGAAATTTTGCAGATGTTATTTTCTCTTCAAGAAGCTGCTCATTTGTCGGAACTGCCGATTTCGGACCACTATATCATATAGCTGCCATACAAACTGAACGATCGGAATCAAGGGCTTGTATGGAAAACTTCCGCATTTTACAACATATCTTCACGAAATTTGGTGTGAGTTATTGTTCATAGAAATAATTTAATCTCCGAAAAAATTGTTCAGATCGGTTCACTATAGCATATAGCTGCTATACAAACCGAACGATCGGAATCAATGGCTTGTATGGAAAATTGTCGCATTTGACGTGACGTAATAATATAATCTCCGAAGAAATTGTTCAGATCGGTTAACTATATAACCTTAATGTTTCTAGCAAACAACCCTGTTAAAAAGATTTAGTAATATGTTTTCTTTTTTTACTTACTTTTTCTTACGTCTTTAGATTTGCTTAAACACATAGTTACTAAAAGAAATGCCCTTGTGAAGGGTATATAAGCTTTTTTTTAAGCGTTTTTTCTTGTTTTTGTATAATTTTATATGTAAATTCTTCGAAAAGCTCCAATTTTCGATCATATTAGACATCAATAGCTGGATATGAAAATTTCAAATAGCTTTAGGCTAATCACAACTGAGTCTCCGCAGATTATTCAAGTTGCTCCCTGGTATACGAGTATATTTTTATAAACATCAATTTGCAATTAATCTTGAAGAGTTAGATTTTACAACAAACACTTTTCTCTTATCAATCGTAACTTAAACTTCCATTCTTCGATAATACAATCACACAATCAAAAGATTGGTTCTGTCCTGGCGATCATACTACACGTATCTTATGTTTTTGAGGTCACTGCATCCGATCCCGAGATTCATTTAGCCCCATCCGATCAGGGTTTTGATATAACCCCTAAAAACACAACAGCGTTTTTATAAATTCATCGTATTCGCTTGAAACTTTTCACTACTCGGGGGGTTTTCGGGGCCATGGATTACGAATCCGGCGTTGAGTTTTCCATATTCAAAATGGCGGATCCAATATGGCGAGACCTTTTTGAGAGACCTTAATTCAGTATCAGCTTGATATTATTCACTAGTCCTTCTCTATACCATACTAACAAGTTCACTTGGCTGCATCTCTTTTATACTAATATCAAGCAAGACTTATTTTATGTATAACGCTTAGCCATTCAAGTCCCTCATAAAGTTCATCTACAGTAAAAATTCCTCATTCTAAAAGCGAGTATTGAAGATAAGTTCAATAATTGGAAGGAATATTATAAGCATGCATCAGTTCTTTGCAGAATATGGTAGACTGTGTTGAATTCAATAAAAGGGGAAATCCCACAATATGCGCCAATTACCGTGTGATAAATCACATATAAGTCCGGTCGAACGTATTGCATCAACGAACTAATTGGACCTTATTGTGGATTTAGACCTGGAAAATCTACCATGTATCAGATATTCACTTTATCAGTGTGGCTGTAGACATTGAAAATCCACCATGGATCAGGTATTCAACATGCACCAAATATTGAGAAAAAACACGAGATTGAAGAATCGATTCACACCACCCTTTAATCGATTTTAAATCAGCCTTCGACAGCACGAAAAGGATTTATCTCTATGCCGCTATGTCTCAATTTGGTATCCCCACAAAACTAATACGGCTGTATAAACGGACGTTGAGCAACACCAAACGCTCACGACAGGATCGGGAAGAACCTCTTCGAGCCGTTTGATACCAAACGATTTTTCAGACAGGGTAACTCACTAACGTGTGACTTCTTTAACCTGATGCTGAAGAAAATAATACGAGCCACATAGCTAAATATAGAAGGTACAATCTTCTATAAGAGTATACAGCTGCTGACGTACACCGATGATATTGATATCATTGGAAATAACAACCGTTAGTTCGGCTTTCTCCAGACTGGATAGGGAAGCGAAGCGTATGGGTCTTGTGGTGAATGAGGACAAGACGAAATATATCGTGTCATCAAACAAACAGTCAACGCATTCGCGTCTTGGCACCCACGTCACTGTTGACAGTCAACTTTGAAGTTGTGGATAATTTCGTCTATCTGGGAACCAGCATAAACAGCAATAACAATGTCAGCCTCGAAATCCAACGCAGAATCACTCTTGCCAACAGGTGCTGCTTTGGACTGAGGCAATTGAAAAGTAAAATCCTCTCTTGACGAACCAAAATCATACTCTACAAGACCCCCATCATTCCCTTCCTACTTTTTGGTGCAGAAGCGTGGACGGAGTTTTCGAGAGAAAGGTTTTGCGAAAGATTTATAGTCCCTTAAACATTGGCAATGGCGAATACCGACGTTATACGACGACATTGACATAGTTCAGCGAATAAAAAGACAGCGGCTACGCTGGCTAGGTCATGTTGTTCGAATGGACGAAAGTGCTCCAGCTCTGAAAGTGTTCGATGCAGTACCCGCTGGTGGAAGCCGAGGAAGAGGGAGGCCATCAGGTGGAGAAGGACCTATCTTCACTTGGTATTGCCAATTGGCGCCAAACTGCCAAAAGGAGAGATGCGTGGTGCGCTGTTGTGGACTCGGCTATAACCGCGTAAGCGGTATATATGACAGTCAAGAAGAAGGATCCGATAAGTGCTTCTATATCTGAAGAATTCCTCCTTTTGGTCAATTCAACCACACTTTTACTAAACAGTTGGGAGTAAAATTTAAAAATCGTATAGAAAGTATCTCTGCAATTATTTTCTTAAAATTAAGATTTTGCTACGCACAGGGGAGTAGTCATACTATGATTCGATATATTTGTATTAAACTAAAATTGTATCAATATGTGCAACTCCTGATCGAGCAGGCTAGCCTACACTTTTTCAAACCCAAACACAGTTGAAACAACATATCCAAGAGCAACCAGACACACATTTCAATTCGGCCATCAATTTCGATAGATATTTTCTTAGTGCGGCTGAAACAAAGGCACTTGTACCCATTCAATCGACAGCGTCGCGTCGCGTCTTTATGCAATTTTCTAAAATAGCTTCGTTTATTTAGGGTTTATTTGGGTAGCGCTTGATAAGTATCTTTGGGTAGCGAAATTAAGGCGAAAGCGAGAGCGATGTGTTGATTATCAATTTTCTAGGAAGCAGGCAAACACAGAAAGGGTAAAATAAAACTTACCAAGATGACCTTGAAATCGAACTAGCTATAAATAACAAACAAATTGGCAACGTTGCACATACTTATGTAAGTATGTATGTATATATGGAGAGTTATATATTTCACATGAGCACTCAAACACAGTGCAAGCATGAGACGGCAGTAAAGCTACGCACCAAGTGACACAGCAGCTGCCCAGCAGGAAAGTATGTGGTTGAAACGCCTAGAAGTATGCTTTTATTTGAGTTCATTTTGCTTTTTAAAAGTATTTTCTCTACAGTGCGCTCATTACAGTTCAGCTATTTATCGAGTATGTCACATATACAAACACATATGCACTTGTGTGTGCCTGTGTGCTGACACGCTCTATTTACATTTTGCTTACGATTTTTCAAATGACACACTATTTGTAATTGTATTTGCTTTTTTGTTGTTTTTTTTGTAATTTTCATCCTTTTACATGTGTCCCTACTTGATGTCGCACACACTTGCATACAAACATACACATATATAAACAGTTTATGCGTGTGATGCGCTAGCATTTTGTATCATTTTCATAGCCTCTGCTCGACTTTTGTTGCCATTGGCACGCACAAAATTACACGTACGCACATCTATATAATGCGCATTACACACGGCCGCACATATATGCATATACAGAGGCATTAAAACTCAGCTATTCGAGTTTCATGCTCTTTCATGCCGTATGTCACTGCTTGTTGTTGATATTTTCAGCTTGTTTATATACATATACATATAAAAATATATACAAATAACGGTATATATATGTATTTTTACATTTGTCTATATTTAGCTTGCGTTGTCAAAAATATTTAGAAGCTAATAAAATATATATTTTTCTGTGCTATTTTTAGCGCAGTTCACATGAAATCTCAGAAATTAAATATGCGTTACTTATACGCCATGGCAATGATGGAATTAGATTAGAAGCGCGCACACATGCAGTTCTAGAACTGATTTTTACATATGCGAGATAGTCAATATATATATATAAATACATACTTATAAGTCTATATACATATGTATATATTGTTGTTGATATACTTAAGGCTTCTTCTAGAAGGTGTAAAAGCAAAGCCGCTTTTGGTCTCTGGCATATGCTCACATACTCACGAGTATATACAAATTGTAAATATGTAATTACATCGGTTATACCGTCTCTTTTCATGGTTTTCACATGCTACTTAGTTGCCAAGGAAGCGCGTACATGTTGACGGTCAGTTGGGAGAGTTAGGTTAAGGCGTATGTAGATTTAATTTCATTAAATTTCAAGAGACAAATTAAAACATCAATAAAGAAATATATATGTATCTAAAATTTAAATACTATTGGTGTTGATCACAATCATTTCATGAGTTACGTCAGTGAAAGGGAGGTCCAAGAAATGGGATTGGGAACGAGAAAGGGGTGTCAGATGAGTTGGTTTAAAAATTTCACCAAAAATCAAAAAATATATTTCAAATATTCCTATAGCTCCCTTAGGAACCATCTGAGGCCTTGAAAAGTTATAGTCCGATTTTTACACCGGCGATGCCACACTCTAAATGTATTATTTCTCTCGGATGGACTTCAAAATAGTGGTGTAATTGTTGTATGCCGATTTCGCGAATTTTCAAAGTGTAGTATTAGGAAGCAAAAAAAAAAATATATGAACCGAATTTCGTTGGAATTGGTCGAGTAGTTCCTGACTTATAGTTTCTAACCCATAAGTGTGCGTCGCCATGTCCATTGTGCTTTTTTATGCCAAGTTTAATGCAGCTTTTCCATACCATATAATCTGATTTTCTCCATTTTCATGCTGTACAATCAAGTGCTTAAGAAGACCCCCATCCCATTCTCAATTTCAAATTTTTGACAATTTTCGATGGTCTGGTAAATGAACATAAACTATTTTTTAGGGTTATAACTATGCATACATTTATTTGAAGAGTTAAAAAAGAAGAAACAAATTTTACAACATTTTTTTGTTGTTGTTGTTTTTTGTGATCAAACAAAAGCCCTTCTTTTCGGCGTGTGAATGTGAAACAAAAATTCCAACGGGATTAGAAAGAGTACATGTTTGGCTCTGGTATGAAGTAGGATTAATAATTTCCCACAAAAATTAACAAAATGGCGGACCTTTGAACATTTTTTTTAAATCGCCTTTTTTCAGCTTCAAATCAAGTTGAAACGCAAAGAAGACCTCATGTCCCAGTTGTAAAAAAACTGTTTCGAGAAAAATGCGCTTAAAGTTTTGAGGCGCACCCGCCGTCGCCTGGCTATATCTTCAAGAGTTTTTGAAATTTACACTTGAAATTTTAAAGGAACATTCTTGTATAGTTATAGGTTCAAATTAAATTTGAAAAAAAAAATCATTTTTTTTAAACCAGAATGAGGGGGTCCCCTCAAAGGAGATGACTCAAGAAAATTTGGTTGCTTTAGCTTTTCCACTTTCCCAAAAAATTATCTGTTATTGTTATTGGAACATAAAATGTAAACCTTCCACTTAAAAATACATTTAAATCATTCAAATTCAAGAACGTTAATATTCGATAGACCAATTTGAATTTCCCCCTTAGTTGGGAAGTATTTGCTGCACTGCGAAAATGAATATGTCACGTCTTCGATTCTATTTTTAGAAAGTCCCGTTAGATTTCCACATAAAACTGTTTTACCATATAAAATTTTGGTCATTTTAGAGACAATTCGTTTACATTTTGTCAAAATATTTTACTGTGTATTTTTTGGGAGAAACCACTCTTTAGCGGTTCGATTTATCTGCGAACTCATTGCATCCAGGAGATAAGTTGTGAACGAGTCGTGTCAACTAGAACATTACCTGGGGTTAGAACGTCATTTACTGAAGGATAATCTAGGATGTTGTTGATTGTATCTCTATTAATAGCATGTAGTAGATAAATCTAATAGATCGGTAAGTTTGAAGAAATCTTTCTTTGTAAAAATGTGTTCTTTTAGACTCACAAAAATCTATCGGGTGTAACCGCACCTTTTATACTCTCGAAATTTGCAAAGACGTGATAACATTGTTTCCATAATAGAAGAAGATATATATAAAACTTCCGTCGATACTATTTTAAATATCCATATACCCAGTAAAACCAACAAGAGAATTTATATCTATATCAACAAACAAATTTGACGAAATGAGTAAGGTAAGAGATAAATATAACTGTCATAATTTTCACCATTTCATACATAAGAGTGTAAATGTGTCTTATGAGTTTTCATGTCAACTCACATAAGCTTCATACATTCATATACGAGTATATACATTTATACATACCTTTACGTATGTAAATCCTCAAATAATAATATTTATTTCCAAACTCTACACACGCAAGGTTGCTTCATTAATCATAATTTATTCGCGGTTCACAGCGCTTTTTTAGCTAATCCAGTTAGAGGCTTGAGCAAAGTAGCAGCCCTTAGGTAATAATACTAAATTATCTATTAGTTAATTATGCATGTGTGAATTTATTTCATAACTAATTAATTGTAATTATAAGTGACGCGATTGGAGCGGTAAAGTAATGCAAATGAATTAAGGTATTACAATTTAAAAATATGCATGCATGACGACAAATATACTCAAGATGTGCGATATATTCAAATTAGTTGATTTGCATTTATTTGTTCATACAGATTATTATTAATTCAAGTGAAATGTAATTCGCTTTAAAAGCGTCGATTACCATTAAAAGTCTCATTATTCGCTAATGTTATTTTATTGTTTGGAATCATCGTCTCCTATGTGTGAGCTGTGGTGCAGTGGCGTTGAAATGTACGTTTCTAACATTATTTTCTTCATATGACGTCATCTGGGTGTTACCGTTATTTGAATTTTGAAAAATTCAATTTTTTTCGCTCTAAAGTACATAATAATATAAAATACGATAATGAGAATTTAATAGACAGCTATATCCGTCGACTAATTTTTGGAATGTCTTTAAACGATTTTTGTGCCCCCACTAGGAGAATTCCGTTCAACCAAACCATAGAGAATTTGTTTATCCAAAATCATACTTTAACGGAGATAAGATAATTTCATTACAATTGTTCGTGCCGCTTCTTGAGAAAAACTATTAGCACTTACAACACCAATTGCGATCATTGGCTAATCTGTGAGCCTATACTCAGATAGTAGAGCGGCAATCCAGGTCATGTGCTCGCTGACTGTTCGCTCCAAACTAGTCAGGGAGTGCTTAGCCTCTCCATCAATGTCTTCTAGCTACTTTGATATAAGACTGGTTTGGGTCACAGGCCATAGCGGTACGCGGAACTGCAAGGCCGACAAGCTTGCGCGTAAGGACAGCCAAGCTGCAGATTGGGAACAAGCTGGTGCTCCACTATCCTCCTACCTCTCGGCGTTAGATCAGTGGTCATCGAATGAACCAGGTAGGCGTTAAACAACGACCAGTACCTGCAATATCATTCTGGCCTAAGGTGGATCGCAGAAGATCCATTGAACTATTTGCTCTTAGTAAGGTTCATCTCGTCGTAATAATAGCAGTCCTTACTGGATACTTCCTGATGAAGCTACATGTCGTGAAGCCAAATATCCTAAAGCATGCGAATAGCCAAAGTTTCATGAAAAAACGGGAGATTTTGAGACCGAGACACTTTCTCCTTCCTTGTGCAGCTTTCGCGAGACTGCGGCTGAAACACCTTGACAGTTTCGGATAAACTGAAGAAATTCGTAAAAGGTTCAAAGTGCATTGTTACCACTTGAGTGTCTCGAGCATCCATGTTGTGGAGTTTGCGGCATCACAAAGAACTGGCTTTAGCTATTCAAGTGGGATCTCCTGTGACACAGGATCAACTCTTTAACCTCACCTAACCTAACCTCACCAGTTAGAGAAAAAATTCAGCAAAATATTGTTTCAATTTATATAACTCGATCTATAAGCTCATTAGATCTATATGCTTTCGGTATATTCGTAGCTCCCAAAGTAAAATAGTTTATGCTTAACATTTGTCTCACGATCACAACAACAACATTTAATTGAGTATGGAATATACGGTCCATCACATAAGGTATGTCCTTTAACAGCAATTTACCGCAATGACCATGTATGTATGTGATTGGCGTTCAACCGTTTAGCCGGTTATAGTTGAATCGATGAGAGCGCGCCACTCCTCTCTTTCCTTCGCAGTTCGGCGCCAGTTGGAGATTCCAAGTGTAACCAGGTCGCTCTCCACCTAGTCCCTCCAACGGAGTGGAGGTCTTCCCCTTCCTCGGCTTCCTCCGGCGGGTACTGCATCGAACACTTTCAGAGCTGGACTACATGACCTAGCCAGCGTAGCCGCTGTCTTTTTATTCGCTGAACTATGTCAATGTCGTCGTATAACTCGTACAGCTCATCGTTCCATCGTCTGCGGTATTCGCCGTTGCCAATGTTCTGAGGTCCGTAAATCTTGCGCAAAATTTTCCTCTCGAAAACTCCTAGTGTCGTCTCTGATGTTGACATCGTCCAAGCTTCTGCACCAAAAAACAGGACGGGAATGATAAGCGACTTGTAGAGTTTGATTTTGGTTCGTCGAGAGAGGACTTTACTGTTCAATTGCCTACTCAGTCCAAAGTAGCACCTGTTGGCAAGAGTTATTCTGCGTTGGATTTCGAGGCTGACATTGTTGGTGTTGTTGATACTGGTTCCCAGGTATACGAAATTATCTACAACTTCGAAGTTATGACTGTCAACAGTGACGTGGGAGCCAAGACGCGAGTGCGCCGACTGTTTGCTTGATGACAGGAGATATTTCGTCTTGTCCTCATTCACCTCCAGACCCATTCGCTTCGTCTCCTTACCCATGCGGGAAAAAGCAGAACAAACTGCGTGGTTGTTGCTTCCGATGTTATCAATATTATCGGCGTACGCCAGCAGCTGTACACTCTTGTAGAAGATTGTACCTTCTCTATTTAGCTCTGCAGCTCGTATTATTTTATCCAACGTCAAGTTAAAGAAGTCGCACGATAGTGAGTCACCTTGTCTGAAACCTCGTTTGGTTTCGAACGGCTCGGAGAGGTCCTTCCCAACCATGACGGAACTTTTGGTGTTGCTCAACGTCAACTTACACAGCCGTATTAGTTTTGCGGGGATACCAAATTCAGACATCGCGGCATAAAGGCAGCTCCTTTTCGTGCTGTCGAAAGCAGCTTTGAAATCGACAAAAAGGTGGTTTGTGTCGATCCTCTTTTCACGGGTCTTCTCAAATATTTGGCGCATTGTGAATATCTGGTCCATGGTGGCGACAGGGACCGATAGATTACCGGCTGAGCTATTCAAATACGGCGGCGAAGAACTGATAAGGTGCATGCATCAGCTTCTTTGCAAAATATGGTCGGAAGAAAGCATGCCTAACGATTGGAATCTCAGTGTGCTCTGTCCAATCCATAAAAAGGGAGATCCCACAAACTGTGCCAATTACCGTGGGTTAAGCCTCCTAAATATCGCCTATAAGGTTCTATCGAGCGTACTGTGCAATGACCATACATTCATATATTAGCAATTAACGACTTAGCGTAAGCTTATATTGCAATTTGCTAGCTGTCATCGCTTAAATTTGTCAAAATTTGTTCGCACAAAATTCAATAGCGAGCGTTCCGGATACCTGTACCGCAATGAATGCGACCAAAGTGCAGGCAGGTATATAATTCCGAAACGGAATTAAGCAGTTGAGCTGTCATAAGTGTTGTCGTCACCACATCCATGGAAATTTATCTAATGGAATTGAACAGAAAGCGCGTGTTAGAGCAGCTGGAGGCTGCGGGGCAACAACTGCAATGACGTCATAAATACATTTGTAAATACTAGCGTTGGCTGCTTAACCATATTACGGTTGCTTGCGCGCAACTAAACTGAGTGGCTTAAACTGTGTGCTGCGCTAATGAGGCACCCCGCTTCCTGTGTGTACAGTGTTAAAATATGCAAATGAATATACACTTTAGCTATAGACAGTCACGCATACACAAGCGCTATGCTCAGAACACATACTCTACACGCTACACCGCCGCGGCTTGTTAATACGAATTTAATGAATGAGCATATATTATTGTCTGATTGTTTCGAATGGTTGCTGTGTCACGTAAAATATAGATGTCAACGCAAACACGCCCACACGGTGGTGCAACGGCAGAGCGCATGACAATGCTCGCATACCGAATGCAGTGAATTGGAAATACACGGTAATTAAGGATTAAACTTGACTTTTAGGTGATGAATTGTGGACTAAGTATCGTACTATATATTGTATTTGTGTATTTGTTGTTGTTAACAACCGTCGTAGCATAAGTTAATTATTGTTGCTTCGATGCTGCGCACACACGTCATCGCTGGGATTAATGACGTTTATTTAACTGTCAAGCGGAATTTTCGAAGATCTTCAGTTTCTAAATGTATATTCATAGCTATATAGATATGAATTACTGTTTTAGTTATGTCGTCATTGGTGTCGAACCGTTTTTTAGCCTAAAATATCCTCATCAGAACTCATAATTCCTCTCTATCTCTATCTCTGTAAAGAGCTATAGGTATATGAGGGCTAAGGTAATTTCTGAACAGATTCCACTAATTTTCACCACCAACGTACACTATATCCAAGAATATACGCTCACTTAATTTGACTAAGATATTTCACATTTTAACCGATTTATAGGGTATTAAGCCCATCGTATTTTTGAAGAACCTATAATTAGGTATATGAGAGCTTATTCAGAAAAAACGATTCCCTCTTAAATGAAAATATCTGAGAGATTTCCCAATATTTTTGGTGAAAAATTACCCTTAGTCACTCAGTTCTTCATGTTCGATATACGGTACCTTGAAACGTTATAACCCGATTTCGACAGTTTTTCCACAAGTGATGCAGGACATTGAGCAAACAACACTTTCTCCGGGGCTGAAGAGATGGATCATGAACTACCTGAGCGGTCGGCAATCCTCCGTATTATTTCGAGGTAAAACATCTAAAATCAGGAAAATTAAACAATGTGGTGTCCTCTCCCCGTTACTGTTTAATTCCTATATCTCTAAACTCCCTCAACCACCAGAGGGATTTTGAGTTACCTCTTACGCAGATGACTGCACGACAATGACGTCGAGCCCTGATATCGATGACATGTGTTCGAAAGTTAACGACTACCTCCTCGAACTTTCTTGCTTCTTCTCTGCGACGAGCCTGGCAATCGCACCCGCTAAATACACGGCGACCCTTTTTATCAACTGGACGAAGGAGTACAGACTAAATCTTAATATTCACGTTGATGGCACACCAATACCGACTGTGAATAATCCCAAGATTTTGGGTGTCACATTTGACAGTCTGCACTCCACACACAACCGTCATAATCACTAAAGTACAGAGTCGCAACAAAATCTGTCCACTTACGAGGCTATCGGCCGATCGGTCATAAATTACGCAATACCGGTATGATCATCTGGATGCAGCGGCATGCAGCAGAGGAAGATACAGACGTGTCAGGACAACGTACTCCGGACAGCTACAGGATTCCTCTAGATATCACCAGAAGCACATTTGCACAATGAGGCCACTATGCTGCCTATTAGGGAGTATAATGAACTGCTTACCAAGCAGTTTCTACTAGGGTGCTTTCGTAGAAATCACCTATGTGGCCACTTGCTGGAAGCAGAACCGCTCCCAAGTGCATCAAGAAGTCACTCCTACAATACGTCGACGATCTAGAACGCTCTAAACGCTATTCACAGTGGAGCTATTAACACCTTCCTTGACTCCCTTCTAGTGAATGGCGTCCTTGGAACCTTTAGCAGACGTAGAGCTCGAGTTGTCACGTGAAACCAGAGTGACCCTTGTGCAACTTCGTTCTGGATATTGTAGCAGGTTAAACTAGTGTTGCCTTATAATGGCAACAAGGGCTATTCCTCTTGCGCATGCAATTGACATGAAAGAAGCATACGAAAGTATATCACATATTCTAAATTCAATAAACTATAAACAAGTTTAAAGTTGCAAATTTGTGGTGACCTAAAAATCATAGGATTGTTACTAGGGCTTCAGGGAGGATTTCTAAATATTGCTTTTTTTTTGTGTCTTTGGGACAGTAGATCAATTTATTCCAGACCAGGCTAACGTGAAGAACATATCTACCTCTCATTAATCCCAAAATCCTCCTATTACCTCCATTACATATTAAGCTTAGATTGTTGAAAAATTTGGTTAAAGCATTAGATAAAGACTAGAAAGAGGAGCAAATGGTGCGGCAGTTCCTTAAAATCCACATTCTCGAAAACATAAGTATGGTTAGACAGAGCAAGGAGAAAGGTTCCTTCAGAACATCCTAACAATGGAGCAATTATACTAAGCTGATGGGATTCAGCAATAATGGGAGATTATTGTGGGTTCCTTATGAGAGAAAGCTATCATTAGCGAAAGTCAAAATTTGCGAAAAAATCCGTTGTAGTTATTTTTTAATACCTTTTTTATTTCTAACTAACAATATAACTTATACGGAAATTTAAGAAAAAAATATAAGTAGAAAATATTAAGTTTTTAGCCTGAGAGAATCCAATAGAAACTCAGTATGAATTTACAAGGGCATACAAAGAACTTCGCGCTGTCAAATAAAATAAAATATAACTAAAATACTTGAATACTCACTTCAATCAATATGTAAAATGACGCCGTCAGCTTGCTGAGGCTCTTGTCAATTTTCATATATCAAGCAAGTTATTAGCCGTACAAAAGTACTCAGCGAAATTCGCTATTAAATAATGTAACTCGAAGAAGCCAAGTGTCTAGGCGGCAGCATACAATTTTTTTTCGCCAAAGTGATGGTTACCCTACGCGATTGCTTTCAAGTGCCTGCGTTATTTTTGAGAAAAACAGCTCTTTCCACCTAAGTAGCAGCGATGCGAGGTACATACATACGCCTATGTAACATATGAGTATGGATGATGCTTCAGCTGGGATTGACACTTGAAAGTGGGTGTGTAACATTAGCCCTGTTCTGCTGACAGCTCTCTATGCCTGTCTAGACATTCAACTATTTGACTTATATTTATGCCAATTTTAATGCTTTTTCGGAATGCTTACATACATGTACATATATATATTTAATTCGCATAAGAGTTATAGAAACAGAAAAGTTGGCAAGGTAACAATATGTAAAGTATGGAACTTCAAGCAATTTTATATAGACTCACTTGGTTGACGAACATTTTGCATATTCAAGAGCTTCTTATTATTGAGACACGTGTAAGGCGGTACGAGGGCGATCTGATAAGTATTTAGACTTCTAAAGAAAATTGAACGTTTTAGATAAACAGGTAATTTCGTTAACAACATAGACACTTTTCAGCTCAAAGCTGAAAAGTTGGGATTATACCTTATTAATCTCCACAAAAAACCTTTCCAGCTTATGGAACAGTCTGGGTCTTCTTTGAAGCAGTTTCGGATTAAGTCCACTTTTTTTACTGTCTCTGACTTGGTCTTCGATGTACACCACTCGATCCATGTTTCGCCGACGTTCAGGAAAATAAATAAAACCTCTTCATTTTGCGCTTAAACAGCTTATCGGACCGCCCTCGTATTAATAAAAATTATAAAAATAAATGCGTTTGTACTTATGAGACCTCACACTAGACACAATTTGGATAGAAATATTTTTTATATAACGCTTTAAATTTTAACTTTTTTGCCGCACTGAGAGGAGAGAGAAAATTGGAGAGCATTGTATACCTTTACGCAAAAGTTTTAAGGCCAGTTAAGTTAAACAACAAATTTGATTTGTTTTACAAACAACCCTTTGTGTTATTGGAAACAAACTTTTCAACAACTTGCCGTAGGTTCTATTAAAAAATGTTACTGCGTAACAAAAGCAATTTTACTTTCTATGTATTCACTGCTTTCTCACACACCAATTTTGTCGCTTTAAAAGTAATGTGAATTTTATTTTGCAGATCGAAAGCCACACTGATGAGGTCCAATCCGTTTGTTGACGGTGTACTTTAGTCTTTCACACAGTACGCTCGATAGAACCTAATAGGCGGTATTTAGGAGGCTTATACCACGGTAATTGGCACAGATTGTGGGATCTCCCTTTTTATGGATTGGGCAGAGCACACTGAGATTCCAATCGTCAGGTATGCTTTCTTCCGACCAAATTCTGTAAAGAAGCTGATGCATGCATCTTATCAGTTCTTCGCCGCTGTATTTGAATGGCTCGGCCGGTAATCCATTGGCCTCGGGCAATTGCTATTCGAATTTCTTCATGGTATTGTATTTTCACTGCCGCTCAGCAGGTCGGAGAAGTGTTCCCTCCATAATCCCCGTATGCCCTGGACATCGGTTACCAGATTACCACCTTGGTCTCTACATGACGATGCTCCAGTCTTGAAACCTTCATTAAATCGCTTCATTTTTTCATAAAAATGTCGACTATTACCTCTGTCGGCCAGCTTCTCAAGCTCTTCATACTCACGCATTTCGGCCTCTTTCTTTTTTTGTCTGCAAATGCGTCTCGCTTCCCTCTTCACCTCTCGATATCTATCCCATCCCGCACGTTTTGTGGTCGTTTGCAATGATGCGACTTAGGCAGTCTGTTTTCTCTCCGCTGTGAGATGGGAATCCTCATCGTAACAGCTTTTTGTCGTTGCCGAAATCCAATTGTTTCGGCCGCAGCGGTACGCAGTGAGTTTGAGTTCCCTTATATCAAGATGCTGATGAGTGCTCTCAAAGATCAGGAGTGCAAGTCGAGCAGAAAATCGTTCGGTTGTATGTTGCAATTGCAGCTTTTCGAAGGAAGGTTCGACCTTGTGTTCGTTGGCGGACATTCTTTGCTGCACAGAGGCAAGTGCGTATCTTCGCTGCTACCAGATAGTGGACCGAGTCAATGTTTTGCCCTCAATGTTTCGATCAGGAGACAGCCACGTAGCTTGATGCATTTTCTTGTGCTGGAATATGGTACAACAGACAAACATAGCCATAACCCAGCGAAGTCGAGCAGCTACAGTCCATTTGGCGATGTTTCGTCATTGAAGCTGAATTGTTCGACTGTTTTTTCAACCAAATGACCACCACGGCTCCGTTTGCATTTCTCCACCCGTTTAAGCCAATTTTGGATGACCCGGTGTACAAGGAGAGTAGTAACTTCACGCCAAACATATAAGGATCACTGGTTTTGATCACTTTTATTCTTCAAAGTACAGGTTAAGTCCTTGAGATTTAGGAGGGTTTTTAGACCATCGACGTATTGTCAAAAGTTGTGGCCTCTAATGAGGCCAGAAAATATTTCTCAAATGATTTTTATCAAGCAAGAGCGAGCAAGTGACTAAATAATCTCGGTATTGATATATGGTTGATATAATTTTGAAACCTCAATTCAAAAAAAAAGAAATAATAACGGAAGTTCTAAATACCCACACAAGCTTATAGCTTATAAATCTTTTATACTCCTGAGTATATTTTCCTTTCTGCCTACATATCCACGCATTTGCCACGCACTCATATTTTAAAACAACTTCATGATTCATAGATACTCAATACATAAATTCTAATACACAAAGAGAGAAAAAAAATTTCATGCAGTATCCGTCCGTCCACGCATGTAAGCAAAAATTACTGGCATGGATATTTAAAGTGCGTTACTCATTTTCATGAATGTTACGTATACGCTCAGGCGGCTCAGCAGCAGCAGCAGCAAAGGAAATATTATCTTACAACAACCACACATATAAATATAGATTTGGTAAGAATTGATGAGCATTTAATGGTGCTAGTCTTTGAATTCGCCTACGTGCGTAGCAATAATTGGAGCTAAACGCACATTAACACACACAAACATTCACCCATGAATGTCATGAGTACCGAAATATGCGCTGTGTTGTTTTTTTTATGTGTGTGTGCGTGTAGCTTAGCTACAAGGAAGTCAGGCCACACTAATTCAAGTATATTTATCTGTTTGAGTTCGAACTTCGAACCTCTTTGTTACTTGACATTTGACCATTCGTCAATGAACGCCTGACATTTGACGCCCACATAAGCAGAAAATATTGTTAATGGGAATTATTAAGGGGACGAAATAAATAAAACAAGTCACAAATTCTTATAAATATATATATAAATAGTGAGTGTGTTATATGTATAGGCCGCCTTCAAAATACGCACTTTTCGCCATTGAGTTATAGTTGGAGAATGATGCGCAAACTATAGCGCGACAGCGTTGAGTGAAAGTGATTTAAGCGAGTTAAGTTCATGAATAAAAAACTTTTCTATTAACAACACAAATAGAAAAAAATAGAGTATTGAAGTTTAAGTTCGGTAGTCTCTGCTGACGTCATTACTTTCACTTCTCTATTATTTCGTCATACGCACTGTGTTTACATGGCCTAATACATTCTAGTTCCAAATTCATTTTTATAACCTTCATTTAGTTTGAGTGCACTGTATCATCATTTGTTTATATCAAAGTGAAACATCAAATGATTTTTATTGACATTTTCAGATATTGGTTGGCACGCATCATTAAATAAATGCAAATGACGACGTAATACAGTAATTTTTCTAATGTCTACATTTACAAAACAACACTCGCCAAACCAAAAATCATTGCCCTTTGGCGGTAATTACAAGGAAGTTAATGAGTTTTTGGAAGCAGAGTGAGCAATATCATTACTCAATATAGCTGCACAAAAGACTATCTTAATTGTATTTTGGTTAAAATTAACAGGCAGAAATACTTTTAAAACTACATTTCAAGTCTTATAACATAAGAACACTCACTGGTACTTAAGTTAGGTTAGGTTGAAAGGCTGTTTCCCAAAGGGAAACACACGTAAACTTCCTTTGTGAAGCCTGGATCCCCCTAGATCGGCAAGGCGCTCTGAACCTACACTGAATCTGCAGAGATTTTTTTCTTCTATATTCAGTATTTCGCCAACCTGCTCGAAAATGTGAGATCAAAAAATCTCTTTCTTGATCTCGCAAAGGCGGAACATTCCAGAAGAAAGTGATGAAATGATTCCAACTCATCCTCCTCCATGCAGCTTTTACAGCTAGCGTCCGGTAAGAGTTTTAACCTTACAGTATGGATTCCGATGGGACAATGGCCAATAAGAACTCCTACGACTAAGGAGAGGTAAGGTTTACTTTTCGGTAGACCTTCCGCGGTTTACCTTAGGCCAGAAGCAGCTTGCGACTGCGCATGTGTTAGTAACTGACCAGTTCAGCCGAGGCCCATCTATCCAATCAAATATAGGATAAGGATGCTTCTACGTGCTTCCATGCTTCTAATAGTGATTCCATCGTTCCTGACCTGACCAGCCTTACAATTCCCCGCGATTCACTGGTACTTACTAAACTCTTTTTAAGAGATAGAAAGATTTCCAGTGTATTACATCCACCTGACAAGTTCCACCTAGACTTAAACTGGATTCCCGACCACAGGAACATTTTCGGTAAAGAAAAAGCGTACGTTGACAAAGGCAGGAGTTTTTCTAGACGAATCCAAGGCTGAGTTGATACCGTGCCCGCAAGGATCAATAAAAAGAAAGCTCAATATACTATTTCAACAATTAGCCAATAAGAGATGGAAACGCACAACAAAATGCAAAATAACTAAACAGTTACGGCCAGAATAAGACAAGAAAAGAACTAGAATTATTATATAGGTCGAGGAAAATAATATTCAGACTCACTGCTACTACGAGTATAACAGGACATTGGCCATTTGGAGAGCATGCGATGACTTGTTTTATTCTGTAGTTCAAGTACCTTCAAAGACATCATTTTGGTGGCAATATATCACTGTCAGATATATCTTCTCTTGTTTCTCGTTATATAATACATCAGGACCGTCGAAAACTTAAAAAGCATTTTAAGCAATTAAACAGGGTCACTACTGCCTTGTAGCCTTGCCTACTGCCTTGTAGCAATTGATCAGTTCATTAGTTGACAAGATTTTTTTTCCCAATCTCAGAGAGATTCTTACTTGGGAATATAAAGGGTCAAGTTCGCTCAACCAACACTTGACTTGTCTTTCAAAAGCCATTCATACAATTTCATCTAAATGTTTGCAATATTAATAATGGTCTGCCTCTTCTAAACGTCACCGGAAGCTAACTCAGTACGCCATCCATCCCACACTACAGACAAAGTACTATTACAACACCCACTTTCAGCAGAATAATTTAAAGTTAAAGTCATTAACATTTTGTGCTTTTCCGCGAAAACTTTTTTCATGATTTAATCTACCCACGGCTAACACTATTACTACAAGCAACCTTCTAAAAAACAGGAAATGTAAAATATATGGCACACTGACCAAACGTTGATTAATATGACGCAAAACTATCGAACAAGCGCGGAACTGACCTAGTAAATGCTCCGAAAATGACCGACACAATTTCCAATGGTAAATTAATTATGTCGTTGAAGCCATGCCTCCAGCTGTTAATGGCCGCTAAAGAAATTGAAGTGTGTTACCCGGCGAATTTATGCTCGACTGGCATGAGCGTCTACGTCTACAGCTAACTCGTCAGACCTTTCCCCGTTAAGGTTAACAGGCGCCAGACACGCAGCAAAGCGGTCAGCACTAGTTTTCAAGTTATTCAACGCGGTGCGAGAATCCATGAAATGTTGGGGTTGAGCCATGGCACGCACAGCAGGTGGCAATTACTTGAGAAGAATGTTGTTGTTTTTTAAGCGGGTTGGTTTATTGCTGGTATAGACTCGTTTTACAGCAATTTGCCGCTTGATTTGTCACTGCGCGTGTCGCGCATAAATTTTATTAACTCGTTTATGTTTATGTATACGAAGGTAATAGATATTAATGGCGGTGAGAAGAAACTTGTAAAAAATGTATATAAATTATTTATTATATTTATGACGGATAACCGCGCTTAGTACTAGATTTAATGAGAGAATTTATATATAATATTTAGCACATCAAAAATCAATCTGCATGATGCTCATAAATAAAGTCCAAAGACCGAAAGTCTAAGACCGAATGTTCCCAATAATTGAAGGCGTTGGACAAATCCGCCAAAATCTCGGTGAAATTAAAGCACTACCTCTTCCATACACCTGCTATGACGATTAGAAAGAATGTAATCGCCAAGAAGCGGCCTTCTAAAGGAAGGACAACGTCAGGCACATCGATAGTGACACACCAGAAATTTCGGAAGCTTAGTTGTGAGGTTCTTAGAATTTACCAACCTAAATAATCTTGTAAACTCGTTTCTCTTGAAAACGCTGGAGATGCTCACGTATCTGTACATGGGATGCAAAATCCTTAAGAACAAGCTGATATAGACATTTCTCAACATAGAGTGGGCCTTCAACAATGTAAAATCGGAAGCGGTCATTAGTGCGCTCGAAGCGAACCTTAAGCATCTCATCTACCGTCCGCCCTGTCATAGAACTATTGTTGCGGAGGAAGTAGTACACGAGCACTTCGGATGGTAAATAGGGGAACTCCGCATGGTGGTATTCTCTTTTCTTTGCCCTGCACCCTGATGATAAACGACCCACTGAAAGAATTGAAAATCAAGGTTGTCCAGGGAAAGCATACGCTGACGATGTAGCACTTCTGGCAAAAGTGAAATTCCTAAATAACGTCTATGAAATGTCCCAAGGGTGCTTAAGCCAATTCTGTGCGCCCAGAATTCTTATTATTCGCAAGGAGATATAAAATTGCAAACACCAAAATCTCTCCCCTCACTGGAAAGCTCCACTCTGCAAAGCATGGACAGGTGAGCTACCTAAGAAGATCTCGTGGAAGCCAAACATTGAGAAGAGAGTAAGAAAGCTTTCGGTAGCCTTATACTACTGTAGAGGTTCTATTGACAAAAAGTGTGGTCTCTTACCAAGAGTAGTTTTATGGCTCTATGATACCATAATTAACCCCATTATGTTATATGGCGTTGTCGTCTAGTGAGGGGGCTCGGAAAAGTCGCAGTAGACAAGTAGCCAAGCGACCAAAGAGTGCTCTAATTGGCATCAGCGGCATGCTAAGGACTACATGAGCAATGGCACCAAATGACAAAGGTCGTTATCAAACTCAGAGACGATGGTTACATGATTCCCAAACGGGGGCACTATGAAATCGTCCGTCAGTTCGCTTGGATCCCTAATTACTTGGAACCGTCCCCAGCGGAACATACCTACGAGGGCTATGTGGGACGAGAGTAGCCCATGGAGAGTAGACGCACTGAGCTTTTTCACGTATGGATCGAAGCTCAGGGAGGATATTTATAATAATTTCCGAGAAATATAAGCGTCAATGATAGTTCGAATATCATTAAAGAGTCTTTGGAGTTTTTATATAGAAAATATCATTTGTGTGTCATAAATTTACACTTTCCTTTTCCATATTTTTATAGTACCTTCATAATTACCACTGACGCACATAAGACTCACCGCACTCATGCGATTTATAGTGAAAACGTGTTGCAAGTGTTGACAAGTGGCCACAGCCGATCCCACATATTCACACATAATATTCACACACAACGGCTGGACACACAGCGACACATATAACAAAAACAAACACACCCATACAAAGGGGCCTACAAATAAAATTACCAAGCAAACCCAGCCAAAGGCAAAAGCAAAGGATTGCCACTTGCGGCACTGTTGCGGTACAACTAGCGGTATTTTGTTTCGCATACAAATTTTACAGCATTTCCACTGTTTGCTGGCAACTTTAAGGCGCTGGGCTTAGCATATGTAAAACACAAGAAAAAGGCACGCGCCGAAGCTTACAAGCAAACATATATGTAACTATATATATAGATGTATATAACAGTTATTCGCATAAGCACATTTTGTTTGTGAAATATGATGACCGAACAACCAACCGACCGACCGAGCGAGTGGCCGAGCGATTAGGCGCGCAAGCCACCAACCACATGACATACCCCCCGCCTCCATTCGGAAGGCGTTTTGCGGCAAACACACCCACTGCTACGTAGGCACGTTGCCGAAAGGCGTGCACGCGGCCACACAGTCAGTTAGCTAACCTCGTCTGTCATTCAACTTAGAATTTATTATACGCTGCGCCGAAATGTATGCTTTATTAATATACCTTTCATCAACTTGACTCCACTCAATTCGCAGCGAATACATACATACTCATATATTGTATATATATGTTAAGGACGAGTGCGAGACATACGAAAGGTCCATAACCGTGTACGGTATTTGTGTGTGTGTACACATTGCTATACAAAATAGTTTGCATGCTTTTAGGCGCAAGTTTTGTGCTAAATATAGTCAACAGCGTGCGAATGCAACCCAAAGTGGCAAGTTTTCTTCGTGCTTCATTCTTGTTGTTGTATGTATTGTATTAAAAGGACGCAAATAAAATACATTTCTTAAAATAAACATGACCTGCTGCCGTTTGTGCGTGCCGCAAAGTATGCACACAAATATAAAGAGGCATACATATTGGCGCACATTTGTATATGTACATTTGCTTTCATTATATCGACACTTCTGCGGCTACGTACCTTTTAAATATTTGCAACTTTTGTGTTTTTGTTGTTTTGCGGTTCGCCATAAATGAACTAAGCAACAAGCTTGTGGGAGCGTTTAAGTTTGAAACATTTTTGTTTTTTTTGTTTGTGGTTTTCAAGATGGCTTCACATTGCCTAATTACTTACTTTATGGGTCTTTGTGAAAACTTAAAATTTCCAAAAGATTTTATTAATATTTCGGGTAATATCAGGTTGGCTTTTGGCTGCATCGAACTAACTTTAGCTTTATAGGTAATTTAGTGAGTTGGCCTTTGTACAATGAGATATAACGGTGTTGTTGTAAAGGTTGGTTTGTATATTTGCAAAATATGTACGCTTGTAAGCCCCAGCTATAATGAATACACCTTATATATTAGTAAGTGCCAACAGTCTAGCGGTGCTCAAATTAGGATACTAGTGTACAAGGACCGAATAGTGGAGGACTACCTTTGGGTGGGTAGGAGTCGTTGGAGGATAGGCATTTTTACATTTTTTAGTCTATCGGACCGACGGAAATTTTTATATAATGGCTTGGTAATAGTATAGGTCGATATCTTCTCCTCTCCTCTTGACAGCAATCACAGTAGTGTCAATAAAACAGTATCAATCAGTTTCCCTATGTTCATTATGTTCGGTATCTTAGGGAAAAAATTCTGTTTCTGCTATCTGTTGTATTCTGTATTCTGTTATCTTACTTATATACACCTTATATATTAGTTAGTGCCAACAGTATAACGGTGCTCAAATTAGGATACTAGTGTACAAGGACCGAATAGTGGAGGACTACCTTTGGGTGGGTAGGAGTCGTTGGAGGATAGGCGTGATGAGATTCTTTACGGATAGATCGAAGTTAGAATGTCGGGGAAGGAGTTTATTTAAAGGTTGCAGCGGATTTACTGCTGCATCCTTGTCGATCGACGCTTACAGTAGAGCGGCGATACTAGCCTTGAGCTCGCTGACTGTACGTTCCAGGCTGAAGAAGTAATGCCAGACCACACTATCAGTTGCATCGGAACACTTCACAATCATACTAGTTTGGATGCCTGACTACAGAGGAATCGCCAGAAATTGCAAGACGGATGAGCTTTCTAGCCTAGACACATTAGTCTCACCTACAGGGGATCTACAGATTTGTGATAGGTTCTAGGCGTTTTGTCGATTCTTAAAATAAAATCAGGATGTAAATTTTTTGACGTCACAAAGACTGTCCTCAATAATCTGTATGTAATCCGGTGGGAAACAGCCATTGAATTTAACATAACCAAGGTCGTTCGCCATGGATAGGAGCAGGTGGTAATCACTTGGCGCTATGTCCGGGCTATATGGTGAATGCTATAAAACCTCCTATCCAAGCTCCCGTATCTTCTGATGAGTCATCAACTAAGTGTGTGGTCTGGCGTTGTTCTGGTGGAACACTGCACCCTTCCTGTAGGCCAATTCTGGACGCTTCTGGTCGACCGCCTGCTTCAAGTGGTCCAGTTGTTCGCAGTAATCCCACGAAACACACATCAAATCCTTCCTGGACGTCAATCCCGGCTAGGCCACTGTTTGGGACGATTCACCGGTCTTCGACTACGACCGTTTTCGCTTGATATTGTCGTATGTCATCCATTTTTCGTCGCCAGTCACCATGCGCTTCAAAAATGCATCGAGTACGTTCTGTTTCAGCAGCATATCGCAGGCGTGGATTCGGTCCAGAAGGTATTTTTGCGTTTTGTGTTTTTTCACCCGCTCTGAATCGTTGAATCCATTCCTCCGCTGTTCGAAATGATGGAGTACCATCCCCCAAAATACCATTAATCTCACGGAACGTTTCTCTAGCGGATTTGCCTTTAACGAAGGAAAATTTTAAAATATCTCCAATTTCGGCGTTAGTGAACTCCATGTTTCCACGTCCATAACCGCGAAAGCCACGAAATTCTAAAGACAAAATGGAGATATTAGACAACTCAAATAACACTTATATATACAATATATTTAATTAATTTGCCATAGTAATTGAACACAGACCAAATATAAGTTTGTGAGTAAGTGGTAAGTGCTTAGGGCGCTCAAATATTTATTCAAAGACATGCGCTAAATACACTCATTCATCTTATGAATTCCATTTGTAATGAATGGTTTGTTGTTACTAGATCTTATTTAATTATTGTCATTTGAATTTTACATTTATTGTACTCGCACATCCGTTTCTCATACCATTTGGAACTCTCATCACGCCCTCACTCTTTCGCGTCACATACTTAATTCATTTTATTTCATTTCGATTCAATTTCGCTCCGCAATTCAATGGTTGGCTTTTCGAATATTCTGAATTCAATTGAGTGCAATTCAAAGCGACGCCCGCACAATGCGCCAACGAAGAGGTCAAAGTTTTCTTTTATCTATGGATATTTAGCTAACGTTCATTGTCTGCTTGTCGCCGAAGTCGTCTTTGAAATATTCGGTTGCTCGTGGGCGTCGATGGCAGCAATTGGTTCTTGTACTCCCGCGCAAATACGTTCGGGTCAATGATGTTTGTCGTTGTTGCATAGTAAGTAATTTACGAGTGCGTATGTTCAATAGCGGCCGTTTTTCACAAAGCAATGCGCTGCATTGCAAAAAAATTAAGAAGCTATAAAATACAATTAACTTGATAAATGGTATGCCAATATGCTTAGGGCTTAAAATGGCGACATAGGATTTAGTTTAAACAATTTATTTATTACAATTCAAAGAGCTTTTAAAAGCATTTATAAATGCAGTGGGATTTCAATAAAATGACTTATTGGATTTGAGTGGAGGAGCAAATATTATTTTTATTTGACTGATATACATAAATATATTTCCTTTAAAATTCTGAATTATATTAAATAATCGATATATCCATTCTCTCCTCACTTCTCATTACCAACACTACAAAAAGTTGATAAGTTGAAACTTCTATAGAACCCACTATATAACGAGCCCGAGCCCCTTCCAATTTTGCGTGTTATTCCTGAGAAAAAAACGGAGGACATAACTGATTTAAAATATTAGATTAGGTTAGGTTACGTTGAAAGACTCATCCTTCCATTTAAGTATGGAGCGGATACCATTGGAAATGTTGGTCGTTTGGGATGCCAACGCAAACACTCCTAGCTGTGAATGAAGACGTATCGGAAAAGCTCTTAGAGTCCTTCACAAATTTATTAAGTCGGCTATTATCAATGTCAGCCGCTACGCCGGGTTCGCCGAAGTTATGCTTACCGAGATGCATCGACCTCAGTCTAGCGAAAGCTAAACATTGGAGGAGAAAGTGTCTAGGTGATTCCTCCACGTCTTCTGCTTGTATTTACAAAATCTCAAGCTCGCCTATAATTGCTTGCTGAGATAGAGGAATTCGAAAGAACCTCTAGCGTTCCACTCCGGGACAGAAGGATTGTGCAGCGTTGACCGAACTCGAGGTTTGCATGTCCAACACATTTAACGATTTAAAACTATCTTTTAAACGTCTCTGGTTATAGATGTATCCAGGTGTCTACAATAAATAAATAATAAATAAGAATTATTAACATTCTTACACAATTCTACTGAGCTATATCACATAGTATATAATGCAAAGTCGATTGACTTGGAAGGAAGTACTTGGCGCGTTTTCGAGATAATTTCAAGCGACATCGCTTCGCTTTATGGGCTCTTGAAAAGTTCCAAGAAGGACCGACGTTTTCTTTCCAAATTCTGTTCAGCGTGGAGGTTCATTTCTGGCTCAATGATATGTAAACAAGCAAAATTGCCGCATTTACGATGAAGAACAACCTGAAGAGATTCAGAAAAAAACAACCCTTTGGTGTGGTTTGTGGGCCGGTGGTCCTCGGTCCTTATTTCTTCAAAAATGATGCCGTTGACAATCAATGGATTTATTGAGGGAACCCTTCAGTGAGCAGATAATTTCACGTTTTGAGCCGGTCGATTGGCCACCAAGATTGTATAATATCACACCGTTTGATTTTTTCCTTTGGGGATATGTAAAGTCAAGAGTCTATGCGGACAATCCCGCTTCGATTCAGGCTATGAAGCAAAACATCATGCGTGTCATTCGCCAGTTACCAGTCGAAATGCTCGAACGAATCATTGAAAACTGGACTCAACGGATGGAGCATCGGAGACGTAGCCGCGGCCAACATTTGATTGAGGTATTTTTTAAAAAATAAATGACAAAGAATGTTCATTCGAATGATAATAAATATTCCCCATTAATTTAGTTGCGACTTGTAGAGTTTGATTTTGGTTCGCGGAGAGAAGACTTTACTTTTCAATTGCCTACTCAGTCCAAAGTAGCACCTGTTGGCAAGAAAAGCACTAGTTAATACAATATTTAACTTAAGCTTTTTAGCTTAACTTTTGCTTCTTACTTTCACCATCAATTCTCTCTAACTCCATTCATTTATATAAATTTCATAAAGTTCTCTTCTTCTCATGCACCTGTGGAACAGTTCAAAGGATATCTAATCTAGATGCTAAATAATGTTTGGTTATTCTGGTAACCTATTAATTTAGCGTCTCATTATAATAAGATATATTGTATTATTTGTGAGAAAAGTGTATTTGTATGTGCATAAACTTCATTAATTAAAGACTTAAATAAAAATTTTAGAAATACCGTTATTATACTGTAAACATGCCTACCTTCTAAATTTGTAATAGAAATTCTGCAGAGGAAAACTTAAAGCCTCAGCGACGAGCTCAAATTTCACGGTAAATATTTCCATTCATTAAAATTGCTACGCAGTTCTCTTGCTACACAGAGCCTCGCCACAGGTGCTAGCCTTACACAGGCAGAGTACGAAGTGACGAAGAGGCGCTAGGTCCTTTAAGCGTACAATGGACGGCGTAGTGTAACCTAAGCCTTTCGCCACTTTTTTCTTGCCATCACAAGAGCACACTTGCTTGTCGCTTGTGCTATCAGCGCACAGCACATCCTTAGTATTCATGGCGGCGTCCAAGAAAATGGGACAGAGCGGAAGTTTGCTCATTATTTGCCGCTGAAATGTAGCAAATTTTATTTATGCCAATAAATATTCTTATAAAAGCGGATATTATTGGCGATCAAATGGCAGCAGGGTGGGCAGAGTGCGGGCGCTCAGTTTGTGTAGGTGCGCCAAAATGAGGACACAATGAAGCGGCCGAAGGCGTTTTGTTGGCTGGCTGACTGGTCGGTTGGTTGGTTGGTTGGTGGGCAGCCCACCGGAGTGGGTGAGTAAAGGATTGCGGAAGCGGTCAACCAAAATACATTCGCCATAATAAATTTGTACACTCGCACCAACGACAACGCCACCAAATACAGTGAGTCAAGTTAGTTTGTGTGCTGTGTGTGTTCAAGCCAACTGAAATAGTTTTGGTGTTGCACCAAGTTACACTAAGTTAACAATGAATGGGCAAATGACTGCGGCGTTGGTAGTGTAGTGGGGAAGATGTTATAGTAGCGACAGAGTTTAGCACAACAACGGTCCCACGCCAAGTAAGCAGTTACTGTAGTGCTGAGTAGTAGAATAAAGTAAGACTCGTAGAGGCATACGACCCACGCAGACGACAAGCAATGACTATCATGCAGCAACAGTGTTTTTAGTGCACTCAGAATATGTATAAAAAAGAAGAAAATGCTACCAAAATTTTTAGCATAGTTATTGAATAAAAGAGTTCTTGATTTGATACCTTGAACTTAAAATTTCAAAGGAATTGAGGTGACTGTAATTTCTCAAGTCTAAATTCCACCATATATGGTTTGTACACTAGTTTGTACTTCTTCAGATTCATCGATTCTCTCTTTCCATAGATTCGGATCCTGACAACTCTTTGACTGAATACCTAAGCCAACGTGGAAATATTGAAACTTATGAAAAGAATATATGTATATCTATCATATCTATCAGAATTATTTAAATTATAATGAACCATCTCTCAAAAACTTCAATGCGGCGGACTCAACTATCCCTTCTGGAACTCTTCAATAAGCTTGAAAACCAAAGTTGACTTAATTTTAATAACAGTGACGTTCTTCGGTTACCAAAAACCCATTCGATAGACCTAATTTCGAATCGACCACATCTTAATCCACACACAAACCGAAAGCTTCCCTTTATGGAACTGATCAAGCGAGATAAATGTCACTGGGTGCCTTAGGTTAGCTTAGGTTGTGTTAAAGGGACCACTTGGAAATTGAAAGTCCATTATGATGCCGCAAACTTCTAAATATGTATACAGATTTTCTAGAGTCGGCAAAGGATTTTAAGAATATTACTAAATTTTTGTCGGTAGCGGTTAATTTCTTCTTATGCAGACCAATTCATCTGGTTCGCCGCAACTAGTACCACCGATATGTTTCAGCTTTAGTTGAACAACTTTCATGCAACTTTGGCAGTTTTCATTCTGCAGGATGTTTAGCCTCATAGCTGGTAAGTTCATTGCATAGTGTTCAGTAAGAACTCCGACCATTACGACGATCTAAAGAGAGACTATTTCGGTGGAACCCCTACAATCCCCAATAGGCCAAAAGTATTCCGTAGTTACACTGGTGCTGGTCGTTTACCACCACTACTGAGCTCATGCGAAGTCCACAGATCCAGCGTCAGAACAGTGCGAGGAATACAGTGCGGCACCAGCTCGTTCCCAGTCTGATGAGAGTGCGGCTGGAGCGACCTTACGTGGAAGAAGAGCTCTCAGTAATTCCACCATTGACCTGGCACCCAAACAAGTATAATACTAAACTAGACTGATGCTCGTGCACTATAACGGGTAATATTTATCACATGAGTTCCTATTGGACATGAGTTCCTCTTGGCCATATGCTCAAGATCCTGTCGAGTTGGACCAAATCTTTTGAGTAGTGGAGACCAAACTAACTAAGCAAACTTTAAGCTCTCTGAAAAGCCTCGTCATCAGTTCTTCAGATATAGCCATTGGACTAGTAACAGAGGATTACATGCAACTAAGTTAGTATATAGTATCATTTGGTAATACCGAAATTAATAGTTCTTTGTTCAAAATACCCCAAATCAGCTGCCCATAGGTTAGAAAAAGGAGTATACCTACTCCTCTATTAGAACTATTGAATGGACAAGGGATTTTTATTTGGTACGACATAATGTTCTTCAAGCGTCTTCTGTGAACTCTGAACACTGCGAGAAATTAAAAAATCTCGCCATTTTTATTCAAACCGACACACTGTCGCCGAAACTATTTCCCACAGCTATGCGCTCATAAAACATTTTTATGATCGCCAGCACAGCATCGAAGAAGCGGCAAACGCCAACCCAAGCAGTTTCTATATTCGTATGTGAATCCCTTGTGTTCGTACGCCCTCGTTCCGTATCACGAGGCACGCATATATTAGAGGTATATGACAATATTTAGATGCGATTTTTCTATTATACAGCAGATATATTGTAATAAGAATCTCTGCATGTGTGTGTATGGTGGCTAGTGTTTATCGCTTATAATATTTGTGATATTTGTGGTGTCAGACGAACGGACAACGTTGCGACGGCACCCACGCGCGTTCGCATTACAAGTACTGATGAATCAGACAAGTGCCGCCGCAGCAGCGGCGAAGTCATGAATGGGAGTTTTCCGCGCCACTACGACTGCTTGACTCGCATGACGCGCTGACTCTTGGAAGTGAAGCGTGCTAACTACTAGCGCGCATAACACCCACACAAACGACATTTGTGGGTTTATGGCCGTTGTGTCTTGACTGTGTATGTGGCGACAATGTAGCGTCTTATACGATTGAGTGTAACGCAGATACTGAAGACACTACGTGATCTGTGATATGGAACAAAACTATTTAGAGCGGGTGGCGTAGCACACCAAAGTTGTTGTTGCTTATTATTGTTTTATTTTTTGTTTTGTTGTTGTTGGTTTTATAATGTGATTCCCACCGATTGCGTTGGTGTTGGAATTTCTTGGCATTGCAGATGGCTCTAAAGTTGTGTGACAATCCGAACTGTCTGATCTGGTTTCTTTTGATTTTGGTGGCAGTTCTTGCGAGCATTTCAAATTGTGTGCGTAGGCGTTTTATAGTTTCTTTAAAATTGCGTGGACAATGTGCTGAGCTACACATCCTTTCACAGTATCACAAGCGCTTGCCTGTTTACTACAATGCCACATTCAGTGCGCTTATTAAAAAATTTATTTGCTTATTTTTACAGCGCTTATGACGTTTTCGTTGCCGCTTTGCCGCTGCTGGGCCATTCGCTGCCAGCGCCGCGACCACTATTGCCAATACAATATATCTTTATTTCTTTCTAGCCACCTCCATCACTTTTATTGTTGTTTTATTGCGCGAAATACGTTTTCATTGACGGTATTGTGCGGCGCCTTTGCGATACTATGCTAGCGATAGCGCCTAGCAGTATGCTTGTGTGTTGCTTTAGAATAACAAAACACCGTTACAATTGTGTATATTGCTGTTCGCGTGCATTTGTGTGTGTATGTGTGTGTGCTTAGCTATTTGTTATTTGTCTGTTTATTGTTAGGTTGCTTGTCTGTTGACAATTGACGCTTATGGCTATTTTCATAGCTGCTCAATGCCTTACTTTTATTGTTGCGCCTCGCCACGTTCCCACACTGTTGCTTTGTTGCTTGTGGCGTTTATTTTCCTTTTCTCTTCGCTGCTTCGTTCTCATGAGGTCATCAATTAAATATATTGATGGCTGTACGTCGTTTTGCATTAGGGAAAATTTATGACAAGTCGAAGGCGTTGGTACTTGTTTTGCGGTTCAAAAGGATAATGCGTGAATTGTGGATTGGACGCTGGTTCACTTCTTGTTGGTCTTGATGGCAAAACAAAATATTTTTTATAAATAATTAAATCGTAAAAATGAAAATACAGTCAAACTTCCCTAACTCGAACAACCACAATCCATAAAAAAACTTCGAGTTACAGTTTCCAGACTTCCAAGTTACGGAAGATCATTTACATGAAATTTAACATTTATTGCCAATTCAAGTCTTCGAGTTATGGAGAACTTCGAGTTATAGAGGTTCGAGTTATGGAAGTTCACCTGTATCTCAACTGCTGTAGCAAATATATTTTTGAAGAAAATGTTCCGAATTAAATTTCTGGAACCGATTCAGCGCGCCTGCTTACTAGATTTTTTATGAAGGCAATATTAACAAAGGTTCGAGACGTCATCAGTCATCCTTGATATCCGTCCAATACACATACAAGTGAAATATGATGCAGCGGTCACAGGTTTAAATATCTAGGCGGTTTAGATTCACCGTTATAGTACTGGGTCTTGTCACAGAACTCGAGCCATATTGGATTTGGAACCGGGGCCGCTAAGGAGGCAAAGCAGTATGGATCAATGATACTATCATCGATAGCATCAATATGTCGGATTAAATTGTGAATCAGAAACAAGACAAGGCTTATTTTGTAACAACATACACACAGAAATTTGCTTCAAACTAAAAGATTAAAATTCGGTCTTTCAAGCCAAGTTTTTTTGGTGAACGGAAGTTACCAACCAAGCGGCAATCAAAGCAATGCTATGCGCTAACGCGAAGTCATACTACGTATGATTATGCAAAGAGACAACAATTAATAGACTAACAAAGAAAACACGTGACAAACTCGATTTCTCGACATCATCTGGTCCGACGAGTTAGCCACCTCGGGTTCCTCAAACGTTGTTTGAGTAGAGTGCGCATACCAAAAAAAGACTTAGTAAAGATGGAATTTTACAGTTTCGTAGGAGTTATGACTTGGCACCTACCTCCACGGCTCCCAATATTTAATTTTTCCTTCATTCGCCTAAAAAATTTCCAGCCCTCAGAAGAGTATGTTGAAAACTATTTAAAGTGTGAAAACTTGCCAAAGAAAATCAGAAGCCTTCCTGTAAATACGATACGAAAAGGCAGCATGTCAATCTTTATACAATTAGGCAATATGTGTAGCACCGCACAGCTTTAGGTCATCTCACGACACAGCATCTACCTGACCAATTTTAATTCCAACACCCAACACAAATTGTACTACAACCACCCCTACATTCCATGTAAATTTCCATTTTTGAATCTCATTAAACCTTCCACTTTACAATAATAAATGAAGCACCAATTGAGATATCGGAGTGTCTATAACCATTACTTTTCAGATGTGGTAACTCTCATCTTAAACTGGTCGAAATCTAACTTTTCAAGACCTCACTGCTCATTGCTGACTTTTTACCACATATATATAGTGAGTTTTGTTATTTTACTGGGCTTTATGGGGAATATATCGATGGATTTGTGAATTATCCTTATGAAATCGCAAGGAAACATATTCAAGAGCGAAGAGTGAATCCCGTCGCCCTAACATAGCACATATTCGAATATAATCGGTCTTATCCCTTGATACCTAATATAAAAATTTTCCATCTTTCGAATTTTGCAAGTTGAAAGAGTTTGGAAACCCCATCGTTATTTGTAAGGGACATCCTATGTGATGGGATCAAAACATCGATAATTTTTTTTTACATAAGTTGCTTTCTTAACATGTCTAGAATACATAGTTAAGTGATTTTTTAAACTTCTGAACACAGCGGTTAGGTTCGATACTATCTTTTTGAAGCTTTCCTCCATCGTATTTCAAAAACGATACTCAATATTATTTTAAAGATGAAAAACAACAAAGATATTGTTGTTTATTTTTATTCGGCATCATTTTGAGAAAATTTATTCCAACAAAATTATTATTATCGCATTATTATAAGTTATTTCTTTGCACTTGGCATTGACATTATCTTCCGCCCAGTGGGTTGCAGACATTTTTAATCAATTTGCTGCTTCCAATAGATTGCGATTTCCTTTGTCTGATAAATGAAATATTCATAAGTCGCGCTGCCGTTTGATCTGGACAGCCAGAACATACAATTATGTACATTGTATGTGTAGGTTTGTTTGCTTGTAATTACACTTGCCATGGGCTTCCTGTCTGTTCATGACCACAGTTACATGGAAAGTTCTTGTGGTCAGCTCATTGCCAATTCTATCCCTTTTGGTTTCATTGTAATAAAACATATTTCCGTTTCCTCTACAAAAGTGCCGATTTCAGATTTATTTATGTATATCTCTGTAGTGGAAAAAAAATTATATAAAGCATAAAAAACTGCATTAGTTACAGGGAGAAAAATGTGAGTCAAAATTTAGTAAGTTTTTCAGTAAACTCATCCCTAATTGAAGTTTCTATGATAATGAATCTTTTGAGATTTTAAAATGTGTCTTACACTACAAGGCCTTTTGTCTAAAATCTTAACCTAAACTTCATCCAATCATTATAATAATATAATTTATTGATCAATATTCGATGAAAATATTTTCAAGCGAATGCCAAAAAATACGGACTAAAAGCTTTCCGGCTGAATTTTATGTTTTCGGGAGCTTTGAACGACTTTCACCAGACAACAACCATTTGAAGATATTTCAGGCTTACTTCAAAACATTTTCTGGTCTTCTTATCAATCACTCAGATTGTTGTTGGGATGTGTAGCTCAAATAGCAGATTAAAATCAAAGTAAACATAAATGGAATCGGTCATCGGAATCGTTAATCGGGAACAGATAATCTCTGGGAGATCCATTCACGCTGTTGCATTATCTAAAAGTGCCTTGTGCTACCAACCAATGGGACAGGTCTCAAGTTTTGACTTCTCTTGACTTCACTTTGTGGAGTAATTTTAAGTAATTTCAAGTGATTTAAAGAATCGGTATCCCGCCCGAGATGTTCGAAGTAATGGAGATCGTACCAAACGAGATAAATGGGAAATGGGTCAAGATCTTAAGCTCATCAAAAATTTGCTAATTTGATTTCAAATAGTTTACCTAAGTCACATAAGGAAGGAGGACAAAGAAGCTAAATCTTTCAAAAACGAAACTGCCGAGAGTATAAGATAATTCAACGCTACCATCTTACAGATACCTACCGACGACATTATGGAAGAAGTACACTAGTTATACTAGAGATGTTGAAACTATTCTAAATATTAGGATAAAGGGAGAACCCTTCCGCGTTTTTGCTCTTTATTCAATGCTTTATAAAAAGGGTTACAGTGATCGGATTTAGTTCAATAATATGCGCCGTTTCGTTCGATAATCTGTTTCCATCTAGACGGAAACTTCATTATACCCCCTTCGTAGAAGTCCCCCTCCTTATTTGCGAAGAACTCGAACAGCCACTTTTCACAAGCCTCTTTTGAGTTCAACTTTACATAACCAAGGGCGTTCGCCATGAACAGGAACAGGATACGATAAAACCTCCCATCCAAGCTCCCATAGCTTCTGACGAATCATCAACGAAATGTGTGGTCTGGCGTTGTCCTGGTGGAACACTACACTCTTCCTGTTGGCCAATTCTGAACGCTTCTGGTCGATCGCCTACTTTAAGCGGTCCAGTTGTTCGCTGTAGATGGTAGAATTAAGCGTCTGGCCATATGGGAGCTGCTCATAGTGGATGATTCTCTTCCAATCTCACCAAACACACAGCAAACCTTTCCTGGCCATCAATCCCGGTTTGACCACTGTTTGGACGATTCACCGGTTCACGACCACGCCCTTGATATTGTCGTATGTGATTCATTTTTCGTCGCCAGTCACCAGGATTTGTAGGTTATGTATAGTATTGCCAGATATGAGTTCTGTAGCGCTTTATACATACCCGCGAAATTCAAATGACAAAAAGGCGGAAGGGAGATATTTACCAACCTAATATATACATATATTCTCGAGACAACATAGTCTGATTTGTAGTTAGACATTAAGTATTCCGAAGTTAGAGAATAAGTTAGAAATCGAAGAGATCCTAAGCTAGAGAGAGAGGCTTACTCGATAGTTTTGTTCGTCGGTTTCATTTGCTGTGACCAAGAGCAAATCGAGGTCATATAAAGTAAATCGCTGAAGGAACTAAAAGTCTCACCAAAGCAACTAAATATTCAATTAAGAACGCTCCCCACTAACAAACCATAATATTATACGCAAGAAATGATTTATAATTTATCATTTTTCACAGTGTAAGCATACGTCTTCGGAAAAAATTACCAATTTCGCATTGAACTTCAAATCGACAGCACTTCCTTCTAGCCGTAGCTTGATGAGTCTGTCGCCGCATAAAACTGACCGCTGACCGCTGACCACTGGCTACTGCTACAACTTTCGAGTCAACTGTGATTTTTGTGGCTTGCGTAATGTCATGCTGTTTATGCTTGGCTGGCAACAAGAAACGTCACTCGCCTGGGCATGTCTGCCCGCTTGTCTAAGGGACGCATCGTTCTATCTGTGAGTGCGCCGAGCACCCACCAGCTACGGCTGCCTGGCCATGCAGGCCGCTGTAATGCCACTTATGGACAAACGAAAACGTAGAAATGACAATTTTACAGCACAGCACAATTCGGTTGCCTACTTGCACAAAATTGCTTTGGCTCAACGCCAATTTACGACATCAATTACAACAAATTACAACAACGGCAAACAGTGGTTGAGTCATTGATCAGTAGGGCATGAATTGATGACAACGGTGGACAACGAGCAACTATTGTAGCGCAATTTTATTTTTGTTGTCACATACAGAGAGTCTCACACATGCAGCGTTTGGACAACTCGCCTGCGCACAGGAAGTGCTAAAGTACCGTTAAAGCAAAGTGCCGAGAAAGGGAATTAAAGCTGTGTGCAGGCAAGGCGGGAGACTGTGTATGTTTGTGTGTGTGTAAAGTAGATGCTGCGCATGCTAATATTTGTTGAAAAATTGCCAAAAAAATGTGTAAGCAATCGACCCACGTTTGAAAACTTTCTGGCTAAGTTTGCACTGTTGGTTGGCTTTTGCGTAATACCCAATTGTTGTTGCTTATTTATTTTTTAACCGTATTAAAGCAGAAAAACCAACAACTCAATTTAAGTTTAGATTTTATTGGAAATTGTGAAAGAAAAACAAAATCAACGCCGTTGACACCAAGTTGTACTCAAGCAAATAAGAAAATTCTCCACTTGCCTGTGGTTACTCATACGTCATGGACAACCCACTCTCTACATAAATACATAGTGTGTGTGTGTGTGTGTGTGTCAAAAGTATGAGTACAACTTTGTTAGCGTAAATTCGCTTCATAACAACTAACAAAAAGTAACAACAACCAATGTGATGGTAGGGTGCATGGCATGCGTGGCGTCATGCAGAACGCCCGCTGCAAATATACTTTTTGGAAATTTTCTGAATGAACGAGTCAGCAATCGAGCGATGAGTCGCCTAGCGTTTCTTTTTCCCATACTCACACATACAACAACAACACAACTAAAATAACACAAACAATTACATGGAAATACGGTAGTAATTGACTACAAGTCATGTCATATGAGGGTACTACTACGCCTCATATGAGCGCGCACTTGTGTGTGGTTGCGTCGTCGCCGCAAGGTGATGTCATGCGGCCGCATATTTTAATGAATGAATGCATGTGCTGTTGGTTAAAATCTTAATGAACAATAAATGTGGTTGGTGGGCAACACGGTAGTTAGTGGAAATTGTGAAATGCGCGCCAACTAGTGAACGTTTTCATCGGAAAGGTGTGTGTCGGCATGATTATGCACTTTGGCGCTCAGTCACTGGGCGTACTGCAGCGGTTGGCTGGCGTAATGAAGTGCCCACACTTAAACGTAAATAAATTGTGCCGGACAGCACTGTGCCGCACTGTGTGTGGGATTTACCTTGATGTGTTTGTTTACGGTGTTAAAATTAAATGCGTATTTGTGTGTAGCTGCAGCTGTGGGAAGCGCAAAAGATTTGAAAAGAAATTAACATGGTAAGCAATTAAAATCGTGTATTAATAAACTCGTGTTTAGTGTTTATGTTTGGTTAGGGTGAAACGAAATAATTATTCTTCAAATTCTTTAAATGAAATACAACAAGTAAGGCCTGGCTAAGTTTGGGTGGAACCGAACATTATATACTCTCGCAATTTATTGATGAAATTTTATGAAGATAACACAATTTGACCCATATATTCGTCATAAAGTCCACTAGAATAACGAAAATCATCATATATAGTATATGAGGGCTGAGTTAATTCCTGAACCGATTTCACTCAGTTTCACCATCTGAACTACATTAAAATATCTGAGAGATTTACAGATATCTTCGGTGAAATATTACACTTAGGCACTGAGTTCTTCATGTTCGATATCAGGGACCTTGAATATAGTCCTATCTCGGCAATTTCCCTACAAGTGGTGTCTCAGCTCAAATTCAGTATTTGTGTAACATTTTATTCCGCCATCTTCATTGTTTCCTAATGTATATATACATCCCCTTCCTCGTCTTCCTCCAGCGGGTACTGCATCGAACACTTTCAGAGCTGGATGACATGACCTAGCCAGCGTAGCCGCTGCCTTATCATTCGCTGAACTATGTCAATGTCGTCGTATAACTCGTACAGCTCATCGTTCCATCGTCTGTGGTATTCGGCGTTGCCAATGTTCTGAGGACCGTAAATCTTGCGCAAAATTTTCCTCTCGAAAACTCCCAGTGTCGTCTCATCTGATGTTGACATCGTCCAAGCTACTGCACCATAAAGCAGGACGGGAATGATAAGCGACTTGTAAAGTTTGATTTTGGTTCGCGAGAGAGGACTTTACTTCTCAATTGCCAACTCAGTCCAAAGTAGCACCTGTTGGCAAGAGTGATTCTGCGCTGGATTTCGAGGCTGACATTTTTGTTGTTGTTGATACTGGTTCCCAGGTATACGAAATTATCTACGACTTCGAAGTTATGACTGTCAACAGTGACGTAGGAGCCAAGATGCGAATGCGCCGACTGTTTGCTTGATGACAGGAGATATTTCGTCTTGTCCTCATTCACCTCCAGACCCATTCGTTTCGCCTCCTTATCCATGCGGGAAAAAGCAGAACTAACAGCGCTATTGTTGCTTCCGATGATATCAATATCATCGGCATACGCCAGCAGCTGTACACTATTATAAAAGATTGTACCTTCTCTATTAAGTTCTGCAGCTCGTACTATTTTTTTCAGCATCAAGTTAAAGAAGTCGCACGATAGTGAGTCACCTTGTCTGAAACCTCGTTTGGTATCGAACGGCTCGGAGAGGTCCTTCCCAATCATGACGGAGCTTTTGGTGATGCTCAGCGTCAACTTGCACAGCCGCGGGGATACCAAATTCAGACATCGCGGCGTAAAGGCAGCTCCTTTTCGTGATGTCGAAAGCAACTTTAAATTCTACAAAAAGGTGGTGTGTGTCGATCCTATTTTCACGGGTCTTTTCCAAGATTTAGCGCATGGTGAATATCTGGTCGGTTGTTGATTTTCCAGCTCTAAAGCCACACTGATAAGGTCCCATCAATTTGTTGACGGTAGGCTTAAGTCTTTCACACAGTACGCTCGATAGAACCTTATAGGCGATATTTAGGAGGCTTATCCCACGGTGATTGGCGCAGATTGTGGGATCTCCCTTTTTATGGATTGGGCAGAGCACACTGATATTCCAATCGTCAGGCATGCTTTCTTCCGACCATATTCTGCAAAGTAGCTGATGCATGCACCCTCTCAGTTCTTCGCCGCCTTATTTGAATAGCCATCTCCTGGTGTTGTACACTCACTGCCATTCAGCAGGTCGGAGAAGTGTTCCCTTTATAATCCCAGTATGCCCTGGACATCGGTTACCAGATTACCACCTTGGTCTCTACATGAGGATGCTCCGGACTTGAAACCTACATTAAGTCGCTTCATTTTTTCATAAAATGTTCGAGCATTTTCTTGGTACTCACGCATTTCGGCCTCTTTATTTTTTTGTCTGCAGATGCGTCTCGCTTCCCTCTTTAGCTCTCGGTATCTATCCCATTCAGCACGTGTTATGGTCGTTTGCAACGTTGCGAGGTAGGCAGTCTGTTTTCTCTCCGCTGCGATACGGCATTCCTCATCGTACCAGCTTGTTTTTTGTCGTTGCCGAAATCCAATTGTATGGGCTGCAGCGGTACGCCAAGTAGCTTGATGTATTTTCTTATGCTGGAATTTGGTACTACAGACTACCAGATTTCGGGCCCCAGCGAAGTCGATCAGCCTCAGGCCGTTTGGCGATGTTTCGTCATAGATGCTGAATTTTCCGACTGTTGTGCCAAAGACACCTTCTTTACCCACCCTAGCGTTGAAATCTCCAAGCACGATTTTGACATTGTGGCGGGGGCAGCGCTCATAGGTGCGTTCTAGGCGCTCATAGAAAGTATCTTTGGCCACATCGTCCTTCTCTTCCGTTGGGGTGTGGGCGCAAATAAGCGATATGTTGAAGAACCTCGGTTTTATGCGGATTGTAGCTAGACGTTCATCCACCGGGGTGAATGCCAGGACTCTGCGACGGAGTCTCTCTCCCACCACAAATCCAACACCAAATTTGCGCTCCTTTATATGGCCGCTGTAGTAGATGTCACAAGGACCCACCTTCTTCCGTCCTTGTCCCGTCCATCGCACTTCTTGGACGGCGGTGATATCAGCCTTTAGTCGTATGAGGACATCAACCAGCTGGGCAGAGGCACCTTCCCAATTAAGGGTCCGGACATTCCAGATGCTTGCCTTTAAATCATTATCCTTAAAACGTCTGCAAAAGGGGGGGTATCTCATCCGAGGCTTTTTTCTTCGATTGTTCATTGGTACTTCGTTTTACTTCGTTGGTCTAAAACCGGAAGTCGTGAACTGCTTGAATCATGTGGAGAAGAATCATTTCTGGCCACTCCAAAGTGAATGACAATCAAAAACTTTCCTCACTTAGTCTAGTCCGGATAAGTTGAAGTTTAACCTGCTACAGTATTCAAAATGAAGTTGCGCGAAGGTCACATTGGTTTCGCGAGGTAGTTGGTTGTTACAGTCCAAGGACATCATTCACTGGCAGAGAGTCTAGAAAGGGGTTAATAGTTCCGCTGCGAATGGCGTTTAACGCACGTCTAAAGCTGTCCGCGTCCGTAGTCTGGTCGGTGTATTGTACGATGTCGGCGACGTCCTATAGGAATGACTTTTTGATACATCTGGGAGGCGGTTCGGTTTCAAGCAGATGACCATGGAGGTGATTTCAACGAAAACAACCCAATAGAAACTGTTATGCTCCTTGACTGGGAATATAGTGCCCTCTTTGTGTGGATGTTCCTCAAAAGCTATCAGGAGACATTCAGTGATCCGACCATACCGGTGGGGAGTATTTGACCTAAGAATATATAACATCCATCTGTTTAATTGACATCATTCTATATTGTATAATATTCCAAGATGTATTCATAAATTTCGGCATTTATAGACATATTCCAGCGCTGTAAGTGTTCAATCCGACGTTTTCAGTAGTAATCCATAAAGAGGGAATCTCCCATGTGTTTGAATTTACTTTTATCTTTTGATATCACTCTCCTATAAGAATAAAATAATAAAGCTCCGTTATGTTTGATGTAACAAAGCTTAACTGAGGTGACCCACAGTCTACAATGAGTACCTACTAAATCCTTATCAAGACTTGACTGAAGACCTGAAAATAGAAATAATTTAGTGTTATACAAGTCGTCGTCTCGGACTGATACTACTCGGTCCACTTTGGCTGAATAAACCATCGTTTCATGTATACCCGACTAAAATATTTCCTCATTTCTTCCTTCAAGTCAATTAACATATGTATATATGTATTATGTTTCTTCTGATTACATTACAATATTACAGAGCCATTTTCTTCAGTTTCCATCTTATTGCAATAATGCAATAAGTGATGCATGCACACTTATTACTTACGAGCGTTCAATCATGCAATGCCGCTGCTGTGATTCACACAGCTGCAAGCGAACCGCACAGCCGCACAGTCAGTCATGTCAAGTTTTTCCTGGAACTGGCGCCTGCATCCTACATGCAGTTGTCAAAAGTAAGAGCATGCAATAAAATCTAAAAACAATAAATAATAATATATAACGGCAGTCACGAGTATCGAAATCGTCGGGAACAGATGAGTGACAACATGATCAGTCAGCCATTCAATCAGTCAATCAGGCGCGGCTACCATTATTGCCGCTGTGTTGCGACACATTTGTATTTTATCTGAGACACTATGTACATATGTGAATGTGAGTGTGGAAATGCAAAGGATGTGCATGCAGCTACTTGCTGGATGAGCAATAAAATCGGAAGACACAAAGCTAAAAATAAGCCAAACTCTTATTTGCTAGACCGCCTGTTGTTGGCCTCCTGTGCCATTGTCTGCAACCGCATAATGCCTCAAAGATTACATACCTACTCGCATACTATTTAGATGAATGTTAAATGCACAGATAATCGTATTTTGTTGCACATGCTATGCTATGTCATGTCATGCCATGCATAAATGTAATATGGGTTATAAATATAAATATATTATGGCGTCGTATACGAAACTTCTTATTTAATAGTGAATAAATAGTCATTGATAGTTGCATAAATCTAAGCAAAGTATCGCTATAAAATAGTGATCCAAAGAAATAAAGAGAGAGAAAAGTAAGTAGAAGAAGAAATTTATTAAATACCTTCAGATAAATTTTAGCAGCTTTGATTTGATTATAAAATAAGTAAGGAAAGGCTAACTTCGGGTGCAACCGTACATTTTATACTCTCGCAATTTATTGCTATATTTTTATAAAGATAACATATATTCGGCATAAAGTTTAATAGAATAACGAAAATCGTCACATATAGTATATGAGAGCTGACGTAATTCCTGAACCGATTTCACTTACTTTCACCGCCAAGGTATACTATATCCAAGATTATATGCTCATTTAATTTGGCTTAGATATATCACATATTAACACCATCGTATTTTTGAACACCCTATAATTAGGTATATGAGAGCTAGGGAATTTATGACCCGATTTTAACCATTTCTGGTACAGAGACACACTATTAGAAAAAAAAGATTTCCTCTGAATTAAATTAAGATATCTGAGAGATTTACTGATATTTTCGTTGAAAAAATACAATAAGGCACTGAGTTCTTCATATTCGATATCCGGGGCCTTGGAAAGTTATAGTCCGATTTCGAACATTTTTCCATAAGTGAAGCCACAGATTATATATATAGTATTTGTGTGAAGTTTTATTCCACTATCTTCAATGGTTCCTAATGTATATATTATAAACTGAACAAATCAGATGAAATTGAACTACATGGCAAGTAGGCGTGGTTTTGATCCGATTTCATGTTATGAGGGCGTTAAGAAAATATTATATATCGAATTTCATTGAAATCGGTCGAGTAGTTCCTGAGATATGGTTTCTGACCCATAAGTGGGCGACGCCATGCCCATTTCCCATTTTATAAAAAAATCTGAGTGCAGCTTTCATCTGCCATTTTTTATGTAAAACTTAGTGTTTCTGACGTTTTTCATTAGTGATTTGGATGGTTTATTTGTATATATCTTGCAAACCAAACTTTCTGCAGTCGTTTTTTTTTTTAGCCATTTCCTTATACAGTCGAAAAATTAAAGAAATCGGATTGTAACCACGCCTACCTCCCATACAAAGGTTATGTTGAAAACTACTAAAAATACTTCAATTCAGTAATGAAAAACACCAGAAACCCTAAACCCCTCATGTCAAAGATGGTATAGAAGGGCTGCACTTAAATTTCTATACCAAATTTATAATGGGTGTGGCTCCGCCAACTTATGAGTCATAAACCTTATATCTAGAACTACTCGACCACTTTCAACATAATTCGGTTCATGACATTTTCTGGGCAGTAGTATAGTTGGAAAATGGGGAATGTTAACATCCATGCATATTCTCCTTATAATACAGTTTAAAAGTCAATCTTTCTTCTTCTTCTAATATTGTATAACCCGTATAACAATCGCCGGAATCGGACTATAACTTTTCAAGGCCCCATGAGGACTTCAGAGCTAATCGCTAGTATTTAAGAAAACATATCGGGCATTCTCTGAGATATTCTAAAGAAATTCAGAGGATATGATTTTTTATAATAGTGTGTCTCTGTGCCTGAAATGGGTAAAATCGGGTCAGTACTTGGTCTAGCTCTCATATACCTCATAAAATGATTTTCAAATTTTCAGTGAACTACGTACAGTATATAGCGGTTAATATGTGGGATACTATAGCAAAATTAAGTGAACGTATAATATTGGATACGAGCTGCCGAGCTAAACAGAGAAGGTACAATCTTCTATAAGAGTGTACAGCTGCTGACGTACGCCGATGATATCGATATCATCGGAAGCAACAATAGCGCTGTTAGTTCTGTTTTTTCCCGCCTGGATAAGGAAGTGAAGCGAATGGGTCTGGAGGTGAACGAGGACAAGACGAAATATCTCCTGTCATCAAACAAACAGTCAGCGCATTCGCGTCTTGGCTCCCACGTCACTGTTGATAGTCATAACTTTGAAGTTGTAGATAATTTAATATACCTAGGCACCAGCATCAACACCGATAATATTGTCAGCCTTGAAATCCAACGCAGAATCACTCTTGCCAACAGGTGCTTCTTTGGACCAAGTAGGCAATTGAAAAGAAAAGTCCTCACTCGACGACCCAAAATCAAACTCTACAAGTCGCTTATCATTCGCGTCCTGATTTATCGTGTAGAAGCTTGGACGATGTCAACATCAGATGAGTCGACACTAGTAGTTTTCGAGAGGAAAATTTTGCGAAAGATTTATGGTCCTCAAAACAACGGCAAATACCGCAGACGATGGAACGGTGAGCTGTACGAGTTATACGACGACATTGACTTAGCTCAGCGAATAAAAAGATGCAGTACCCGCCGGAGGAAGCCGAGGAAGGGGAAGACCTCCACTCCGTTGGAGGGACCAGGTGGAAAGTGACCGGGTTACTGGCGCCGCGAGGGAAAGAGGGGAGTGGCGCGCTACCATCAATTCGGCTATAACTGGCTAAACACACACAATCACATACATACATACATCATCTTGGATATGAGGAAGTTTAGTGACGAAAATTAATGAAAACGGTCCAGGTTTTAGATCAAATTCTGTTTAGTCATACTAGAATTATGTACATAAATAAATTGCGAAAGTATAAAACGTTCGGTTACACCCGAATATAACCCTTCCTTTCTTGTCCTTTGTGAGTTTGTGGTCGAGCTATTTGCTCTTATTTGCTTTCGAGTAAATAAATTAGATAACTAGAAAAACGTCCGAAAATAGTCGTCTTACTGAGAGTTCCAGAGGGATGTACTTGTATACTTCCATGATATACGTATGTACATACTATTTATTAAGGAAATGCTAGAACTTATTATCTAAGAAATTATGAACTCATATTAAAAATTATTAAATATAGGACAAATTCTACTTCACTAGATCCTCTGGTTGAAGCCATATGTTCCGACTGTTCCTTGATCTCTGATTTGTAACACTGGATCTATATTTCTTCAGTGGTCACAATTAATATCCACACTCACGGAAAACATCCCGTCTTTAGCTTTCTGTTTCGTGTGTCGGATGTATCATTCAGGATATAATCTATGAAATATATCTCTAACAGTCAAACAATACAAGATCATGCACTTTTGTTATCTTTATCGAGACACCTGAATATAGCTGATCAATAGCCGACATGTGACCACGATACAAATCATCAAACCAATTTTTGACGGTCGCCACTGTATATAGCACCCAAGTGGCATTTGATTTTGGCGGTCCTTTTCAATGAGAAAGTCACAAAGATGCATACAAATCGATGTGGTGTGCAATGAGAGTTTCGAAGATAAGCAGAACCGATCAACTGTATACTGAAGTGTACTTAATACTATATCATGGCGCTTGCAATTATTGGTCGTGACAAAAATCTAGCAAAGTTAATATAAGAATGTGTTATATAATCTGAGTTTCTTGATGAGATGACTGAAATTGAATGCTACAAATCCCCACCATTGGCAAAGTCGTTCCCACTTACTCCACTATCGGTGGCGCCCCGAAGATGGTTCGCTTGTTCAATAGTGAAACCAGAGATAAGTGTCGAGACCTTGATACGAGATGTAGCAACTGTGAATACCGCATCGAGTACATATATATATATATATATATATACATTTGGGGCGGAACCGCTTTAAGCGATTAGGGCCGAATCCACCAGAGCGCGCCACTCGATTCTCCTTTTTGCTTTTTGGCGCCAACTGGAAAGACCAAGTGAAGACAGGTCACTTTCCACTTGATCCTTCCTTCGGAGTGGAGGTCGTCCTCTTCCGCGGCTTCCTCCAGCGGGTACTGCATCGAACACTTTCAGAGGTGGAGTGTTTTCATCCATCCGTACAACATGACCTAGCCAGCGTAGCCGCTGTCTTTTTATTCGCTGAACTATGTCAATGTCGTCGTATAAATCGTACAGCTCATCGTTCCATCGTCTGCGGTATTCGCCGTTGCCAATGTTAGGGACCATAAATCTTGCGCAAAACCTTTCTCTCGAAAACCCCAAGAGTCGTCTCATCGGATGTTGTCATCGTCCACGCTTCAGCGCCATACATCAGGACGCAAATAATGAGCGACTTGTAGAGTTTGATTTTGGTTCGTCGAGAGAGGACTTTACTTTTCAATTGCCTACTCAGTCCAAAGCAGCACCTGTTGGCAAATCTGATTCTGCGTTGGATTTCGAGGCTGACATTGTTGGTGTTGTTAATGCTGGTTCCCAGATAAACGAAATTATCTACAACAGAGGTATAAATCGGGCACTCTCTTACAGTGGCTTTCGTGTAATATTTATTTATAGAACTTATGATATACAGAATATATAATAATATTTCGCTCACGATTATTATCCATCCAATGGCTAACCTGCTACACCGTACATAACATTGAACCGCCAACGCACACAGCGCTTAATCCGATTGCGTTGCTCGTGTTGTTGCATTGCAAAATGGTGTAAACCTATTACATTGCCATTGCTTAAGCATAAATCGTAATGGCGACGCTGGTTATCGATGCATTCATTTGCCAGCACATATCGCAAGTACTCGTAGTCGCAGATATTCAGCATATGCGATGATGGAAATGGAGGAGGAGCAACAACACAAACAACAATTGTACAATTGCGAACGCGGCAAGCGACAAGCGAGCGAGAACAGCTGCTGTTGGCTTTTATTTATAGCACATGCCACAGCAAGCAATTGTTGCGACTACATGTAAGTGTTGTTGTATTTTACAGTTAGTTTGAAGGCAGTCGCTATGCCCTCACTGTATATACATACATATGTATGTGCAGATTATATGTGCGTGTGCGCCGTTTGGCTCCTTGGGAGCTGGTCATGTACGAGTATGAGCGATGCCATCTTGTTGCTACATAATTGCATATCAACACAATGCCACAAGAAACAGTTATATTCTGTTTATTATATGCATATATGTATGTATAAGTATATATGTGTGTGTGCATGTTGTAAGCGGCGGCAATGTTGCACGCTTCGATAATAAAAGCGAATCGCTTTATAGCAGCGCTATTATGAGTGCACATTTGAATTATGAAAGCAAATATTGGTAAAGCATTGCCATTGCTGAACACACACACACACACATTCAAATATATGTACATACTTCGTGCTTGCATCATGCAACACAGCATTAACTGACTTGCCTGCAATTTAATCGATTGTAAGTGCGCCTTTATGCTTTTTCTCGCAATTGAACTAGGCAAACTGCATAAGTGTAATTGCTTTATGCTTACAATGCTTCATTGCTTCCGTTATAGTATAGCTGTATAAATTGCAATTTATTGGGTCTCTGCGTCGCTGAACGTGCTCACTTGGCTGCCGCAGACCCACATATTGACTTTGTAGAGTAGCTAAGTTCATTTCATAAAAATTCCTTACTCGTATGAAACTCACGAATTTCCCTCAAAATGTTTTCTAAACATAGAACATGTTGAGTAATACAAATTTTTGAAATTTTGTTCAGAAAGCAGCTGCGAGCACTCGTTACTCGACTCTCTGCATGCGATTGCGATGCGAAGAGTATGACTTGCAAGTCGATTTTCAGTTTCAGATTAAGATTCTCCATCACGGAGTCTTTTTGATACCCTCACCTGGGAACTATTTCCAGAAATTTGAGGTTCTAGCAATAAATATAGTCTTTGTTACTCGGGGTGAATGTAGCTTTCCAACGGTGAAAGAATTTTTGGAATCGGCACAGTAGTTTTCGAGTGTATTCAATACAAACATATGTACATACAAATCTTTCCTTTTTATAATAGTAGTATAGATTAAGAAAGAAAGTACTTCGGGAGTAAGCCAACATTTTATAATCCCGATTTTAACCATTTTTGATACAGGGGCAAATTATTAAAAGAAAAAAAATTATCTCTGAAAATCTCCGAGGTATTCATGCTTGATATCTGGAGATGAAAGATATGACCCAAAAGTGGGCGACTGCATGCCTATTTTCCATTTTTATACCAATCTGGGTGCAGTCCTCCATTCATCCATTCAAATGAGGCGCTGTCTCTGCTGCTCTGTACATAATTTCACTTTTATAGCTTTATTTACGCTTTAGTTATAGCTTTTCGATTAACGCAGTTTTTTGGGCGTGAGAATGATCCGATTTCGCCCATCTGTAATAACAACTCTTTTATGAAATATTCATTAAAATATCCCTATTTTTATTCAAGTTAGATTCAAATTGGGCAAATTTCCGAGTATTTTTCTTTAGTCAAAGAGAGCGAAATTGACATTGTACCTTTAGGTTTTAGAAGTTATCGAAGAGCTCTTACCTTAAAGATCTAACATACTCAAGACTCAATAGCATGTGAACTTAAAATCAGTTCCACCTAAATACGTTAGACATATCAGGAAGTTGTCCGTCAGGCGAACTAAATTATCCATCAGTACCTGATAAGAACATATCCTTTCTTGACGGTGACCGCCAATAGCATAAAGTAGAAATTCGGTAGAGAGAGAGAGAGAGAGAGAGAGAGAGAGAAGCCCTCGTCAATAAACACTTAAATAGTATTTGAAGATTATAACCTCAAATCATGAGAACCATTCGATCAGCAACAGAGAGAGAAAACTCTAATTGCATAGCGCTCATTAGAAGAACAAGTTAACTACGCAGATCCACAAATGCGAGTAGGGAGTACATGGCCGCTTTGGTCTCAAACACAATTCTACAATTAATTAGAGTAACTGGACTATATGAGGCAATATAAAAAAGGAACAATACGAGAAGGCACAGTACACCAAATCTCTAGATCAATTGCCTACTACCGATATGAGAAAAGACTTATAATCTGTTTAGCTCATCGGAGGGTCTTTATTTGTAAAAATCCCGCTTAGTCCGAAATAAGTTTCGGTCCTAAGCATGAAAAAGAAAATGCTGTGATGATGCCTAGTGCTTTGAAAAAGCTGACAGTTAACCGTACCTTTTACTTCACTTATATACTGAATAACCGTACATCCAGAATGACTTCAATTCTACACTAATCTAGCTTCTGTGCGCAATTATAGTCTCCCACTGCTATTATATGATACATACTCTCAATTTATGCATACTAACCAGCTTAGTTAACCCCCATGTCATTCCAGCTCTCACTTACTTACTAATTCTCCCAACCTTCATGCATTCATCAGTAGGTCTCCAGCACCATTTAGTTAGTCACTTATAATTTGCTTTCGGTTTCTAAGAAAGCCAATTATTTACACTACTTGTATCTGGCTAATCCTTAAACACCCTTTTAATGTCGCTAAATGGATAATGGCATATAGACACCGCCTCCACTAGAGTCCTTTGATAATAATTAATGACTTGATGACTGTGTGCGGGTGCGAGTACACGGTACACGGAGCGGTAATGTGCCCACGAAGTGTAGACGATTAGGTATGAAATCAAGTGGAAGAAATAAATTATTTCAGATAAGCTGGGTACGTAGGAGTAATAAAAGCCAACAGATTTTCAAAATTGCCAATTATGGCAATTAACGCGAATTAAGACTGGGGTACAAATGTAAATGCAGGCAGTGAGTGTATAGTCACCCGTAGAATCTCTTGGTGGTATATCCCTGACTGGCTAAAAAATCTATTTTTATAGAGAAATGCCAGTAGCTCAAAGTTTGAACTGCTTCAAAATCTCTTATAAATTATTTATTCATATTTCTTATTTGTAAACACACAGCCAGATTTGGCAATTACAAAAACTCTGTAGCCTGTTACTCTGTGAGTTTAATCGGCTGCATTCAATTTTTTATCAATTTACTTTTCATTTGATATTTTCGGCTTTTTGCGCTTCTTGATTGGCGCTGCAATTGCTGAAAATATTCATTCTGTGTATCGCATTTCATTACTGTCTGGACGAGTACGAATATTATACGTATAGGTCGACATAAAGAATTCACAAATTATTGATCAAAATTTTTTTTTTTTATTTTAATATATTTAATCAAACTTTCCAGAATTGAAATGAGAGTTTCGTCACTGTACATAGCTTTTCGACAACCTCTTGAATTTGCAGTTCGATCTACTTCCCATAATGCGTTTCGAATGTTCCCTCATTATAACTGTAAACCCGCGTTTATCCGTCTGACTCATGTCCAATGTTCAACTGACTATTATTAAATTGAAATAAAGCTCTTCGGGAAAAAATTTCGAGGAGTTGAGAAAGTGAATAAAAACCAAATGGAATTTGAGCTCAATTCATTCCCGAGTTAATATCTAAATTTTAAATTTGTACTTTACAACCGTGTACTTATTTTATTAGAAATATTTATAGAACTACCCTATTATGGTATTACAATCCGCTGGAGTACCGGTCGAGGGCCGGTTACTTTTCATTAGACCCCCATACATAATGTCTGCGTACGAGTTTTCATATGTCACCTGCCGCTATGTGGACGCCCACATATGGATAAAAACGCAGACAGCTGTCAATGTCACTTCAATAACAATGACAGCGTTTCAACGCCTCTTCAAATATCAAATAAAATAAAATTATAAGGAACAATAGCAAAAGAAATACGAATATGATAAAGTAAATACGAAAAGGTGAGAACAAGGGAGACGAGTGAATATGCAACGTGCTGCCCTTTGCAGGACAAGAAATATGCGCAGAGAAACATGAAAATGAAAATAAAGTAGGACACATATATGTATATGCTCCTATATACTATTATACAGTTACACACCTTGAACATATACATATATTGCGGCAGCCATTTGCCAACCGATGCAGTGCGTAATATCTCAGGATTGATATATAATAGTGTCAAATAGTTTATAAGTCTAGAAATCTATATAAGCTATAGGTTATTGTAGAAAATAACTTTAACCTCAAGTCCAAAATGAAGATCCAACTATTCCTTATACTGATGCAAACGCCTTTTTAAATGATTCAACGTGGAGAACCCTGATCCAACTTCAGTAGTTTTTCAGGTATCACGAAGAAATTGTCTGTTCAACTGAGAAAATCAGTTGTAGAACCTAACCAATCTAACCTCAATTGTCCGACAATGAAAAAATATTTATTCTGGCTTAACAACATTCAAAGTTTTGCATTGACCATCAGTGAACTCTTGCTGGTTCTGTGTGGTGAATTGTCAATTGTAGTCAAGTCATTCCGGTTAGGTCAAGAGGTAGACCTACGCAACTGGTTCACTTAGACAGCTTCGATTGCCCTATGTGGCATCTAAATACTCCTAATGGATCACCAAGACCCTTATGATTCGATAAAGCGCTTGGACTCTATTACAAAGTTCTTAAGTCGGCTAATGTCGATTCCAGTCTCATCGCTGGTCTCGCTGAAAGTGTGTCTACCGAAGTGTTTTACCATAGTGTAGCGAATGCTGGACATTTAAGAAGGAAGTACTTGGATGATTCCTCTTCGCTTTCCTCCAAGCAGCTTTGAAGCACAACTAAGCGACAGCAGTTGGAAGGACCGTTTTCGGTCCAGGGCGGGCTAGAAAAATCTCGTTATTGCACAGGTGCTGGTTGTCCAGCGTGTGGCGAGCTCATTCGAAGTCAGTATGTTCAGCGCTCTTACCCACCCTCTTCCACTCCGACATCAATAATGCTAGAGTAACCTCTCTTGCTAGCTGTTCCTCGCTGCAGTATCCAGCGATACCGCGGACGGATTGAAAATGTGTTCGAAGCTACTGATAAGGATGCTAGATATTCCTTAAATAGCTTAGAGCGTACTGTCATCGAATCCAAAGCCAGTATGGCCGTTCTGCTGTCGAAGTGAATACACATCTCTCTGAAGGAGTCCGAGCTTCGGAGCAGTACATCTACTGCTACCATGATTGCAGCCACTACCAACTCTTTGAGCACTACCAACCTTCGACCAGTTGTATGGGATTGAAGGAAGTATGGTTTTTATGGTTTACTGGAATTAGAATACCATTATTATTCCTAAGAAGTGGATGTGTGAACCTCTAGGCACTACAAGATTGTGGTACTTACTATTACGTTAACACATTTACGAAGTAAAGTTTAACATTTTAAAGTCTATAAAGTTTGATAATAAGACTTATTTACTTTTACCAAGAAGAGTAGAGTATTGAGACCTCTCCGGGTATAGCATTTTAGAGTGTTCTCCACTCAAACTTACTCTCTCCTACTCTCTCTCTCTCTCAACGGTGTATATTTATAAATATGCTAATATGAATATCATCCAAAGCTTTGTAATTCTCAATTACACTTTCTCCCAGCTCCCCCAGCTCGCTACAAATATTGAAGAAATCACAAACTGCAAGTACAAAGTACTGTAGGAGACCGCATGCTGCTATTAACAAAGATGGTCCGCACCGGTTCACAAGCTCCGCCACTGCATCGACTGTTGGGACTGTCGTGATTCCTTTGTTCCTTTTGTTTTTTTTTTTTTGTCTGTTTTTTTTTACAGCGAGAAATCTCATTGCAATTGCTTCGTAAACGACATAATTGAAACGCAGCGGGAAGCGCTATTATCAGCGGCGTGTTGTGTTGCATATAGCACGACATGTGTGGCATGCAGCCGCGCAGCTGTGTGCCAATGCAAGTAGTGTGTGGTATTCACTTGCTTAACGTTTACGCAACACAGCCATTCCAACCGAAAATAAATAGATATGTGTGTTTATATGTATGTGCTATATGCATATTTATCGATGGCTCCCAATTACCGCACACTGACAGGCGCTGGTTAAATCGCACTAATCCTGCGTATCTAAATTTCGCATTTATTTATTTTTAGTTTTCCCCCGCTTTCCCCACTCATTCACTACTTTCTGTTGCTGTTGCTTAATATTTACATATTATTTGTTATTTTCCATTTGTACCCTCACACACACACACCCATGACTTTGCATTCGCTCATTCATTTTCCAGTCAAATGGTGATTACTTTCAATTAGTCTCATTCTAATTGTTTACATTCAATTACAACTCACCAACTTCACTATTGACTATTTATAAATGTATTGGCATTTTAATTTGTTTGTTCGCATTTTGTGATTTCGTTGTTGGCGCTCTTGACAATCGCTTGTTGTTGCTGCTGCTGTTGTTATCTGTTATTTGTTATTTTGGGATTTGTAATCCCATGAAGTCGATCGGGTTTAGAACAACCGTATAGTATGCATATGTATATGTGTGAGAGCTTTTAATAACCGACATTTGTGTGCAGTGAGTTGTGGTGGAATGGTGGATTTTGAATGACCACTTTGCATGGCTTAATTACACTGTGATTAATCAAATTGTATCAGTTATTGGTTGGCAAATAAATTTTTGAAAAGCCACTTAAAATGATTAAAAATTTTGAACTGCCAAAAACTCGTGATAAACAAGTAGGGAACATTATTTTTGAATGTGAGATAGTATGAATTACATAACTAAAATTTTGGTAATTAAAAAAAAAAACAAGAAAAAACGTTAACGAAGCTAATATACCCTTCACAGGTATATTTCTTTTAGCAACTATGTGTTTAAGCAAATCTAAAGACGTAAGAAAAAGTAAGTAGAAAAAAAAGACGGGTTGTTTGCTAGAAACATTAAGGTTATATCTATAGTTAACCGATCTGAACAATTTCTTCAGAGATTATATTATTACCTTAGGCAGTAATCCATGTCAAATTTCGTGAAGATACCACGTCAAATGCGAAAATTTTCCATACAAGCCATTGAATCCGATCGTTCGGTTTGTATGGCAGCTATATGCTATAGTGAACCGACATGAACAATTTTTTCGGAGATTAAATCATTTCTATGAGCAATAACTCACACCAAATTTCGTGAAGATATGTAGTAAAATGCGAAAATTTTCCATACAACCCATTGATTGCGATCGTTCAGTTTGTATGACAGCTATATGCTATAGTAAACCGATCTGAACAATTTTTTCGGAGATTAAATTATTTCTATGAACAATAACTCACACCAAATTTCGTGAAGATATGTAGTAAAATGCGGAAGTTTTCCATACAAGCCCTTGATTCCGATCGTTCAGTTTGTATGGCAGCTATATGATATAGTGGTCCGAAATCGGCAGTTCCGACAAATGAGCAGCTTTTTGAAGAGAAAATAACATCTGCAAAATTTCAACGATATCTTAAAAACTGAAGGACTTGTTCGTATATATACAGACAGACGGACGGACAGACAGACAGACAGAATGACATGGCTAAATCGACTCAATTCAACATACTGATCATTTATATATATACTTTATAGGGCCTCCGACGCTTCCTTCTGGGTGTTACAAACTTCGTGACTCTCAATTAAAGCGGAAGATGACTTCACGTTTTTTTTTTGGCCTGAGAGAGAGGGTTGTGGTAGTTGAGCTTAAAAGTACTTCAGTTGACTCATCGGTGAACATATAGATTGCTGTACCTTAACCTTTTTGGTCTTACGCAACGGAGAGTTTCATAACTCCTCGACCAGCGTTCTTTATCCTTCCAGTATTACTAGTTAACAATCCTTTACTTCGCCTGTGAACGAGTTGGAGTCTTCAAAGTTCATGCTTCTTCAGGCGGCGAAGCCACACCCACTTTCCCAAGAGATTTTCATATAAATATGGAGATCCCTAGGTGAACCTCTGTACCAAATTTTGCTTTCATAACTTTATTTATGGCTTTGTTATGGCACTTTATGGGTTTTCGGTTTTCTATAATACCAACCGTCTTATGCCATGTGTACCACAGAAACACGTGTACCAAGTTTCATTAAGATATCTCAATTTTTACTCAAGTTAAATACAACTCCCTGCTTAAAAACACTAGATTTTAATTATTATCTTCTTATATTATTCTTCAAACTTATCCCCATGCACAGCTGCAATCACTCACTTTAATTTTAAAGCCATGGCAGTATTTTCGCGCTCTCTGAAGCATGCAACAGTTGCTCTCAACACGCTTCGATAAAGATGTATAAAATCACAGATGGCATATTTCCTAACTAAATAAATAAGAGATGTACATAACTACGTATATACAAAGGTAATCCTCGAGTAGAAGCACAAGAGCAATTTAAACTTTAAGATGGATTTAAAAAACAAAAAACTCAGCACTTCGGCATATATATGGTTACTACTACAGCAAAAAAGGAGTTGCACAGAATTTTGTTTCGACTTGTTCTATTTCCTCATAATTCATGACCTTCTTAGATCTAATTGGTCATATGTCTCAAAGAAAACGAGCAGAGAAACGGCGAATCGAATACTAATATTATATCTAATATCAAACAAAAAAATAATAATAATATTGCAAAACAAACAAAAATAACTAACCGTAAGTAAATTTCCACCGGTTGACTCTCCTAAAAAGAACTTAGGCATCCTCATGATATCCATATGTATTTGACTCAGCTGGCAGTGTTTCTGTTGATATACTTACTAGCTATATAAAAATGTAAGAATGTACTTCCCTACCTTTTCAAGTATTTTTCCCAAAACTAAGTACAGTCTATAAACTTACGAACATTATTTTGGCACGAATATCCACCGAAATAAAGGAGTATTGTGTGGCTGGCAATTTGAGATTAAAGAAAAGTCCACAAACACATGTTTACTATATGTACCTCTCCAATTGGTTCGTTGACTTTTTCCAAGAAAACGTGGTTACAAAATGATAATATATAAGGTTGGCAAATATCTCCATTCCGCTTTTTTGACCTTTATTCAATGCTTTATAAAAAGTGTTGCACTGATCGGATTAGGTTCAAATATGCGCCGTTTCGTTCGATAATCTGTTTTCATCCAGACCGCAACTTCATAATACCACTCTCGTAGAAGCCCCCTTCCTTATTTGCGAAGAACTCGGACAGCCACTTTTCACAAGCCTCTTTTGAGTTCAACTGTCGGCGTTCGCCATGGACAGAAACAGGTGGTAATCACTTGTCGCTATGCCCGGACTATATGGTGGATGCGATAAAACCTGCCATCCGAGCTTCCGTAGCTTCTGACGAGTCATCAACGCAGTGTGTGGTCTGGCGTTGTTCTGGTGTAACACTACACCCTTCCTGTTGTCCAATTCTGGATGCTTTGGTCGATCGTCTACTTCAAGCGGTCCAGTTTTTCGCAGTAGATGGTAGAATCAAGCGTCTGGCCATATGGGAGCAGCTCATAGTGCATGATTCCCTTTCAATCCCACCAAACACACAGCAAAACCTTTTCATACATCAAGATTTTTTGTGTATCCAGCCTTCTACAGACGGTTTAAAATGGTTTGGTGACTAACTCCCATCTCCTGGGCGATGTCACGAGATGCCACATGTCGGTCTAACTCGAAGCTTTCCATGATAAGCCGGCTGGCTTATCCATGGTGTCAGTTTCACCCGCTCTGAATCGTCGAAACCATTCCTCCTCAGTTCAAAGTGGTCCCCAAAATACCATTAATCTCACGGAACGTTTCTCTAACGGATTTGCCTTTTACCAAAGGAAAACTTTAATATAGCGCGAATTTCGGCGTTAGTGAACTCCATGTTTACACGTCTATAACAGTCAATATCCAGACTAATCATGCATAGCGTCGTTTTGTAGGTTATGTCAAGACCTTTCAAAGATGTATATTATCGGCAGGCGACAGTTTCTCTTCCTTGTTCTGCTTGCATCGTGACGTCATAAACGTTGTGGTAGGTGTGCTTTGCATCCCATCTCATACGCCAAATTGAGAGAGAAGAAACCTCAGCTCCACGCTCCATTCGCTTTTTTATAATATTTTAATAAATTGAAAATGAAAAAATGAAAGATGCAGAGCTCCATGCATGATTTTCGCAAATATTATATTATAAAAAATCAGTAAGTATATATGCAAATATATCAAACAGTGTTAAGAACGAAAAATTATCGTATACTACACTATTAATACATAATACGAGAGCAGTTCAGAAATCAATCGAATTCAGTTACTGGTTTCCACCAAGGTTTGTCTCAGGATAATTTGTAGTGCAGATTATTTAAAATGGTTCTAAAAGAGAGCGCGTTAGTCACAGTATACCTTCATCTTTGTTAAAAAAAAAACACTTCCAATGAGCCTTTTGTCTGAGAACAGATATAAGTTCATGGATGCTGGATTCGGAAAATGTAATGGATGAGCATTATCTCCTTTGAAATTGTCTCATAATTGTAGCCCTAGTCTCTTCGTATGTGTAACCCTTCATCTTCGTTGAATTCCTTTCCAATGAACATTTTTACGGGTCTGAGAACAGATACGAGTACCTGACTGCTAGATCCGGAAAATACAATGGAAGTGGAAGCAATTTCAGAGACAATATATTATCTTCATAGAGGGCTATCGAAACTTTCACTTGGACAGTAAAGTCCAAAGGATAAGTACTTATCAAACTACCCTCTTACGTACGAATTTCGGAAGAACACCCTATACCAGCAATCACACAAAGACAACACGCAGACATAAATGCATAACAATCGGTTATGCCTAAGAACGAAGAACCCTCCTCAAATTTTCATTTCGTCACAACACAGGTGTCAATGGTTTCATTTAGGACCCTTCACACGTACTTTTAGTGCTAACGCATGTGTTTTTGCGACCTATATAGTGCATACACACACGCCAATATATTTAGAATTTCGTATTTATTAGAATTTATTTTTGTTGTTGACAATGTGTTTTCCACTTTCTGTTGCCTTTCCAACTGCCATACACACTTTGACATTTTCATAAATAATCTTCACTTGTCGAAAATTTGACTTTTCACACATACACATGCATGTAAGGATTTATACAAGCACCTGTGAATGTGTGTGCCTAAATGCGCATGCGAGTACACTAAAGAGCTACGCAAATCAGCATAATAAGAAAACAAGTGAATTGAAAACAAGTTGGAAAATATTTATGAATATTTTGCAGCAGGAAACGAGCACTCGTGGTATGACAGGAGTGGATAGCTGCAGTGAGATTTTGCATAGTTGATTTGCTGCTTGGCGTGTGGACGATTTGCATAAACAGGCGCAATTTGAAGTTATTACGTAATAACCGGTGACTATTTGGAGACGTCAATATGAAGAAAGGGAAAAATGCTCATTTTGGCCTTAATAACTCCAAGGCGTAACCAATAAACGCATATTTATGCTAAAGTGATCTTTAATTCTATCAAAGGTAGAACATTTGAATCCAGAACTCATAAAGTTTCATTAATTGTCCACAACCCCATCTAAAGTCAAGAGTCTGCCGCCCCTTTTCTTTATGGGAAGAATATTTTACATTTCAACTACCCACCAAGCCCAGGGTGGTAGATAATCAAAAAACATGTCCCCTCTCACCAAGCAAGTGGATGTAAGTTTTCTGGTTCTCTTGTAACTTGCCATCGGGAGACTTTTATTCTCTCCTCCGACATATAAAAGACAAGAAAAAGCTCCAGTTTGATATCAAATAAACTGTCTGGGTCTGACTAGAGTTCTTTCCCACCCTTGAATACCACCACAACAATATGGTTGTCATGCTTGGAATCCAACGAAGTCGTCAATAAGGACTAAGTTGGGTTATAAAGATAGTTCAGAAATAAAAATAGTACTTGACTAAAACAATAAACACGTTCTGTGATTCCAACTTTATTAGTCCAGAAACTTTGGAGAAGTAGCCATGCAGTTTCTATGGGAAATTTATGGACCTTTACAAATTTGAATGGATCAGAAATAGTTTAATATTTAATCATTTCATGTTAACCGCGAAATAGAAACTTTTTCTATATGGAAATGATCAAGTTCTTGGCGACTTGGCTCATTCTGGTTGTGTTTCCATTTGGTACCATGACTTGCCCTAATTTTTTCAAAAAACCAAACAGTCGATTAAAATTTAAAACGATTGACTGTCCATAAATGCAAGATACATAATCTTTCCGAATCAAAATATTATGTTTCTGTCGAAAAGTGGTGACATTAACCATCCTCCGATCATTGTCGAGCTCAGTGCAAAAAGGCAGAATGTAATAGGTAGGTAGGCAGGTAAAGTGGATGTTGTACGGCGCACTTAGTCCTTTAGCAGGCCCATTATGACTCCAACGGGACTACAATCGCCTCACACTAGGATGTTCTCCTTGAACCATAATGTGGTCTTGATAAAGTTGTTCAATTCAACCTGATTTATAAATACAACTTCGGAGACATCGTCAAGAAAGTGGTGACCGATCGTTGTCTTTCTTTAACTGTGCCTCGCCTTGCATCCACAAAGAAGATGTTCTATTGTCTCCTCCTCTTCTACTTTTTGGCAGCTTCTGCAATAATCAATGTATGGTGTCCCCAGTCTATTGGCATGCTTACTAATCATAACACTTCTGCTAGAGTGCTAAAGTCGTTTCTCTTAAATTTCAGTACATGTTTGTCTGCTTTTAGAGCAAGTCAGATATTGTTTCAACAGGGACTCAGTTATGTTATGTGGCCAGTGGCATTTATATTCCCTCTTTATTGGAATTTATTTATAAAGTACCACCGAGTCTGGCCAATTCATCCGCATCAAAGTTTTCTGGAATGTCACTGTGTCCTGGAACCCATTACAGGTTTATCATGAAATAGTCCCATTAATAGCTCAGAGCTCGATGAGTGTAATAAAATATCAATAAAAATAATTTAAATATTTTCAAATCTATCAAAACATGTTTATAACCAGTATTTTATAACGCAATCGACCATTATTCATATCTGATAAAACAATTTGAACATCAGCACTGAGAGGCAATGACAAAAAAAATTATATACATATCTACGGTAATGTCTCTTTTATTGAATCACTCACTGATTAAATTTACAGTCATTTGTGCTTCTTTTCAATTCTACTTTAAATTTTTTTTTCGCATTTCTCTGAGTGCACTGGCGCCTACACTTACCCATTCAACATTCGCAGAACTTCGTGTCAATATTTCCAACTTTTAATTCGCATTTACAAGTTATACTTTCAACTATTTCTTCTGTAGAAAATTTCCGAAATGTGAATGTGTCGCAGCATGTTGACAGCTCGCAAATATAGTTATTACAACTAATACAATATATTACACTACGTGAGTGTATGTACTCTGATACGCCGATGCGGATAAGTATGCGAGTAGAGTAAGCATGACACCTAAAAATAGGCGACGCAGGTGAAAAGTCAATTCAATAACAAAATAAAACATGTGTCTTGAATGTCGCACTCAAAGAGGCAAGCACAAATTTATATAAAACATAGTGCGAAATACGAGTTGACAAGTGTGGAGAAGCTGATTTCATCAGTAGTACTCCATTATATATTGCAACCCTTACAGTACTCTCTCTAGTAGTTTGATTTACTTACGAGTAAAAGAAGAAGTATTTTCACTTCAAACTTGCAATGGCTGAAACTATAGCTAACATATCACGAACAGGTCTTAGCCAGAACGTAGCGGCAAAGATCTGGCCCCATCCGTTTTTTATAATGATTCGACTCTCTCTCGATAACTGGACTCTCTTTGACACTCAGTAGTCAAAGGATTAATTTGTATTTGGATTATAACAATTTTCGGTATCCTTTGGACGTCAGTAACTAGAATTTCGATTTGAAATTAAAAATTATATTAAATGTTTTCCTAATTTTTATACATTCTCTTAACTATAAGTCTTGCTCCTCTCTACAACACAACTCTCTTAACCTCTAGGCCTAAAACCCATTTTTAAACATTCTATTGCTTACTCTTCTCTAATTGTCTCTTTAAAGAGAGCTATATGAAGTTTCTCATCTGCTTTGTGCCGATTGAGTAACTGAGTTAAACGAGCTCTGTTCCCAACGGATATGTCAAAATCTTCCATTCTAACCTCAACTTCTAGCTATTCAATTAAGAAAATAATTATCTATCCTCTTAAAAACCATTTTCTTACGATAGTTTCTCTTGTTGGCATAATCCTCTCTCCGAGAGATCTATTTGCCGTCATACTGGGAAATAAATTGAATGTGAAAAACTTGGCATTGGAAATGCTGTCAATGCTACCTTAATGCCAATAGCAAACAACAATCAATGGAAACAGGGACAATATAGAAATACAGATGCAGATAAGAAATATACACACACAGTACATATATACGCAGAAGAAAAACAACAAATAATAGCGGTAAATAGTCAAAGTGGAACAGTGTCATAAATAATATTCTAGAATGTAATATTGGGAGTGAGGGGTGTGAAGAGTATGGCTTAGAATAGTGTGTGTAAGAAAAAAACAAAGGTGGCAGAGAAATACGCATAAATATATATACTGGGCGGAGTGCTAGGCAGGTGCGAATGTGAATTAGATGGATATTTTCGCATTTTTAACCGTATTTTTTTGCGTGCGCACTTGACATATGTCGCTAAGTTGTAATACAACTATGAGTACATGCCAATGTGGGGGAATCTGTAGATGCTCATTTATATATTTTGGTCATTTTTTTACGCACAGACAATTTCAGCGTTATTTACATGTGCTACTTATCAATACCTTTAACAAAACGGCCGTTGGTAAATATTTACAAGTTATTGTTACATACCTACATATATGAACTCGTATATTTATATGAAGCTTCAACTATATCAAGTTGGAAGCTGAAAGATATTTAATAGCATTCATCACCTTTCCAAAGGTGACAAGAAGAATTCAAAGTCGAATTTCTTAATCGACACTATTTCTTTAATAGTTTATATAGTTCAACTTCTCGGTGTGCAATTATCAAGATCCCCATATTAGACCTCAAATACTTTAATCTTCCTAAAATTGAGAAATATATCCCAGAAACACAAATAATATTCCGGGCACTTCTATAATGTTGAGTCAATATTCTTAAATTGATTTCATTTCTTTGATCCAATCTCACTCTCTGCCATCCGTCCGTATATATTCGTCATGGATTTTAATACAATTTATATTCTCTCAGACAGAATATATTGATAATTAAGAACTCGATTTGTATTGCATGGCCACGCTTGCAGAAGTCCAGACGCTGCACCCAATTTTCGACGGTTTTCAAGCGTAAATCGGGCGATACTTCGATATTCGTACGATGTTCATCAAACGTCGCTGACTTAGACTATAAACTTGACGTAGCCCCACAGGAAATAGTCTAACTGTTAGACTCTAACAGTGTCAGTGTGACATTCTCTGTGTGGCTTGTGGCGCCGTCCTGTTCGAACCATATATTGGCCAAGTCCATATCAATAACGCATATTTTGCTTATTTACGAAGCCATAATTACAACTCGTGTTAGATCGTATATCTTTCCACGATAAAATGGTAAACCTTACTGAAGAAAAATGCCAAAAGAGCAGGAAAAAATATGGCGTCGTTTGCTGTCCCTATCGGTCTACTTTTGTAGTGTCCCTATTCAAAAACCCTTTCTATTCGGTTCGGATGAATATCAGAATAAAACTTTTGCTATGATCAAAAACTGGCTATTTTTATGAAAATGTATTTAACTTACTGGCCGATAATATCGTATAAGGTCCATTAAGGAAACCAAATGGTAAGTGAATCATTCTCAATCAATTCATTTTCCGCCTTTAAGTCGTCATATTTACTGTTTACCTTTTCCAATTGAAATGTGTACCAAAATTGGCCCTTGCGGACTATTACAACTACGCTTGCGGTTACTTTGCGAATGATTTACTGTTCTGACATTTGGGCAATACTTTAATATTTATGACCAGAACGTTTGCGTGGAAACCTTGTGGCGTGGGTGTGAAACATTTAGGTGGTCACAAATTTTGATTTTCGCTTGTGAAAGGTAAATAAGATACGGTTAATGGGCAGGATGACACACTAAATATGTATATGTATGTATGTACTTGGACTTCCACCCTCTCCACTCTGACCCTCTCTCCGACAAGTATATTGTACCTCCTTACCACTGTAATATTAGAAATTTTCGGAAGAAATTTTCTTATTTGTCTCAAAGCGACCACGTTACAGAGCGTTGTAGTTGAGATTCGGCCTTTATGACATTCACAATTTGGTCTCTATCAGATATTTCTCTAATTTAGAAATGGTTTACGCTAAAATAATTGACATACACCATCACTTTCCCTATTCAATTAATTACCTCAATTAATTAACTTCTCTTACACACTTTATTTACAGTTATAAATTTTGGAAAAAATTATTTATATTCTCTCGTGTCTTCAAACAAATTTTGTGCTCGTTGTCAAATTTCCAAATAAATTCACAAATGTTAGATGATTCCCAGAACTCTTTGTGTCTTTTGAAGTGTCTGCAACAGAAATGTAGCACCGGTCTGCCATATTTATTTGCGAAGAATACAATTTATTTACAGCGAAATAAAATTTATTTACCGCCAGCTGTTGTCGTGACGGAGACAGAATTTTCAGTTTGAATATCAAACGAATTATTTCTCAATATTGCAACAGAATATTTCAAATATAATTAAACTCTCGCAACATGTTTCACAAAGAGTAGTTTGTAGTTTTGTTCACCTAACGGTTTGTTCTAATATTCCCTTGACAAACGTATATAGCATCTTGAAAATTGATGAAGTCGGGCTATAACCACGCCCTTTTGACATTTGAATTTTAGTTTAGTAAGACCACTTTCAAGAGGTATCCGCGTAATCCCTTACATCGGGTTCAACTCTTTACCTCTGCAACTGTTTAAAAAACTATTTGGAAAACAGCGCGTGGGAAATCTCATCTCACCCACCTTATAGCCCAGACCTTGACTCTTCTGATTACCATTTGTTCCAGTCGATGCAGAACGTCCTCACTGGAATGCGGTTCACATCAGAACAGGGTATCGAAAATTAGTTTGGTGCGCAGTTCTTTTGTGATGGGATTGGGATTATTTAATATTATTAAGATAACACACAATTCGTCCCGTATATTAGGCATAAAGCCCTCTGGAATTGCGAAAATAATTATTTATAGTATCCGAAAGTTGGAGTAATTCCTGGAGCGATTTCAACAATTTTTGCCAATAACTGACATTAGATATATGAAAGATTTTTAAATTTTGGTAAGATATCTCTCATTTTAGTACAGCTCCTGGCGTACGCCGATGATATTGATATCATCGGAAACAACACCCGCGCCGTTAGTTCTGCTTTTTCCCGCCTGGATAAGGAAGCGAAGCGAATGGGTCTGGTGGTGAACGAGGACAAGACGAAATATCTCCTGTCATCAAACAAACAGTCAGCGCATTCGCGTCTTGGCTCCCACGTCACTGTTGACAGTCATAACTTTGAAGTTGTAGATAATTTCGTATACCTAGGAACCAACATTAACACCGATAATAATGTCAGCCTTGAAATCCAACGCAGAATCACTCTTGCCAACAGGTGCTACTATGGACTGAGTAGGCAATTGAAAAGTAAAGTCCTCTCTCGACGAACAAAAACTAAACTCTACAAGTCCCTCATCATTCCCGTCCTACTTTATGGTGCAGAAGCGTGGACGGTGTCAACATCCGATGAGACGGCACTAGGAGTTTTCGAGAGAAAGGTTTTGCGGAAGATTTACGGTCCCTTAAACATTGGCAACGGCGAATACCGCAGAAGATGGAATGATGAGCTGTATGTGTTGTTCGACGACATAGACATAGTCCAGCGAATAAAAAGACAGCGGCTACGCTGGCTGGGTCATGTTGTTCGAATGGATGAAAGTGCCCCAGCTCTGAAAGTTTTCGATGCAGTACCCGCTGGTGGAAGCCGAGGAAGAGGGAGACCTCCACTCCGTTGGAAGGACCAGGTGGAGAAGGACCTGTCTTCACTTGGTATTACCAATTGGCGCCAAACCGCCAAAAGGAGAGATGCGTGGCGCACTGTTGTGGACTCGGCTATAACCGCGTAAGCGGTTTCTACGCCAGTTAAGAAGAAGATCTCTCATTTTAACCGATATATAAAGTCCAAGATATATACCGTATAAAGTTTTTTTTAAACCTGTAATTAGCTATATGGAAGCTAGGCGAGGTTATGATCCGATTGTAACCATTTTTGGTACAGTGTCACACTATTAGAAAAAGTTCATCTGAATTACATTAAAATACCTGAGAGATTTACCGATATTTTCGGTACAAAAAATACCCTAATGCACTGAGTTCTTCATGTTCGATAACGGGGGTCTTGAAAAGTTATGGTCCGATTTTGGCAAGTAAGTAAGTTTTCCATCGGTAATATCAGGATATCGAGAAAATATGATGTATCGAATTTCATTGAAATCGGTCGAATAGTTCCTGAGATATGACTTTTGATCCATAAGTGGGAGACGCCGCGTTCATTTTCCTTTTTTTTAAATCTGAGTGTAGCTTTTTTGGGCCATTTCTTCTGTAAAATTTTGTGTTTCTGATGTTTTTCGTGAGTGAGTTAAGATTGTAGTAATTGTCAACATTACCTTTGTATGGTAGATGGGCGTGGTTATTATCCGATTTCGCCTATTTACATAGTGTGTGATGGGGTACTAAAAAGAAATGCGTGTAGTAAGTTTGGCTTGCACGAACAGATGGACAGACGGACAGACATCCGGAACTCAACTCTACTCGTGACCGAAGCTATCAGTGTATATAACCCTATATCTAACTCTTTTATTTCTGGGTGACACAAACAACCATTAGATGAACAAAACTATTATACTCTGTGCAAGAGTTGTTGCGAGAGTATAAAAAGTGTATTCCATATTCGGCCGGGTCCGAACTAAGCTCTCCCTTACTTGCTAATATTATTATTTTGATTATCGAGGAACTTATAAAGGATTTCCAATTGATAATTATATAAATAGAAGATTGAGGAAATTTCATATGCAGGCAACATTATTTACCATTAATGCACTTCGAAGTATACTTTTAATAGTTTTGTAGCTTATTTGGAGTTCGAAATTATTACGCTTTCAATTTAATATCTCATTTATTTGCACACTAACCAGAATACACAAAGTCAATACAATTATTTTTCCAAATTATTATGTCAATCCAACACGGAAGCACTGTTTGACCTTTCATCGTAACCTCTGTCACAGCAACAAAGGATTTCTTGATGACTTTTGGTTAATAAAAGCTAGCTTGCTTTTCTTCGGGGATTTTATGGAATTTCGTCTTGACTTTCTATTTCAATGCAAACGCATTCCAACTGTGAAAATAAATGTGCAGGCGAACTGAATAAATGCATTTCATTTCACAACAAATACAAATAATGCTAGACGCCTGCAGTTGACAAATATATGTGGGAGTGCGGCGCAGGTGTAGAAGGAAAGGAAAAGCAGAAAAACCAGCTAAGATTGGATGTTGAAACCTAATTTCTACGCTTCAAATGGCAAACTACATTAAAGTAAATAAATTTGTGAACTTTTAGCATTCCAAGAAATGCAACAGAAATATTAGTACTACAAAAAAAAAAAATTATACTTATGGAAAAAGCTCTTTATAAGTAAAATAAGTCTCCCATTTAAATATAGAGACAATTTGTGAAATTGTGTGACAAGAATAACCTAAAAATGTGGCGGTAAATTATCAGAATCAGGCTGAGTTGGCGACAAATTGGAAAGTATTTGAGGAGATTGAGTTACCTTACAGATTATTGTGGTTACATGTAATACGAGGGCGATGCGTTATGTACTTAGCTTAAAATGAAAAGGAAAATTCTAGTTCTAGCCCGATACACATAACCCAGCGATGCTCAAGTTCCTTTAAACCGTCCGAAAAATACGTTCTCTAGGTAAACTTCTCATTCGATTCAAATTTCTGACCAATACGGTGAATAGTGGAGCAGTTTGTAACATAATTCAATGAAAGGAGAGCGGAACTGTGATACGGTGTATTGTCACGATGGAAAAGTAAGTTTTTTTATTCCCAAATTGGTTGTGCTTCTTCTGCATGTTCATGTCGAATTAACAGTTTTTTTCAATGTACCTTCTCGATCCATATAGATTACAACTTTTGAATCCCAGCCGATTCGGGTTCGCCCGAGTAGTGGGCGATGTCAACTGTTTTGACTGATCTTTGATCTCTGGTGTGGACATGTGGCTCCATATTTCGTCAACGGTCATGACACGGCACGGAAACTTATTTGGATTGACACCAATCCAATCCTACTTTGAAATGGTCTTACAGTAAAAATTTCTGTCCGGAGTAAGCAAACGCGGCTGTCAGGATATGACACATGCGATCTTTTGAGGGATTCGGTCCCAATGGGATGCGTTTTTGACCTCCAGTGCGCACCAGTGGATCCATATTTTGCGGATTGCGTCAAACCCTACTGTGAAGCTGTCCGGGATAAGCAAAAGCGGTTGTGTGTATATGCTCTGACGGCCTCAGCATACTCCTTCAATCGGCGGTATGTGAATACGATGACGATTGTCATCGAAAAAAAAAAGTATCGCCGTATAGGGACCATTTTTCTTGGTTTTGTTACACGATTCAGAAATCGACCAATATTGTTGCTTTTCCATTTGACTTAAATCCACATACAAAGTAATTGTAAAATAATAAATATTCGGATCGGTTTAACTTATTTGTGACAAAGGATTATTCAAATTATTTAAATATTATTTATTATTTAATTTAAATGTTTCAAAACGACATCTAACGGCTAATGGATTCATTTATGGCAGAATTTATCTTCACAAAAATTTATTAATTTAAAATAAATGGAGTGAAGGTCCAACAGAGTTGTTGAGATCGCCAACTATCTAATTTTTTTTAACGAACGGAGCTGATTCCGCAAGCACACAATAGAGACCGCCCTTAAATCGAAGACAGAGTTAGTTTGAACACCTCTACTCCGGATCTGGGTCCACTTTACTTTATCCTAACCTCAGATCTCAAGAGTTTGGTCGCCGGATAGAGATTTGGAAACAGTAAAATGGCAATCGCAGAGACTTCGAAAAAAATATATGCATGATTAAGCGGCATCCTCTTTTCGTGGACTCTTTAGTAGAGCCTCAATGATTACTTTAAGCAAAAATTTATAAGCAAGAGACCAACGCTATCCCCGTTTAGTAATTTAAAACATCCCTACCTTGAATTAACTTTCGTAATATAACTCACTCAATAAATTGAGGAAATATGGCAACCATAAACTAAATAACAAATCTAACTCGAAATTAAATAGAAAATTTTAAAAATAATGGCATCTAATTATTTCTCTTCCCACTTGAAAAAGCGCTATGGCAAACAGCATGTCACTGTTGAGGCGGATGGGACTCTGACGTAATCAGCAGATAACAGAAAAAGGCTGAATATACAAAAATAGCACAAATGAAAAAATGAGATTTGATGAATTTAAATGCAGTTGAAGTCTAAGAACTAAGCGGAAACGGATGTGAATACGTGTTTTTGCATACATACATATTCATAATGAAAGCATAGCAAAGCCATGGCAACTCAAGCCTGTCAGCAAACAAGCAACGGTGTTTACAAGTGGCCACAGGAAACGCACACTTACGCACTGCACAGCGCAATTGCAAAGGCTTATGTGTGTGTGTGTGTGTGTGTGAGTACGTAGGTAACATGTAAACAAGCTTAAAATAACAATAAACATTAAAAATAAAGTAACACACACACACATACATGCAGACATTATCATATGGAAATAAAAGCTACGCCGCTTCCTCTACACTTGCCCTTGAGGTCAAATGTCAGCCAATGCACACACAATGCCATAGAAATCAGTAGCTGCCATGGCGCAATATGATTGTACACAAACAAAACTAATCAAATGAAACGCTCTGAGCACTTCCAGCGTCAATAGAGATAAAAAGTTAAGAGAAGCGCATGCAGAAGGACACAATAAGATTTTTTAAGTGACTAAATACGAGTTTGTGGGCGAGTGGCTGGCATGAAAGTCAAGCTTTGGACAGCTGGTTTGTTTATGAGAGACAGCTACCACGGACAGCAGCAGCCCAACAGCAACAAACATTTGTGTTTGCTCTAATTTCTTTTAATATACTATATTTAGTGTTCTCTTTATTGTTCTTCCTGTGATGCAAAACAGTCGCAGTCAAATGTCACAGTGGCCACTCAAGATGGTAATGGCGATAAGTTGTGCTGCAGAGCTTTTGTGCTTTTGATCTTGGTCATTTAATGAAAATGCTCGAATCTTTTAAAATATGCACTCACACGCCCACACTCCTACTCCTACTTACTGAAATGTTCAAGGTCAAGCCACAAATGCAAAGTGACTGGCAGTAAAAAGATAATAAAACCAAAATTAAAATTCAAGTAAGGGAGAGTTAAATTCGGGAGCTGCCGAAATTCATAGAAATTAAATGCGTGCAGATATTTATGAAATATAGACTAGGGTAGTTCAAGAACCGATTTCATTTACTTTCGCCGACAAACTTTTGTATGCAAAAATTTTTAAATATTGCTTTCATACAGACCGTCATATATTGTATAAAGTCAACCGGAAGTTCGAATATCGTTATATTAAGTAACTGGAGGATAAGGGAAACACGGAACCACTTTTATTCGTTTTTAACAACAGACCATCTATATATTACTTCTTCTTCTTCTTGACTGGCGTAGACACCGCGTACGCGGTTATAGCCGAGTCCACGCGCCACGCATCTCTCCTTTTGGCAGTTTGGCGCCAATTGGTAATACCAAGTGAAGACAGGTCCTTCTCCACCTGGTCCTTCCATCGGAGTGGAGGTCTCCCTCTTCCTCAGCTTCCACCAGCGGGTACTGCATCGAAAACTTTCAGAGCTGGGGCACTTTCGTCCATTCGATCAACTGGACTGAGTCTATGTCGTCGAACAACACATACGGCTCATCAATCCATCTTCTGCGGTATTCGCCTTTGCCAATGTTTAAGGGACCATAAATCTTCCGCAAAACCTTTCTCTCTAAACTCCTAGTGCCGTCTCATCGGATGTTGACACCGTCCACGCAGAAAGTAGGACGGGATGATGTGGGACTTGTAGAGTTTAGTATCTATATACTATCTGAATAATATATTCACCCCATTTCATTGACATGTCTCGGGAGTTGAACGATATTTTCGGTATAAAATCAGCCATAGGCAGGAAGGTTATCATATTTGATATCAGGGTGCTTGAACAATTATAGTCCAATTTCATTCATATTTATATTAGGGTAAATGGAATATCTCCTGTCATCAAACAAACAGTCGACACATTCGCGACTTGGCTCTTACATCACTGTTGACAGTCATAACATTGAAGTTGTAGATGATCGCATCTACCTTGGAACCAGATTTTACACCAATAACAATGTCACTCTTGAAATCCAACGCAGAATCACTCTTGTCAACAAGTGCTACTTTGGATGGAGTAGGCAATTGAAAAGTAAAGTCCTCTCTCGACGAACCAAAACCGAACTCTACAAGTCCCTCATCATTCCCTCCCTGTTTTATGGTTCTGAAACGTGGACTAGGTCAACATCCGTTGGAACGGACTAGGAGTTTTCGAGATAAGGGTTTTCCGCGAGATTTACGATCCTTTGAAGATTGGCAGCGATGAATACTCTAGACGATGGAACGATGAGCTTGAGTTATACGGTGGCTGGGTCATGTTGTCCGAATGGAAGGACTTCAGTTATGAAAGTGTTCGATGCAGTACCCGCCGGAAGCAGAGGAAGAGTCAGACCCCCACTGCGTTAGAAAGACCAGCTGAAGAAGGAACTGGCTGCACTTGGTATCACCAATTGGCGCCAAACAGCGATAAGGAAAAATTATTAGCGCTCTGTTGTTAACTCGGCTATAATCGCATAAACGGTGTCTATGCTGTTGTTTCCTTTTCATTGTGGAGTTTCTTTTGTGGTGGATCCCAAACCCTACGCACAATCGGCTTCGCCTTCTCACTTTAGTCCACCTCCAAACGAATGTCTGTTAGCTACCCAGAGGATACTTAGTCTAAAACCGGAAGACGTGAGTTGCTTAAGCCACATCCAAAAGAATCGTTCCTGGTCACTTAAAGTGAACGTCAGTCAAGAACTTTCCTCACTTACGTGAACTTCTTTCTACACATGATCCCATCCTCCACACCCACTGTGACTTATTTTGAGTATTTTATACTTTTTCGATCAACACCTTTTTGCGGGAGTGGAAACAAAATAATTATACTGTAATGATAACATGTTGCGAGAGCATTAAATTTCAAATCATATAAGTAAAATTCTGTTTTTACCACAGCCATTTAATACACGTGTAGAAGTTGTGTTTACCCGAGCTGACAGCTGAAAGCACATCATATGCATAAAGTATTGTGCTTTTAACATTTGAGGTTAGCTCCATATTTATTTAGTAAAGCATTTAATATTTATTTTTCGCAAAAGGTAATATTAAAATACTTAGAATTTTTAGAAGATTTCATTTTAAGAAAATTTGAGAGATTTCTAATTAATAGAGAGAATAGGATATGTATCAAGAGGGTTGAAAATCAACGAGAGATTTTTTAAACCAATTTTAATATATTGTTTGCTATGTTACGGGCCATGGCTAAACATTGGTATGAGAATTAAATATTAAACAAAAGCTTCACACAAATTCTAAATAAACTGGAAATTCATAATGAATTTTATTTTAAATCAAAAGTGTATGTATATTGGCTTTCTTACACTAGCTCTGTTGATTCAAGGCTACCATGCAAGAAAGCATTGATTTTGGCTCGAAGCCTATTATCAAATCACTTCTTATCATTCGTATCCTGACTCTTTCGGCGTTTTTAGATTGATCCTATATCTAATGATAACCTATTGGACTCTTGAACCAATACAAAAAATGACGGCTCTCCTTTAAATGGGAACGACGCAATAAATTTTCCATAGCAGCTAAACTAAGGAATCACTAATTAACACAGAATAGAATAATTTTAACGCACGTCATTAAAGTTTAAACAGTTGCCTATCCCGCCATTCCCAGATGTTGAATGTGCAAATAAAAAAAAACAACAATTTCCAATCAATCAACAAATACAAATGCAACACTGCACTAATTATCGAGAATTTCCGTTATTTCTAAGAATTTCACATATTTTCCTTCCATCACTTTAGAGAAACTATCGCACTTTGCTGCTGCAGTTTATTTAATTAAAATGGATATCTAATCCACTGACTGATTCGTGACCGCTAACTCGGCTAAATGGCAATGGTTCGCATGTCAGTCGGTTTAAGTTGCAACATGTGTCAGGTGACAATGTCAACTTTTGTTAGTCTCATTTCAATTGCATTACGTTATTCCGCATTTTTTGCTTTTATTTTCATTTTTCCATTACCCCCACACACTACATATGGACATATGGAGCCGCCTGACATACCGGCAAGTCCCTAATGTTGTGCTTTGCGTGTTATTCCCAACTCGAGTCGCCTTAATAGCTCAGCTCCACTGGCAGTTGGTTGAGTCGCTTTCGCTCGTCCATCTTTTTTCGCTTAGCGTGGGAAGACTTAAACACGGCAATAAATTGGACCATTAAATAAAGTGCAAAGATGCCAATTAAAATGGTTGAAACAGTTAGTGGCTGATGAAATTCCATGGAAGAAAAACTCAATTTTTTTCCACTGTGTGTATAGGTGGGTTATGGGTGCATTAAGTAAATAAGAATTCTATGTAGAAGATGTATGTTATGTATGTATGTGTTAACCGGGAGTTTTAAAATAGCAATAAAAGAATAAATATTAACGTTTTCAATACACTTACTTCCCCCTTCATTTGTAGGGATACGTATTTCTGCGTAAATTCTTCAAGACTAACATCTAGTATCTGACAGCTGGTAAAGATTAAGCGAGAACAAACGATTTATGTATAATTAAATTAAATTTAAATTTAAAATTAGAACAAAATAAATAAGTTCAGACAAGAATAAACACAGAATACAGAGACCCTGATTTGGACTAACCAAACAATATATCAGAATATTGAAATATTGGAAGTTAGTTGATGACGACCCGTCATAATTCCTATATATCGTAGAACAAAAACTATGAGTGCTATGAATAGTAGATTTGATGAAAAAACGGGAAAAATTCCTCCAATTGTCAACAAGGAATAACCGAAAATCGATGTTGATTTCTTCAAGCATTTGTTTCTTGGATCACAGATATCACTAATAACGGTCATAACACCAAAGATGTAAAAAACATAAAATTAAAGTGACAAAACTGTCTACAACTCGTTTCCGAAGAGATGCCATGAAATAGAGAGGCCTCCACTGCATTAGATTGAATTGTTGGAACTGAGGATCCTGATATTGAAGATCGCGACGTTGAAGATCTGCGAAAAACAGAATATGAATGTTCTGGTAACAATCTCGTTTCGGAATCATAGCTCTATAACAAAATTTTCCTTTTTGACAGATCTTTAGCGCTTCACTTTGAATAACATCACCATTCTTCAGTTACTGATTTTTTATCACATTTTCAATGGTGATATAACTTTGTATAACTTTGAATTGGACGAAAATCGGATTTTAATCACTCTTAAATAATGCCAATAACCTTAAGGGGCTATACCAGTGTGATATTTTCAAAAAATCGATTTTATTATTTTTTGCCTATAGATAGTTTATACTTTCAAAAAAATCCTGTGAAAGCAGAAGTAGGACAATGACCTACTTCTTTTTGATCGGTTCAAAATTGTCAATTTGGCATAAAAAAATACCTTTTTTACTTAAAAAACGATTTTTCAGAAGTACGCCAACTCAATTTTCGATATTTTAATAGCCTTTTTTGAATTCTTCAACTCATTCGGCCGGAATCATGTCAGCAGTTAAGGAACTTTTTTTTTGGCACCTCCGAAGACAGCATATAACTCCGTTATTTTTCAATATTTTTGTAAACAAAAAAAATTTTAATGTAGCTGAAAATATATCAATACTAGCAGACCGCTCCGGCTTCGCACGGGATTGCAATGCGAAGAGAATGACTTGAAAGCTATTTTCAGTTTCAGATTAAGATTCTCCATCACCCACACCTGGGAACTATTTCCAAAAAGTTAAGATTCGAACAATTAATATAGCCTATGTTACTCAGGGTGAACGTAGCTTTCCAATGGTGAAAGAATTTTTGAAATCGGCATAGTAAATACAATACAAACATATGTAAATACAAATCTTTCATCTTTATAATAGTAGTATAGATGTGTAAAAAATGTCACAAAAATCGCCTAATTTTTCATGGGTTATACTAGTATAGCCTCTTAACCCCACGAAGGAACAGTACAATAATTGGAAAATGCGTTACCCAAACCATTGCCTATTTTTGGGAGGAGTTTCATATTTTACAAATCACTACTACCCATTGTATCAGTTCCATTGTATCAGCTTTACTTTAAAGCCTTTTCGCGCAACCAAATAAATTTAATACATTAATATTTTAATTGTGAAACCAGTTTTTGGCTTACGCACAGCGGCTACCCGATTAACGATCAGCTGTCATACATTTTTGTTTTTGCTGTTCGTAAGAAGTTGATAAATTTCATCAACTGATTGCTATTTTATCAATAACCGCAACCGCAACAAATTTACGGCGTAGACAACAAGCCGGATAGTTCCATTCCAGTTTCAACTCGATTTGTATTCGATTAAAGATTAATTTGGTAAAAAAAGATTTTTCGATCTAAATTAGCGGCTAAATCCCCAAAGTCCGATTGATTGATAAATTAATCCGGTAGAAAAATTCTATTCAATCGCATCATATTACTTCAATCTCCCTTTATAATAGACAACTCAATGTGTGGTTGCATTATCAAGAAATGATTACGCTCTTTTAACTCATACAAATTGAAATCGTATCTCTTACTCGAAAACAGCCTTTCTTACTTGTTATTATTACTTTTCTATTAATTCAAGGAGTATATGTATACATACATATACACATACATGTAAGTACACACTCCTCTTCATATATAAATATGCCCGACGGCTTGTTTTCAACTCTTGTTCGCTGCTCTACCCACTTTTATCTTTGCTATTATTCCGTCTCCCACTACGCAGTTAACTGTTAGCTTATGTAAACACTTGCCAATTTGTTTGGCCTTTGGCGTAGCGCCTACAGGATAAGATACCAGGATACACAACCCACAACAACAACAATAGCAAATGGCAAAGGCAATAAAGTCAGTAACTCTTAATTTGTTGCATGGCATTGCTTCCGCTTCCTTTAGTATTCTTTTAGAATTCTCATTATTTCTTGATTCCATTTTACTCGACTTTAAATTGCTAACAAACCATTTTTCCATTTGTTGTGTTAATTCTGAGCTTTTTTAGAATTTTTTCCCGTTTGCTTTCAGCATTAATTGTCTCCTGGTATTTCCATAACTCCTACGACCCATTAAAGTGTCGCAATTGCCTTTGCTTTTGTTGCACTTTTTATTCGCATTGTTTGTGTTTTTTTATCTAAAGGCCTCGACAACCATTATTTTCTACTTTATTTTGTTGTGTTGTGTATTTACATTTTAATTACCGCCATTTATTTCAACTTTTATCGTTTCCATTGGCAGTCAACAACTCGTTTTTGCAAGTTCACACGCGCACACACATTGCCACATGGGAGCGCTCCACTCAATGATATATGTATGTATGTGTGTGTGTAAATATGTTTTTAAAAGTGTAGCGTATTCGACGTCCAATGGTCGGTGAGCGGATGTCACTGATAAATACAAACATATGTTCTATTTAAATACTTATTTTAATTTGACAATATTCACTTTGAAATGACCTGGTAGCAAATGGACAATTCGCTTTAATCGGAAAAGCATTTGTGGCCATAAATACTTCACCAGGGAATGCAATTAATTCTGCGTTACCACAGTTGATGGAATTGATTCAACTTCTGAATGATTTACTAAAGAACTGAAAAAATTCCTCGCTTGATAAACTAAGAATCAACATGGAAATCAGTTAAGTGGCGATCCATTACGAGGGCGGTGCTTAAACAGAATAAAAACGGAAAATTTTGGAAAATTCGCTTTATTTCCAGTTCTCCAGGTAGTCGATGAAGATCATATCTTGTGAATTGCAGAAATCGGTGTCCTTCACCTTTCCAGCTGAGAGCATAGTCTAAGCCTTCTTCGGAGCATAGCATAAATTGCACTTAAACAGCGTCAAACCGTGCTGTATAGTGGCAGTACGAGCTCGAGGACTTTTGCCTCGTTATTCACAAGAGGGAAATGTGTGTTGTGATTCACCTGAATCGGTCAAATAGAAATTGTACCATTATAGATGTCAGAATTATGTAAAAATAATTATTCAAAGTATGAAAAAAATTAATATTTCTTTCTTCTATATAAAGGGTTTTTTCAATAAGAGAAATACAAAAGGCATGGCCACCACGGCCACGCTTTCAGAAGTCCAGACGCTGAACCCAATTTTCGGCGGTCTTCAAGCATAAATAGGCCGATACTGCTGCAATTCGTACGAAATTCATCAATCGTCGCTGGCTTGTTGGCATACACCATAGACTTGACGTAGCCCCACAGGAAATAGTCTAACGGCGTCAAATCGCACGAACGAGGCGGTCAATTGACTGGGCCATTTCATAACACGTTCACAAAATAATAAATCGATTGTGACATTCGTTGTGTGGCTGTCCTCGTGTAGTACGTGTGGGTTGCTTGATATCGTATATCAATATCCATGTTGACATGGCAAACCTTACTGAAGAGAAATGTCAAGAGACCGGGAAAAATATGGCGACGTTTGTTGTCACTATCGGTCTGCTTTTGTAGCGTCCCTTTATATGAGAGCTATAGGGAATTAGGACCCGATTTTACCTATTTTTGGCACAGACACAAATTCGCTGTGTGGCTTGTGGCGCCGTCCTGTTGGAACCACATATTGCCCAACTCCATACCATCCAATCGGGACAAAAATATTCGGCTATTATTGAGCGGTTGCGATTGCCATTCACAGTAACGTGCCACGGAAGAAGAACGGCCCAGTGACGCCACTTGCCCATAAACCGCACCAAATCAAATTTTTTTTCGGAATGCAATGGTGACTCATGGAGTATGTGTGATTTGCTGCATGACCAATAAGGTATATTTTGCTTATTGACGAAGCCATTCAGCCAGAAAGGAGCCTCATCATAAATTGGACGTTGTGGTCTCAAAGTTGAGACCATTGATTTCGAATTTCGATAGTAAATTTTAATAATTTCGAAAGAGCGGAAAAAAATATGGCGTCGTTTGCTGTCCCTATCGGTCTCCCTTTGTAGCGACACCAATGGAATAACCCTTTATATGGGAGCTATTGAGATTTATGACCCGGTTTTACCCATTTTTGACACAGAGACAAAAAATTAGGCGAAAAAGATTCCCGCTGAAATACATTAAAACATTCGATAGTTTTACCGATATTTTCGGTTAGAAATTGGCAATGCGGTCAAGAAGTTCGATAACTGGGCCTTGTAAAATTATAGTCCGATTTCGACAATTTTAAAAGAGTGTTCCGGTATCTTCATTGGTTCTTGATTTATAAATTGCAAAGTGAACGAAACAGATTGAATTATATAGGAAGTAGGCGGGGTTGTTAACCGAATTCACCCATTTTCCATCGGTAATATCACGATGACAAGAAAATATTATATACCAAATTTTTATTGAAATCTGTCGAGTGGTTCTTGAGATATGGTTTTTGACCAAAAATTGGACGACGCCACGACCATTTCAAAATTTTTGTTAAAAATCGTTTTTCAATTAAATTTGATGAAAAATTGGTCACGGAGTCTCTAAATCCTCAAGGCCAACCACAAAAATTATAAAAAAAAAAATTGTTTTAAAAACTTTACAACTAATTTCACAACATAAAATGAAAATTAAAAGGACCTCCATTGTTTACTCTAAATAATAACATTTACCCTAAGGGCATTTAAAAAGAAAGAAAGTCACATCACCTGTTGCTTCATGTTTCGCTGAATTTCTCTTTTGTTGACATTTGCCTACACATGACCTAGTCTTCAACCAGTATAGTACTTAACAGTTATTAAGTTTTGCATTAAGCAGTAATTGCATTGTTTCCTGGCTGATTTGTTAGTATTCAACAATTTCCTTATTCCCGCGCACATTCTAAATGCACCATTTAGCTCATTTCCCTGTTGTGTTCACTCTTCTTAATGGACGGAATATTTATTTATTCTTTGTGCTTTTCACTTTCAGTTCGGTTTTTTTTTTTTCAAATTCTACTCTTTATTTATTTTCTCCGCAACGTGAAAAACGCGCTGTTAGCCTTATTTACATGCCACACATATCAAGTTGTATCAACGCTGTTCCTTAAGCTTGCGACGCCCACGCACGAGTATATACGAGTGCATATTCGTACATGCATATACTTTATATACTGTCTTACTCATGTATGTATGTGTATCCTTCACTGCATCTGCTACTGACATTTAACCTTTATAGCCCGTGCAGGTTCTAAACGTTTAAATCCCCTCAAGGAGATTCAGCTTCTCCCAAGCAGGATCGATGCATTGCGCTCTTAATAATGGATATTTACTACCTAACTTGCTGACTTACCAATACATATTCTACGCATGTTTTACAGCAATGTGTGCAGATGAATGTGCCACCAGTGCGGTTGCAAAAATTATTGTGAAGAGGGGACAGACTTAGGCAGTGGTAAACATAAGTCATTCAAAGTACGATTTGGAGTAGATAAGTAGAAATGGTGAGTATTACCACTATGTTAAACTAAAAAAATATTACTTAGTGGTTAAATACTTGGTTAGCTTGTCAGACTATAGAGACTTCTATATACATAAACAAAACATATTAAAATCTCAATTTGAAAATTGTAAACTGGTCTCGAATCTTGTCCAGTGCGTTCCAATTAAGCGATATTTAGCTGCTCATTTAATTTGAAAATCTCATCCAGTAGATATATGAGCACTCGCAATTCTGTGGACATTGTTTTGCCAAGCTTCCGAAGGTAAGATCTCAGTGATAAGTCCCCAATTATATTCGTTACCATATTACTCAATTTCCTCCTTCCTAAAAGTAGTTTATTTTGGGCTGTCCACTAGCCACACGACCTTATTAATATTATGATGCGCTCTATACTGGTGATCTCTGAGACCTGAGGGATTCCTCTAACATCCATTACTTCAAACAGCATTTATAACACGTTTCCAGTGCAGACTAACGGGCCTACTCGTCATATTTTCTTGTTCCCGTATATACCTATTTGTCTGGATACCCAAATGATTTATTTAGATGACCTTACGCAGTGATACTTCCTACGAAAGCAGAGTTAATAGAGTTTGATTTTGGTTCGTCGAGAGAGGACTTTACTTTTCAATTGTCTACTCAGTCCATAGTAGCATCTGTTAGCAAGAGGAATTCTGTGTTGTATTTTAAGGCTGACATTGTTCTTGTTGTTGGCTGGCTCAAATCAGTTTCTTAGCGATTGGCTTTAGTCTTTCAGACAGTACACTCGATAGAATCTTATATACGATATTGAGGAGTGGAAATTGGCGCAGATTGTGGATTGTCCAATCGTCGGGCATGATTTCGTCCTGCAGAAGCTGATGCTTGGACGTTATCAGTTCTTCGCCGTCGTATTTGAATAGCTCAGCCGGCAATCGGCCTCCAGCGCTCCGTTGTTCCTCAAGCGGGTAATTACTATTCGGACTTCTTTATGGTCGACCAATGGAACATCTGTTCCATCGTCATCGATTGTGGTACCGGGTTCGCCATCTCCTGGTGTTATGTTATCATTGCCATTCAGCAGGCTGGAGTAGTGTTCCCTCCACAAATTCAGTCTAATCTGGGCATCGACCGATAGATAACCTCTGGGGGTCCTACAAGCGTGTGCTCCGGTCTTCAAACCTTATGTTAGTCGTCGAATATTTTCGTAGATTTTTCTGTTTTATATCCAAAGCGGCACGACAATCCTCGTCGTACCAGCTGTTCTATCGACTAAGGTATCGTATTTGAAAATATCATAAAAAGAGAGATGATAGGGGGAAGTGAACGAAACTGCTGCTCTAGAACTGTCAGATTAAATTTCAAATTTAAGATCCGCATTTAATAGCTTCATGTAAGGAAGTTACTTGCCGATATTGCATTTTTTCTTAATTTTATAAATTCTATATAACTTTGCAGGAAACCCTCCTCTAATGCACACCCCTTTTTCTGGAACAACCACAACCATAGACTTTCGTTGTAGCTACACTATCTGCTAACTAACGAAGCATTTGATGAGTACGCGCAATGCGTTTAATATGCATGGCCCACCCTAAGCTACTTTTGAAGCTTTTGCATCGTTTAATATACGAGAAGCTGAGCAACGGAGCAGTGTGCGTTCAAATCCCTGCTTAGCCCCGGCAACCTTGCATAGGCACTCTGTGCCGGAACGAATATTTCGGTGCTGTCGGGTAGAATATGGCACATGGCATACTAGTACGAAAAACACTTGTACGAAAATTAAATGCGTATTCCAGTGTAATGTTTGTTCGAGTATCTACTATGTAGTTGTGGCAAATGAGTGCGAAATGTGCGAGTGTATTTGGTTGTGTCGTTATGTAACATTTGCGCCGAACAGCTGCTGTTTTGAAATTTGTAAATACATTATGCAACAGCTCTTTCGGTTGCTTACTAAAATATCAAATTGGTTGCAGTTAGAATTTTCATAGAGCCTTCTTCAAATGCCAGGCAAATCCGCGCATTAAAAGCTGACTTTGAAATTGCCAATATGAAACGCTGAAATTAATATTTATGTGGCTAAGTGCACTACAGCAATTTCACTTGTAATTCGTATAGAATAATTATAAACGAAAGTAGTACATTTATTTCGAATTTTGAATTTTACCATTTACCACTCAGGCGGAATAATTTGGATGGCTGGTATTTTCATTCGGATAAGCTTTTTACTCAGAGAGCTTTTTAGCAGAGAGTTAGGTTAGGTTAGGTTTGTAGGCAGATCTCTGCAAAAACAGAAGATCTCACTTAGACAGCCTTTCGCTGTCCTTTGTGGTACCATTAAAACTCCCTGTGGATCAAAGACCTTTAAGATTCAGCAAAACGCTTGGAATCCGTTGAAAATTTCTTAAGACGGCTGATATCGATTCTAGCCAATTCGCTAGGATCGCCGAAAAAATGCCTTCCGAGGTGTTTCCCATTCCAACGTCAATGTAGCTAGGGTGCCCTGCCTTGCAAGCTTGCCCGTTATACAACGATTCTGCGGTGAAGCTATTGATAAGGATCTAAGACACTCCTTAACTAGCCCAGAGCGTACTGCAATCGATTCCAATGCCAGTATTGCCGCCCTCCAATTAGCTTCGATCCATCCGTGAAAAAGCTGACTGCACTTCTCCTCCATTGACTCCTTCCTTTCCACATAAACCTCGTAGGTACGTGTGTAAATAAAAAGCCTCTAGGGGACGGTTCCGCGGATGCCCCTGCTTGGGACCGATCATGTACCCAGCGTCTCAGAGTCTGACAGCGACCTTTGCCGCAGTGCACCTACCGGCGATATCAACAAGTGCTACATGTAAGATGGCATTTAGAGCCATTGTTCTTAGCGCTTACCAGAAAGTGCTCAAAGCTAATATTTATAAGTGTTTGCGTGTGGATCCTGAATTTCGTACTCCTTACAGAAATCATAACCGAATATATTAATATAAATAATGTCCAACATATTTACTGAGACCCTCATGTCCAGTATCTGGAACAATTTTTTGATGAGTGATGTCACATCACCTTCTTCTCCTTGACTGGCATAGACATCGCTTACGCGGTAATAGCCGAGTCCACAACAGCGCGCCAATCATCCCTCCTTTTGTCAGTTGGGCGCCAATTGGTGGTACCAAGTGAACCCAGGTCCTTCTCCACCTCCCTCTTTCTCGGCTTCCACCAACGGGTACTGCAACGAACACTGTCAGAACTGGAGCAATTTCGTCCATTCGAACAACATGACCTAGCCAGCGTAGCCGCTGCCTTTTTATTCGCCGAACTATGTCAATGTCGTCGAATAACACATACAGCTCATCATTCCATCGTCTGCGGTATTCGCCGTTGCCAATGTTTAAGGGACCGTAAATCTAAAGCAAAACCTTTCTCTCAAAAACTCATAGTGCCGTCTCTTCGATCACAATAAGGGTCTTGTAGAGTTTGGTTTTGTCTTTGTTTGTTGTTTTGTTCCAATGTAGTATTATTGCAAAGTTTTATTCCGATATCTTCATTCTTGTTTCTTGTATTTAAATTCATGATTCAAACGAATCAGGTAAAATATCCCCATGTCAGCCAGTTTCAACATCTAGCATCAGGATATCAATAGAACATAATGGAGCCCTTCTGTATCATCTCGTACATTTTTGGACGTATTTATAACCCGATTTCGCCAATTTTTGCATGACGAGCTGATGAAGGGAAAAATCCTAATATGAGTGGGACCTCGCCTACTTTTCGTAATATTTTTAACCACAGATATCATTCCTTATAATGTTTCTACGTTCTAAAGTAAGTTTTTAAAGTTTTATTATGGGCGTTGTTGTGGCAATTTTCTTGGAACATCTCGGCAGCCATACTTTAGTGGTACCATGCAAATTTGCCAGATTAGGCATTAGCCGCATCATGAAATTTGTGATAGGCTTAAAGCGCTTCGGCGATACGTAAGAGTCGTCTTTACGATCCATACCTAGGAGTCTTCTAGGTCTTAGTCCTCAATGGTTTGGCACTTTTAGCTGTCCATGCGGAATCCATCGCGAAGCCTGTCGCGAAGGCCAGCTTTTTTAACGCAACCTAACTTAACCCATGGCAATTTATAGCTTTTCGGTTAACGGCTGTTTGTGGTGGTAGCAATGGTCCGATTGCGCCCATCTGTAATATGAACCCTCTCATGGGTACCAAGGAACATTTGTACCAAGTTTCATTAAGATATCCAACGGGTGTATTTTATTCATTCCGAAAATCATCATTCATAATGTAAACGAAATTTTCTAAAAATACATACATATGTATGTATATGCAGCATAAAGGCAATTTGCACTGATTTTGATTTACGCCTTGCATATTTCCGGTTAAATTAGCGTAAAAACTAAATGCGCATGCTGAAAGGCCTCGTTTCCACCATTGAGTGAAGAGGTGGGGAAATTATAAAAAAGTGCTAACCTATTTCCGTTTATGTTATGCATACGTCACACACACTACTTACCCACTCACATATGTAAGTACAGCAAAGCTTAGCTCATTTATTTGCCCCCTTTCTCCACTTCTCCGGAAAAAAAATCAAATCACTTGTTGAAACTTGTCGCCTATGCTAGCTTTTTTCATAATTTAGCACAGCACACGAGACATCAACTGAAGATTTGTCTTACCTTCAACCTGCTCCCGCTCACCTCCCGCTATACTTATGTACCGTACCTTTATGTGGAAATTTGAGTATTGTAAATTATTTGAAAATGGTTGTCATTAATTTCATGCCTACCAAGTAAAAAGAGCGAATATATGCTTGAATATAAATAAAAATATATAAATATGCGTGTGAATGTGTGTTTGGAATTTAATGCGTGCAAAGGCATTAAGCATCCCTGCGTCAAAATCACTTAAGTATACGCAAATTCCGCTTTACGCATCGCAATCATCGTTAGTGTATATATACATGAGTGGACTGTAGGAAAATTAGTGACAATCTAACGTACCCAAATTTTCATCAATAAATAACAAATATGTAGCATCACTTTCTTATCTCTTCTCATCTCCCTCATCTCATCTCATCTCATCTCATCTCAACTCATCTCGTCTCATCTCATCTCATCTCATCTCATCTCATCTTATCTCATCTTATCTCATCTCATCTCGTCTCGTCTTGTCTCATCTCATCTCATCTCATCTCATCTCATCTCATCTCATCTCATCTCATCTCGTCTCGTCTCATCTCATCTGATCTCATCTCATCTTATCTCATCTTATCTCATCTCATCTCATCTCATCTTATCTCATCTCATCTCATCTCATCTCGTCTCATCTCATCTGATCTCATCTCATCTCGTCTCATCTCATCTGATCTCATCTGATCTCATCTCATCTTATCTCATCTCATCTCGTCTTGTCTCATCTCATCTCATCTCATGTCATCTCATCTCTCTCATCTCATCTCATCTCATCTCATCTCATCTCATCTCATCTTTCGAATTCAAAAGATATGACAAATGTCTTCTTATAAGTTCTATGGATCAAGTCTTCACTTGTGGACTATAATTTAGAATATGTTTTAATAAGTCTATATCATATCGGAACTAACAAATAAATCACCTTGGCCTATATACGAGTATTTAAATTTGAAAAAAGCTATCGTTTTATTGTCCGTGTAAGGAACATTGTGACCTCCAGAGCCCTCAAACAGTATTTATTTGGAAAACACTCTAAATAATCCTTACTTCTCAATCAAATCTCAACTTTCCTACAGGCCATGTGTATCCTTTAATACACGACCGCACACGCTGCGCTTTTTATGTGGCTTTAGCGTAGCTTTCAATTTTTATATATTTTTAATGTTAGCTTTTTGACCTTAACACATCGTGTGCAGCCGTAAGGATGTACTATATGTTATAAAATGGCATTAGCAGAGTGTGACAAATGCAATGTAACACATTCGTTTAAAATCTTGATTTATGTTACGAATTTGGACATTTAAATTAAAAAAGATAGGAGGTATTACGTTTTGGCCTAATTTTTAGTGTTGTCTGTAAAAGAACGCCATATTTTCTTGAAAAAATAGTTACCATATTTCTAAATCAAATTCTCAAACAGCATAATGTTTATAATTATGATTCTTGATTGTGAAATCTGATTGTCTCATTACGAAATTGAGTAATTACCTTTTCGCACAGGAGTTAATTGATCAATTAACCGGCCTTTGCTAGATTAAAGCGCGGATTTAGATCGATTTACCATACAAAATACAATTCTAATTGTTCTACATTAATTTTTAATCGAATTTTTTTGAAAATTGTATGCAACTTATGGTAGCTGTCCAAGCAGGACAGCTGTTGTTATACATAAAATAGCAATAAGCTGATGAAACTGAAAAACTTTTTATGAACAGCAAAAAGAAAAATGTATAAAAACACATCGTTATTCGAGTAGCCTACTGCGCGAAGTACAAAAATTGGTTTCTCAATTATAATCTTGAAAGTATTTGGACGCAACATCCTATAACCTGTGCCCTGCTGACCTAACAATAATCGTTACTTAAAAGATCTTTTGACATTTATTACCCTACTTACATGTGTCAATAAATAATTACACATTTCCACATAAAAATCTAGAATTATGGCATATAAGAAGCTTCACTATTAATCACGTTCCATTACTTATACCCACATCAACATTTTGTTATATTTATAATAATTTTTCACAATAATTGCCCGAGCTTCCCCTCGTCTTGAATTAGTCAAATCCAACATCATAGAGGCGACTACTTTCGAAAATTGTACTTGATACCAAGGAATGCCGTGTGATTGTACGTTTCCTTAACCAATATACCACTTCTAAGGTCTAGGGCAGCTGGGAATTCAATTCCAACTCATCCGCCTTTTAGTTTCCTTCTATGCCTTTATGACCGGGTACCCAGATGATATTAATCGAGTTTAATCCTGTCTATTTATTGCGGTTTTGCATAATCTAACGCAGTGAGACTTCGTTTTAGAAGAGCAGATATCATCAATTATCGTTTGGTTATTGGATTTCGCCATTGGTACTATCGATATATTTAGTTCGAGTTCTGTGACAAACTGTAGTATGATACCATGTTCCAATACTTTTATCAGACTAGCTGTGGAAGCTGCATCATATTTCAATGGAATGTGTAATGACCGGATATCGATAACCTCTAGAGCCTTTGTTAAAGTAGTTTTCATAGCAAATCCTCACTTGGAGGTCCTTCTGCAGGAGTTGCATATTTGACCAAATCTATTAAAGAGATATACAATTAATCTGATGGAATTTAATATTGCCCTATATGAGAAATATGCCGCTTTTGTCAAACATGGTTTAAGAATTGAACGTGTAGTTGCTGATATAGGGGACTTCATCTAAATTTTTGAACCACAGATAACCACATCCTACCACTTCTAATGGCTTGAGCTTTCAAAGTTTTTGACTATTTTACCCAAATCCCTATCATACAGTTTTTTTATTTAAATTTAAGCTCGTCTTTAAACGAAAATAAAGTGTGAATGATACTGACTATACGAAATATATAAAACTTTTTTTGACTGAGCATTGCCTTTCCTAACTGAAGCTCTCTTAACATTTAAAATCATCAAGTTTCCTAAGAGGTTTTTATAAGAGAAGATATAAATATTTTATATATACATATACATACGTATATGTATAACTGGTTGAACCTAATACATGTACTTAATCGAAACTCCCAAACAGCAGACACTTTTTAAAGCTTTATAATATTTTATTGCTATTTTTATGGGAGTTTTATGAGCTTCACATGCGCGATATGTGGATGTTGCTCACAACGAATGTGAGGTTAAAAGCTGAAGTTGATGGCTTACTTAAAGACGAAATCAAACTCACACAAGTGAGGACTGGGCTGAGGTCGAGGGATAACTTTATGATTTTCCATCAAATTTAGAGCCACTTGCGCTACAATTTAAAGGTTTCCATAATTATTATGCCTTATCGAAGGTGATTGTTTCAAATTAGTGTACGATTTTGGTAAACATCCGATACATCAACTAATAGCCTTTTCACACAGCCAAATTAATTTAATACATAAAGATTTTAATTGTGACAGTTTTTGCTTTCTCACAGCCGGCTTCTCGATTAACGATGTTCATCAGCTGATTGCTATTTTATCAATAACCACAGCGAAATTTACAGCGTGGACAACAAGCCGCAGAGTTGAATTTCATTTTCAACTCGATTTGTTTGCGATTAAAAATTAATGTAGAAAATTTAAATTTTTATTTTGTATGGTAAATCGATATCAATCAGCGCTTTAATCGAGCCAGGGCCGGTTAATTGTTTAATTAACTCCCGTGCGACAAGGCTATAAGAACCGATATCATAAACCGTTTCATTCAAAAATGCATTTTTCCTGTTGTCGGAAGAAAATAAAAATGATTACATAAATATCCTCAGTTTCTTGACTGAACCAACTAACAGCTACAGAACTTTAATTTTACCTAACTCAATCCATATAATTTTCTATTCATATTAAAGCTAATTACAAAGAACAAACTTAAAACAACTTTTATCTCTCGTAAAACATGAGGTTACAATTCAAATGAAAAGAAATATTTTCGCGCAATTTACAGCAGGTAAGTAAAAAGTTTACTTCCATAAAGTCCAATGTGTTTAATAACATTAGCTGTAAAAGTTAAATTGTTAATTTTCTCAGGTTGCGTCCGGGAAAACAACCGGTGTATTCTTTTATGAATATTTTCTTAACTGTCATACTGTTACCTTCCATACTTTATACGCTGAACATATTTTAATAAAACTGTAACAACCCGGTTGTCTTCCCTTAATACTCTCTGAGTTGGAAGACTAAAATCAGAAAAAGAAAAGGAGGAAAAAGGAGGAAGTTATCAACAAAGATAAGCTACAGTATCCTGCTTTTTATGTACCTACACTGAAACTATGGAAAATATTAACCGGTTACGGGACCCAGGTTCTTATATTAGTATTTAGGTCCTTCAAATGTTGAAGGAGCCTGACCGTAAGCGACCGCACTTATGTCATCATTAAGCCTATCGTGCTCCCCAGAAGTACCCTAAAAAGCGTCACCTAAACACGGTCGATTTGACGATAATTCTATATTTTTTCGATCCCAGCTGCCCAATTTCTCTCCGCGATTCTACTATATCAAATCTCTGCAGATGGCCTCTTAGAGGTAGGTGCCCCGTGATTATCCTTGAAATCCTCTTTTACTCAAAATTAAAAGTTTTTTGGTCTGTCCACAGTCTTTCATGACCTGAGCTGTTCCTCTAGCAATCATTTCCTTAGGCAGAATTTGAGCGTAATGAAAGGTCTAGGGCAGCTTAAGGAGCTGCGTTCCCAACGAGGCCAACTCATAACTTAGTACTTACCAATCCTAACAGGGTTAGATAGTCGAAAGGGCAGCCCTTGAGCGGGTCAACGCCGGTAACGTAGAACCGGCTGTTGTGGCCAACTCATGTGCCTTTTCCTTCCTTCTATACCTATATGACCGGATAAACAAATAATATTAACCGAGTTTACCCCTGTCTATTGATCGACTCTTTACATAATCTAACGCAGAGAGGCTTCGTGTTGGAGAAGTGGATAGCGCCAATTACAGTTTGGCTATTGGTGGAAGCCTTCTTGGTGCATACTGTTCGTCCAACGGCATGAAATACCGAATGCATGAAATACGAAGCCTGCTCCAGTACATATTTCACCTTTCGATCCATCGGTGCATACACGCCATTGGTACTATCGATATAGTCCGTGTTCTGGGACAAAATGTAGACCATTTTAGCTGACTAGCTGTGAAAGCTACATCATATTTCACTTGAATGTGTAATGACTGCATATCTAGTATAACCTCTAGAGCCTTTGTTAAAGTATTATAGTTTTCATAGCGCTGGTTTTCCTAGGAAACAGACCCTTTCCTTTGGACTGAGCAGGCAATTAAAAAGTAAAGTCCTCTCTCGACGAACCAAAATCTAACTCTACAAGTTGCTTATCATTCCCGTCCTACTTTATGGTTCAGAAGCTTGAACGATGTCAATATCCAATGAGACGACACTAGGAGTTTTCGAGAGGAAAATCAGACGCAAGATTTATGGTCCTCAGAACATTGGCAACGGCGAATATCGCAGACGATGGAACGATGAGCTGTACGAGTGAGTTATACGACAACATTGATATATTATAGTCCAGCGAATGGACGAAAACACTCCAGCTTTGAAAGTGTTCGATGCGTTACCTGAAATCTGTAGTGTTTTTCAAGCACAGGTGCAGACACCAAAATAGCGGGTGATGAATTACTCCGAAGTGTAGCCTCCTTCATGAAGGTGAGTATCCACTCAAAGCTAATTAAGTAGTGTTTTGCGAGATCATTTTGGCCTAAAGTAGAACGTAAGAGATCGGCAGAACTACGTGCACTCTAAAGGGTTCACCTTGCCGCAATAGTGGGAGTACTCACTGGCTACTGCGGAATGCGCATTCTTGCGATGAAGCTTGGAATACTGCCGGAAGCAAACTGCCATAGCTATATTGAAGAAGCCGACGTAGGAACCCCAAGTCATTTCCTCTTACATTGTCCAGCGTTCGCAAGACTGAGGTTGGAACATCTCGGCAGCTATACTTTTGGCTACTAAGCGAACTTGCCGGAAGGGTCTTCTTTGTAATCCAGATTTAGGAGTCTTCTGGCATAACATGGACCGATACCTTCGGCAGTCAAAGTGGGATCCATCGTGACACCTGTCGCGTGGATCTGCCTTTGAGCCTAACCTAAGAACTTTTGAACCGTGATGTTTATTAATAATTTTACCAAAGAACTCAACAGTGCCCGTCCAAGAATACCAAATAATATATTCCAATCTAAGTTTTTAAAAATTATCCCTTTTATTTTTTGATAACTGTAAATTCACCTACTTTCCACTGAGATCCTCTGATCCAAAATTGAGTTTTTAAACTCAAGCTTAGGAGTTTAAAAATTTTCGGTTAACGGAATTTTTTAGGGCAACCTCCTCAGAGTACCAAAGAAAATGTGTACCGAGTTTCATCAGGATATCTCCGTTCTTACTCAAACTATAGCTTAAACAGACAGAAGGATTGACAGACTCGTTTCTGTAATTTAAATGATATCGTCATGCTGGTAATATTAATATATATATACATATTTAGAATTTACAAATAACCGTGAGGTGATAAATATTAGTCACTCCCTTAATATACCACTTCTTATATAATATTATATTCCGTCTGAATGCGCGGGCTTAATATTCTATTTCTTTCAGTTATAACTGCAGTTCGATTAGTTAAGACTGCTGGTTTTTCGCCATCTAGCGGTAAAAGTGTAAGCTGAAACAGGGTGAAAGGAAACTAAAATCTGAAGGCTGTCAGAACTTGACTAAATTAATTTTTTTTATTTCAATATTTTATTACAATTTAGGTTATAAATTTATTGGTTTTATAACTTGGTTCGCTATTTATAATTATCTTTCAAAATAGAGATTTTCTATAAGTTTTAGTGAAATTATATGTTCACCCAAGAAACCATTGTCAATTTGCCGGCAAACTAACCTAAAAACACAACACCGTTTCGAGACTCGTAAAATAACCGCACTGTTGCTTTTGTTGATGGAGCCAGCTGAAACTATTAATAATATATTTTTAAATTTTCTTTTAATGCACATGCCACTATTAACATTAACTTATTAGAAAAACAAAATGCAAATTAAAATATAATGAAAATTCTAACTCTTATGCGCTTTAAATATCAATAAAGATTTTAATTTAGCAAAAAATATATTCTTTATACGCTCATAAATATGGTAGCACTACGGCACATACCACGAGCAAACCACGAGAGCCGCACGCACACATTCTCGTTACGTATTGACATTTGTGACAGCTCGAGGAAAAGAAGATGAAATCTTCGAATATATTTTTGTGATACATTTAATAAAGTTTTTTTGGTTAAACTATTCATATTGTTTTTATGAAATTGATAAGTGCCGGCTTAAATTTCATACACAAGTGAAAACTAGTTGACCAACTTCAAGATTTCGCCAATAAAACGATATTGAAAAACAGGCGGTGCACGACGGCCCCTGAGTGCTGTGAGCTAAAAGAGAGTAGTGTATTGCATGCAGTGTGCCGACTTTGCATGCGGCTGCTGTGCCATAAGAGCCCCAACCACGAGCAGCTGTCAAACGGGAGCAGAAAATTCTCGCACAAATTGCTGGTGAAAGAACGGCATGCACTTGCGGCTACCTGCAGTACGGACGTATATAAGTATTGAAAGTTACATTTGGATTACGCGATTTAACGTTATACGGCTGCCGTACAATATTACTTTATAAAATATCGCTAATATATCAATAGTTTTATTGTTTGTTGCAAACGCTAACTAACCGTAACTACACCACCAACTGCCAGTCCAAGCTGACACCACAATTGTTGCAAACATGGATGTCTATGATGTTAGTGACGATCTTGTCAAGAAGCTGAATGATTGGAAGCTCATTAGCATTATATCGGGGAAATTTAATGAGCTGAAAGAAAACTATTCTAAAGTTAACTTTGTTGAACATGTACTGATCGATTTTAAATATATTGACAAAATAGTGTTAAATAACAAACTGCGCGAGGAGAAATGCGACAAAAAGAGTTCCGAATTTCGTATGCTGGGCAACGAGCAGTTTTCGCTGAAAAATCGCAAATATTTTCAAGTAAGAAATCATTATTTATATTTAGCTTAAATATTAATAAACCCATTTTTTAGGCGTTGGAGCTATACAATAAAAGTATTTGCTATTCTGAGCCGGGTTCAGAGAATCTCTCTATCGGATACGCTAATCGTTCTGCGGTGCTTTTTGAATGGAAACGTTTTCGTGAGTGTCTAGTTAATATTGAACTAGCACGTAAAGCTAATTATCCAGAACGTTTAATGCATAAACTCGATAAACGCGAAAATGACTGTCGCCAATTACTGGCAAAGCAAGCACCCGATGTTCAGCCCTACGAATTTCAGATGTCTTTTGAACCACACCGTAAAGTACCCATCATTGCGGATTGTCTCGAAATGCAATATACCGAAGATGAGGGACGTTTTATCACCACGAAACGTGATCTGGTCGTAGGTGACCTTGTCGCCACAGAAGAACCATTTTGTTCAACACTCTTGCCACCGATGCGGTACATACGTTGTGCCACCTGCAAAGTGGAAAACTACTTATCACTTATACCCTGTGAGAGCTGTTGCTCGGTCATGTTCTGTTCGGAGAAATGTCGCGATCGTGCTGTTGCAACTTTTCATAAATACGAATGCCCCATCATCGATCTACTACATAATATGTTCAACAAAATTCATTGCATCGCGTTGCGCGTGTGCTTGTCTGCAATTGAAATCTTTCCCACCATTGAAGAGTTGATGGCGTTCTGTGAGGATCCGGATAATCAAAATAAGTCTGCATTCGATTTGGACTTTACGAATTTCACACCACGTGAACACTATCGCGCCATACATGGACTAGTGACGAATCAACATTTACGTTCCGTATCGGATCTATTTCAGCGCTCAGTGGTGTGCGCTGTACTGAAGCATTTTGTTATCGACTATACGCCTTTAAAAGAATACCTAGGTGGTGAAGAGGGCGAAAACTTTTTCACTGAACTGCTATTCAGACATCTACAGACATCACCATCCAACATGCACGGTATCGACTTGGTAGAGCAAGTGAATGAGACAAAGGATGATACAACACATTCATCGGGTGCTTTTGCCTTCCTGTCTCTGCTTAATCATTCGTGTGCACCGAATACACTACGCGTGTACCAGGGCACAAAGGCATATCTATTTGTCTTCCGTCCAATACCTGCCGGCGGAGTGCTGTATGACACTTATGGGTGAGTATGCATTTAATTTTATTAAAACTATTTGTATTAAATATATTTTTTTGAACGCTTTTGTGTAGTGCACATTTTGCCGTTTCACCAAGAACGCAGCGTATACAAAGACTCTCCATGCAATATCGTTTCACCTGCAAATGCGAAGCCTGCGTAAACGACTACCCCAGCTATGGGAATCTGCAACCGAAAATGTTCGTGCCCTATGTGAATGACGAGACGGACAATGACAGTCTGATACGTTATGACTACGACTTCGCATTGGATAAATACCGTAAATATTGTGAATTCCTGACGAAACATGCGAACGATTATCCCTGCGCCCAAATCAGCTCTGCAGAGGAATGCTTAAAAATGGCATTGCATATACTCGTCGATGCAGTGCCGTTAAAGGCTAAAATGTAAACGGTCTCAAGCCACCAGTATCACACAAACACACATCTAGCCACAAGCACGCAACATGTGTACGCTTGCGAAAAAGTCAAATTTTGTTTTGTTTTTATTTTAATTTTAATTTTTTTTTTATTTTTCAATTGCATTATACATCTTCGAACATAACATCAACAATCACACATGCACACACACATAAGGATGCGTTTGCATATATTTAATATAAATCGACGTTTAAATGTTGCCATAAATGATGAAATCGTTGTGGTGATTATGATTTTCGGCTAAACAATCGGTTTTTGTAGTGTTATAGTTTTTTCGTACTAGTACGTGACGAGTATTAATGGAAAAACAAAGCAATTTATTTGGAGCTCAAAGTGTTGCACATTCAATGGCATTATTGCATAACAACAACCGACACTCTGGGAAGCATTAGTGTGGCAGCGGCGATTTTAACACCTTTTTGGTGTGGCCACACGGAAGTGCGCGCATAAAAACCATATCCAATTGCAAAGAAATAATTGTTACAACTTTTCACTTTCATACATTTGTGTATAAACAAAAACAAAAATATTTGTGTGCAGTGGTATGTAGGTATATGAAATTAAAAAAAAAAACTAAAACAAAACAAAAAGGAAAGTGTATTCGTTTTTGCGGCATTTTGCAATTTAACGCCAACAAACACAACAAATGTTTTATAATATTAACATACATATACATAAAACAAATTCATTTAGGCTTAATTACAAACGTGCATCTGCTGCTGAACTACAACTAACGAAAAAGCTTTTTGTGTATATTTTCCGTGCAGTGAAACAAGTGAAAGTGTAAGAAAAAAAATAATTTGCAATTATTAAAATAGAGACGTGTTTATTTGATTTAGTAACATTATTTTTTGCAATACGCGAGTGATTGTTGACCTACATATAAAGTATGTATACAAAAATTAAAAAAAAAATTGTTTATTTGATATAAAAAAAGAGATTTGAATGACTTTCGTAAACTATGTAAAAAGTATTTAATTGCAATATACGCGTTTTGCACGTAATATTTATACTTTTTGAATTGTAGAAAATGTGGAAATTTAACGGTTTTTCTTCTATGAACAATTTTATTAGCATAGTATTTAAGCCGAAAACTGATATTAACCTAGCTTACAAACTCAACAAGAATATTTTTGAATTATTTACGCGCGTTTGTAGGCAATAGACAATACAGGCAATTTTCTATACCGTATAAGTGTTACATATTTCTCACAACTCGAAACAAATTGTAATATTAATTTCATGCAAGTAATGGTAAAATGACTGAAAATACACACAAAAGGTTTCTTAACGATTTCTAAACAATTCGTGTATAAATGAAAACACTTTATTTTTAAATCTATATAATTTCTAGTTTTTATTATGCTTAAATATTTTCAATACATTTAGTGCACAACACATTGTGCTTTCTTCAATTTTGTTTTCATTTTTTTTAATTTTCTTTGTTTTTAACAAACCATGTAATTTCTAATTTATTCTAAAGCATTTTATTGTATGTTAAAGCAGTTAAAGAGTTATAAAAACAAAACAAAACAAACAAAAAAGAAAACAAAAACAAAACGAATATTAAGTAAAGAAAAGAGCAACAACACTAACTTCACAAAGCAAACCCAAAATGAAAACGAAAAATAAAATAAAATTTATTTTAATAGATGAAACTAACAGCGCATAATAGACGCTTGTTTTTGTTTTTACTCACACACAAACACACATACATGCATATGTATGTATGTATGTTTTTTTGTAAGTATTTGCTGAAACCATTGTTGCACTTGCCACACTTTGTTCACCTACAGTATTTGACTATATAAATCGAGCAAATCACGATTGAGTCCCAAAGCGCCGGCACGTCCACCGTCCGCATTGCGATTATACACCGCCGGCAATTGCACGAATTCGCCTTGCGCGCGTCGCTTTGGCGCCAACATCGATGAGGAATCGGGCAATATCTCACTGCTGCCAATAGCACCAACAAAATCACTATCACTTGCAAAGTCTTTCTCAACTGTATCCGGCGCGTGTTTGCGCTCAACGCCGCCGCTATTTGTGGTCGTCGCTTCATTCACGTCCAAATCGAAAAATAAAATATTGCATTGTTGCAAATTCTGTTCGAATTGTTTCTGAAAACTATGCGCATCAATAGGTTGCAGGTCTTCATTATCGTTTTGTGGCAAATTCAGCAGCTCCGCCAGCGGATCGACATTTTGTCTCGTCGTCTCTTTTCGCAGCGTTTCCGCATTCTCCACACTCTTCACATACACATTCTCACCGACGCTTTCGACGAACTCCTTGTAATAGCTTGCCTCTACGGCACGCACGAAAGTGCCATCTAAACTCTGGAAACCGAGGCGTATGAGTAATGATATTTTCGTATTGAAACACTGTAGCCATGCTTTGTTCGTTTGATAGACGCCCCATTGACCGTCATCACTTAGTACATTCCAGAAATCGAGCAGCACATTCTTGGTGAAGTCAACAAGCATAGTGCGTTGTGCATCGGGTCGCAGCCGACTGATCGCGTCCAAGTGTCTGAAAGTTATATCGAGTAGATCTTGTGGATTTTTCGAGATGTAAAGTTGCCATTTGTAGATCATTGTCATAAGATTCCATAATTTATCCATGGAGCTTTTGTCCAGACGCATGATTGATGAGGTCGCAATGTCATTCAGCATGTATTTACAATGATCTACGGTAAGTAACTGTGAATTGTTGTGCGTCGAACCAACTATGAGGGAATCGATGAACTTCGGCTCGAGTAAGACAACGGTAACATCGTGAATAACTGCAAAGAGGGTAGTGGAAATTAAATTTTGTAATTAATTATGATTACAATGATAGTTGATTCTATATATTCGAAAATATATCAATGTTTATTATATTTGAGAAGACCAATTGTAAAAGATTTTTCATTAAACCATAAAACCTTCATGTTGTTGTTGTAGTGGTTACTCAGACCTACCTGAAACGACAAGCCTAGCCTAATTGTCTTCGAAGTCATCTAACGGGAGGTCCAGGAAACGAGCTGTTTCGATAGGGTCGGACCAAAGGGAAAGTGGTGTTAGATGAGTAGGATGCAAAGAGGTGGTTAGTGTCATTTGGGGACTCTTTGCATGTAGGACATATGTTGAGTATGCCAGGGTCTAGCCTGGATAGGTAGGAGTTTAGTCTGCTACAGTATCCAGAACGAAGTTGCGCAAGGGTCTCACTTGTTTCGCGAGGCGAAGTGTTGTTTCTCCAAGTACGCCATTCACGGGGAGAGAGTCAATGAAGGTGTTATTAGCTCCTCTGTGAATGGTGTTCAGTGCTTGTCTATTGTTAATCGCATCCGAAGTCCTGTCGGTATAGTCTTTTAGGTCGTCGACGCATTTCAAGAAGGTACTCATGATAGCTCTGGGAGGCAGTTCGGCTTCCAGTAGGTAACTGCAGGGACGATTTCTGCGTTATCTTCCCCATCTGCGTCCTACTGCATCCAGGCGACCATATTGGGGCTGCGTAGTTTAGGACCAGCCGATTGCCTGGTAAGTTGCCAACAACCTTTCTTTGTATTTACCCCAGGTGATACCGGCTAGCGACGTGAGGATTTTGTTGCGGCTCTGTACCTTGGTTATAATCGCGGTCGTGTGGAGAGTAAAGGAGTACAGGCTATCCAATGTAACACCCAAAATTTTGGGGTTATTAACCGTCGGAATTCTAATACCATCGACTGAAATGTTTAGGTCTAGACTGTACTCCTTCGTCCAATTAATGAATAGGGTCGCTGTAGATTTGGTAGGGGGAGTCTTAGGCTCCTAGGAGTGAAGAACCGAGCTGATATAGAAACGAAGAGATATTGTTCGTTCTTTCTCAAATTGAGACTATAAGACCTTTTTATGATTTCTTCAGCAAATATTTTCGGATCCTATGAGATCGTCATCGTGTGAAATCATCGCCTTCATTTTGGTTCTCTGATGACCTCAAACCTATTTTATTTAGCCACGGAGTTCGGCTTCAGCTAAAATTCTCAAAAAAGTAGTTAAGGACTTCAGAACTCGGTACTAATAGCTCTATAACGTATAATTCCAGGTATTTTTGATACAATTGGAGCAATTAACAATGAGTATAAGAACATCTGTTAAAATATACAAACGTGGTTGTAAATACATATAAAATGCAGAGCAAAAACTAACGGTATATAATAATATAGCAATGAAATGCAATTATCCTTGCGGCAAATGCATTAAGCCGCTTGACCGCTCACTGCAAGGAGCTAAAATTGTTACAATACTACAAACTTGAATAAATACATAAGTATGCTATAAGGAAGTCCTGGCAGCGACACAAAGCCTTAGTGGTGAACAAATTGGCACGTTCGCGTGTTTGCCGTTATCGTAAAGAGTGTGGGCCGATGGAAATAAAAATCAGAGCAAATTAATTCGAAAATGAAAAAATAGACAAAATGCTAGTGGTACCGCAAGTAATACTTTCGCATAGTAAAGAAACTGAAACAGATTTAAAATATCCGAAATGGGTGGTACCAATGTTTTAGACACAATATTTTGAGGCGAAAATAGGTATTGTCGCCAAAACATCACAACTAATCAACTAAGGGAATTCCAACGACCTTAACAGCGATCTAGGACTGCCAAGGAAGATTTAAGAATAAAATTCCTACTAAAATCCAACACAAAATACTGAAATATATTAAATAAGTACCTGGCTATTGACTATACTATACTATAGTCATTGACTATGCTATACTATAGTATACTATAAATACTGGAGTATCTGCTCAGGAAGGTTCGGGTCGATTTCACTGTTGTTTTTCTTTTGTCAACGTTTTTGTACTCTCGCAACAAAAGTTGCTAAAGAGAGTATTATAGTTTTGTTCACATAACGGTTGTTTGTAACACCCAAAACTAAACGAGTTAGATATAGGGTTATATATACCAAAGTAATCAGGGTGAAGAGTGGTTTTCAAATCCGAATGTCTGTCTGTCCGTCCGTCTGTGCAAGCTGTAACTTGCAAACCAATAGAGCTATATAAACCAGTCGTTTTTTTTAGCCATTTCCTTATACAGTCCAAAAATGACATAAATCGGATAATAACCACGCCCTCTTCCCATACAAAGGTTAGGTTGAAAATTACTAAACTCACTAACCAAAAACGTCAGAAACACTAAATTTCACATAAGAAATGGCAGATGGAAGCTACACTCAGATTTTTTTACAAAATGGAAAATGGGCGTGGCGTCGCCCACTTATGGGTCAAAAACCATAACTCAGGAACTACTCGACCGATTTCAATGAAACTTGGTATGTGATAGTTTCCTTACATCCCAATGATATGTTGTCGCTTCACAACCACGCCTACTTCCTATATACCAAAACTTTGAAGACGATCTGAATCGTTTACTTTACAATATATAAAGTAAGTACTAGTGAAGATATCGGTGAGGAGCTTTGCAAAAATACTATGTTTATAGTGTGGCAGCCCCATTCTAAAAATCGCCGAAATCGGACCATAGGTTTTTAAGGCCCCATATATTGAACACGAGGGCCTCGGTGCTTCTAACCTAATATTATGGTTTCCAACTTTCAATGGACTTTATACAATATATATGACGAATATGTGGGTTAAATTGTATATTGTATAATATTAATAAAGTTAAATAAATAAATTGCGAGAGTATAAAATGTTCGGTTACACCCGAACTTAGCTCTTCCTTACTTGTTCATTCTTGTTTTCTTACGACCATCTTCGGACACTTAAGAGGCGCTAGCAGCACTTTCTCAGTATTTGCAATGAGAATGACGCATATGGTCAAAAGGACAAGCAGCTTGTGGACGACTGCATTTATAATCTGGTCATTAAATGCATACATATTTATATGTATGTGTGTGTGTGTGTGTGTGAGTAACTGCGCGTGTGTTTTACCATGGATAATAATATGGGTTAATATTTTGTGTCATATGCCCACAGTACAAACACACATAAATGGTTGTACTTGTTGTTTAATGTTGGCATAAATGACACCGCACAACCACAACAACAACCACAAACTAATAAAATTTGTTGCTATTGCAAATATTATTGCTTTTAATACATTTAGTATATATGTATGTTGTTATGCTTTGTTGTTGCTGTTGTTATGCGTGTTGTACTACAAATGTGAACATATGTAACGAAATTATATCGGCAAATATTTGTGCGACACTAACACTACTAGATACCGAACGAAAGGGAATCAGTGCCACTGCTAAATGGGCTGGTAAACAAAAGCCCTCCAAGTGAACTTGAAGTGCTGAATTATCGTTGGTCGGTTTAATTCGAAAACTAAACAAACCGAAAATGCCATTGCAATAAAATCAAAATCTAAAGTCACAACAACAACAACCGACCGACAGCGAATTGTGCGCAGCAGCGTGCAATTGAATTTCGAAATTGTAGCAACAAATAGTGAAACTTCACAGGTAGTCACAGGTAAATGCGTGCCTAAGTATATGCAAGCGCTGTTCTTATTTTATTAATGTACATATGTACATACACTGTTGAATGAAAGTATGAATACATAGAGTATGTTTGCAATGAACGCTTTTATTTTACAATATATCGCTTATAGACACTATATATCCTCACAAAGAGTGGTCTAACAAAGTCAATTCAAATGACCTATAAATGATTGTATAATAACCCTAATTCTCGCTATAATTCGGTCATTAACCCAATAAAGGTTGACTGTGATTTTACTTGGAAAAACTAAAGCTACAAATCACTCCTCTTTGTACCTTATAAAATAGAAAAGCCTCTTCGAAACACTGTAGAAAACTTATTATCTTCGAATCACCCAACAAAAAAAAAATAAAACAAGTAAGGAAGGGCTAAGTTCGGGCGTAACCGAACATTTTATACTCTCGCAATTTATTTATTTAACTTTATTTATATTATATAATACACAATTTGACCCACATATTCGTCATATATATTGTATAAAGTCCATTGAAAGTTGGAAACCATAATATTAGGTTAGAAGCACCGAGGCCCTCGTGTTCAATATATGGGGCCTTAAAAACCGATGGTCCGATTTCGGCGATTTTTAGAATGGTGCTGCCACACTATTAACATAGTATTTGAGCAAAGTTCTGCACCGATATCTTCACTAGTACTTACTTTATATATTGTAAAGTAAACGATTCAGATCGTCTTCAAAGTTCTGGTATATAGGAAGTAGGCGTGGTTGTGAAGCGACAACATATCATTGGGATGTAAGGAAACTATCACAAACCAAGTTTCATTGAAATCGGTCGAGTAGTTCCTGAGATATGGTTTTTGACCCATAAGTGGGCGACGCTACGCCCATTTTCCGTTTTGTAAACAAATCTGAGTATTTAGTGTTTCTAACGTTTTTCGTTAGTGAGTTAACCCACTTTTAGTAATTTTCAACCTAACTTTTGTATGGGAGGTGGGCGTAGTTATGATCCGATTTCTTTCATTTTTGGACTGTATTAAGAAGTGGCTAAAAAAACGACTGCAGAAAGTTTAGTTTATATAGCTCTATTGGTTTGCGAGATATATACAAAAAACTTAGTAGGGGGCGGAGCCACGCCCACTTCCCCAAAAAAATTACATCCAAATATGCCCCTTTCTAGTGCGATCCTTCATACCAAATTTTATTTCCATAGCTTTATTTATGGCTTTGTTATGACACTTTATGTGTTTTCGGTTTTCGCCATTTTGTGGGCGAGGCAGTGGTCCGATTTTGCTCGAAAGCAACCTTCTTATGGTGCCAAGAAATAAGTGTGCCAAGTTTCATCAAGATATCTTAATTTTTACTCAAGTTACAGCTTGCACAGACGGACGGACGGACGGACAGACAGACATTCGGATTTGAACTCCACTCTTCACCCTGATCACTTTGGTATATATAACCCTATATCTAACTCGTTTAGTTTTGGGTGTTACAAACAACCGTTATGTGAACAAAACTATAATACTCTCTTTAGCAACATTTGTTGCGAGAGTATAAAAAGATAATCTTTTAAGTGAGCTTAATGCAATACTTCTAAAATGCAAAAAATTCGAGACTTACAAAGTAAGAAATTCAACAAGGAAATAATTCAGAATATATAAATTTATTAAATGTGATAATGATAATAGGCTGGCAAATATCTCCCTTCCGCCTTTTTGTCTTTTGAATTTCGCGGCTGTATAGCTATAGAGCTCGTATCTGGCAAAACTATACATCTTTGAAAGATCTTGGCATAACCTACAAAACGACACTATGAATGATTAGTTCGGATATTGCGTTCAACAGTTATAGACGTGTGGACATGGAGTTCAGTAACGCCGAAATTCGCGTTGTTTTAAAGTTTTCCTTCGTTAAAGGCAAATCCACTAGAGAAGCGTTCTGTGAGATTAATGGTGTTTTGGGGGATGGTACTCTATCACTTCGAACTGCGGAGTAATGGTTTCGACGATTCAGAGCGGGTGAAAACGACACCATGGATAAGCCAGCCGGCGGAAGACCTGTGACGACGAATACTGATCAAATCATGGAAAATATCGAGTTAGACCGGAATGGGGCATCTCGTGACATCGCCCTGGAGATGAGAATTAGTCACCAAACCATTTTAAACCATCTGCAGAAGGTTAGATACACAAAAAAGCTTGATGTTTGGGGTGCCGCATGATTTGACGCAAAAAAATCTTCTGGACCGAATCAACGCCTGCGATATACTGTTGAAACGGAACGAACTCGACCCATTTTTTGAAGCGGATGATGACTGGCGTCGAAAAATGGATCACATACGACAATAACAAATGAAAACGGTCGTAGTCGAAGGCCCGTAAATTGTCCCAAACAATTGCCAAGCCGGTATTGAGGAACAGGCTGGTGGGATTAGAAGGGAATCATCCACTATGAGCTGCTTACATATGGCCAGACGCTTAATTCTACCATCTACTGCGAACAACTGGACCGCTTGAAGCAGACGATCGACCAGAAGCGTCCAGAATTGGCCAACAGGAAGGGTGTAATGTTCCACCAGTACAATGACAGACCACACACTTCGTTGATGACTCGTCAGAAGCACCAAGTGATTACCACCTGTTCCTGTCAATGGCGAACGCCCTTGGTGGTGTAAAGTTGAACTCAAAAGAGGTTTGTGAAAAGTGTCTGTCCGAGTTCTTCGCTTCTACCAGTGGAGTATTATGAAGTTGTCGTCTAGATGGAAACAGATTATCGAAACGGCGATTTGAACTAATTCCGATCACTGTAACACTTTTTATAAAGCATTGATTTAACAACAAAAAAGCGGAATTTAGACAATAAAATAAAGTATTGAAGAAATGCAAATTTGTTTTAAAAAAGCTAACGGCAAGCCTGTGGATAACATAAAATCAAAGTTGTTTCACTATTATTTATATATTTTTGTTTGATTATCTACCTGTATTACATTATTTAATTTTTCAATGAACAATTCTCGAGTTAAGAGAAATAGCCTAACAAAACCTAGAACTGGTAATACTCTTCCTATTCGAGTGCTTTACAGGGTCTTCGGTATAAGATAAAAATCGTTTTCCTTCAGAAATTTTGGGGTCTTAAAATACTTTTATTTATTTCTTATCTTGTTATAAGTTTTTTACATATGGGGTCTTCGGATCAAATTTGATTCAATGTGAACTGAATTTTAATTTTTTGATTTTCTCACCACCTGTAATTTCAATCTGTGTATCCCTAGGAGAAACAAGTCATTGGACAAAATTTTGGATTCTTTGTGTTGCGGTTACTAGTTATACCTGAAATACTTAACGGTATACGGGCAAAGATATAGGAACTATGGCCGAAAAACACCAAGGCATGTGTGTAATTCTTGATTCGACTGGATGGACTAAAGGTAACCATGTGATTACAGACAATTTTTCAAATTTTATCAAATTGGACAAAAACTACTGGAAAAGCACACGACTTTAGTTGGGAAAATTTGCAAAAATAAAGCCTTGAAGAGAGAAGTGCCAACTTGTTTTTTTTCTTCCAGATGAAATAGGTCTTTTAGGACTCCATACTGGTAATCTCTACGTCACTGATAATCGTTACTTCGATCTATCTTATAAATTTCTATATATATAATGTAACTATAGTTTTACAACACAGTATACCGCCATATGCATACGGTTTGGACTTAGTCAAGAAGCATCAGAAACAAAAACTTATAAAGCAAAGAAGAGAGAACCCACAATAATAATAAGAGATAATAATAAAAATCAGATACATGAAAGTGAATTGAACCAGCAACAATAAAGGCAATTAAAGGTAGGTGTATTTATACGGATGTACTACAGCCACACATTCATACTAGCATAAGTACCCAAGCATAAATGCAGATGCTTTGGGTGCCCACAGATCATACACTTAAGCATGTATGTATGGTATGTTGATGATATGGTTATTCTACCTGCAATATTTATCACATTTCTCAATACATAATACAAGTGACAACCAGTTTTCATTAACATAACCGAAATCACAATTCTACACAGTTGCACAACAAAAAGTACACGCAATCGTGCATATGAAGAAACACTTGGTATATATGTACCGCTCGCGCGCACTTACCACCATAACATAACACATACAACAACAAAAAAACATGGAAAAGGCAAAGCCTAAAAAACACCCTCACCCTAGAGAGTCCACGAACTATGGTAGTAAGCAGCGCACAAAAAGTCATAAACAGTCATTAAATCTTAATACGTCTTAAAGCCTTGCGTCAAAAAGGGCATAAAACGTTTGGGTCAGCTGGCGCATGTTTTGTTATTGTTGTGTGCCGTGCGGTGCGATGCAGGTTAATACAAACGGAAATTTCGTTTTTTATACGCCAATGTTTAATTTTGTGTTTAGTACTTGTGCGAGTACGTACAAATCTACCTAGCCGACTAAGTGCGAGTATGTGCGAGCCAATAAATGTGTATGGAAGTCAATGTGTACGTCATAATCACAACTGTACCACCGGAGGAGTGGGGATTTAATTGGCCGCCAAAGACATTTGAAGGTAAATACTGACCGTGTGCTTAGTGTAAGATTCGATGGCAAGAACATATATGTAAGTATGTACGAAGCGTGGACAATTGGTTTAATGCATGTAATAAATGACTTGAGTAATTTATGATTGTCAAATACTTGCATACTCATTATACTAAGTTCAAGGAAAATGTACAGATTGGACCAAAAGTCCATTGAAACTTCGGCTATACCATTTCTCCAGAGGCTTAATTAATCTTATGTCGGCAACTTCATCTTTTATGGAACCATAATACTAGATGTAGAATGTGAAAGCTTTATATTCCAAAATATTTATTTTTTTTGTCATTCCCAGATTTATTGGTTAGTTGGATACTATACTTGTCAGAAGGACCTACAATTTTTTATGAGAACCGTCAGCTATACTCTCGTCGGATTGTCAAAAACTGTCTTGAAGTGCTCCATTTGATATTGTCAGTTAAGGAACATCAAAAAGTTGAAATATTTGGTTCTGGAAACTCAAAACTATGTCTATTCAAATTGTACTATCAAATATCACATTATTAAAAGTCTAAAGAAACCCACAAAGCGTTTAAAAAAAGGCCATTTTATGAACCTTCAAAATCATATTGATGAGATATATATACTTGGCGTAGAAACCGCTTTAAACGATTATAGCCGAATCCACCAGAGCGCGCCACTCGTTCCTCCTTTTTGCTTTTTGCCACCAACTGGAAACACCAAGTGAAGCCAGTTCACTTTGCACTTGGTCTTTCCATCGGAGTGGAGGTCGTTCTCTTCCGCGGCTTCCTCCAGCGGGTACTGCATCGAACACTTTCAGAGCTGGAGTGTTTTCATCCATTCGTACAACGTGACACAGCCAGCGTAGCCGCTGTCTTTTTATTCGCTGAACTATGTCTATGTCGTCCAATAAGACATACAGCTCATCGTTCCATCGTCTGCGGTATTCGCCGTTGCCAATGTTTGAGGGACCATAAATCTTACGCAAAACCTTTCTCTCGAAAACCCCAAGAGTAGTCTCATCGGATGTTGTCATCGTCCATGCTTCGGCGCCATACAACAGGACGGGAATAATGAGCGACTTGTAGAGTTTGATTTTTGTTCGTCGAGAGAGGACTTTACTTTGCACACTCAGTCCAAAGTAGCACCTGTTGGCAAGAGTTATTCTGCGTTGGATTTCAAGGCTGACATTGTTGGTGTTGTTAACGCTGGTTCCCAAATAGACGAAACTATCTACTACTTCAAAGGTATGACTGTCAACAGTGACGTGGGAGCCAAGACGCGAGTGCGCTGACTATTTGTTGGAGATATTTCGTCTTATCCTCATTCACCACCAGACCCATACGCTTGTTGCTTCCGATGATATCAATATCAACGGCATACGCCAGGAGCTGAACACTCTTGTAGAAGATTGTACCTTCTTATTTCGTCTATATCATTCTCTTTTGGAAGTCCTAATGGGCTCTCTTGTTCCAGCAATTTGTTCATCAAAATGCCACTGACTAGGTTAGACTAACCAACATATTGAAATATAAATTCATTGGTAGCCCTTCATAGAACTGACTTTTGAACCTTTCCGTCTAATACTATTTACTTTCTACGAGAGTAATCACCGTCATTTTACTCAAAGGAATATAATTTGTTGACATAAAATTTCGATCTAACTATGTAGAAATTTGGTGAATGATCAAATAAATTATCGAGTAGTTTAGTCTCATCAACTAGACTGGAGTTTAAATAGCTATCGCAGTGATTAGGCTATATCCTTTACAGATAGTGTTTTTTACCCTCCACATTCAGTTTGTGTTTCTAGCTACTATCGTGACTCTCCTTGATAAACATAAATCATACATATTCGTAGACCACATACTTCCACTTCTTTATTTAATATTTGTTTCCCAAGTGATGTATGTATGACTAACTCACAAACATTAGAAATCGGACATTTGTATTAATGAAAACAAATCGCTTGTTGTTACATTTAAATGTGAACTCGAAAAAAGGGAAGCAAAAGAAAACTTTTAATGTAGATTAAAACACTAAACAAGCCATCGAGCCATGACCGCTGCACTTATGACCACACCCAGCACAAAACTCTACTCAAAGGATGGGTTGAAGGAACAGCTGCCCATCCTTAAATTCTTTCTTTTCTTATTAATTTCTGTTTTATGCCTAATTTGTACACGTAGGGGATGTTTGAAGTCGAAGATACATTGATTTATTATGGTAATATTCGAATGACTTATTTTGTATTTCTTAAGGAGGCGCGTAGAAGGTACGCGTAATAATTTTCCATTTTTATTGAGTGAAATGTAAGAGATAATATCACTAGTTTAATAAAATATAAAATAAAGGTGTGTGATTGAAATCTACAGTATGTCAAATATTAGTTCGAACGAATGATATTAAGACTATATCTAATGTACATGGATTATTAAAGTTATCGAAGATGAAATGTCTAGCTAATGAACCGGCCTCTCAGGAGATTCTAAGATAGCAGATTCTAAGAGTGATCTGTTTCTTAACAATCTTATAATTTTAACTTTATTTGTATATGTCTTAATCCTCTTTCACGTCATAACTTTCTAGTATACATCATCTGTTGTTTAGTAGATTTGTTTTAGGTGATTTTTTCCCATATTCGAAAATAATGTTTTTTGAAAAGCAATACTATTTTCTGCACATTTTTTACATTGTATAATTATTATGTATAGTCATGTTGTCAAATAATTTTCGTGGTTGTTATTCGTTCCCATTTTCTAACCTTAACTTGGAGATCGTTTGATTGGTTTCGAAAAAATATTTTGTCTTTGTCAAACACTCCCTAAAAGGGTTTTCTCGAAGAAATTTCTTCAATTTGGAAACAAATATTTATCACTGGGAGTAAGATCTAGAGCTATACGATAGATAAAATAGAATCTTGAATCCCACTGTATACAAAACAGCTTAACACTTACAAAAATGTATAACAATAATATTTTTTCTCTCCGTTGGCCGATCCTTATCACAAAACTATGTTTCCAAGATATACCAGGTTTTAAAGACGTTTTCCTAATTTATAAGGATCTTTTTGGATTCAATTGTTTGATACTTGATATGAAGCTTTTAAAACTCCTGTTTGTTTTGTACTTTTCAATATCCTTATAATGTCGGGAGACAATCATTAAAACAATTTAAATCTTACTACGAATACACCCGTATATTTTTAGCCAATGTGCTTAGTGAACTTTTGTTTAGAACCTAACTAAGATGCCCAGTTTTTCTAAACTGGTTGATACCATAAAAAAAAACAGAAGACTTAATAATCAAATATGTTCTGAAACTCGAACCGATCCTCAGAAGTGACGGCTTCATTTGGATAAAGAAAATACCTTACTATCCTATTTGAAAGCTGAAAGTACAAGACTTCGTATATTTTCACCTTTCGAAAGCCTTACTATCCTATTTGAAAGCTGAAAGTACAAGACCTCGTATATTTTCACCTTTCTAACCGAATTGGAATAAATAAAGATCTGAATTGAAAATGTGAATACGTAAAATTCGATGGAGTTCAACTGTACGAGGTAACTTAATTTTATATATTTAGATATAATAGCCTTATATATACCATATGTATTCGCTCACATTCATGCAATTTCTGTTAATTGATCTTGTTTATTAGCTCTACTTCACAATAATTTGCTTTCAATATTCTCCATAGGCGATCAATAAAAATCAATCAATTGATAAACAAATTAATTCATCCGCTCTGGTCATGAATTTTCATACATATGTATTCTTAGCATACCTATGTACTGCGTCTGGGCGAAGAGTGAATCCAACAACACTGCAGCATTTCGCTTAATTATTTGTTTACGAATGATGATTACCCTAATCAACAAGTGTACTGTTTTTTGCAGTATACTAAGTAGAGTGGTTTGTTGGAAGAGATCTATATAAATTTAGTCTTAATATCTATACAAAGTTTAGGTAGTTCTTCATTCTTGTTTCTGGAAGAATACGGGTTATTTAAAGTAAAATATACTGTCTGTGTTCCAAAAATTCAAGTATCCTACTAGTTTTAGATTACTTTGAAAGGTCGGTCGATCTATAAATATCCATTTAACTATCCATTTATAGAGAATTAAAACCAATAGTTTCAGATCTTCTGTAGTTCGGAACCACTTCAACAATTTCATTAAAAAACCGATCAAAACAGCGTTCAAATATAATTGACTATTTGTATTTGTTAACCAGTGTAGACAAGCAATTGCTTATTGCTTTCACCTCCCTACTCATGAGCACCAGCGAAGCACTAAATAGTTGGTTTCAAGTAACAATTCTTTGTCTGCTTAAACTCGACGAGTATTTGCAGCACATTCTTGAATGAATGCAATATTGCGATTTCAATGAATGAGCAATAAAAAAGTGCTCCAAATGGCAAGAGTGCCAATTGCTGTGGATTAACAAAAAAGGCGAGAGAAAAAGTAATCACAACGAGAAAATTGCACGGTTCTTGAAGAAACACTCGCATTCACCAAGCACCAGCGCAATAAATTCGGCAATCAGTAACGGCATTATGGGGGGAGCATAGCTTTCGAAGCGGCAATAAAGCGACCGAAGTTCATTGCTGATCATGAATTGGTTTGAATTAATATAAATTAAGGATTAATTTAGTCGGTGCCGTTGTGACAAAGCTGTTCACTATATATGGAAATACATAATGCAGGTTATGAATATGTCATGTGGTATGTAAAGTAGTAAAGAGTTGCTTTCAAGAAGTTTTGAGATCGTTTTATACTATATACATTTAATAACTCATTCATTATGACATGACTCATGTAAAAATCTGTTTTGTTATAGTTAAGTGTTACTTCAGATCTATTTTGTATAGGATTTTCAGAAATTATTTGTAACCTTTTGGTTTCCAACTAATAATTTAGCAAGACGTTACAATAAGCCCGTTCATGAAACCATTACAGCCAACATTTATTGGTATGGAGTTTTCATAACCGAATAACATGAAATGGTTCTATCATATAGTGATTGGATAATTTGAACTGACTGCTTTTTAAGAAGATATGTCAAGTTATTATCACTAGTGGGTCAATACTTGTCAACTAGCTACAACTGACCATTTGGAAGACAGCTATACCAGAATAATTGTAGGAGAGATCTTTCTAAGAAGCAGTTGGTGTGTCATTATGCTCCAAATTATATTCAAACACTAAATACCATACACATTTCTTAACTATTGTTGTATGATGTGAAAATTTTGGTAATATCATGGCTCATCTATGGGTCAAACCACATATCTCAGGCATATCTCGAAATTTGGTTCATAACATTTTGTTGGCATCCCAATGATATAGTTTAAAAATGGACGAAATTGATTGACAACCACGCCTACTTTTCTTATACCACAATTTTGAACTCCACTTAGCAATCTATAAATTGAACCATTGATGTTATCCGAACAGAACTTTGCACAAAAACTGAATTTATACTGTGACATCCCCTCGTCTTAAAATCACCGAAATCGGACTATTACATTTCAAAGCCCCATATATCGAACATTAGGACCTCAGTGCTTGTGGCTACTTTTTTAACGAAAATTAGTAAATTTCTCAGATATTCTATAGAAATTGAAAGGAGATGTGTTTGTTCTAATAATGTACCTCAGTGCCAATGATGGGAAAAAGCAAGTCAATACTTCCTCTATCTCCCATATACCTCATATAGGGATTTTCAATATGTGAAATATCTTAGCAAAAAAAATGGACGTAAGATCTTGAAGCTGCAGAGCTAAAAGATAAGGTACAATCTTCTATAAGAATGTACAGCTATTAGCGTACGCCGATGATATCGATATCATTGGAAACAACACCCGCGCCGTTAGTTCTGCTTTTTCCAGACTGGATAAGGAAGCGAAGCGTATGGGTCTGGTGGTGAATGAGGGCAAGACGAAATATCTCCTGTCGTCAAAAAAAACAGTCAGCGCATTCGCGTCTTGACACCCACGTCACTGTTGACAGTCATAACTTTGAGGTTGTAGATAGTTTCGTCTACCTGGGAACCAGCATTTACAGCAATAACAATGTCTGCCTCGATATCCAGAATCACTCTTGCCAACAGGTGCTACTTTGGACTGAATAGGAAATTGAAAAGTAAAGACCTCTCTCGACGAACAAAAACCAAACTCTACAAGTCTCTCATCATTCCCGTCCTACTTTACGGTGCAGAAGCGTGGACGATGTCAACATCCGATGAGACGACTCTTGGGGTTTTCGAGAGAAAGGTTTTGCGCAAGATTTATGGCCCCTTAAACATTGGCAACGGCGAATACCGCAGACGATGGAACGATAAGCTGTACGATTTATACGACGACATTGACATAGTTCAGCGAATAAAAAGACAGCGGCTACGCTGGATAGATCATGTTGTTCGAATGGACAAAAGTGCTCCAGCTCTGAAAGCCCGCTGGTGGAAGCAGAGGGAGAGGGAGACCTCCACTCCGATGGAAGGACCAGGTGGAGAAGAACCTGGTTTCGCTTGGTATAACCAATTGGCGCCAAACTGCCAGAAGGAGGGAGACGTGGCGCGCTGTTGTAGACTCGACTATAACCGCGTAAGCGGTGTCTACGCCAGTCAAGAAGAAGAAGAAGATCTTGGATATAATGTAGGTTGATGGCGAAAATAGTTGAAATCGATCCAGCTTCCAAATACTATATATAATGATTTTCCTTATTCTAGTGGACTTTATGTCGAATGTACGGTTCGAATTGTGTTATCTTAATAAAATTACATCAATATATTGCGAGAGTTTAAAATTTTAGGTTACTTCTTTCTTTATCTTTACATATATTTTATTGGTTGTTTTTTTTTACTTAATTTATTATTTTTATTTTTAATTATTTATTTTTTCAATTTGAATTTGTTTTTTTTTTTTTTAATTTCAATTTATATATATTTTTAATTATATCTATTATTCTTTACAAATATTTTAGTTGTTATAGCTTTGATTTATTTTTTATTATAAATTAGTTTTTCTTTAATTTATCCAATAATAATAATTGATTAATTTTTTTCTAATTTTGCATACCGCTACTTCGCACATATTCACGCATATTTGTCTTAAAATGTCCGCAAATTTATTGATTATTTTTAGTATAATAAATTTGATTGACCACCAACTGGCAAGTGGTCTCAAACGACTATGAATACAACACACCATATGAAAGCTCCCATAATTAAATGCTTAATAGTCGCGAATTTTAAATTGCTAATTTCACTACATACATTCACACACATACATTAGAAGCAGCTCGTCCGCATACTAATCAAACACCCACAACCCTTTCTTACTGCCTTTCGAAAGCAGTTGTTGTTGTTGCTTTCTTTGTTTTTGTTTATACCTTGAGTTGACTTTTCCTCACAAATTTGTTGCGCCTTCAGACGTTGATCAATCACATAGAGCATTTCGCAGCCCAAATTGACCATTAGAAAGACGTTGGCGCGCGGATTGCACTGTTGGCTCAAGGACGTCATGGTGTTGTTGTTATTGTTATTATTGTTAGTGTAAGTAAATGAAACACCCGCCGCGCGGGTAACACTAGCGAGTATCAGCTGTTTAACTCACGAATTATTTCCCAACAAAATACTGTTATTTGTTGTGTCTACAACAACGCGCGCGCTTCAGCAAATACAATTACAAACGCAAATTGCGGCAATAATAAACGCTCGCGACAATTTATTTATTTAGTTTCGCTTCAGTCGCTGTACTTATACAATTTTAACGGAGCGCCACGTCTAGCATGCTAGCGATCCAAATGAACACTAACTCAATCGGCACGAAGGCGCACACAGGAGTCAAACTGTTACACAAGCGCCCCCACACGCCGCCACCGCCACCGCACATGCACACTCACAGAACCCAGTCGCTCGAACGATAAGCGTGTGTCCGGCGGTTCGCTTTCTGGCGGTTGTCACTGCACACATTGTCGGTTGGCGCGCGCGTACCGCACCGCCTTCGGTGTGCCAGCAACGAAACGCTGTAAGCAACGAACCGCAGTTGTGAGGCGACCGCGACATCAGCGTTCGGTTCGCCTTCGCGTTGTCGCCACATTCCACATTGGAGCTTGCAGGACAATTAGTCAGCGCAGCATTGCTGGCGCGCAAACAAGTGAACAAGTCGTCGCCAGTCAGGCGATCGGCCCGTCAGTCACTCAGGTAGTAAGGCACTCACTGTTAAGCCAAAAAACACTACCTGCCACCTAGCCACTTTGGTATGTGGGAAAATATGAATTTCTTATTTATATGTACATCGTACTTACATTTAATACTATAGATTAACGGGGAATTTTTTATATTTTCGCTTTTCACCAAATTGTTGAGCCGCACGGCACGCGAGCGCTGCATTATAGTAGGTTAACACTAACACTCAGCGCTATTCACCGTGGCGTGCTTCGGTTTCTTCGGCCACTATATGGTTCGTAAATTCGTTATATTTGGTTACATGTACGCGGCGGTGCGGTGGAAAAGGGGTAAGCGCCAAGATGTAGACTAAACAATATAAATATGTGCTTACACTCATTCGTATGCATATATGTCGGAGTACATTTGTATAATTTGTTACGTATTTAAATGTGTTGTAAGTTGTGTGTTACGTGGCGCCAAAGTCAAAGTGCGGGAAAGCTTTCGAAATGATAGATGGAGCCAGTATAGGAACACCTAGGCTGGTGGGTAAGTTACTACTAATGCAGCCGTAGAGAACACAAGCCTCTATTTTAGTAGTGAAAGTTATTGATTCAGACATTTTTGTAACGGAATTTATGCAGCACGTCATCTATAACGGTCGTACATTTGTAATAACAGTGCCGTTAAGTTGTCATTAAATAATTATACATATGTATATACTTTTGTATAAATGTAAGAGTGTCGTAAAACCGAAATTAAAAACTTGAAAAGCTTAAATTTTCAAGACAAACAATTCACCAAATATGAAATATTAAGAAACACTTTAGATATACAGTTGAACTTCCCTAACTCGAATCACCATAATCCACTAAAAAACTTCGATTTAGACAGTCTTCCGAGTTACTGAATTTGTATGACTATTATTGTTAATTCAAGAGTTCGAGTTATGGAGTATTTCGAGTTATGGAAGTTCAACATTATTTTAGATATTTCAAGCCGGTGAAAACGAAAAATATATCTCTGCACTGAGACAAATAAAAAAAAAATGGAAAAACGGCTACTCAGAATATTTGTTCTGATATTTGTCGAAAATTTGGACTCATAATTTCCTAATCAATTTATTATGTATGTATGTCAATGTCGTAGGAACCGTTTATCCGACTATAGCCGAATCGATAATAGCGCACCATTCTTCTCTTTCCTTCACAATTTGGTGCCAGTTGGAAATCCCATGTGTAACCAGGTCGCTCTCCACCAGGTCTATCCAACGGAGTGAAGGCCTTCCTTTCTATTCGTTGTTTCCAATGTTCAGAGGACCATAAATCTTGCGCAAAACTTCTCTCTCGAAAACTCCTTGTGTCGTCTCATCGGATGTTGACATCGGCCACGCTTCTGCACCATAAAGCAGGACGGGAAAAATGAGCGACTTGTAGAGTTTAATTTTTGTTCGTCGAAAGAGGACTTTACTTTTCAATTGCCTACTCCATCCAAAGTAGCTCCTGTTGGCAAGAGTGATTCTGCGCTGGAAGTCGAGGCTGACATTATTGGTGTTGTTGATGCTGGTGCCTAGGTATATGAAATTATCTACAACTTCAAAGTTATGACTGTCAGCAGTGACGTGGGAGCCAAGGCGCGAATGCGCTGACTATTTCTTTGATGACAGGAGATATTTCGTCTTATCCTCGTTCACCACCCATACGCTTCGCTTCCTTATCCAGTCTGGAAAAAGCAGAACTAACGGCGCGGGTGTTGGTTCCAATGATATCAATCAATTTATTACCAGAAGACACCAAACTCATTCTGTCACTCGATAGAAGGGACTGCAAGAGTTTGGTGGGAATACTCACGGGTCACTGTCTGGTGGCGGCACATGCCTACAAAATGGGACTTACAGATCGAGATAACTGCAGGAAATGTCAAGAGCAAGGTGCAATAGAAACAATGAAGCATCTTCTGTGTACCTGCCCTGCATTGTCAAGGCAGAGACTTCGCTACTTGGGGGCCTCACAATATGAGAATCTGGAAGAGGTATCGAAAGTGAAGCCACAAATGCTTTTAAAATTCGCGTCAAGCGCAGGCATCCTAAGAGATGACTACTCCTCGTGGACAACGTGACGGCACTCCATCTGGTATCGCAAAGGACCTAAATAGGTCTATGTGTGGCGTAGTGGCCTACCAGTTTAACCTAACCTAACCTATATTTGATATGGAATATTTCTTTGTCTCAAAGATCAATTGGAGAGTTTGTAAAGGTCCCTTCTAACACCTTACCTAAGAATTGCAGAATGTCCTAATTAGTTTGTAAAATTTAGTATTTATGTTATGTTAAGAACGAGTTTATTGCTTGAGGGTCACTAGCTCAAATCTTTTAAACTCCACCAGACGTCTGGAGATGACGTCCTAAGTCAAGCGTTTATATAAGAATATCACAAGTTGAATTAAAAAATGTATACTCGGCTAAGGATGTGATGATCCTTTCAAATTCTGATGTTTTTAAAAAATTTTAAGGTCTTTTGTTTAAAATATACATTGGATTATGACATCATGAACGGCATTTTCATAATGCGCGGACTGTACATTAATTCTAATTACAACGTAAGCTGGACCACTTTTTTCATAACTTCGATATACAATATAAATCATATTTTCCTATTTTTTTATATATATATATAAGATATATTCACATTAAAAATTTGAAATAGATTATATAAAAATAAATAAATAACTTTGGAATTAACTCTCACTATCAATATGTGATTTCTACTTTAACTTTGTATAATTTTTAAGAGTAAACAGTAAATATGGCAACGTTTTAACTGTCACAAAGATGACTTAACAATTTGGCAGCTGCTGTCAATTTGAAATACAGACAGTCACCGGAGGAAAATCGCATTTTTGTTTGTGTCCAACATTTCACAGAATTTTAATAAAATAAATTAGCATGGACTTCTCTCAGGATTATGGTATCCACGACAATGCTGTCAGCACAGGCACCACCATTATGGCGGTCGAATTCGATGGCGGTGTAGTGATTGGAGCAGATTCACGTACCAGCACTGGCCTCTTTGTGGCCAATCGTGTCACAGATAAATTGACTCGCATTACCGATAAAATATATTGCTGCCGCAGTGGATCCGCCGCAGACACACAAGCAATTGCTGATATTGTTGCGTACTCCTTAAATTATCATGAAAATCAGACTGGTCATGAGCCATTAGTAGCTGAGGCGGCATCAGAATTCCGTAATTATTGTTACAACTATCGTGATAGTTTGCTGGCGGGCATTATCGTGGCTGGATGGGATAAACGTAATGGCGGACAAGTGTATTCTATACCTTTGGGAGGCATGTTGAAGCGCGAATCGGTAACAATCGGTGGTTCAGGTTCGAGCTATATCTACGGTTATGTGCGTGAGGCTTACCGCCCGCAAATGAATAAGGAAGATTGTGTTGCTTTTGTGGTCAAAGCTGTAAAACATGCAATTTACCATGATGGTAGTTCAGGTGGTGTGGTACGAGTTGGAATTATCACAGAAGATGGTATCGAAAGAAGAGTATTCTTTAACACAGAATCTGGAAACCCAGTTGAAATTGGCAACTGAATACCTTACATAAAAAAGGCTTATGAATTATAAGAAATGTTTATGGTTTTTTTTAATTAATATCGATAATTACAAATAAAATTTCTTAAAGGAAAAATGTGTAATTGAATTTTGTATTTATTATGTTTGATTTTAATATTTATGCTTTATAAGCATACATTTAATTTTGAAAACTATATATGGCATGCAATTTTACATTTTAAATGCTGGTATTTGGTTGTCTGATTACAATTTATAACAAAAATTAGCAAGCTTTGGAAGCTTTTTATAACAAATCTATAAATAAGTAAGGGTCTATTAGTTTTGCATATCTAATATAAATTTCTTTCCAGCGAATCCTTTGAAATCTAGAGCAGCAGCCATGGCATCCCGATACTTTTGCAGCGGTACCATCTCATGAACCGGTGCCACGAACTTGCCTTGCTCAATCAATTCACACAATTCTGTAAACATTTCTGTACGCTGGGGTGTATCAAAGTTTTCTTTTGTCCAGCGTGTCATCCAAAAGCCGCGAAATGAAATGTCCTTGAAAATTAGTGCAGCTGTACCGGCAATTACCGGTTCTCGTGACATTCCACCGTAAGTTACCATGACGCCTTTGTCGGCCAAATGACGTGACACTTCCGTAGCACTTTTGCCACCAACACAGTTCAGTGCTAAAAGTGGCTTTGGCAATTGCTTTTCTTTAAAGAGCTTGCTAGCACGTATTTCTTCTTCTGTTAACACTTCGGTAGCACCAAGTGATTTTAAATATTCTTTTAAAGAGGCTATATCTGGCCGATCACGCACAATACCAACGGATTTTATATTCCATGCCTTACATAATTGATGCACAGCTTGTCCTACAGCACTATTCGCACCGTTTTGTATAACGCAGTCTCCCGGTTTTAATGAAACAAAATCCTTTAACATACGATAGGCTGTGCAGGGATTAACAGTGAGAGTGGCCGCTTCAGCAAGTCCAATTTTTGACGAGACAGGCATTAGTTGTTCTTCGGCAAAAATTGCATGTGTTGTCCAAGTACCCAAACCGGTGGCAAAAGGTATAACATGTTGGCCAGTAGTTAGTTTCGAAACATTCTTACCAATGGCTATAATTTCTGCTACGCACTCATTGCCGCCAACCGCAGGAAATGTTGGTTTAACTGGATATTTACCTAAAATAGTGAATGTCTTCAAATTAATTACTAATAAATGTTAGTGACTTAGGGCCAATGAATTACCCTGTATCGTATTTATATCAGCCGGATTAATAGGTGCTGCTAGTACTTTAACCAATACTTCATTATCTTTTGGTTGCTGTAATTGACCTTCCACAATTTCCATTACCTCAGCCGGTTCGCCATGCTTGGAATATTTCAGTGACTTCACAAGTACACTCATATTACGTGTTAATTGTATTGTTTTTGGTACATTTGGAAATGCATAACGGGTGGATTGTATTAAACTTTTAATAAACATTTCGGTTATTATCACAATTTATTTGGAAAATAATTTTGCAATTTTTTTTTAATTTGTAATCACAAATCAGCTGTTTGTGCCTACAGGGTTGCATGTGTTTATAGATAACAGAAAATAATAAAAAAATCTTTGTTATTGCCTACTGACATCTACAGAATTTACATTTTTGTTAGTTTTTTGAAACTCTCTAAATTACACTTCATTTTTCATCATAATTTATCAGTTACCTTTGCATTGTAAAATCTAAATGTCAAGGAATTTTGAAATAACAAAATTTTTAGTTGAGAAATATTAAAAAAAAAAATTGCAAAACTATTTGGCAAAGCCGATATTCACTTTATTCAGATACATCTGGCAGCCTTTCCACTGAAGTGTAACATACGCCATTATATTTGACAGCAGCTGCGTTTTTGTTGTTTCAATTCAACGGTCAACTGTGTCAAAAAATTGTTCGAAAAATTAGTGAAGGTGCGCTGTTTTCAATTTTTCACGTTTTATTTATGTAATTAAGTCAGAAAAGTGTTATTTTATTGTATTTAAAAGTGATAAAGGTGTACTTAAAGTAATAATTGTTTTGTAGAAACAGAAGTTAAATATGTCGGCTGCCGCGTTGTCCACTTTGGCAACATTCGACGATATTCGTCGTTGTATACAGGTATTGACTGATGGCACCGCAGAAGAAGGTAAGCATCTTTAATACAGTTTAAGCTACAATAGAAGAATATTCAATTTACATTTTATCTACAATAGAATTTCTCAGAGTCTTGCGCTTACAAGAACAATTCCGGCAAGAATGTCAGGATACCGCGAAAGAAGCGCAACGTATACAGAAAGAACTTGACGCTTCACTTGAATCAATGGCAGATTTGGAAACCAAGTTGTACCACGCACGTCGACTTCTCGAAGTAGAAAGCAAATTACGACGTGAAGCCGAACATGAGCGCGATCAAATGGAGAAGAAAATAATTGCAGTAGCTGACCTAGTACAGAAAGATGCCAATTTAAATAACGAGACACGCGATAAGTTAGCTTTTCTAAACACATTGCCGCGCAAACGAAAATCAATGAATCGTGTGGTTGAAGAAAAATACGGCAATGATATCAATTCAACTGGCTCATTTCTATCTGATTTATCCATTACACAGTCTGAAGATGATTTTCTAGATGTGCGTCCATCTACTGGTTGGCAGAAGCATCGTCCTTCTTTGCCGAAAAACTCAATACCTTGCGTGGGCGGTAAACGTTCGCGTGTTAGTGGTGCAGGCATGCAAACAACACCTGTCGCCAACACACGGCGCTCAACCACACGACGCAGCGGTGTTGGTACACAACAGCAAAATATGATGGATGTAGCACCTGGTTCTGAACGCATATGTGCCACCACAAAGGTGACCATCCCACAGGATGGAAATGGTGCTATACGCGCGGAATCTACCATTGAGTCAATGCCGGCCATGCCAATTGTTGCTACAGTGGCTTTGGATAATGAGGGGAGCACAGAAGAAGCAGCGAGCACCACACCAACTGCTTCGCCCTACAAAGGCGCAACTGCACCACCAATAACCCCCATGACAGCAATTAAATGTGCACCAGCTGTGAATTTATGTTCACCACAAGTATCCAGTCTCCGTACACAAATGATGCGTCCACATAATTTCGCTTCGCGCACTTTCATACGCACTGATACTTGCACACATTGCCAGAAAAAGTAAATATTTATTTACACATTACTTTCAACAATAATTACATGTAAATAAATTAATAAATTTCAAATTACAGAATACGCTTTGGTACTGTAGGAGTTCGTTGTAGAGACTGTCCAGTACGTTGTCACGCCGATTGTCGAGTTGCGCTGACAGTAAGTTGCGTACCACAATCGGGTACACCCACAATCAAAGGAATGATGGGATTCATCAGTGATTACGCACCGAGCGTGTCACCGATGGTACCAGCACTTATTGTACATTGCGTTAACGAAATTGAATCACGCGGTCTCAATGAGGTTGGTATTTATCGTGTATCCGGCTCGGAACGTGAAGTGAAAGCGCTCAAGGAACGCTTTTTACGCGGTAAAAACACACCACATCTGGGCAATATCGATGTACATGTATTGTGTGGTTGCGTGAAAGACTTTTTGCGTTCGCTACGTGAACCAATCATACCTACCAATTTGTGGAAAGATTTCTGCAATGCAGTGCAACAGCCCTCAGAAGTTGAGATACAAAAGGACCTCTTCAAAGCGATTGATGCCTTGCCGCCAGCAAATCGCGATACTTTAGCTTACTTAATTCTGCATTTCCAACGTGTTGCTGAATGTCGCGAAGTGCTAATGCCGATTGATAATATTGCGCGTGTATTTGGCCCAACTATTGTTGGTTATTCATCGGCAGATCCGGATCGACACGCCATCTTCACAGAAGTATACATGCAGTTCACCACAATGAAGAATTTATTGAATATTCCTGGCGATTACTGGTCGCAATATGTTGCATTGGATGCCGATAAGGAGAATAATCAAACCAATGGCTCGACTAATACGCTCACACGCACGCCCAGTCACAATACTAAAGAATCGCTCTATTCCTTGTATGGTGAGTTATTTGTGTTTTGAATAACTCACTATTTTACTAATATATGTATTTTGTACACTCCATATAGCAACGCCACTCAAAGGTACACTAAAAAAGCGCAAGTTCCATGCTACACCGCCATATCCGTATAAAAAATAGTGTCGAATGTGTGAGAAGTGATTACAAAGCAAACGTGAAAGCATCCGTCTTAAACGCGCCCTCAAAAAGAAGTTGCGCACTTTATTTTCTACTTTAATACACATTTTGCTAAATAGCATTTATAATATTTTTGTTAGTCTGCCACAAATGGGCGCATATTTACATTTATTTATCAATTAAACTAATTTTGGTTAACATTTTCAATGTACCTCATTTGAACTTTAAGTACACATATGCGCTATTTTGAATTAACAAATTTTTTTGTTGTTATAATTTTGAATTATCTATGAGAATCTCAATAAGCAGCGATGCTTCATTTTTACATATGGTTTCAGAAAATAATCGGTTGTGGGCCCTTAACAAATGTACATATATGTATTTACTATGCGCATACTTAATATTAAATGAATTAAGATATTTTTACATTGTGCACATTTTTTACAATACCGCCTAGAATAAGGTATTTCTTTTATGAACACAAAAAACAAACACGCATTTTTTTAATAAAATTTCCAATGTTGAATATTTCTGAATTTAATTTCGTTTTTGTTTTTATTAAATTTTAACGGAAGAAGTGAACGGGAGTTTTAAAGTGATTTTTATACATACTTTCCACTGCAACACTGTGGAGCATACAAATAAATGTTCAGTAGGAAAATTTACTGCAGATGCTAATTTACTTATTTCTATTTTTATAAAATCACGAATTGTCGCTGAATTTCTCACAGATGAGTACAAATTATGTAGAACCAAGAATCGTGGGTAAAGCACGTGCCTAGAAGCACTTTTATCAGCGATTAGTTACTGCATTGTGCTATAATCTTTACTTCACCAACTCAAATTTTTCCTACAAGGCATGCATGTCAACCTTAATAACAACCGGCATATAAATAGAAAACTTGTTATCTCGTTTGCACGCGCGGTGCTTTATACGAAAACAAGATCGGCGCTGTCAGAATTTATATATGTATGTAAGTTCAGCTAGTTTCCGCGGCACAATCCCATTAATATTTTATTCCGTTTCCAGACCTTGCAGCGTAAGTAACGTGTTGTTGATAACGACACATCTAATAAGAAACCAATTTATTCAATATACTGTGTTGTTGTGTTTCCTTTGCAGGTGTGTGGTATACAGCAATTTCAATTAACTAGCGTAAAGATGGCGAACATTGCAAAACTTTTGGCTGGACGTGCCCAATATGTACTGCAAGTGGCAGCAAAGCAGCCACAGCTGACACCGCGTTTTTTTGCTTCGGGTAAGTGGAATATAAGGAATTGTAATTTCTGTGGAAGATTCCAACCCGGTTAGGTCTTGTGTCACCAACACATTTGGAGACTTGCAAACAAATAAGCGTACCCGCAAGAAAGTAAAAGATTGGACTTTGCACAGATTTCGACTTGTTTTTGTTTCTTTTTTTTTTGCCAAAATCAAGTATTTTGATTATAAAGATTTTACAAATGTGAACGTTTGCTGATTTCAAGTGCAAGGTGTATAATTAAAAAATGGAGGTGTGACCAAAACTAGCTGGCGTTTGTTTGTTTTTGTATAATTTCACGGTTATGTAATAGTGACAGTGGCGTGTTATTGTTCAGTTTCTTATTTGTTATTGTTTTCATAATTTTTTTTTTCAATAAGCATATTAAATGAGTTACATATATGCATGTATGTGTGTAAGTGGAAAATTTAGTATTGAGCATAAAGATGTGTGTTCGAATATGAATATGTATGTATGTGAACATAAATATATTTTCATGATTTGCTAAAATGTTATAGAGCTGAAAACAGATAATCAATACATTTTGTGATTAGATAACACGCAAATATATAGACAACGGGTATCGTTTGGTTTCAAACATCAATAACACTTTCACTTTAAATAGTGTATTGTGTGTCGAAAAGGATAATAGTTTAGTTATTTACCTTTTTCTTAATAATTAATGCAACGTATACTTCTTTATAGCCGCCAACTTGGAGTTCATCAAACACGAAGTGACTGGCGAAAAGAAGAATGTTGCTGTGATCACATTGAATCGTCCCAAAGCGCTTAATGCGCTGTGCAATGGTCTCATGAAGGAACTGAGTCAAACGCTCGATGCGTATGAGCGTGATGCTAATGTGGCCGCCATTGTTATCACCGGTAGTGAGAAAGCATTTGCCGCTGGCGCTGATATCAAAGAAATGCAACCGAACACCTATTCGCAGTGTATTATGGGCAATTTCTTGAATGACTGGACACGTGTCGCACGCTGTCAGAAGCCCATTATTGCCGCCGTGAATGGTTATGCTTTGGGTGGTGGCTGTGAACTGGCCATGATGTGCGACATCATTTATGCTGGTGAGAAGGCGAAATTCGGTCAACCAGAAATTGCTTTGGGCACTATTCCCGGTGCTGGTGGCACTCAACGTTTGACACGCGCTGTTGGCAAATCCAAGGCTATGGAAATTTGTCTGACTGGCAACATGATCTCGGCTGTGGAGGCGGAGAAAATGGGTTTGGTGAGCAAGGTATTGCCCGCCGATCAGCTGGTTAACGAAGCTGTCAAATTGGGTGAGAAGATCGGCACACACTCTGGCTTGATTGTGCAACTGTGCAAAGAGGCCGTGAATACAGCATACGAAACCACACTACAAGAAGGTCTGAAGTTCGAACGCAGAACCTTCCATGCCACATTCTCAACTGTGAGTACACGCTAAAATACTTATCTTATTTTTACACATAATTTGACTTTTTTCACCGCACTAACTCGCATATTATTAATTTTGCAGGAGGATCGTAAAGAAGGCATGACTGCTTTTGTTGAAAAGCGCCCAGCTAACTTCAGCAATAACTAGACTTTCAAGTTAAAAGTAAAGCATACGGATTAAATAAGTATCCTTATGTCTGGAACTCCATACCAGATTTGCATTTATATATATATTATTTTTTTATTCAAAAGTTAAAATATATATTTTGTTAAAGAACATACACGTATATATAGATAGAAGAATGTATGTATATGTATGTATATAGAAGAAATATAGAAGAATGTATGTATATGTATGTATGCATATATAGCAATGTCTATGTAAAGTAAATGACGTAGTACATAGTTACCTAATGAAAAAACTTTCGTTGTTGTCGCTGCAGAAAACATTTCTGAAATAATTTTGAGAATGCTTAAACAGTCCTCAGATATAAGTCCGGGTGCATTCCGGTTATACAGACCCTAGTGTTTTTGATATAATTTTATAAAGGGTGATTTTTTAAGAGCTTGATAACTTTTTAAAAAAAAAAAACGCATAAAATAAACAAAATCTCATCGGTTCTTTATTTGAAACGTTAGATTGGTTCATGACATTTACTTTTTGAAGATAATTTCATTTAAATGTTGACCGCGGCTGCGTCTTAGGTGGTCCATTCGGAAAGTCCAATTTTGGGCAACTTTTTCGAGCATTTCGGCCGGAATAGCCCGAATTTCTTCGGAAATGTTGTCTTCCAAAGCTGGAATAGTTGCTGGCTTATTTCTGTAGACTTTAGACTTGACGTAGCCCCACAAAAAATAGTCTAAAGGCGTTAAATCGCATGATCTTGGTGGCCAACTTACGGGTCCATTTCTTGAGATGAATTGTTCTCCGAAGTTTTCCCTCAAAATGGCCATAGAATCGCGAGCTGTGTGGCATGTAGCGCCATCTTGTTGAAACCACATGTCAACCAAGTTCAGTTCTTCCATTTTTGGCAACAAAAAGTTTGTTAGCATCGAACGATAGCGATCGCCATTCACCGTAACGTTGCGTCCAACAGCATCTTTGAAAAAATACGGTCCAATGATTCCACCAGCGTACAAACCACACCAAACAGTGCATTTTTCGGGATGCATGGGCAGTTCTTGAACGGCTTCTGGTTGCTCTTCACCCCAAATGCGGCAATTTTGCTTATTTACGTAGCCATTCAACCAGAAATGAGCCTCATCGCTGAACAAAATTTGTCGATAAAAAAGCGGATTTTCACATTTCGAACCGAACACTGATTTTGGTAATAAAATTCAATGATTTGCAAGCGTTGCTCGTTAGTAAGTCTATTCATGATGAAATGTCAAAGCATACTGAGCATCTTTCTCTTTGACACCATGTCTGAAATCCCACGTGATCTGTCAAATACTAATGCATGAAAATCCTAACCTCCAAAAAAATCACCCGTTACATTGGTGGTGTATTGACTCTTTCTGAACTTTAAAGACGTAATTTAGAATAAATTCTCCTCTTTACTCCTTAAGGGGCTATGCCAGTTTAACCCATGTAAAATTAGGTGATTTTCGTGAATTTTTTTTAAAGACAGTACTCGATCGAATGTTTCGAAGTTTTTTTGAACATAATAAGGTATATTTTCAGCTATATTTTAAGATTTTTTTTTTACAAAAATATTGAAAAATAACGGAGTTATGAGCTGTCTTGGGACGTGCCAAAAAAAAAAAAACAAGAAAAAACTTCGGCTGTACCGAAGCTAATATACCCTTCACAGGAGCATTTCTTTTAGCAACTATGTGTTTAAGCAAATCTAAAGACGTAAGAAACAGTAAGTAAAAAAAGAAAACATTTTACTAATTCTTTTTAGCCGGGTTGTTTGCTAGAAACATTAAGGTTATATAGTTAACCGAGCTGAACAATTTCTTCGGAGATTATATTATTACCTTAAGCAGTAATCCATGTTAAATTTCGTGAAGATACCACGTCAAATGCGGAAGTTTTCCATACAAGCCATTGATTCCGAACGTTCGGTTTGTATGGCAGCTATATGCTATAGTAAACCGATCTGAAAATTTTTTTCGGAGATTAAATTATTTCTATGAACAATAACTCACACCAAATTTCGTAAAGATATGTAGTAAAATGCGGAAGTTTTCCATACAAGCCCTTGATTCCGATCGTTCAGTTTGTATGGCAGCTATATGCTATAGTGAACCGATCTGAACAATTTTTTTGGAGATTAAATTATTTCTATGAGCAATAACTCACACCAAATTTCGTGAAGATATGTAGTAAAATGCGGAAGTTTTCCATACAAGCCCTTGATTCCGAACGTTCAGTTTGTATGGCAGCTATATGATATAGTGGTCCGATATCAGCAGTTCCAACAAATGAGCAGCTTCTTGAAGAGGAAATAACATCTGCAAAATTTCAAAACGATATCTTAAAAACTGAAGGACTAGTTCGTATATATACAGACAGACGGACGGACAGACAGACAGACGGACATGGCTAAATCGACTCAGTTCAAAACATACTGATGATTTATATATATACTTTATAGGGCCTCCGACGCTTCCTTCTGGGTGTTACAAACTTCGTGACCTTGTTACCCTGTTCAGGGTATAAAAAGTTCCCCAACTGCTGTCGTGATTCCAGCCGAATGAGTAGCTGCAATTAAAAAATTCAAAAAGGGTATACAAGTTAATGGTATTACCCATTGACATACGATTTTCGAAAAATATCAAAAATTAACAAAATGTTCTGAAAAAAGTGTCGTTTTTTTTGGTAAAAAATGGAAGTTTTTGACCTTGCCGATTTCACATAATAGTTTTGAAAGTATAAATAATCGAATAAGCAAAAAATAAAAAAGTCAATTTTTTGAAAATGACACACACTACTTAAGGTATGCAACAACTATTATGATATTCCTAGCCTTTACGAAGATCGTGCCTAGATAATGTGTAAGCTTTGCCGCCTGGAAACCACCCTCACTTCTTATATAAAAGAAGATTCGTATGAATAAAGTCTACATTTAAAATATATACGAATCTTCTTTTACAATTTTTTTATTGAAATTACTTTTTAATTTTTTTATTGTTTTTGATAGAAATATATTCTTATTTTATCATTTAATATTTGTATTTGGGAAGAAAATATAATTATTTAAAAAATTTTCAAGTGTTTCAAGCAAAACTATCGATAAACATAAACAAGTTTGTAACAATCGCATTATTCGTTGCATACTTCTAGGCCATTAGACGCAGTAATTTTTTATACTGATCAATAATTAAATTTATAATATATAGTATTCAAACTGTATTGTTTTTGTACAAAAATTAATATTTTTATTTTGTTTAAGGGGTTATATACAGTTAGACGGCCGAAAAAAAGTGAATTTTCCAGAATTTTTTCTGAGAAAACTTTTTAATTTATTGATCCAAAAATTTATGTGTGTCTTTTAACTGTGTTTTAAGACTTAGTACTAGTAAAAATATTTATTTGAAAAAGAGCTACAGCTGATCTCCAGGAGCTCCTCTCAAAAAAGACGTTTTGCGGTGACCACTATATCTCGGAACTGGATCATCCGAAATTAAAAAACCAAACAGATTTCGTTAAAATAATGTGAAATCTAGTAATTAATCGAAGGAATAAGCAAAATAAAAATTTTTGGCGGTTTCTCAAAAAAAAAAAAAAATCGATTCTTCACCGAAATTTCGCCCTTAAATTGTTTATAAACAAAAAAATATTTATCGGAGAGAAAAAATCTTTGATTAATTACTAAAAAATATATTTAAGAAGGTCGTGTTAAAATTTGAGACTAATCGGTCTAGCCGTTTTCGAGTAATGTTGGTCACCGACTTTGAAAACACCATTTTGAGAAAAAGGCGCTGCCGCTCGGACCTTGTACTTCCAAGCACTCTGAAACGCCTTTTCAAATTTGCTTGTAACTTTGAAAATATTCACCGGAACGTTATGAAATTTTCTGTGTGTATTCTTAAATATATGTACATTAAGAAAATGAAATAAAAAAAATCGATTTTTTGAAAATTCTAACTGTATATAACCCCTTAAAAAGTCTATAAACTAAAATTTCGCTCTCAACATATCAATTTATTTATCGATTAATAAATTTGCAATCATATGTAATAGAATTATCGATATACGTAAACGCTTAATTTACAGCGCATTTTTTCATTGCATACTTCTAGGCGAGTAAACTTACATAATTGTATGCTGTTGTTAAATAACAGTAATCTGAAAATATAGTGGACTTTTTTGGAAAAATTAATGAAATGCTGTCTAAAGCACATTCAATTTGAGCTGAATTTCTCATTTTTTAAGCTTATAATTGATTTTTGTTGCAAATATTTACATTTCTTATGTGTTTACACATTTTATCAGCGCCATGCAGTGATACCAACCACACTGCTAAATTGACACTTGGCTGTGCGCGGGGCACACTGCTGCACCGCAATGCAGACCCACCCTCACATGGCGGGCATACCTGTACCGTTCGCTTGCTCATGACAGCTTGTAGGAATAGGAAAACAGTTAGAAAAGCTCGCGCAACGATTTCAGTACGTTTTGTGTTTCCGTTATTTGTGGCACAATACTACATAGCACGGCTAGAGTAGCTGTGCTGCAACAAACATAGTATACACACAAAGTGTAAGGAATACTAGTGCGAGCGACGCTATTAACATACTATAAATACTACATACAGCGATTCGAAAGCTAAAGGGCGCATAAAAGTATACGAAATATAAATAAAATAATTAAAAAAGAAGTGAGCGATTACTTTTTAGTAGTAATTCGTTGTAAAAATATAAAAAAAAATACAAAAAAAAAATATTCGCAAAACCAACTCAATGCACATAGTACATACATAATTGTGATTATATTATAAATACATACACGAGTGAAAACGAAATATTTCAAGCGCAATTTTCAATTTGTAGCATTTGCGAATATTTTATGCACACATTGCTTGCTAAGTATTTATGCATATAAATATTCTAAGCAAATGGGCGCAAGTCTGCTAGTGTGTGTGTGTGTGTGAATATTTAAATGCTGTTGAAAGGTTAATTTCATTAACACTGTCATGAGAAAGCGTCAGTTAACGCTATAACGGTTGTGCGCGTTGGAATGCCGCCCTCCACCTGCTGTCCTCTCTAATTGTGTTTGTCTGTGTGCGTTCGTCCTCTAAACGGGTTTGAAAAACGCGTACGCGTAACTGTTTTGTAATCAAAAAACTGGAAAAAATTACAAATTGTGAATTTGTTGTCAAAGAAAATTAAAAAAAATATTTTCTAATAAAATAAAAAATAAAAATAAAAAAAAATAAAAAAAAATATTTTCAAAAAAAAAAATAAAAATATTTTCAAATAAAATAAAAAATAAAAATATTTTCAAAAAAAAAATATTATAAAAAAAATATTTTCAAATAAAAAAAAAATAAAACAATAAATAAAAATTTAAAATAAATTGCGATTTTGTTGCAATAATAATTTCCAATAATTTTATTTAATTTTTTTTTAATTTAAAAGTGTATGTATATTTATGTGATTTTTTTTCAGATTTGTGCAAATAAATTAATTTAAAAAATAATCGCATTAATTGTTGCGTACTAAAATCAACGTCCCATTCCACCCATAAAAACACACACACACACACAGCCATACTAATAGCATGGATATCTTAACTCAAATTCTGAATATGAACGCTGGTGGCGCGTATGGCGGTGGTAAGGCGGGTGGCGCCTTTGATCCCCTCACATTCGCCATGAAACCTCAAGTGGTGATACGCGCACTTTGTTGGGTAAGTTGACAGTTCTGCGCTCACACTCATGTATTTGCACATATACATATTTACACACTGTCAGTATTTTCATGTATTCCTGCCTAAAACATATTTGGATATACCATACATAAGTGGTCCTTCCTTCTATAGAGAAAGTTGTCTAATACATACAAGTATTTGAAAATTGAATGTATTATCTGAGTACGGTAAATTAAAACTAATCCTTTAATTGTCCTCGTCAATGAATTTAGAATTGTCTTCTATGCATGTATCTCAAAATTGATTTTAAATGAGTGACAATCGAAGGTATTCTCAAGGTATTCAACACTACTGTCAATATCTCAACTATCAAATGCTATGCTCCAATTATTTTCTTATGCAAGTTGTGATTTTGAAACTTTCTAGTATTCGTTCCTTCTGCTTTGAAATCGCATGTCAAGGGGCTATGCCAGTGTGACACTTTCAAAAAATCGATTTTTGCTTATTCGATAGCTTATACTTTCAAAACTATCCTGTGAAAGCGGTAAGGTCGTATCTTGAATAGTATTTGGATGGTAGCGTTCTGTTTCAATTGTCAATTTGGCATTAAAAAACTGAAATTTTGACCTAAAAAACGCCACTTTTTTTCAGAACAATCCATTTTGTTATTTTTTGATATTTTTCAAAAATCGTGTGTCATTGTATAGGAAATAACTTCAACTTTAATATCGTTTTGAATTTTTTGTTTCAACTATTCATTCGACCGGAATCATGTCAGCAGTTGGGGAACTTTTTTTTTGGCACCTCCGAAGACAGCACATATATAACTCCGTTATTTTTCAATATTTTTGTAAACAAAAATTTTAAATATACATAGCTTCAAATATATCCGATTATGTTCAAAAAACTTGGAAACATTCGATAGAGCACTTTCTTTTAAAAAATCATGAAAATCGCCTAGTATTTCATGGGTTACACTGGATAGTCCCTTAAGGGGTTATATACAGTTAGAATTTTCAAAAAATCGATTTTTTTTTATTTCATTTTCTTAATGTACATATATTTAAGAATACACACAGAATATATCGTTCCGGTGAATATTTTCAAAGTTACAAGCAAATGAAAAATTTGAAAAGGCGTTTCAGAGTGCTTGGATGTACAAGGTCCGCGTTTTTCTCAAAATGGTGTTTTCAAAGTCGGTGACTAACATTACTCGAAAACGACTAGACCGATTAGTCTCAAATTTTAACACGACCTTCTTAAATATATTTTTTAGTAATTAATCGAAGATTTTTTCTCTCCGATAAATATTTTTTTTTTATAAACAATTTAAGGCCGAAATTTCGGTGAAGAATCGATTTTTTTTTTTGAGAAACCGCCAAAAATTTTTATTTTGCTTATTCCTTCGATTAATTACTAGATTTCACATTATTTTAACGAAATCTGTTTGGTTTTTTAATTTCGGATGATCCAGTTCCGAGATATAGTGGTCACCGCAAAACGTCTTTTTTGAGAGGAGCTCCTGGAGATCAGCTGTAGCTCTTTTTCAAATAAATATTTTTACTAGTACTAAGTCTTAAAACACAGTTAAAAGACACACATATTAATGTGTATAAATTTTTGGATCAATAAATTAAAAAGTTTTCTCAGTAAAAATTCTGGAAAATTCACATTTTTTCGGCTGTCTAACTGTATATAACCCCTTAAAGAAACCCGCTGAATTCGGAATTAATTTACCGAATTACTTTATTTTTTTTTTTCATTTATGCTGTTTTAGAGATTATTCTTTCGTTGCTAGCTTACAAGATCACAGGATCGAACTATATGATTTTCTGCAATAACTTACGTAAATAAAATATTTTAAATATCGAAGCCAAAGAAAAAATAAAAGTGGCATGGCTCCGCCAACCACGCCTTCTTGCCATATAATGCAATTTTGAATTCCATCTGATTCGTTCACTTTATAATATATACCTCAAGAACCAATGAAGATATCGAAACAAAACTTTACACAAACACTGCGTTTGAGATGCGCCATTATTATTTTAAAACTGATCTAAAACGGACCATAAATTTTCAATGCTCCAGATATCGAACATGAAGGCCTCAGTGCCAATGAATAATTTTTTCTACCGGCTAAGAATATATATATATATATGTATTCGATTCTTTCTACTTCTTTTGAATCATTTATTTTTTAATTTATAGATTTCTTAAAAGACTATAATATGAATTCACCTTATAAAACACAGTTTATTTCATAGTTGTCTGAACCAATCATTCTTTACGATGATAATATTAAGTCTAGTATAAAGAACTTCATTATGTTTTTATTAAATTTTTTATTACTAGAATGATCCGATTTATTTCAAATATGTACAGTTGTGTTCAACAACTTGTTGAGATTTTGAAGATAAATTCCTAATGTGACTCTTATCGAAACTAGAGCTCTTGGTATTCGACTAATCTACTAATATTATATTAGGACATTATTCGAATAATAATATACGGTTTGCACTATTCGGATAGTCGTCAGTTATGCACTATTCGATTAACCGTTCACTTTCGACTAGTCGGTTAACCGTTCGTTGTCGACAGACCAGATATTCACCATGCGCCAAATCTTGGAGTAGACCCGTGAAAAGAGGATGGACACACACCAACTATTTGTCGACTTTAAAGCTGCTTTCGACAGCACGAAAAGGAGCTGCCTTTATGCCGCGATGTCTGAATTTGGTATCCCCGCAAAACGAATACGGCTGTGTAAGCTGACGTTGAGCAACACCAAAAGCTCCGTCAGGATCGGGAAGGACCTCTCCGAGCCGTTCGATACCAAACGAGGTTTCAGACAATGTGACAAGGCTATTATGTGACTTCTTTAACCTGATGCTGGAAAAAATAGTTCGAGCCGCAGAGCTAAACAGAGAAGCCTGGATAAGGAAGCAAAGCGAATGGGTCTGGAGGTGAATGAGGACAAGACGAAATATCTCCTGTCATCAAACAAACAGTCAGCGCATTTGCGTCTTGGCTCCCACGTCACTGTTGACAGTCATAACTTTGAAGTTGTAGATAATTTCGTCTACCTGGGAACCAGCATTAACAGCAATAACAATGTCAGCCTAGAAATCCAACGCAGAATCACTCTTGCCAACAGGTGCTACTATGGACTAAGTAGGCAATTGAAAAGTAAAGTGCTCTCTACACGAACAAAAACCAAACCCTAGTCTCTCATCATTCCCGTCCTACTTTATGGTGCAGAAGCGTGGACGATGTCAACATCCGATGAGACGGCACTAAGGTTTTGCGGAAGATTTATGGTCCCTTAAACATTGGCAACGGCGAATACCGCAGAAGATGGAATGATGAGCTGTATGTGTTGTTCGACGACATAGACATAGTCCAGCGAATAAAAAGACAGCGCCTACGCTGGCTAGGTCATGTTGTTCGAATGGACGAAAGTGCCCCAGCTCTGAAAGTTTTCAATGCAGTACCCGCTGGTGGAAGCCGAGGAAGAGAGAGACCTCCACTCCGATGGAAGGACCAGGTGTCTTCACTTGGTATTACCAATTGGCGCTAAACTGCCAAAAGAAGAGATGCCTGGCGCGCTGTTGTGGACTCGGCTATAACCGCGTAAGCGGTGTCTACACCAGTCAAGAAAAAGAAGTTCGTTGTCGACTATTCGAATAGTGCAAGTATGAATTTTCTTTCATTTTCATTCGAATATTCGTAACATTGCGACTAACCGGTTAATATTCGTACGAACGGTTACAAACCGGTTATTCAAATAATCGGTTTTCAGGTTAATCGAATAGTTTTAAGAGCCCTAATAGAAACCCTTGTTGCTATTTGCAAAAAACTGGAAGAGTATATTTTTATAATAATAAAATATTTAATTATTTTTTGTCTAAATTTTACTTAGCTCTGCTGTATTTTAATTGTATATCTTTTTCATATTTATATATTTTATATTTATTTACTTTCATTTTAATACATTTCATTAAAAATTCCTGTTATGTTCCAGTTGCATAGCAAAGTTTGTAGCCATATTTCCGTTTCCTTGCGTTCCATTTCAGTGTTTCCACTTTTATATTCATCACATTCAAAGAAATCGCACCTAAATGAACACCCGCAACGTAGGGGCTGGACGTATGTGACATTTCTGTGCTAACAACTTATCACACAAATCAGGCGCAAGTGCGTGTACTTCAGATTTTTTCGCTTTTGTGGTAATTAACACAAATCACAATAAAGTCACGCACACTCATTTACCGTTACGAGAGTTAGTGCGTTGATAATTACAGCTGCCTTCAACTCAACCATTCGCTACACGCTATATATGAGCTATACTCTCTTGTCAAAAGAGATTTTGTGACTTTGTTGTACTTGTGAAAGCAACAACAATGTTTTGTAGTTAAAATTAAATAATTAATTTTGATAAATTATTTTAAACACTTAATTGTAATATAACTTTTTCGAAATACCTACAGAATTAGCGGCAATTTCGTGTAAAATCCCAACAAATATAAATTTCACTTTTCACAAATTGTCACTTTTTCATGTACTCATATAAATATACTATATTCGTTACCTGATTGTTGACAGTGTGATGATTTGAGTTGAGTGGGACCTTTGACATTCACATTGCCAACGAGACCGCACTATTTATTTATTTGTACGCTCCCACGTACTAAATTCATATGTTTATATTATTTAATATATTTCATATTTATGTAAGCAAGTATAGTTGAAGTCCTCAGTGTATTGCTTGTCACTCAATTCTTGTGCTGACGTCTAAAGAGAGCGTATCCTTTCACAATATTTCTATATACGGACAACAGATTGCCAACAGATTCATAATACATACATACATGCATACTAATTTTACAGTGAGTCCTACATATGTTCCAAATTAGTTGCTTTTCATAAATAAATAAGTTAAATTTCCTAATAAAATAAATTCGAATAAAAGTACGATTTGGATTAATTACACAGCACACAAAAAATCATTTTGTTATGACCTGGTGCTCTTACTATGTGTGAAATATGTTTTAGGGGTCGCTGATCCATTTATTCACCTCAGATCAGTGTTTTGAGATAACGCCATAAAACCAGTACGGTGGACAGCAATTTTTAAAATTCATCGGATTCGCTTGAAACTCCCTACTCGGTGGTTTTCGTGGTTACATATTACGAATCCCGTGTCGGTTTTTCAAAATTCCAAATGAGGGGTCCTATATGGCCGACGCTTTTTTGAAAAACTCATCGGAATCGCTTGAATGTCGATACTCGAGGGTTCTCGGGGTCGCTGATTACGTTGAGGTTACTTTTTTTGAAACTCAAAATGGCGAACCAATACGGGGAACAATTGTAAAGATTCGACATATTAGATCCGCCATTTTAGATAATTGAAAAACCGACACCGGATTCGTGTTTAGGGACCCCGAAAACCCCAGAGTAGTGACTTTCAAGCGAATCCAATGAATTTTAAAAATCGCTGTCCGCCATATTGATTTTCTGTGGTTATTTCAAAACCCTGGGCTTCGAATTCGAATTCAACGACCCCATAAACTAGTACACAAAACACAGGCCCTAACAATTATTTTTTGTATGGCTGTGTAATTAATCCAAAATCTTTGTCTCCGTATTCAGCTGAAGTATCGTTCTTTCATTCGGTAAGGATTGGACCCAAATGCACTTGCTAGACAACGTACCTGGGGCTACAAAAAAATATTATTTGCGTCTTAGGAACTACGTCACTGTTGGTAGCTATCCATTTAAAGTTAAGGACTTTGTATATCTCGGAACCAGTGTAAATGCCATCAACAATCTAGGCCTGGAGATCAAGCGCAAAATAACACTTGCCCCCAAGTGCTACTTTGGGATAGAAGCGGATCTCTCTCTCTCAACGAACAAATTAGGCTTTATAGGTCTCTCATCATTCCTGTTATTATACGGTACAGAATTCTGGACGATGACAACCAGAGATGAGAAGGTACTTGGAACATTCCAAGTGAGCGAGTAGTAATGAAGAAGATGGTATCAAGAACAGTATGAGATCTACGACGGTACAGATTTCTGGACGATGACAACCAGAGATGAGAAGGTACTTGGAACATTCCAAGTGAGCGAGGAGTAATGAAGAAGATGGTATCAAGAACAGTATGAGATCTACGACGACATGGATACTGTTAAGCGTATAAAAATCCAATGTATACGCTCGTTATTTCATGTCGTACATATGGAAGACGTTACTCCAGTGAAACGTTCTTTCGATTCGGTACCCATGGGTGGACAACGGAAGCAATTCCGCCCATGCATCCAACTAAGAGCATAGGGACCTGTCTGCACTTGTACTGTACAACTGGCGTGACTTCACAAAGGATAGAAGCAACTGGTTAAATTTTGTGTTCTCGGACCACACCGATCCAAGACAAAGAAGAAGAAGAACGGTTCGGTACTTACATTCGGTCGTAGCATGGAATGACATGTACAATATTCTTCAAAACTATTTAAAAGTACTTTTAGAACAAAACACACTATTCATCAAACGACTTTTTTCGGAATTTTAATATTTTGTATATTAAGTCCATTAGAAAGTAGACTGTACGCCTGAAGGTTTGTTTGTATTCAATTTTTTTTTTAATTTTTTTTTTGGTTTATTTTTTTGACTCTGATAATTTTAAGTCTGTAAAAAATGGCGACTGTCTCCAAAAATTTCACTTTTTAATTTAATTTTTATAGCATCGCATTGGCGAAATATATGATTTGTGTAATGAACCTTTTATTGAAATCAAAATTGCATACCAATTATATAAAAGAGAGTTTTTGTGGTCTCTAATATGTACCTACACACATATATTCATGCATATACATATGTATTATATTTAGTATTATACATATACAGATATGAGGCCACATAAAAATCATTTGATGTCCTTCTGCAGCACGATGCTTCGTTGATTCGCCCGCGCAAGGCCATTCAAGGTCCATTTGCCTTTGTCATTAGTTTCGCAACATTCATGAATCATGATATATTTGAAAAAAATAAAAACTATATATGCATGGTATGTATATATGTATATGAAATTGTATCTATACTCTTCTCAAGCAAAGATTTCCCCGTATACTACCAAGAATGACACCCACTACAGTGTATGACAATGACTCGTAGGCGTCAGTTGTGCATTGCCTTGTAACCATTACTTTACAACTTTTCTCTTTTATTATAGTTGTTAGTGTTGTTGTTATTACATAAGTTTTATGTTGTCTAGTTTACTTATATCGATTTCATTGTTGTTGGCAAAATATTCTGTACGAATATGCGTTTGTATGTATTGTTGTTCTTTTTCATTCATTACATTTGCTTTTTGTATCTGTTAGCTGGAATTTTGTTGTTATTTGTGTGTTTTAGCTTGCTTTTATAATACTGCCACTGACTTTTATTACTTTAGTTTCTAATATTTATTAACAAAAATCCTCGCTTGCCTTAGCAATTTGCGCATTAACTTTTAATTGCACTCAAATACCGTCGGTCCGGCAGCCTTGACTCCGTTGCCACATAGCCTGTTGCCATCGGAAACCCCCGCTGCACGCTGTCAACTTCACTAACTGTTTAACTAGCTAACATGTCTTCGCAAACTTGGCCTTGACACCAGAAGGTGGCAGCAGGGAAAGTGCAAATGTTCATTCTTTGTTTTTCACTTCAAACTAGGTCAGAGACGTCACTTTCCTCATATTTGCTATTAAGTGTTGATTCATTGCGTTGGTTTATGGTGTTTGCTATACATACATTGGCGCCACAGTTGAAATTACTTACTTTTCTACAATATGCTGTGGGGGTGGTCATGCGCTTTTTTTCCCGCATTTGAACTCTGATCAAAGAAGTATTCACGAATCATTATTTCATATACTCATATGTTCACTGCACTGTAATTATAATTATTTTTCACTTCTCACTCATTTCATTGAGTGCCTGTAGAACTTGGGGATTTTTAATTATGAATATTCAACTACAAAACTAAATTCGCCCGACTCATGACGGGTAGCAAATCAGATTAATCAAAAGTGTTGGAATGGGAGTTCAAATTCTGTTAGTTAGGTTTGCAACTTCGTTGGATTAGGGGACGAAAGAGCTTTGATTAGAATATTGAACTTAGAATAAGAAAATGGAATATTCATTATCAAGACATAGATTGGAATTGACTTGGCTCTCAAAAGTAGAAGGTTTCAGGTGCGAAACTTTTGAACAGTCTATATTTTATCGATATCCATTTGATATTATAAACCTCAATAGATATTATAAGGTTAGTCGATATCTTTCCACTATCTGTCCACAGAATATTTTTAGCTTTTGAAGACAAATTTATGTATTCGGATTTTTGAGCGACAAAATTTGATATCTAACACGAAATCACGTCCTGAGAGATATGTTACTTACTTTTTCTAAGTTTCAAAAGCTTAAGCTTAATTACTTTAGGCCCATTTATAATGGGTATTAGTTCAATATTATTTTAGAGATATTTTGTCTTCATCTATTGATGACGTACATATATACATTGCATATATATTTACTTCTTGGTTTATATTTTTATACGTCTGCGTTGTTAAGGGGTTACATGGGTTTTGTTGTTGTTGTTGTTAAATAGTTGTAATTGAAACAAAATAAAACCCTTCATTCAAGCACGAGTAAACGCCTGTTCAAAATTTCATCAAGATCGGTTGAGTCGAGAAAATTTCACAACCGACATTAAAAACACGGTTCCGAGAAAAACGCGTTTAAAGTTTTGAGTAACAATAGTACTTGACTTGGAGCGCACACCTTCCAAAGGCTGTATATCCGAAACTATTATTCGGATCGACTTGAAATTTTAAGACAATATTCTTGACATGTTGTAGAAATTATAAGCCAAAAACCAAACAATCGATTTTTTGAATCCACGAAACCCATGTTTACCTTAACCCTTAATGTTTACGTAAGTGTAATCGATTAGACAATTCATTGTAGTGGCGACTGGTCTGGGAACAACAGCGCGTATCGGCAACATGAACAATGATAATGTAATTTTAATTGAAGTGATAAATGAAACAGAGCAAGGATATACATATGTATGTATGTGCCGGAGGGCTAAGTTGGGCATTTTTGTTCTCGATTACATAAGCATGTAGCATATGTGACGTGTGTACTCTCGTATCTTTCTATTCATCTAAATAACAATTTGTTATTTTTTATGATATAAACTGACTATTAGAATAAGTCTATTTTTGCCTTTTGTGACTTATTTTATTAATAACAAGTAAGGAAGTGCTAAGTTCGGGTGTAACCGAACATTTTATACTCTCGCAATTTATTTATTTAACTTAATTATTATTATATAATACACAATTTGACCCACATATTCGTCATATATATTGCATAAAGCCCATTTTCAATTTTTAGAAAAATCTGAGTGCAGCTTCCATCTGCCATTTCTTATGTGAAATTTAGTGTTTCGGACGTTTTTCGTTAGTGAGTTAACCCACTTTTAGTAATTTTCAACCTAACCTTTGTATGGGAAGTGGGCGTGGTTATTATCCGATTTCTTTCATTTTTGGACTGTATTAAGAGAAACGACTGCAGAAAGTTTGGTTTATATAGCTCTATTGGTTTGCGAGATATGTACAAAAAAACCTATTAGGGGGCGAGGCCACGCCCACTTCCCCAAAAAACTTACATCCAAATATGCCCCTTCATAGTGCGATCCTTCATACCAAATTTTATTTCCATAGCTTTATTTATGGCTTAGTTATAGCATTTTATGTGTTTTCGCCATTTTGTGGGCGTGGCAGTGGTCCGATTTTGTTCATTCCTATGGTGCCAAGAAATAAGTTTGTCAAGTTTCATCAAGATATCTTAATTTTTACTCAAGTTACAGCTTGCACAGACGGACGGACGGACAGACAGACATTCGGATTTGAACTCCACTCTTCACCCTGATCACTTTGGTATGTATAACCCTATATCTAACTCGTTTAGTTTCGGGTGTTAAAAACAACCGTTATGTGAACAAAACTATAGTAATCTCTTTAGCAACTTTGTTGCGAGAGTATAAAAACTGCTTATAAGTTAGGTTTACATATTTATCTAAAAAAATAGTATTTGTACATAAAAGCTAGGAACATCGAACAACATAATTTCTTCCGGAAACTGTCTTCTTCAGCCTGCGTTAAACTGAGTCTAAAGTATTTTGGATTACGTACCCTCAGTCAACTGAGGAATTGGCATTATTTGTATATAATTTTGATAGATTCAAATCGCTTCCTTAATACATTAGGGTCTCTTGTTCTATACCAAAGTGTTTCAAGTATCCAACGACGTCCAACATGGGAAATCCGCACCGAAATCCCTCCTAAATTAACTTAACCTAACCTATATTATTTTGATCACATCTATTAATGTCTTTAGCAAAATACTTAAGAAACAGGAAATTAGGTATTTGTAATGTATCGAGATCTTACAATCTAAGTGATTGAATTTACTCGAGGACTTGTTCGCCGCTGATTTCTTTTTTAATAGCTATCAGAGATATAAATACAGTTGAACTTCCATAACTGGAACTTCTATAACTGCAAATAATCCATAATTCGAAATCATGAATTGGTTCGATAGAAGCTAAATTTCATACGAATTTCCTTCTGTAACTCGGAAGTCTCCTATACTCGAAATTTTTTTCGTGGATTATAGTGATTCGATTTAGGGAAGTTCAACTGTAAATATAAACACAAGTCTTTAGATGAGTATAATTCGGGATCGCTACGATTACGTATGTAGAACGATGCCCAAATATTTTAATATAGATATTAGGTTTAGTGGTTGCCTGGCGACGCATCTAGGCCTTTGGGAGACTCATAGTGGATAAGATAGATATTACTTACTTATAATACTTGACTAAAAACTCGCTTGGTGTAAAAATTAATGTTTAAAATGAAAAATCGAAATCATTTTACAAATTTATGACAGATTAGGGGAAGCACTCATATACTACTATACTTTTATATACATTTACAAAGTTTAATATACTGATAACTGTTATGAATTTACTTGATTGAATAGGGAATAGGTTACATAAAATAACTAAAATATAGAAAAGTGGAAAAGTCCAATAAACAAACAGATAAGTGCATGCCTAACAAGTAAATAATATAGATAAAACGTATATATATATGTATGTATAACTGAAAGCAAGTACAGTTCTATTGCTACACTCTTATGTTGGCCTCTATTTCGGACATGTTTCCTGGTAGTACGAGTATTTCTCATTGTTCGCATTCACTTTTTATGCTAATGCATTTGTGTTTTTTATGGTTTTTTTCGCTTTTTTTCTTGCCAAACGCTTTCAAATATCCAATAATGGCATACCATGACTCGCCTTATAGCAATAATCGCCGCACGAGCACTTTCTGTATTCATTCTCCAGAATATGTATACATATATACTTGTAGATATAGTGGATTGTAAATGAATTTGCGAAAAATGAATGTGAATATGTCAAACTGTCGTTGTTGCAAGTATTCCGCTGTTTCTCAAACATATATCTGACTAGTTTCCTTTCCTTTGCCATGCTTTACTTTACTTCCTACTACTTAGTACACAGAACATGTCTAAATAGCAGCAACAATAAGTAGAGCAGAAGATGTTTTTGCGACATTCCTTCACATTATTGTTGTTGTCGCATTATTGTTGGCGCTAACAATGGGGGCGACATCGGCGGTTTTGCCGACAACAACAAACGGAAGAAAGAATAGCCATTGTGTGGGCATTGGATAAATGCGTAAAGCAAGACGAGTGGCGGTGAAAGGAAAAAGTGACTTAAGGCAGAAGGCTCTTAGTGGATCTTAAGGGATAGTATGGGTACACCACCTGACAGTTGGGTTAGTGGGCGTCGTTGTAGATATAGCAGTGCAGGGTAATAAATATAGTTATAAGTATATACATGTGTTTTGTTGCTAATAAAGGGTGCAATCTCAGAGATATATGATTATTACAAATACAAAAATACAGAAAAAATAATGCACTACGTAATTCTGCAACCCTTTTTCCGAATGAATGGCAGTGAAAGTACAACACCAGGAGATGGCGAACCCGATTCCCCAGTCGATGACGATGAAACAGATGTTCCATTACCCCACCATGAAAAAATTCGAATAGCAATTACTCGCCTGAAGAACACAAAGCGGCGGGGGCCGATAGATTACCGGCTGAGATATTCAAATACGGCGGCGAAGAACTGATAAGGTGATTGCATAAGTTTCTTTGCAAAATATGGTCGGAAGAAAGCATGCCCGACGATTGGAATCTCAGTTTGCTCTGCCCAATCCATAAAAATGGAGAACTCACAATCTATGTCAATTACATTGGGATAAGCCTCCTAAATTATGGAGGGAACACTTCTCCGACCTGCTGAATGGCAGTGAGAGTACAACACCAGGAGATGGCGAACCCGATCCCCCAATCGATGACGATGGAACAGATGTTCCATTACCCGACCATGAAGAAATTCGAATAGCAATTACCCGCTTGAAGAACAACAAAGCGGCGGGGGCCGATAGATTGCCGGCAGAACTATTCAAATACGGCGGCGAAGAACTGATAAGGTGCATGCATCAGCTTCTTTGCAGAATATGGTCGGAAGAAAGCATGCCTGACGATTGGAATCTCAGTGTGCTCTGCCCAATCCATAAAAAGGGAGATCCCACAATCTGCGCCAATTACCGTGGGATCAGCCTCCTAAATATCGCATACAAGGTTCTATCGAGCGTACTGTGTGAAAGACTAAAGCCCACCGTCAACGAACTGATTGGACCTTATCAGTGTGGCTTTAGACCTGGGAAATCGACAACTGACCAGATATTCACCATGCGCCAAATCTTGGAGAAGACCCGTGAAAAGAGGATCGACACACACCACCTTTTTGTCGATTTTAAAGCTGCTTTCGACAGCACGAAAAGGAGTTGCCTTTACGCCGCGATGTCTGAATTTGGTATCCCCGCAAAACTAATACGGCTGTGTAAATTGACGTTGAGCAACACCAAAAGCTCCGTCATGATTGGGAAGGACCTCTCCGAGCCGTTCGATACCAAACGAGGTTTCAGACAAGGTGACTCACTATCGTGCGACTTCTTTAACCTGATGCTGGAAAAAATTATAAGCGCTGCAGAGCTAAACCGAGAAGGTACAATCTTCTACAAGAGTGTACAGCTCCTGGCGTACGCCGATGATATTGATATCATCGGAAGCAACAACCGCGCCGTTTGTTCTGCTTTTTCCCGCATGGATAAGGAGGCGAAGAGAATGGGTCTGGAGGTGAATGAGGACAAGACGAAATATCTCCTGTCATCAAACAAACAGTCGGCGCATTCGCGTCTTGGCTCCCACGTCACTGTTGACAGTCATAACTTCGAGGTCGTAGATAATTTCGTATACCTGGGAACCAGCATCAACAACACGAACAATGTCAGCCTCGAAATCCAGCGCAGAATAACTCTTGCCAACAGGTGCTACTTTGGACTGAGTAGGCAATTGAACAGTAAAGTCCTCTCTCGACGAACCAAAATCAAGCTCTACAAGTCGCTTATCATTCCCGTCCTGCTTTACGGTGCAGAAGCTTGGACGATGTCAACATCAGATGAGACGACACTAGGAGTTTTCGAGAGGAAGATTTTGCGCAAGATTTATGGTCCTCAGAACATTGGCAACGGCGAATACCGCAGACGATGGAACGATGAGCTGTACGAGTTATACGACGACATTGACATAGTTCAGCGAATAAAAAGACAGCGGCTACGCTGGCTAGGTCATGTTGGCCGAATGGACGAAAACACTCCAGCCCTGAAAGTGTTCGATGCAGTACCCGCCGGAGGAAGCCGAGGAAGGGGAAGGCCTCCACTCCGTTGGAGGGACCAGGTGGAGAGCGACCTGGTTACACTTGGGATCTCCAACTGGCACCGAACTGCGAAGGAGAGAGAGAGGTGGCGCACTATCGTCGATTCGGCTATAACCGGCTAAACGGTTAAACGCCAATTACATACATACATACTGACCATAATTGTCAAACACTTGTTTACTTTGACAGTTGCTTTGACATTTATTTCTCTAAAAGGCTGAATGCAACTAATAAAACACACTATACATATATATTGTGAATGTAATTGTGTGAAAAGCGCAGAGCTGTTTGTATTTAGCGCTTATGCGCGCTTCGTGACTGTGCAAAGAAAACTCGCCAAAATGTTTGGTGTGCGTGAATTCATTATTCCGGATATTGATGTTTTGGTTGAAGTGGCACTCGTTAATGGTGGATAACATTGAGTATTCGTACAAGCCGTGTGCAAACATTCTCTTCCATCAACTTGCGACGGTGCAACATTCATTATTGCTTAGTTGTCTGCTGTTTAATTAAAAGTGGCGCCTTAAGGATACCACTATTTCCCGTTCTATTATTATTTCGATTACTATGTGCCGTATGGTGGTTGCACTGTTATATGGATGGAAAACGGACATGATTCCGAGCTCTAAATAATGTATTTTCGATTTTTAAAGGGTGATACATTTCGAGGTTAATTACTTTTTTAAAGAAAAAACAGAAAATTCAAATTTGATGGGGAATGTTTATTATCATTCGAAAGAACATTCTTTGGCATTTATTTTTTAAACATTATCTCTTTCAAATGTTGGTCGCGGTTACGTCTCAGATGATCTATCCGTTGAATCTAATTTTCGATTACTCGTTCGTGCATTTCGACTGGTAAATGGCGAATGACAGGCGTGATGATTTGCTCCAAAGCCTGAATTGAAGCGGTGTTGTTCGCATAGATTTTAGACTACACATATACCCACAGGAAAAGGTTTTACGGTGTGATATCATACGATCTTGGTGGCCAACTGACGGGCCGAAAACGTTAAATTATCTGCTCACCGAAGTTTACTCTCAATATATCCATTGTTTGATGCGATGTGTGGCAAGTGGCGCCGACTTGTTGAAACCAAATGTCGCCGAGATCTCGAGTTTAAATTTCAGGCCTCAAATAGTCGTATTTAATGGCGCGATAACGGTTGCCATTTACATAGGTTCTTGCCGGCATCATTTTTGAAGAAATAAGGGCCGATATCTTGAATCTCTTCAGGTTGCTCTTCGTCCCAAATGGGATAATTTTGCTCGTTTACATATCCATTGAGCCAGAAATGAGCCTAATCGCTCAACAGAATTTGGCTCGAAGCCGTCGGATCTTCTTGGAACTTTTTAAAAGTCCATAGAACGAAGCGATGTCACTTGAGAAAGTCGAGCGGCTTCAGTTCTTGCACAATCTGTATTTTTTACGCTTTCGATTTAAGAACTCGACGTAAAGCGCTCCAAGTCGTTCCATACGTCAGTTCGAGTCCCTGCGGACTGCACCGAATCGACTCTCCACGGTCTTCGTGTATACTCGCAGCTACGGCTGCTATATCTTCTTCACTGCTTGATGGACGTGGTCTATTCGGTCGAATATTATCCAATAACGAAAGTTGGGTATCAATATGGGTGATGGCGTTGCGAATAGTACGCCCAGTAGGCCAATTATGTTGGCCATATGTAAGTTGAGCGAAGCGCGCGAATTGTCGGAATAAAGTTGATGTTTTTTTCTCAATCACAGTTATGAGGACTTATATATCTCCAATAAGTTATTCGTAAAAATTCTTAAAAATTTAAATTCTTATTTTTTTATACTCTCGCAACAAATGTTGCTAAAGAGAGTATTATAGTTTTGTTCACATAACGGTTGTTTGTAACACCCAAAACTAAACGAGTTGGATATAGGGTTATATATACCAAAGTGATCAGGGTGAAGAGTGGAGTTCAAATCCGAATGTCTGTTTGTCCGTCCGTCCGTCCGTCCGTCTGTGCAAGCTGTAACTTGAGTAAAAATTAAGATATCTTGATGAAACTTGGCACACTTATTTCTTGGCACCATAGGAAGGTTGCTTTCGAAAATGAGCCAAATCGGACCACTGCCACGCCAACACAAAATGGCACGCCTACTTCCTATATACCAGAACTTTGAAGACGATTTGAATCGTTTACTTTACAATATATAAAGTAAGTACTAGTGAAGATATCGGTGCAGAACTTTGCACAAATACTATGTTAATACTGTGGCAGCCCCATTCTAAAAATCGCCGAAATCGGACCATAGGTTTTTAAGGCCCCATATATCGAACACGAGGGCCTCGGTGCTTCTAACCTAATATTATGGTTTCCAACTTTCAATGGACCTTATACAATATATATGACGAATATGTGGGTCAAATTGTGTATTATATAATATAAATAAAGTTAAATAAATAAATTGAGAGAGTATAAAATGTTCGGTTACACCCGAACTTAGCCCTTCCTTACTTGTTTTTAATTCTTTTGATATATAACATTTCACTCAATCAACCTTTCACTTTTGTAAAGTCACTAGTTCACTAACTCTATGCCATCAGCATTTTCGGAATCTTTGCGATTTTTTTTTTTTTTTTTTTCAATATTTGCGATTTGAACTGCGCACGTACAACTACTGTCATGAAATCTTATATTGCATTTGAGTATAATAACCATAAATTTCCATAGCTTAAATCGGATTCCATGAAATGCCAGTTGTCTGCATGATATTTGAAAGTGTTCGTGTTGTGTGCGGTTGCTTTGGAAATGGGTCAAAGTGCTACATGCCAGGAATAGTCAATATTCACTACTTATGTACACTAAGGACAACTGAACGAATGACATTGCCATGCCATTTTCGAAGGTTAAGTTGTCCGATGTTGTGCGGGAGGCTTTATGATATCGTTTACTAAAGATACATATATAAATTGGTGGACTTAATTTCTAACAAAACTGCTAATTAAGTATTTTCTTTTATAGAATATCGTTGTAATCATTTAAATTGCATACGTAAACCATAACCAGTGTCTCTCGAAAGTAATGAACTTAATTTTCAGGGTTAATTAATTTCGCAAAGTCACATTTCTTTTTCAATCTATTAACATTATGCTCACTTAATGAGAATTTTTAATTGAAAATCCATGCAGCCGCTTACATAATAATTATCACGTACCATCAAACGCTTTTCCATACACATACCCACAACTACTACACCCACAAGCCGCACAATTTCTCGATTCTCACTTTTCATTTTGCTTTCAGCTCTTTTCCATCGTTGTCTTTGGCTGCATTTCATCGGAGGGTTGGCGCACCGACGAGAATGGCAAGGAAGTGTGTCTGTACAATGGCGATGCCATGGCGTGTAAATATGGCAATACAATTGGTGTATTCGGTTTTCTGGCGTCGATGGCCTTCATCGCCGGTGAGTACCTGTTCGAGCGTATGTCGTCGGTGAAGAGCAGGAAACGTTATGTGATGGCAGACATGGGATTCTCAGGTGAGTTATAAATTGAGTTGACTGTTTTGTTTTGATAAGGACGTAAGCAGTGAGGATTGCCCTGGTATAAAGTAAACTCGAATTTAAATGTTCCACTACATTTTTTTTTAGCTTTCTGGGCCTTCATGTACTTCATTGCGTTCGTGTACTTGTGGTCGCAATGGTCATCCGCGCCTATGCCACCAGGCGGTGTGGGCTCTAGTAATATGGAAGCGGCAATCTTTTTCTCATTTTTCTCAATTTTTGTGTGGGTGAGTAAAATGGGAATTTTCTTTACAGCAAATAATTTTTAGTTTTTATATCTCAAGATTTAATATATATATATATATTTGGCGTAGGAACCGCTTTAAGCGATTATAGCCGAATCCACCAGAGCGCGCCACTCATTCCTCCTTTTTGCTTTTTGGCGCCAATTGGAAACACCAAGTGAAGCCAGGTCACTTTGCACTTGGTCTTTCCACCGGAGTGGAGGTCGTCCTCTTCCGCGGCTTCCTCCAGCGGGTACTGCATCGAATACTTTCAGAGCTGGAGTGTTTTCTTCCATCCGTACAACATGACCTAGCCAGCGTAGCCGCTGTCTTTTTATTCGCTGAACTATGTCAATGTCGTCGTATAAATCGTACAGCTCATCGTTCCATCGCCTGCGGTATTCGCCGTTGCCAATGTTTAGAGGACCAAAAATCTTGCGCAAAACCTTTCTCTCGAAAACCCCAAGAGTCGTCTCATCGGATGTTGTCATCGTCCACGCTTCAGCGCCATACATCAGGACGGGAATAATGAGCGACTTATAGAGTTTGATTTTGGTTCGTCGAGAGAGGACTTTACTTTTCAATTGCCTACTCAGTCCAAAGTAGCACCTGTTGGCAAGAGTGATTCTGCGTTGGATTTCAAGGCTGACATTGTTGGTGTTGTTAATGCTGGTTCCCAGATAAACGAAATTATCTACAACTTCAAAGTTATGACTGTCAACAGTGACGTGGGGGCCAAGACGCGAGTGCGCCGACTGTTTGTTTGATGACAGGAGATATTTCGTCTTGTCCTCATTCACCACCAGACCCATACGCTTCGCTTCTTTATCTAGTCTGGAAAACGCAGAACAAACGGCGCGGTTGTTGCTTCCGATGATATCAATATCATCGGCATACGCCAGGAGCTGTACACTCTTGTAGAAGATTGTACCCTCTCTATTTAGTTCTGCAGCTCGTATTATTTTTTCCAGCAATAGATTGAAGAAGTCGCACGATAGTGAGTCACCCTGTCTGAAGCCTCGTTTGGTATCGAACGGCTCGGAGAGGTCCTTCCCGATCCTGACGGAGCTTTTGGTGTTGCTCAACGTCAGCTTACATAGCCGTATTAGTTTTGCAGGGATACCAAATTCAGACATCGCGGCATAAAGGCAGCTCCTTTTCGTGCTATCGAAGGCAGCTTTAAAATCGATAAAAAGATGGTGAGTATCGATTCTTCTCTCTCGGGTCTTTTCCAAGATTTGGCGCATGGTGAATATCTGGTCCATTGTGGATTTTCCAGGTCTAAAGCCACACTGATAAGGTCCAATCAGTTCGTTGACGGTGGGCTTTAGTCTTTCACACAATACGCTCGACAAAACCTTATATGCGATATTGAGGAGACTTATACCACGGTAGTTGGCGCAGATTGTGGGGTCTCCCTTCTTATGGATTGGGCAGAGCACACTAAGATTCCAATCGTCAGGCATGCTTTCTTCCGACCATATTCTACAAAGAAGCTGATGCATGCACCTTATCAGTTCTTCGCCGCCGTATTTGAATAGCTCGGCCGGTAATCCATCGGCCCCCGCCGCTTTGTTGTTCTTCAAGCGGGTAATTGCTATTCGAATTTCTTCATGGTCGGGTAATGGAACATCTATTCCATCGTCATCGATTGGGGAATCGGGTTCGCCATCTCCTGGTGTTGTACTTTCACTGCCATTGAGCAGGTCGGAGAAGTGTTCCCTCCATAATCCCAGTGTGCTCTGGACATCCGCTACCAGATTACCTTCTCGGTCCCTACATGATAATGCTCCGGTCTTGAAACCTTCTGTTAATCGCCTCATCTTTTCATAAAATTTTCGAGCATTACCCATGTCGGCCAGCTTTTCAAGCTTTTCATACTCACGCATTTCGGCCTCTTTCTTTTTACGTCTGCAAATGCGTCTCGCTTCCCTCTTCAGTTCTCGATATCTATCCCACCCCGAACGTGTTGTGGTCGATCGCAACGTTGCGAGGTAGGCAGTCTGTTTTCTCTCCACTGCGGAACGACAATTCTCATCGTACCAACTGGTTTTTTGGCGTTGCCGTAGACCAATTGTTTCGGCTGCAGCGGTATGCAATGAGTTTGAGATGCCGTTCCACAGCTCCCTTATATCGAGATGCTGATGAGTGCTCTCAGAGAGCAGGAGTGCAAGTCGAGTAGAGTATTTCGTGGCTGTCTGTTGTGATTGCAGCTTTTCGACGGCGAACCTTCCTTGTGTTTGTTGACGGGCGTTCTTTGCTGCACAGAGGCGAGTGCGTATCTTTGCTGCTACTAGATAATGGTCCGAGTCAATGTTTGGTCCTCGGAGCGTACGCACGTCTAAAACACTGGAGACATGTCTTCCGTCTATCACAACGTGATCGATTTGGTTGCGCGTGTTTCGATCAGGGGACAGCCACGTTGCTTGATGAATTTTTTTATGCTGGAATCTGGTACTACAGACAACCATATTTCGGGCCCCAGCGAAGTCGATCAGCCTCAGGCCGTTTGGCGATGTTTCGTCATGGAGGCTGAATTTTCCGACTGTTGTGCCAAAGACACCTTCTTTACCCACCCTGGCGTTAAAATCGCCAAGCACGATTTTGACATCGTGGCGGGGGCAGCGCTCATAGGTGCGTTCTAGGCGCTCATAGAAAGCGTCTTTGGTCACATCGTCCTTCTCTTCCGTTGGGGCGTGGGCGCAAATCAGCGATATGTTGAAGAACCTCGCTTTTATGCGGATTGTGGCTAGACGTTCATCCACCGGGGTGAATGCCAGGACTCGGCGACGTAGTCTCTCTCCCACCACAAATCCAACACCAAATTTGCGCTCCTTTATATGGCCGCTGTAGTAGATGTCACAAGGACCCACCTTCTTCCGTCCTTGTCCCGTCCATCGCACTTCTTGGACGGCGGTGATGTCAGCCTTTAGTTGTATGAGGACATCAACCAGCTGGGCAGAGGCACCTTCCCAATTAAGAGTCCGGACATTCCAGGTGCATGCCCTCAAATCATGATCCTTAGTACGTTTGCAGGGGTCGTCATCAAAAGGGGGGTTTCTCATCCGAGGCTCGGTGTTTGTTTTCATTGGGGAGATTTTTTTATGTGGTGGGTCCCAAGCCCTACGCACAACCGCACAAGCGGGCTTCGCCTTCTCACTTTAGCTCGCCTCCAAACGGATGTCTGTTAGCTACCCAGGGGATACTTGGTCTAAAACCGGAAGTCGTGAGCTGCTTGAGTCATATGCAAAAGAATCGTTCCTGGCCACTCCCAAGTGAATGGCAATCAGAAACTTTCCTCACTTGCGTGAACTTCTACATATGACCCCATCCCCCAGAAACTTTCCTCACTTGCGTGAACTTCTACATATGACCCCATCCCCCAAGATTTAATAACTTATAGATTAATAATACCAGTAAATATGACATTTTCTGGTGGCTAAGCTTTTGAGGTTGCTTAATTACATACATATTCTTAGTCTCATCGGTAAATGTGTGATTGAAAGATAAAGAGTGCAGAACTAATACATGGAGGTCCTATTAAAGTAACCAATTATCTGGCTTCTGCTCTGATTTTATAGATCAGCTTGTAAGAGCGGGTACCCTTGCATCATTGACGTCGGTGTGGAAGCGGGTGGGTAGTCCATGGTCCACTTGCGTTAGAGCGCTGGACACACTGAGTTCAAGTGAGCTCGCCCCCGCAATAACCAGCACCTGTGCAGTACCAAGGTCTTTCTTGCCTGCGGTGGATCGAAAACGGTCCTTCCAGCTGCTGTTGCTTAGAAAGATTTATCTTGCCGCAATCACTGGTGTGCGGAGTACATCTAAAGCCAATATTTACGTGAGTACCTGAGTACCAAAAACACAGCGGATCAAATCAATGCGATGATCAGCGCCCCGAATATGCAAAGCATTACTCGGTACCAATTGGCGTGTGGAATGGACACACTAACCACCTTGGTGAAGTTCGAGGCCTATCTAAAACCTCTGCCGTACTTTGGGTCCGGCACCCGGTTGCCATGCAACTCCACATTGAGTGACAAGGATCACTCTCACCGCATTCGGGTGGTGTGCGGCGTGCAATAGGCTCTGATGCAGTGAGATTAGGGTTTGAAGAAAAGTGAAGAGAAATCATCCAAGCACTTCCTCCTTCAATGTTCAGCATTCGCAAGACTAAGGTTGAATCACCTCGGTACGTACAACTTCGGTGAACCCAGCAAAGTGGCTGGCATCGATGTTAGCCGACTTAAGAACATTATTATATAGTCCAAGTGCTTTGTCGAATCATAAAGGTCTTGGCAATCCGTCAGAAGTATTTGGGAGTCACAAAGGACAATCGAAGTGAAACTCTGCAGTTGCGGAGATCTACCCTTTGACCTGATCTAATATGTCTTAAACTCAAACATTCCCAACAGCTTCTTAGATTAGGACTTTGACGAGGTCTATGGAGGACAATACATATACATATATTCTATATGTAAATGTCTAAGGAACTCTTCAATAAGAATTGGGCTCGTCAAAAGTAGAAAGATGGATTAAGAAATTATGATCCTCAAATAAGTTTTTTGAGGAATTCTTTGCTTGCTTGGGTTAGTCGTAATGTTTCTGAGAGTGGGCCGAAATCCTCAAAAGAAAATGCTCGGACATGTTCTGAGACGAGATCCAAATACAATCATCTGGAACGTTATCGACTGGAAGCCCAAGGTAGCCGAAGACCCGCTCTAACCTGTACAAGAAATTTAGACAACGAAATATCTGAGATTCAAAAAAGTTGGAGTCAAATCAATAAGCTAGCACAAAATCGCAATAAATGGAGGAGGACGCTAAATATTTATTCTAAGTTTCTAAGGAGGATACTATTTACTCTATAAGTCTATTGTATGTGGACTTTTGAGTATTTCTATAATTACTTTATTGATTCATTTTAAATAATGGAATTTTGTTTGTTGTGATTAGAAATGAGATTAGAATGAAACTGTTTCATCAAATTTTTCTAAAAAGCTTTGGTACACCAACAAAAAACAAGGGTGTATGTAGACTTCGCTATCTAACCTTGTGAATTTGAATTTGAGTTCTTATTATTTATCTCGATATCTCATGATGATTATGTATTCGATATATTCTTTATTCAGGCACTTTGCGCTTTCCTCGCCTACAAACGTTTTCTGATCGGCGCCGGTGATGAATTCACATCCGCCTTTGAGACAGATCCAGCGAACGTAGTGCATCAGCAGGCATACACAAGCTACTCCATGGACAACGACAATGATCAATACAGCACGTCACCGTTTAGTGGCCAACAACAGCAGCAAGGTGAGACCGAAATATCTATATATAATACATATAGAAATATAGAAAATATTTTAATATATTTTGGCAAATTTCTGTCGAATAGGTATGGAACAGCAAGGCATGGAATACCAACAGCCCACCTATTAAAGACAGCAAGCTAATAACACGTGTATAACATTAGCATTATAATAGGCTAAGGGAATATGAGCCGCCGTGGCGTATGTAACGTTAGCGCCATTATGGCTCATGCAATTGGATATTTGTGTGTTAAGTATGCTTTATGCTGTACAGATTTAGCCGAACAAATAACAGTTAATTTTTAAACAAAAGAATATGAACCGTAAACACCGATAGCAGACATATACATACTTGAATACATACACATATGGAAATAGTAAAATTAAATTAAATAAAAAATAAAAAAATATATATATACATACAAAAATTTATAAAAACCTATACTAAACGAAAGACAAAAGTCGAACACTCACAAAAGCCACGAATAACAAATAAAACTGTAAAACTATGCTCATAACCAGAACTACGCACATTCAGAGTTGATTTTGGGCCGCAAGCGCCATTGGTACTTCAATAAAATGCAATCCTTGGAAAATGAGACGTGCTTTTTTGAGGTGAGGTTTTGGATTAACTCACTCAAAATTTTATTCAGTGTTGAAGTTCTAACGGATTTTTCGGTCATATAAACAAACTGAAATCGTTTGTGTATAATAAAAGAACGCTACAGTAACTACTCCGTTGTTTGAACGCAACTAATTTCAATATTTTTTTCTTTCCCTGGACTTTTAGTTTGTAATAAAGTTGAAAATATATAGAAAAATATAAAAATGAAATTTAAAATAGTTATGAGTTCAATGTAAAAAAGTTAATAATAAAATTATTTAAACTTTATTATGTACTTAATTTTGGTAACATTCGCTTAGGGGTTACATCTAGTTAGGAGCTCTAAAAATGAGGGTTTTCACAATATTTTCCTGAGAAAACTTCTAAATTTATTATTGTAGTATTTGTATGGTATTCTATGGCTTGTTTTAGCTGTCATACTGCTTCGTTCAGCTAGAAAATGTTGCGGAACTAGACTTAATGACGGACACCGAAGTTAGGGAATATTACGCTACCCAAAAAAGTCTTTAGTATACCCAGCAACGTGGATATGCGCGTTATGCTGCTGGAACCATGATATGTCTTAGCAAACGTGATAAGTTCACTGCCCCATCAATTCCATATATATTTTGCTTTCATACGTCTTGGAACAAGGCAAATGGGAGACTTCTCTTTGGCGTTAAGAGCGGCCCACATCATTAAAGATCCACCGCCATGTTTGCGCTTATAGTAAGTAGGGTGAGGGTGCTGTAGAACCCAACAATATTTCTGATCCATCTAAATTTAATATTTTCTCATCACTAAATATCAAATTTTGAAACTCTTCTTCTTAGAATTTTTTCTAACGAAAAAAGGATGTGTGTGTTTTTATGGTGATCTTATAAGATCGGGGTTTCTAAAAGATTTCGTTTGGTTTTTCGATGCCACATTACTTCAGCAGTATTTATATAATTTAAAAAAACATCTTTGTTCATATCTCAATCTTGATCTGTTCCTCAGATATAATTCGGTTTCAAGCGGCATTTTTAGCTCAAATGAAAGTTAGTTGTTGCTATTATATACATATAATTATTTTTCAATTATTGCTTACATCCTTGTTAGTTGTTTTTATAATTCCAATAGTCGAGATGTTGACACCGCGACAGCCAAAAAACAAATAAATCGTTTTGCACATATACCTATTTGCTATGAAGCGACCCGATTTGTATAGTGGACTTATACTAACGGTACTATGAGCAAAGTGTTGTCGTCGATTTTTTGTGCGGTAAACAGAAATAAAGCATTAATAAACATAACTACATACTCAGAGTTAAGCGATTGTCTTTTTCTTTTGAGAATTTCAAAAAAAATTTTACACAAATATCAATTTTTTGAGGTAGTTAGGAGCCCTAAAAGATAAGGTATTTCAAAACATTTTCCTAAATTTATTATTCTAAGTATTTGTACACATATTATGCTAACTTTGCAGAGTATTAAATAATTTTTGATTTGTAAAAATAACATTTTTCGAAGCTGTTCCTGCAGATTTCCAGAAATCCCTCGCAAAAAAGGCGTTTTGCGTTGACCACTATATCTCTGAAGTGAATCATTTAAAATGATAAAACCAAACGGATTTCGTAAAAGTAATGTAGGAGTATTTGAAGGAGTATCCAAACCAATTTTTTTACAAAATGGCGGTTTCTAAAAATAAACGATTTTTGCCATAATTTTGGCCATAAATTGTGTATAAAAACAAATTGTTATCGGTAATAAAACAGATTCGATGAAGAACTAGAAAATATAATTCCGAAACCTGTGTTTTTGAGATTAATCGATTCAGCCATTTCCGAGAAATTTTCATCATCGACTTTCGAAACACAGTTTTGTGAAAAACAATGTGTCCAAAGCATTCCGAGAAGTTTCGAACTGCAAAACTAACCATCGGATTGACTTTTGAGGGATTGACATTTTAAGAGTGTTTACTTGAATACATGTACATTACAAAATTTGAATAAAAAAATCGATTTTATGAAAATTCTGACTAGATGTAACCTCTTAAGAGCGCGCAGAAATCACCTAAAGTAGTTCGCATCAACGAGTGGCTACTGTATTTTGTACTAAACAAACCGTTTTGACCACGAATGTACGTAACATAAACAATACAAATAAACTAAAAAAATATAAAATAACGAAATACTTGTTAGTAATTATATAACTGTAATTACGTAAATTTTATAAGTGAATTTTGTGTCGCATTTAAATAATAAATAAATTTGCTGTGCATCGTTGTATGTTTGTAAATGTAGAACGCGGCTAAGAGAGTTCATGAGTTCATTGTATAAATATTTACTATATTTGCAAAAACAAAACAAAACAAAAACGTTGTAAAACGCTTGGCTTCAACTTTAGAAATGTGCGCGTAAGTGTATGCTTTGACTGGCACTACACTAAAACAAAAAAAAAAAATAAAAAATAAAAAAAATAAATTAAACAAAAAATCGTTTTAAAGAAAGTGAAAAAGAAAATATTTGTTAATAAAAAGTTATAAAAAATGTAGCATTAAAGTACACTTATTAAAACCAATCACAAACTCATACATACAAACACATATGTATTTTTGCAGCGACAAATTGTTAGCTAATCCCTAGCTGATTTTGAACGCTTTGCGTGTAAACAAAGTATTTATACTGATAAATTAACTACATACCTTTATGTATACAAAATCTAAGAACTAGTAGATAACGTGAGAAGAGGCGTAAACTCAAAATTGACATATTTACATACATACAAACCTTATTGCTGGTTAACAAGAAGAGTGGCATAACTCAAATATACAAAAAAAAAATCTTTTAAACAAGCTATTATGCTGGTTAACTGTACTAAGAAGATAACATAGCGGTTTATTTTATATAACTAACTTAAATTATATATTTTACAACAACACACTGCGTTGTAGAAAACCGTTACAATTTTGCATGTTGCCTCCATACGCTCACTTGTCTCACATTGAACTCGCTAACTTCGTTATTAGGTTAGGTTGTGTTAATCTGGTAGGCTAAAAAGTCGCACATAGACCAGTTTTGGTCCTTTGCGATACCCGATGGAATGCCGTTGCGCTTGTTGCGAATTTCAAAAGGCTTTGTGGCTTCACCAACGAAATCTTTTCCAGATTAATGTAATATGTAGCCCCCAAATGCTGAAGCCGTTGTCTTGATAATGCAGTACATTCACAGAAGAGGTGCTACATTGTTTCTCTGGTGCCTTGTACTTGACATTTCCTGCAGTCTTCGTGATCTATCAGCCCCATCTTGTAGGCGTGCGCCGCCACAAGACAGTGAACAGTAAGTATACCGACCATATTCCTACATTTTCTTCTATCGTGCGCTAATAGAAATCTCGTGTACTTCTTATCTACCGCCTTACACATAACTTTTGCGGTTTTGCATCCCGGTATATTTTTCCAGCGCGCTTTGAACTTTTTTACCAAGTTTCTGTCTAGATCTTCATATAGACATTGTATAGAATTGAAGTAGCCTATTTCTGCCGACATCATCCACTGCTGACCTACGACTCAAGACACTTTTGGCCGATATGCTGAAGGAGGATATTGCCTTGATTGCCGCCTGACTGCCTACGTATATATTTCCTTTAGAGTATCCTGTTGGTGCGCTTAAGGATAGCTCGGCGGCTTTTCCAATTGCAAAGACCTTGCCTTACACCTAACTCCGGACAGTATATCCACGCGCCTACTCCATTCTCCATTTTCAAGCCGTCCGTAAATATGTTTAAATTGCTGCGTGCAGGTGCTATGCCCTTACGCCAGCCATCACTTTCTAAGTTTACTTTGAACCTTCTTTCTCATTTGAAAAATGGGGTCAGGTAATCGATGTCCGCCAAACTGCCATTACTCACTGAGCTATGCCCGAAGGTTCTATACATAAATTCTCATGCTGCCATAAGGCGCCCCGCCGATTTTTCCGCGCTGTTTTCAGCAAAGAAATCTATAGGCGGCAGGTTTAGTATTATTTCAAGAGCCGCCGATGGGGTGGTTCTTAGTGCTCCCGTTATGCAAAAAGCCGCAAGCCGCTGATCTCTTTTTATTGGCTTTTGATACGTTGATTTCCGTGCGCCTGTCCACCACACTAGAGTACCGTAAAGCAGAATCGGTTTTACCACTGCTGTGTAGCACCAATGCATAAGAGAGAGAGAAAGCCCCCCCAGATAGTACCAAGCATCTTACTCTCTTCTCTACATTGTACTTCCACAGCAGTTTGCTGTCCAAGACTACCCCCAGGTACTTGGTGCCGTTCTTGAGAGGGAGTTCTGTCCCATTTAGCGAGGGGTGTCTCCATGTGGGAATTTTGTACTTTCTCGTAAAAACAAGCAAGTCAGTTTTCTCCGCATTCAACCCGCAGTCTCAACGCCTATTGACTCGATACTGTTCAGAATGGCTTCCGTTGACACGTTGTTAAAAGCTCCGGAGATGTTCAGGAAGGCTTTTTCGACGCTGAATACTAGTTGTTATTGCTTTCATATGTAATTTTTTTTAGAGTTGGCGATGAGAATAGTGGCGAATCGAGGATGCCCAGCATTTAAATTGTAAATGAATAAATAAATGTTTTAATATGTTTCTTAATTTTGAGTTATGACACTCTTCTGGTGCGCTAGCGTTATATAAATACATTTACAAAATAAGAATTGAAAATTCACAGCTAATATCATGAATACATACATATGTCGTATAGCTATACAAAAAAAACTTTAACTCATTATACACACATCCATATATATATATATACATAATATATATATATATATATATAATACATACATACATATATATTTATGTATATAAAAAATACAATAACTTGAAATGTAAATGAACTTGAAACTACCATATTTCATAAAAATAATATATCAATTCATTATACATATATGTATTAAATTATCTGATTTTGCATAAATTTGTTTTTAATAAAGAATTTTGTTGTTAAGCATGATTTATGTCGAGTATCAATACTTATTTGAACAAATTATATTTAAGCATTAAATTACATGTTATTGTCGTACATTATAGCAATACGGAGACTTACGAATGACGTAAACGTAGTGTAACTTACGTTGAATTCAAAAATTCCATTTCAATTTTAATTCAGGAAGTGAATGTAGGCTGTCAGTCCTATTTGATTGATATTCCAATATCGTAACCATTTCGATACAGTTTTGTTCTTAAGACATGCTATTCGCAATTTCATAAAGTAGCAGACCTTTAAAAGTATCGATTCGATTTTGTTTAATACTATATTATTTCTACATTATGTAATGTGATCTATTATTAAATAAAATATTTTAATTGTTTTTTTTTTTTTTAATTTTAACTTAATTATTTATGAAAACTTTGTTATTTAATTTTAAATAAAAAGTAAAAAATTTGAATTTTAAAATATATAAATAATTAAGCAATTATTAAAATTTTAGTTAATTTAAAAAAATATTATGAAAAATATTATTCTTGAAAGTATTTTTCAGTGCCATGACATAAATTGAAATTTATCAATTTCTTACATATTTTTATTTTATAACAGCTTAGGGACCTTATGGCGGTTAGAATAGAATGGAAATGATTCTCATTAATATCAAAACAAGTATTTTTCTTAAAGCAGTCGCACTTCGACAGGCTATCGTAACCCATCAGACGCAATTCTGCATTGAAAAACTGGCTATAAACAATTTCGTAAGCACTTTCGTTTGATTGATTCGGATAACTATAAATGGAAGGAGAAGCTCAGCTAACAAATTGGCAATATATTATTCCAAGAGCATTACTATTGATCTTTTGAAAGATCCCAAACTTTTTTCAAATGTTTACAACATACTTCTGTTTTTATACTCTCGCAACAAAGTTGATACAGAGAGTATTATAGTTTTGTTCACATAACGGTTGTTTGTGTCACCCAGAAATAAAAGAGTTAGATATGGAGTTATGTATATATAAATGATCAGGATGACGAGTGGAGTTGAAATCCGGATGTCTGCTCGTCCGTCCGTCTGTCCGTGCAAGCGATAACTTGAATAAAAGTTGAGATATCTTAATGAAACTTGGAATACATATTCCTTAGCACTCTGAGGAGGTATGGGCGAAATCGAACCATTGCCACGCCCACAAAATGGCGTAAACCGAAAACATATAAAGAGCTATTACTAAGCCATAAATTACTGAAGTAAAATTTATATATATCGAATATGAGGACTTCTAACAAATTCTTTTAACGAAATTATAGGTAAGTCTTTCAGATATATTGAAGAAATTCAGAGGAAATATTTTTCTTCTAATAATATGTCTCCGTGCCAAAATTAGTGAAATCGGGTCATAACTTCCCCTATCTCCCATATACTTAATATTAGGGTTTTCAAACTTTCAATAGACTTTATATCATATTGTTTGTTATAATAATAAAATTAAATAAATAAATTGCGGAAGTATAAAATGTTCGGTGACATCCGGGAGGGCTATGTTACTTGTTAGTATTTAATTTTTAGCAGTCCTGGTATTAAACTATACTCTTAAAATTCTTAAACTATCTTCTTGCTTGTTGTCGGAGAAAGTCGAAACAATTCGGAGAGTTCTCATTCACCGTTGAAATTTTCTTCTAATAATATATCTCTCTCTTCTAATAATATATATCGCTATGAACTTCTTATTAATAAATATTGCATAGCCAATGTTTCAAAACGTCTTCGCTCTCCATTGTTATAAACATTGTACCTATTCATACATACTATTATATATACCCATGTACATTTCTGTTACTTCATAAAGCTAAATAATGACAATTAGGCTAACTTTTAGTCCGAGAAATATTTTTTCCCCTACAGTTTATTACGTTATTGACAGCGCCGTATATTCTGGGAAATGCTTTGACAACTAGAGTTGATATACAGAGATAAATATGTACGATTTAAAGAACTTAAAGTAGGTGTTGTTGTTATAATACCTAAAAAAATTTACACAAACGCAAATATTATTAAAAACAAATTATTTAGCAACTCACGGAAGGTGTTCTTTTATCACTGAGTATTCGTATAATAAAACTTTTATCTTAATTTTTTTTTAAAGCATTTTAGACAAATGAGTTTGTATTGTCTTAATCATTTCCTAGAATATTGATAAGTACTTCGTTCAACATCTGTTTCTCATATAAGTTGTTTTCGGGATACATTTCCATATTCAGGTGTGTAAAATAAAAAGAATCAACATACCTACACAATATGCCTGCTTTTTTGAAGAGCAAGACACATTGAAAGCCTAAATTTGCAAGTGTCGGACTTTAACACGAATATTACTCGTTCGTTTTAAAAATTTTTGCGTGAAAGCTAAAAAGCTTTCAAAAAGCCGTGAAAGCTTAACGTTTTATACTTACAATCGCACGCACTATATTTGAGACATTTAGATATTTTTTAGAAAGTATTTGAAGGTTTGCGAGTGAAAGCTTTTACTAAAGGTTTTCAAAAAGCCGTGAAAGCTTAACGTTTTATGCTTACAATGGCACGCACTAAGAGCATATTTGAGACATTTAGATATTTTTTAGAAAGTATTTGAAGGTTTGCGCGTGAAAGCTTTCACTAAAGCTTGTCAAAAAGCCGTGAAAGCTTAACGTTTTTTTCTGCTAATGGCACACAAATAGAGCATAAATATAAAGATTCTCTAAACCAAAGAAATTTGCAGCGCTTAGTTTTCTTATTATTATTTCTTTCAAAACACATTTCAAACAATGTTTTCACACTAAACGTAGCTTAAATTATATATATACATACATATGTACATACTTACATAGCTAAGTGTGTATAATTACGAATGTAGTTTCATGTATTTACATACTTGTAGTAGATGTGCGTTCCAACATTAGATCAAATATACATATATACATACATACATATATTTATAAAAGAAAACTTAATGCGAGACCAGTACAGCCAAACCTAGAACAAGAACTAATACCAACTACGAAATTCCAAAAATGTGTAACTATTTAGAAACAATACTGATGAACATAATAGACAAATTACAAACAATAAAAAATACATATGTACATACATACTTATGTATTCTACAAAAACAAAAAAAATAATAAAAATAATAAATACAAAATAACTGGGAGTAAATACTATAGTAAATTATATGAAATTGTAAATTTTTCGCTGAATGACAAGTACTCACGCATACATTTATAAATACTTTAGTATTGTAAAATTATATTTGTTCGGTTGATATTATTATTGCATATATGAGAATAAAGAATATATAAAAAAATAAATAAATTGATGAAATTGAAAAGAAATAACAGTATTGTATGTTTATTTCCATTGCAAAAAATTAAGAAAAATATTTTTGTTTCGATGATAAAAATGAGGACGTGCGATTAATCCGAAAGGTGGGTCTTCCCTATATTTTGGATTTCTCATAGATTTCGTAATGATGAATATTTACTAAATATTTACTAGATGGATTTGTTTATTTAAGAATGCGATTGCGAGGGTAATGAGACTTGGGGTCAGTATCAGCAAAGTTTAAACCAAATGTAAAAAAAAATAATATTGAATTTTGAGAAATATAAATATAAGCTGCCGAAACAAATAATATCGAAATCGAAAAAATTCTAAAAACAGCAGTTGAGATTTTACTTAACATTTTTAGATTATATGGTAATTTCATGTATAGTAGAATTACGATTAACTGAACATGCGATTATCCGAACTCATTCGTTTCGGCTCTGTTTCCCATTTAATTCTTCAAATGAACCGAAGGACGATTTTAAACAAATAATAGAAGCTATGAAAATTCTTAGCATTGGTGTAGGATGCGGTGAAGAGAATATTAAGGGGTGGCTGAATTGCGTTAATGAAGTCCTTGAATTCCTAATATTAACTGATGATGAAATCATTGACGATTTGAACAGTAAAGAGAGAGAAATTGAGGATTTATGTCAAGTACCATCTCACGCAGAAGCTTTTGAAGATCTTTGACATATAGTACAAGTTGGATTTCATAGAGTTACGAGGGCTGCTCTATATATTTCTGGCCTAATAATGAAAATAGGAATATTTATCAACGAAAATGGTTTTATTGTTTTTCAAAATATTCTCCATCAAGATTTATACGCTTTTCGAAGCACTTTTTTTGAGCGATTGTCAAATTGTGCGGGATCCAACGAGAACAAACCTTTTTTACAGCCAGATGTTCATGCAATATCGAATGTATGCTGGTGGGAGAAATTCATAGGCATGCCTCTATCTGAAGGTATGTTACATGACGGTCTTGCATTATCAGTTCACGTACGGCATCGATGTTTTCTGGCACAACGGCTGTTTTTGGACGACCCTCACGGAATTCGTCTTTGAGCGAGCGTCGGCCACGATTGAATTCGTTGTACCAGTTTTTCACAGTGTTATTGGATGGTGCTTCATAGCCATACAAAGATTTTAGTTCATCGATGCACTCTTGTCGCGATAATCCACGTCGAAAGTTGTGAAAAATCAACGCACGAAAATGTTCACGAGTTAATTCCATTTTTTGGCCGAGATGAATTTTTTAATTCCCTGTAAATAAAACAATTCACGATTAAATGACAAAACGTTCTGAGTGATGTTATGCTAAAAAATGTCAAACTTTCCAATGGAAATGTCAGATTGCATCTGGCAACACTTAGTGTTTCCTAGGCCAGAAATATATATAGCAGCCCTCGTATTACAAAAAATATGAAACGCATCATGACCTTGGCCGCAATGCAAAGATGTGACTCATTACTTCAAAGATCATCACAAGTTATTTTCAATCTAAATTTATAGGTATTTATCAACGACGTCAAACCGAGTACACAATAAAAATGTATTAAAATGAAAATATTGTTTGATTTGCTTTGAAATCGATTATTCGAATTTTCGAATATCCGGAATATCCCTGTTTTTTTTTTTGATCCGGATAATCGGTATTCTACTGTAATTACAATTAATAATTGTCGGACATTCTATGTGTCTCATACGCTCAAACTCTTAACTCGGTTATGTAATCTCAACAATTGGATCGTCTGAAAGTAGCAATACCAAAGAAACGGTCAGCTTTGTTAAATACAACACATAATACTTTACGAGACGACTAAAAGAAAGCAGGAGACTTCTTCAGCGAAATGAACTATCGAATTTTCATAGAATTGCAAGCTATTATCTTTCTACATTACAAGTGAAATTTAAATATAGACATAATTTGTTGATTTGCATTAAATTTGCAAAAGTGTTCGGCCACAATCTCAGTGTTGGAGTGCTAATGGAGAGTGAAACAGTCGAAGACTCAAGTTACAATTGTTCGATGTTTTCTACTGAGAGAGTTTTCTATGCACTTAAGTCCACCGGATTGATAAGATCGCACAGAACAGGCTTGGTTAAGCCGCATACTTTTAATAGGAAAAAACGAATCAAAGACTTTGCGGTATTAAATGCAATTTGATTATGGCTCAATTTATGAGGAAATTTTTTTCGAACCGCATTCCTCATAATTTTTATACTCTCGCAACAAAAGTTGCTAAGAGAGTATTGTAGTTTTGTACACATAAAGCTTGTTTGTAAGTCAAAAGAGTTAGATATATCGTTATATATATCAAAATGACCAGGATGACGAAACGAGTTGAAATCCGGATGTCTGTCTGTCCGTGCAACGGATAACTTGAATAAAAATCGAGATATCTTAACGAAACTTGGAACACGTATTCCTTGGCACCCTGAGGAGGTTGGTACTGAAAATGGGCAAAATCGGACCATTGCCACGCCGACAAAATGAACACAAATAAAGTTATAAAAGTAAAATATGGAACAAAGGATCACACTAGCAAGGGGCATATTTGGATGTAACTTTTTTTGGGAATTGGGCGTGGCCCCGCCCCCAAATCGGTTATTTGTATATATCTCGCAAACCAATGAAGCTATATAAACCAAACTTTCTGCAGTCGGTTCCCTTACGTAATCCACCACACACCATAAAAATAGTTGCAATCGGATAATAACCACGCCCACCTCCCATACAAAGGTTAGGTTGAAAATTACTAAATGTGGTTTAACTCATTAAAGAAAAACGTCAGAAACACCAAATTTTACAGAGGAAATAGCAGAAGGAAGCTGCATTCAGACTTTTTTACAAAAAGGAAAATGGGCGTAGCATCGCCCACTTATGGGTCAAAAACCATATCTCAGGAACTACTCGACCGATTTCAATGAAATTCGATATATAATATTTTCTTGACACCCTGATAACACGGATAAAAATGTGCGAAATCGGTTCACAACCACGACTACTTTCCTTATAACTCAATTTTGAAATCCATCTTATTCCTTCACTTTATAATGTAAACATAAGGAACCAATGAAAATAACGGAATAAAAATTTACACAAATAGTGCATATAATCCCTGGCTTCACTTGTAAAAAAAAAATTCAAAATCGGACTACAACTTTTCAAGGCCCCAGATATCGAAAATATGGGTAAACCTCTCAGATAATTTAATGTAATTCAGAGGAAATTGTTTGTTCTAATAGTGTGTCTATGTTCCAAAAATTATTAAAATTGGATCATAACATCTCCTTGCTCCCCTATATCTAATTATAGGTTTTTCGAATACATATATGATGTACTTTATTCCGCATATATGTATTGGTTAATTCTGGGATATAGTGTACCTTGCCGGTGAAAATAAATGAAATCGGTTCAGGAATTACGTCAGCTCTCATATACTATATGTGACTATTTTCGTTATTCTATTAAACTTTATGCTGAATTTATGGGTAAATTTGTGTGTTATGTAAATAAAATTTCTTCAATAAATTGCGAGACTATAAAATGTTCGGTTGCACCCGAACTTAGCCTTTCCTTACTTATTTCAAAATGAATTCGACAAATTCCCGGAAATTACGGTTTCTTATCTCATTTACATATGCAACGAGCGCTTTAAATAGTTTACAATTATGGCTTATCTGCGCTGAGAAAAACTTGAGCATATTATAAAACTCAGGATTTGCAAAACCGGGGGCAGTTTTCCAAGAGTACTCAGCGTGTGCGGTTGTTGTTATAATGGCGGGTCTTAAACCGAGTTTATTTGCCTGCTTTCTACTTTGCTGTTGTTGTTGTAATGTATTCACAGTAGGTGAGTTGCAACTATTAGATTTATTACATTTCAATCTTAATCTTAATTGAAATATGTTCAAGCTTATCAACGTTATTGTCGAGAAAATGGTATTCATGGACAATGTGGATTGTATGAAAACTGTGAAACGCTGCGGGGAATTCCATTAACCGATGAAATGAGAAATAACACAGATTGCGCAAATTCCGGACTTGTAAGGATTTCCGTCATATTTTATTTTAACAATTTACACATATCCTATTTGATTTTGTATAGAGTGGTGACGTTGTCTGCTGTTTACGAAGAAGTAGTAGAAGAACAACCCGAACAACAACTAGAAGAATAGTCTATACAACAGCCACGACACCTGCATCATTACTGGAAAAGGAATACATAAATCCGCGTGGACTCGCTTTACTCAATCAAAACAAATGTGGGAGTTTAAATAATGATCGCGTAGCTAATGGCATTGATGCTAAACTGGGCGAATTCCCGTGGTCTGCTCTACTACTCTATGCGGAGAAGAAACCACTGTGTGGTGGTTCCGTTATTACCGATCGATTTGTTTTGACAGCTGCCCACTGCATTCGAGACGATTTGTAAGTACCCAATATTGTGCATGAAACCATATTTTAAACTCTTAATAGGAGTGTGAAAAACTTCTTGATAAAATTAATATACGAAAAGCTTCGAGTCCATGGCTGGCTTTATACTGAAAATATCAATCAATTTAAGGCGAGATATTATAATGACAACAAGTTAGCATCATTTCTTGATAATAATGTGGTCTGATGCTGAAAATTGATAAAATCGAAACAATATAATGACTTTCTCTAATTTGACTGACTTTGTACCAAATATATCTCTCAAAAAGTGAGCTATTTTTAAGACACTAAGTACTCATGACATATTCAACATAATGTGGTTTGCTGCTAAAAATCAGTATATACCAATGTTCGACTAATGCCAATATATCCTACATAAAGGTTTCACATGCAAAAATTTTACATCGGCAGTAATTTACTGTCTTTCCTTCTTTTTTTGCAGACAATTAGTGCGCTTGGGCGAACATGATCTGTCAACCGCAGTAGATTGCGCAAAAATTTGTCAAACATATGAAGAATTCGGTATAGATCCACAACAGAAACCATTTATACATCCCGACTACGATGACTCGACCAAATACAAAGATATTGCTTTGATAAAACTTGATAGAACTATAGATTTTCAAAGTAAGTAAACTGTTTAATTTCTTATTAATTAATAGAATATTAGATCTAAATCGTGATTGTCTTAATAATAATAATTTACTATTTTTTTCTTAAGCTTATAATCACATAAAACCAATTTGTTTACCAATAACACCAAGTGATTATAATTTGGTGCCAAGGGCTATCCTAGTGTTAGCTGGATGGGGACTAACAGAGAAAAATGAAAGTAAGTTATGCAATTGAGCGCATAAAATAATGAAATAAATAAAAAAATGTATTTTTCACATGTAGGACGCCAGGCTGAAATTCTTCAGAAAGGTCTTCTCAGATTCGAACCATTGGATGTTTGCAAAGAGTTATACCCATTATATACGGTAGATAATTCGAAGCTTTGTATTAAGTCTGGTAGTAACCATACGGTTTCTTGTCAAGGCGATTCTGGTAGCCCTATATTTTGGAAAACCAGATACTCTGTAGGCAGATTCTGGCGATGGCATTATACACAAATTGGTTTGGTATCTCTAGGTTTTGGTGGTAGATGTGGCGGTTTAACTGAAAGGCCATTTATGTACGAAAATGTCACAGATTCCTTGGCATGGTTAACGAATACCATTCTAAAATGAAGGCATCCGTAATAAAGTATTTAAAGCATAAAGGCCATTTTATGAAATTTCATGGCGAATTTCGATGTTTTAAGTAAATAAATGTGTGAATTGAACATATTGTGATTTATTTTTTCCTAGTGAATAGTAATTTTTTTTTTAGTGATTAGCAATTTACTCTCATAGACCGAATTTCCATCTGCGAATCGTTGCGGCATCGCTACAAGATCGAACTACGCCTTAAGTGGATTTTGACGGCGGTTTAGCTATATGTTTTGTGGGATTGGAAATATCTGCTATGACCTGCCGAACTGTCTCTCCGAACTTTTAATTCGATTTATGCTGTCAATAATTGTATCGTCTGAAGGAGACAATCGCCTAGTTTTGGCCACCTTTTACTAATAGCAGAGGAATTATGCTTCCTCAGGACAACGTCACTATCACACAAATGGATTGAAACTGAGCATAAGCTCCAGTAGATTGATTGGGATCCACCAGCCACAAAGGGACTAAGGTTTCTATGAGAGTGGTTCTATGAAATTATCTTCAAAATGGAAACAAGTTATGGAACAAAACGGTGCATTACATAAACCGATTGATACTAACTAAATATAACTAAAGCTAAATAAAAACTTCAGTTTATTGCAAAATAAAAATTATTTCTTTTTACTAAACCTTCTACTATGTTCCAGTTTCTGATTTGTCAGGTGGAACCCATGATCTAATGGTCGTTTTGGTGTACTCTGAGTTGTATATTTAATATCTTACTCATTTTTTTATAACCTTTTAGGTAATAAGTAACCTAATGTTATTCACGGAAACTTGCCGATAGGCTTTGGAGAGCAGGGTCTTAGAATGACTCTAGATTTATGGGATGAGAAAGTTTCGCTAGAAGTTTTTTCTTCTCTACTATCTTTATTGTAGACTATTTGGGGATCAGCTGAAGTTAATAGAGGAAAGTTCACAAAAGTTTCATATCTGAACGGAGAAGCGGGAATGTATAGTATACGTACGGTTGTGATGTAGCCTGGACAGTAAGCTCTATTAATGGGCTATAATCGCGTAAGCAGTTCCTACGCCAAATATATATATAAGCACTATTAACGACATTGGTGGTGTGCTCAAAACCATCTAAGCTTCGCTTCCCATTGAATCAAACTATATCTTAATAAGTCTCATATAGAATGTGAGCCATATTGTAAACACTGGAAATTATCAATCTTGCGTTGAAGGACAATCTTGTTACTAGATCAGAGCAGACATTTTTTCGGAACCACGTTGAAACAAAGGCAATTTTGAAATTTTTTTATGCTGACTGAGTTTCAAAAATTTGTCTGACCTCTATGTTAAATTTGACTGGAAAACGCCGAAGTAAGATAAGCTTGAAACTTATTTTGCTTGGTGCTCAATATTTTTATTGACTGCAAATTTGCGTGTTCTCCGTGATATGTTCCGACAAAAGCGGGAGTCATACGCTTTCCAAGCTTAGACAATACGATTGAAATTCAATTTAACCAAACAATAAATACTCACACGCACACGTACATATGTAATTATAAATAGTAAAAAGTTTATTCGTATGAACTCAATGCACTCTAGTATAAAAATAGATTAATTAGTATGTTTCTAGCTGGCACACAAACGCTGCAATACTGCTCTATAAACTTGATAATATACTGCCGTTATCTCTGCTGCCAGTATGCAGCCAGCGGAGAAATTCTTCATGACTCATGTCGGCAAACTGATTAATGCCCATCTCGAAAGTCACCTCACCCCGCTTATAACGCTCATTGTGCGCATCGATCATGCGTAAATTTTTGCAAAATATAATGCGGCGATGAGCTTCCTCGAGCTGCGAATTGTATTGCTTTTTGTATTCAACCTGTGGAGCGGGTAAAATAAAAATGTGATATATAAAAAAAAATTATTTCTCCATATCACAGCGTACCTTGTATAGATGCCATCTTTGACTGCTGCAATCGTCCTCTACACAGAATTTGCTGCAAGCCGCAACTATCATCAAAAGCAGAATCAGGAGTACGCTCTGGCGGTGTAGCGAGTTGAAGAAAGTGCTCATTTTGTTCTTGGACGCGAGTCTTGTACGGCAGTTTACGAAATGCTCGTTGTCTATCAACGGCGCTTTGATTTATACTACACCTCAAGCTGTGTTTAGTAGGTCCAAGGCGTGATTATGATGGCTCCGCATATAGACAATTCTTGGCATGGATGTGGGTGTGTGTACTGTGTGCCTGTGGGGTCCATGCACGCGTTTCCGATAACCGTTCAAACCTGGCAATTTTTTTACTAAATTTCTTTTAAATATGTAGAAAAATTGATAATGACTTTCAATAAATATATGTATTGCTGTTGATACAATGTACTCCTCATTAGCATCTTGCTATTGTTCTGGCGTTTGCGCTTAATCAGACTCTAATAAATTTGTAAAATATTTAAACGGCGATTAAACACAAATTCGCAAACTCGCATGGGATTCATATACATATATTCTATACAAAGATACTAAATATAACATGCTCCAGATATAATAGTTTGGATAATAATATCAATAAATGAGTGCTGAGCATATCTATCAACAGTTTCAAGCTACTTTAATATAAGACTCGTTTGGGTCCCAGGCCATAGCGGAATCGCTGATAACTGCCAAGCATGATAACTACAATCTCATCAGATTGCGAACAAGCTGGTGTCGCACTATCCGCTTGCCTGTCATCGTTGGATCAGTGGTCATCGAATGAACACAGTCGGCATTAGATAACGACTAGTACCTGTGTGACTGTGAGATAATTCTGACCTAAGGTGGATCGCAGGAGATCCTCTGAGCCGCGAGGCTAAATATACTGTCTTATGCAAATTGACACAGTTAAATGGAAGAACGGGAGATTCAAACATCGAGATACTTTCGATTTCATTGTCCAGCTTTCGCTAAACTGCGGCTGAAACATCTTGGGAGGTCGAACTTCGTAGAACCATATGACCTGTCTCTATTACAAATTAATAGCCTGTGCAAATTCGTAAAAGACTCATAGCGCTTTGTCGGCACTTGATTGACAAATGATTGGCTTTAGCTGTCCAAGTGGGATCTCTAACCTAATATCAACAAAAGAAAATATTGTATCCAAGACAAGCAGACTAGCGAATCAATCGGACAACTGTCATGAATAACTGAGACTGTAATCAAATAGAGAAAGAATAGAAAGAGATTCTACAACTTTATTGAGGAATTATTTGACAAGAGGTCAAAGCTTAAGCAAAGTAAAGGTAGAAATAAAAGTAAAGGTGGCGAATAGAACAAACAAATCGTTTAAATAAAGTTGGCTGACATAATCAAGTAAATATTAAACTCAACAGATTGAAAAAAAACGAACTAAGACCTCAACCTCTATGCTTGAAATTATAATATCATTTTCTCCATTCAGATGTTTTAATCAACTATTTAGATTATCGTCTAAAAATGCTTTAATTGAGTAAGAAAAACACTAGAAACCTTAAATTTCATGGTAAAGATGGTTTGTAAGAGTCACTTAAATTTCTATACAAAATTTTAAATGGCAGTGGCTCCGCCCACTCATGGGTCAAAAGCCATGGCTCAGAAACTACTCGAAAAATTCGGTTCGTATTATAACATTCCCTTGTCATCCCAGTAGCATAGTTCGAAAATGGTAGAAATTCGTTCAAAACCACGCCTACTTATTATCACAATTTTGAAGACCATCTGATTCGTTCACTTAGCAACATATGAATGAATCACCGAAATCGGACTATAACATTACACAGCCCTAGCCCAAATACCACATTTGAGGACCTCAGTGTTCGTGACGTTTTTTTTTACCGAAAATATACTTAAATCTATCAGTTATTATAAAAACTTCAAATGAGATCTGTTTTTTTTTACTGGTGTGTCTCTGTGCGTAAATCAGACAAAATAGTATCAATACTTCCTGTAGCCCCCTAATATACGGATTTTGAAAATTACGGTGGACTTTTACCGTATATATCGGTTTATATGTGTCATATCTTAGTAAAATTATGTGAATATATAATATTTGATATGATGTAGGTGGGTGATGATGAGTAAAAATGGTCTAGGAATTACCTTAGCCTACATAGTGGACTTTATGCTGAATATATAACTTAGTCCCTCCTTAATGGTTTATGATATAGATTTATTGATTATAAAGGTATATATTAAACAAGTAAGGAAGGGCTAAGTTCAGTTGTGACCGAACATTTTATACGCTCGCAATTTATTTGTTTAATTTTATTAATATTATATAATACACAATTTGAATTACATATTCGTCATATATATGGAATAAAGTCCGTTGGAAACCCTAATATTAAAAAAAAAACCTATGGTCCGATTTCGGCGATTTTTAGAAAAGTTCTGTTCCGATATCTACACTAGTACTAACTTTATATATTGTAAAGTAAACTATTCAGACCGACTTCAGAGTTCTGGTATATGGGAAGTAGGCGTGGTTGTGAACCGATTTCGACTTTTTCACAACATTTCATTGGGAAGCTAGGAAGATATTATGAACTGAATTTCATTGAAATTGGTCGAGTAGTTTCGGTGATATGGTTTTTAGCCCATAAGTGGGCGGAACCACGCCCATTTAAAATTTTGTATACCATTTTGAGTGCATCTCTTCTGCACCTTCTTTATAATAAAATTTAAGGTTTCTGTTGGTTTTCCTTACTGAATTAAAGTATTTTTAGTAGTTTTCAAGATAACCTTTGTATGGGAGGTGGGCCTGGTTATAATCAGATTTCCTCCATTTTTGGACTGTATAAGGTAGTATCTAAAAGAAACGATTCTAGAAAGTCTTCCTTGATATAGCTTTAGTAGTTTGCGAGATATGTACAAAAAACTTTGTAGGGGTGGGGCCACGCCCACTTCCCCAAAAAAATTACATCCACATATGCTCCTTCATAGTGCGATCTTCATACCAAATTTTACTTCCATAGCTTTATTTATAGCTTAGTTATGTCACTTTATGTGTTTTCGGTTTTCGACATTTTGTGGGCGTGGCAGTGGTCCGGATTTGAACTTTCCTCGTCACCCTGATCAGTTTGATATATATATAATATTTAGTTTTAGGACTTACAACCAACCGTTAAGTGGACAAAACTATAATACTCTCGTAGCAACTTTGTTGCGAGAGTATACAAATCTTGTTAAACAGAGGCTTTTACATCTATTGGACCTTACAAGTGTAAACTCATGTTAGGCTCAACAAAACAATAGTATACTCAAATCTGCAATGCAATTAATATAGCCCAATTTAATAATAATAAAGTTGATAAGCATAAAACAAATGGGAGATCAATAGCATGTGTCATGTGTGGGCCAAGAACCTTTTTATTGCTTTCGAAATGAATTTATTATCACTGAAAATTTGTTGTTGTCTCTTTGTATATTTCTTCTATTAGATGGAAAGGTTGCTAAGAAACAGAAGGAAGTCTACAAAATTCATAAATCTTGCATATGTATGCATGTATGGCAAACTCAAGAAACAGAGAAAGCAAGAATAATTTGCGAATAGCAATATATAGGTTAAAGAAATTAAAATTAATTATTAAATTATAGTATAGAGATTAGACACATGTCTTGAATTCCTTGGCCTTTGACTTCGTAGTACAATATCTCTTGTATAAAAATAAGGCAGCTGTTTAAAAATAATATAATAGTAATCTCATTTAATTTAGAATTAGAATAAATATCAATATAAACATAACAGTGTTTTGTTTTCACTAAACTTATATAAAAAATTTTGCTAGTAAACATTTGAATGCATTTAACAATATAATAATACTATCTTTAGTATAAATACATACTAACACCAATATTCGTTACTTTAACTACTTCTACAATATCGGATAACTACACTCGCTGGCAATGCCACAGAAGCTATTCGCATTCCGCAGTAAACGCATAAAACCAGCTTCACCCCAATTCTCCGAATACGAATTCTTAATAATCCAATAGTCGCGCCCGTTCTCGGTGCCATAACCGACCACCACAACCGAATGATTCACCTCCTCCTGATTGCATTCATTATCATCATATATGCCGCCCATGTATTGCTCAAACGATATGGGCGAACCGTTGATGGAGCATGCTAGCGGTCCCAGTGTTGCAATGACTTCTTTCATTTTCTCCTCGTCGCCGGGTTTAATGCGCGCATAGTCACGTATCTGTACACCCTTGCCCGTATCGTTGCGATGACACTGCGCATTCTCCATTTGTGTGTATGGATAATTATTCGCTATCGAGATGCCATGATCGCGTATATACTCGAAGCCATACTCCTGGAAGCCACCATCACAGCCCATATTACCATACTCCTCAGCACAATCGACGAGATTCTGTTGTGAGAGTGGCACCAGTATGCCGGTGCGTCGAAACAAATGTCCCTCAAGCGCCGCAGCCGTGGCGAAAGACCAACACGAACCACAGTCGAAGCCCTGAAAGCCGGGCGGTGTGACACCACCCTTTTCGCGCCAATCAAATGAGTCGGGGAGATTTTGTAGATTCGCCTTGGCAGTGACGAAATTTGTATGCTTAGAGGTGATTTCCCTGCAATTAAGTGTTGACACATTTCAAAGTTGATCTTATTTTTGGTACATAGTTTATATATAATTAATGCTAATTTATGTTAATCTAAATTGTGAAAACTTAAATGTTCAGCCTTGATTCAATAGCCAGTGAGTATTGAGTAGAGGTATGCGCGTAGAAAAGCAACCGCAAAACAAAAACTATTTATATACAGATGTATTATATATAAATACATAATCAGCGCTCGAATTCCGTAATCAGCGTATTACTCATCATACCGTTCTCTAAATGTCGTTAAACTCAAATACTAAATGGTATTTAATATGCGCAAGCATTAATTATAGCAATGAAATCTATTTCGATTTTGGACAATTTAATTGCATTATGGAAGGCTAATTTTAGACAAAGGCGAAAAGTATAATTATCACATTGTAGGAATGTAAACAATATGACGGATGTGAAGAGATCTACTCATACTTCCTTTCAACAATCATAGAAGTCCAAAGTTCGTCCAAAACCGAACATTGTAACCTTTTGAACTTTGAAAATCTTTCGGACTGCCTGAATCAACAATGAGTTGCTCTCATGATGAAGTGGTGAATAGGTCCAACTTGAATAGACGAGTTTATATTCCTAATAAGATCTTATTATTTTTCACTATTCGTAATTAAGGTTAATTATGACCTGGAAAAGTCTTTAGAAACTGGTGTGTCGATCGATTGTCTACTCCAAAGGCCTAAACCTCATTTTGAAGTGAAAATTCCTGATTAGAGTTCTAAGAGCTAATCGAAAGACAAATCAGCTTTGTAACTAACTGAAGGGTAAAACTGAAGTAGTTCCATTAACTAGGATATTTCCATATTTCCATAAAAGTCGCGCATTTTTAAACAAGATGGAGAAACTAGGTCTTACTCTAGACCAAGTCCCTAAATACTAAATGTCGAGGGGTTAAAGAAGGCATCTATTTACTTATGTTACTACAGAAAAGCAAATATGGACTTTCTGTCTGAAGGTATGCCTTCGTCTCTATTATATTTTAGCATATAATGTTGAGTGGGGTGTTTGTAAAAGTGATTACTATGAGACCCGGAGAAGCCAGATATGTAGCCGATAATATGTCTGTCTTTTTGCGATTTACTACTGAATGGGTGGGCTTCTCGTGATCTTGGCGATCTCTTGCTATGGTTAAAACTATCATCGGAGTTGTAACAAAAAAAGTGGAAGAGGTAGAAATTCCTAAACAGATCCTTTTGCATGTAACCTTGTGAGATCAAGGCTGAAGCACCTCGAAGCTTTAACTATAGAAATATACTGGAAGATATCTAATAAATTGCCTGCTTTGTTTTGTATATTTTGGTGCAAGGCGCCATTTCTATATATGAGTTTAGCATAAAGCATTTTCTGACTACGGAAAGGACTTTTCTACAGCTGTCCAAGTGTGATCACCACTACGGGATCAGTAATAGCAGCAATCTCAATATACAATTCCCTTTAGCTTTCGCTATATAATTTCCATTATCATTAAATATTTAATCTTTTTTAGCTTGGAGTATTTCTGTGGTTGGTTCACTAAAATGTCGTAATGCTATACCTCTTCACTTTTGAATTAAACCTTATATCTTCTTATATAATCTTCTTAAAATCATTTTACTTACTCTCCAATAAATGTAATCCTTGATGCCGTCAATCTCCCTACTTCACGACGCGTCAAATCCGCCAAAGGATTTATGTTCAAACGGAATGAACTCAACCCGGAAGCCGCATATTTATTCGTCAAATCGACGAGTGATTTTTTAGCAATAAATATTGATTCACGATATTGACGCTCTCGCTCGTCGTGATACACTTTTCCCGTCTGCGCCAGATAATCATCAAAATTTTGTACATCACAGAGTTTGATGAATGCTTGTTGAGCCGCTGTGGGCGCTAGCCGTATGACGAGGCAATAAAGTATTGCCGGTAATAGGTGAGGTAATAAACGTGTGGTGAACATTTTTTTCTATACTCAGGTATTTCTGTGAAAAGTTGAAGTATGTAAATTACAAATAAAAAAGAACAATATTTAAAGCTCGTAAAAATAGTGTGTCATAAAAGTAGACTTAAGTTAATATATTAACGCTGCTAATTTATTGCAAGCACACAGATTGAGTACTGGTTCATAAAGAGTCTGCGCAAATAAAGAATGATACTTGAAGCGCGGAATTGCTAAGCTTGCTAATACACAATATTCTAGATGAATGTACTAATAGTACTATAAGTTAGTAGTAAAATGTCTGGTAATAAGTAAAATAAACAAAGGTGAAGCAACAAGCAAAGAATTAATATTAACATTGTTGCGTATCTTTATGTCAGTAAAGAAATTCTATACAGTGGTGATCACATAATTAGAATCAATTTTTTTATTGTTGTAGATTTTAATATTTTTTTTTTAAATATGCTTCAAGTTTTTTTTTTAAATTTTTTATTCGAAATTTTCAGAAAAAATCAGGTTTGTAGTTTTTAACGAACTTTCCAAAAAAACGTTTCTAATTATCGCACCACAAGTGTATATATCTTGTTTACTAATATTCTACTTTTTTACATTTCTTCCGAAGTTTAGTCAGCATTACAAATCTTTGTATAATTAATCATTCTTTAAATTCTTCTGTTTTCTTTGCCCTTGGCATAGACTTTTCAATATAGTTTTTTTTAATAAGTTATTTTGACAAGGGCAAAGAAATTTTTACAGAAAGGCCATAATTATAAAAACAGGAAAGTGGACAAAAATTTCTTATATCCAGTCAGTGATAGTTTCGTAATACTATAGATGTTCTATCATGTAACGTAACTATCTAGAAAGCTTTATTATTCTTATATGAAATGAATAATTGGTGAATGAATTTGATTTCAGATTAAAATATGGTTAGATTAAAAATAATACGAGCTGCAGAGCTAAATAGAGAAGGTACAATATTCTAGAGTGTACAGCTACTGGCGTACGCCGATGATATTAATATCATCGGAAGCAACAACCTGTGAGTTCTGCTTTTTTTCCGGTTAAGAAAGCGAATGGGTCTGGAGGTGATTGAGGACAAGACGAAATATCTCCTGTCATCAAACAAACAGTCGGCGCATTCGCGTCAAAAGTCAAAACTTCGAAGTCGTAGATAATTTCGTATACCTGGGAACCAGCATCAACAACACCAACAATGTCAGCCTTGAAATGCAGCGCAGAATCACTCTAGCCAACAGGTGCTACTTTGGACTGAGTAGTCAATTGAGAAGTAATGTCCGCTCTTGACGAACCAAAATCAAACTCTACAAGTCAGTTATCATTCCCGTTCTACTTTATGGTGCAGAAGCTTGGACGATGTCAACATCAGATAAGACGACACTAGGAGTTTTCGAGACGAAAATTTTGCACAAGATTTATGGTCCTCAGAACATTGGCAACGGCGAATACCGCAGACGATGGAAAGATGAGCTGTACGAGTTATACGACGACATTGACATAGTTCAGCGAATAAAACGACAGCGGCTACGCTGGCTAGGTCTTGTTGTTCGAATGGATGAAAGTGCTCCAGCTCTGAAAGTGTTCGATGCAGTACCCGCTGGTGAAAGTCGAGGAAAGGGAAGGCCTCTACTCCGTTGGAGGGACCAGGTGGACCAGGTGGAGAGCGACCTGGTAACACTTGGTATTACCAACTGGCGCCAAACTGCCAAAAGGAGAGATGCGTTACCGCCGATTACAGCCGTTACCTTGAGGTGGCATTTTAACATTTTCAGAAAACGAAGTTCCCCGCTGATCGCTGCCTTGAGGCGTTACTCAGCTGATATAATTATTACACAACTTTCTTAATCAAGATGAAATATTGCTTACTTGTCAAGATTTTCTGTGAAACAGAGCTCGCACTGTCAAAACAAACCAAAATTAAAATCTACTACTTGGACCACCCGACATACGAAATCATTAAGTAATTGACACCTTTTTAACATATTTCAAATTGTTTTAATGACCGGCGTATAAATAAAAAAAAAAATCCACTTGAAGAACAAAAGCGAAGAAAAAGTACACGCGCAACTTCATTCCATTTTAAAGCACCCGAACGCCTTCAGTAGCAATTAAGCGTCACGCAAATTACGTTAAGAGTACTTTGAAAAGTGAAAGGAAATCACTAATACATACAGACTATATTATGTATATATGTATATACATATATTAAAACAAAACCAATCGTGTGATAATGCGAGAAAAAGGTAACATATTCAATCAACCACACTGCCTCCTACATACAAACAAACATCAGTTATTATTTGTGCCACTTGTGTCATTTCCTGAGTTGCAGCAGTCAAATTGCTACTCCTACGTTGTATTTTTTTCTACGATCACTAATTATAAAATCGTAGAAAGGTGAAATTTTCATGCATAATCATCTTGAGTGAACAAATAAAAGCAACAATAAAACTCATCATCTAAGCCATCAATAACAGAAGAGTAATGAACAAAACATAAATCAACGGGCCGGTTATGTGTTTTATACAGTTGTCGGTCAACTTCATAACTCCCCACAGCTAATACTTGTGTGATGGCGCGTATTGATGAGGAGTGCCGGGTGAAATGAAACAACTGGTTGGGGTTTTATGTAATTTTGGCTTGTAAAGTGATTTGTTAACGGTCAAAATAGCCGGCTGAACTTGTGCATAGCCTCAACAGTGGTTGCTAATGTTTTCGGGCCGAAAGAATAAAAAAAACAGCTTAACTCGATTTTAAGATATTCCCAATGGATTTAGAGTTTTGGTTTTAAAAAAATCATGTTGTTGGCTTTAAAAGTCTTACATAACACAAAACACTTGAAATGAAATCGACAAAAAATGCTTTTAGGGTACATTTTGTGGAAAGCTTGAGTCGGTAGAGACAGCCCGATTATGTCTTAAGGCGACTTTGACTATAACTTCTATGACCTTTGACAACTAATGTGTACACAATTCTCAGAATACCAAAAATAAATGAGTTTTTCCATACATCAAGAATTGAAAACTCCAAAGAGAACTAATCAAAGAATCATTCATATACTGTGGAACTTCTCTAACTCGAATCACCATAATCCACAAGAAAACTTCGAGTTAGAGAGACTTCCGAGTTACAGAAGGTAATTTGTATGAATTTCGACTTCTATTGCCAATTCAATAGTTCGAATTATGGAGAACTTCGAGTTATGGAAGTTCAACTGCATTTGGTTTCTTCATCAAACAGCTAAGATATTTTTATAGAACATCATTCGTAATTCAATAATCGATTTTTAATGAATTATTCTAGGAAAATCAAACTAATATAAAAAGTAAATTGCCAAACTTAAGGTTCAAAAACAATTAAATAGAATATTTCTCAACAATACCAAAGGTTTCTCAATACTCAAAGGAATTTTACATTTATTGAAAAAAATTTTGTAAAGATACCTACAGCTGGGTGATTCCTGAAATGCAATTTCATGTTAGATTTTAACTCATTGTTGAGAGTTCGTCTAAAAGGCCGAAAAGTGGTGAGATTCATCACTAATTTATTATAACTTTCTTTAATATTATAAAAAACTTAGTAAAGGATGAAACGAACTCTGTGAAATTGTTTAAAAATTTATTTTCTCAACAAATTAATAGGGTTTTCAATAGGGATGCTAAACAAGAAGACCAATAGGGACAGCAAACGAAGGCATATTTTTTCCCGCTCGTTTGATATTTCTCTTCAGTAAGGTTTGCCATTTCATCATGATCCAACAACGAGTCGAAATTATTAAAATTTACTACCGGAACTCGTAGTCAGTGGCCTCAACTTAAAGAGCATTATGTCCAATTTATGGATTGCTCATTACTGGCTAAATGGCTTCGTCAATGAGCGAAATATGCGTTATTGGTCAGGCAGCAATCCACACGTACTCCATGAGTCACCATTGCATCCCGAAAAAATATTGGTTTGGTGCGGCTTATGGGCCGGTGGCTTCATTGGGCCGTACATCTACCGTGATTATCAAGACCGGCACGTTACTGTGAATGGGAATCGTAATCGCTCAATGATAAAAGAATATTTATGGTCTGAATTGGATGCTATGGACTTGGACAATATATGGTTCCAACAGGACGGCGCCACAAGCCACACAGCGAATGTCACAATCGATTTATTGAAAACCAAGTTTAGTGAACGTTTTATCTCACGAAATTGTCCAGTCAATTGGCCGCCTCGGTCGTGCGATTTGACGCCATTAGACTATTTGCTGTGGGGCTACGTCAATTCTATGGCCTATGCCAACGAGCCAGCGACGATTGAAGAACATCGTACGAATATCGAATATTGCAGCAGTATCGGCCAATTTACGCTTGAAAACCGTAGAAAATTGGGTTCAGCGTTTGGAATTCTGCAAGCGAGGCCGTGGTGCCCGTTCAAAAGAAATCGCGTTCCAAACATATAATGGCATCGAATGTACTTTCACGGGAATAAATAATTTCATTGTAGCGCTCTTATTGAAAAACCCTATATTTTTGTTCTCTCACAGCAAGAAAAAAAGCTTGATGAAAAAGATTTTGGAGAAGGTGCTTTGAGAATTGTATGCTATGTATGAAAACTGTAGTGGTTTAAGAAAAATTTTGATTTGATTATTTTTGGAGATACTCAAATCACTTTTCAGTGATCAATATCAATATACTTGCTCAACTTTGAGGACGTTAGCATCCATAACATTTTCAATTATTTTTCAAACTATACTTTTCAACTTAAAATATTAATACTCTCAAAATTTCCACGAAGCAAATAAATATATTAATTTTTTTTTGAACTATTCACAAATGACACCAACACTTTTTTTATGAATAATTGATAGTTTTATAAATTTCGCACCTGCACAAACACCGCCAAAATTATTTAATTGATTTCACCTCACTTCCGGTAATGCAGTTAAAAAATGCGAACAGTAAGTGATATCCGGTTTCACGTTATAATAACCGAAAAGTCCCTCAACAGCGATTACTTAATTTCACAGTTATTCAACTTCGCGAATGCACCGATTTTTACTTGTTTTCAATAACTTCGCAGCGTTGCGCGCCAAACCGTTTTAGCGTCCGTCAGCATCTAGCGCTGAAGTCGAAATAAACCGATTTTAAAGTTTGAAAATATTTTTATAACGCCAAGCAGCAATGTTTGATTGAATCTTAGATTTGGTTGGTAAACCGCCGCGTGTTGGAATGCCCCGCACGAAAATGTGCACATTCATAGGCAGGTATTTGAGTATGAGTATCTCTGTAAATATACTCATGTTTATTGTATGTGCTTACGCATGTATGCAAGTAAAGGGTTTCCCAACGGATACGCCGCATCTCATGACTCAATCAAATACTAGTATGTTTCCTATGAAATTCAGTTATATAAGCACAAATATTGGTCCAAATATTCATAAGCTGTAGCATGGTGTAGGTGCTTTCAGTAATTCAAAGAATTAATAATAAAATTTCAAGTTATTCGATACGGTGAGAAAAATCACAAACTTGAGCTTCTTAATCATTCTTATACACCTAGTTTGTTGCGTTGTATAGATTTAATAACCGTCATAGACTCATATTTTTTGGTAAATTCATAGCAATTGATTCCTTGGATTTTTGATGACAATAAGTATACTAAGTGGCATTAACTAGCCACCTAAATCCCCAGATTTTACTGCCCTTGTATTATTTTTGTAGAGTTATTTGAAAAGCAAAATTTACGAACCATCATTGTATCCTTGAGGAGTTTGAAGCTAACACTTGTGTCAAAATACTATCAATATCAATAGATATTTTCGAAAGACACTCAATGGCGGTTATTTGATTAATATACTGTCTAAATGAATTTATAAGATTTCGAAGTTCTTATGAAATCTGTGAAAAATCCGATTATTTCTGTCACCTATACATTAGATCATAATTCAAATATTTTAATATATTTGTTATTATAAAATATTAATAACATAATCTACACTACTTCACTTGTTTGTCAAGTTTGAGCTCTTCTCTCATGCAAAAAAAAAAAATTAGTTAGAAGACAACAGGAAAGTTCTGTGGATGATTTTGGAAATTATGTGGCCACTCTATTTGATTATGACAGTATATTTGAAATATACTATTTATTTGATCGATACTCTGCACTCAACATTTGCCCAAGATCTGTTATGAAGAATTTGATTTATTATTTATTAAATATGAAATATACCCGTATTATATTTTTCAGATATCGTTACATAACCCATTCTAAGATATGCATATGCATAGTATGTATCCATTTTCAAATTGAAAACTTTTGCTGACTTTTGCTGCTCTAAATAATGATATTGGAACACCCTATTTATAAAAATCCGCATACAACAATGTATTTGAACCGCCCAGCATCATTAATGATCCACTTAAAAAACGCAACACGTGCAAATAATAATTATAATATTACAACGAAAGTAAATATTTAAGTATGTTCATTTGTGAACAAATAAATAACAAAATAACAAGTAAGGAAGGGCTAAGTTCGGGTGCCACCGAACATTTTATACTCTCGCAATTTATAGATGAAATTTTATTAAGAAAACACATTTTGATTCACATATTCGTCATATATATGGTATAAAGTCCATTGAAAGTTTGAAACCCCTAATATTAAGTATTAATTAAGCTAGGGGAAGTTATGACCCGATTGCACTCATTTTTGGCACGGAGACATATTAGAAGAAACATATTCCCTATGGATGTTTTCAAAATAACTGAGAGACTTATCTATATTTTCGGTAAAAAAAAATTTCAGCACTGAGGTCCTCATGTTCAATATATGGGGCCTTGAAAACTTTTGGTCCGATTTCGACGGTTTTTAGAATAGCGATGCCACACTATAAATGCAGTATTTATGCAAAGTTCTGTTCCGATATCTTCACTAGCGCTTAACTTATATATTGTAAAATAAATGATTCAGATTGACTTCACAGTTCTGGTATATAAAAAGTAGGCGTGGTTGTGAACCACGATTTGCCCTATTTTCACAACATATCATTTGAATTCCAGGAAAATATTGTGTACCGAATTTTATTGAAATTGCTCGAGTAGTTTCGGAGATATGGTTTTTGACCCATATGTAGGCGGAGCCACGTCCATTTCAATTTGTGTATAAAAATTTGAGTGCAGCTCTTCTGTAACATCTTTGCAATGAAATTTAAGGCTTCTGTTCGTTTTCCTTACTGAATTAAAACATTTTTAGTAGTTTTCAACGTGACCTTTGTATGGGAGGTGGGCGTGGTTATAATTCGATTTTCTCCATTTTTGGACTATATATGTATAAGGAAATGCCTGAAAGAAACGACTACTGAAAGTTTCGTTTATATAGATTTATCTATACCCTATATCTAACTCGTTTAGTTTTAGGACTTACAAACAACCGTTATGTGGACAAAACTATTATACTCTACTTTGTTGCGAGAGTATAAAAAATGTCACAGTACGAATGATTCAGTATTATTGGTTTTGCTTTTGATTTATTAGTTGTTCGAAACTTGTCTTTGTTAGTTTGTTAATAGATAGATGATACATTAGCGTTTAATTCATAGTTTTCCTTATGAGATCAGTACAATCGCGAGCTGAGAGCCCTAGTTATAGTGACATTTGACCTATATTGTTTGACAATCAAAAATTTGTTTACTTTTTTCACTTGAATGCCAATTTGGTACTAAAAGTGTTGATATACTTTGATAAAACATATAATTCATGAATTTGATAATGACTCTATGGTAAAAGTTGGCGTTTAAATTTGATATTTTTCTGCACTGCCTTAAAGTGACCAAATCCGTTGACAATATAATGACACTTATACTACAGTTATTTATAGCACAATTTGGAAATGTAATATTAAACAGATTATTCTAAGCGACAAATAGTTCAACTATTATTATAATTACTTAGTACTAATAATCATATTTTCATTGATTTATTAAAACTTGTTTATTATGGGTGTTGGCTAGAAACTCTGATGGAACCACTGGACTTAAATGATCTTCTATATTATATATACAATATACTTATATACTCTTCAGCCAATAATTGACAATATATAATTTTGGTTCTATAATTATATGCACATATATATACTTACATTAGCAAACTTAGTTTTGAAGATTCCAATTTTAGTTTTAATTGACATTTTCGACCTACGCTACTTTAATAAAGAATTTTCTGAAACATAAACTAGTTCAATATATTTGCCGCTGCAAGTTCTTTTGAAATTCATAAGTTTGAATCTATAAACTTCTTATAATTATTTTACATTCTTATTCTATGTAAACGAGTATAGTAAACTTAGACGGCTATTACATGAATCTCTGACTGATTATTATGCATAAACGCGACTACTCAGCGTTTCCAGCAAGGTTCATTGTATGATATAACAGTTATAAAACTTTCCGACATACTTACTGATCTTTTTAGAGTTACCCGACAATATGTATGCACACACATTTGTACATATATTTCTTATGCTAATTCATTGAATGGTCAAATTATTGAATGACCGGCGGCTAATGGTCAACAGCACCATCGGCTGCAGATATTTTACCATTGAATTAATCATATCAAAAAGGTTTCATTGAATTAAAAGTTGTTTATGTTTCTTTTAATGCGTGTTTCTTAATATTTGTGTCGTTGTATTTGCCTTCATTTTTAGTAGATATTTACATAAATTTGTTTTGGTCTCTTTTAGTGAGTAAAACGATGGAAGTGATAACTATTTGACAAAAAAAAAAAAAAAAAAAAAAAAAAAAACACGATTAGTAAATTTTATTGGATCGGAGAGCAATTAAAAAACTGTTTTGATATTGAAAGTGATGGTTTTCAATTTATGGTGTTAACTTCAACACCGCGAGTGGGAGTTCGTTTGCTTTACTATGTTGTATGCCGAAATCGGAAATGAGTTAATAAAATGTATTTAAATACGACTTAATTATAAGTCGAAACAAATTTTAATAAACATCTCTGGAACTGTTAGAATACTCAGAACACTATTTAAATTTATGATCTAAAGATGTAATAGAACGTTGTTTCGAAAATATGTAAATATTTATCACCATTGTGTTAGTTGGATGTTATGCTTAGGAATTTCAGCTATTTGCTATGTAAAAATTTTGTATTAGGCCAATATGTGACCTCAGATTAGTATATATGTACATACGTACAGTTCAACTTCAATAATTCGAACTCGAAGATCTCCATAACTCGAACTCTTGAATTGGCAATAGCATTTAGAAGAAAAATTTCATACAAATTTCCTTCCACAAATCGAACTTTTCAACTAGGGCTTAATACAAAATTTAGAATTTTACTCTCAATGCAAAGAGTCCCTCTATGTATATCGTATGGAGGCGTACAAAAAATATGATATTACACTTATAGATTTCATATGGATACAGATGTCAAGAGCTATACAATAGCATAATGCAACAAAAAAAAATTACAGAATACAGTGTGACATAAAAAAAAAATTGATTTTTTATATTTTTTGCTTATTCGATAGTTAAAATTTTCAAAAATATTCTCTGAACGCGGTAAGGACGTATCTTGAATAGTACTATAAGCTGCTATAGTCGAAACTTTAAACGCTTTTTTCCCGAAACAACATTTCTTAAATTTGCTGACATCATAACTCAACAAGAAATTTACCAATCGACTGCAAATTTAAACTGAGTATACTTGAATATATTTACTACGATCTTTCTGATTTGTTGAAAACTACTGAAGGAGAGGGAACATTTATATCCATAAAATAACATAGGGGTGATTGATTACATAACTTTTTATCGGAGAATTACAAAAAACACTGTGAGATCTACAGTTCAGGATATATTCCCAATTACCTTGTGGGATATAAGCAAAAGAAAAAAATGATATGTACCATGAAAACTATTTATTTAAAATCAGTTTTACACGGTTCTTATGCAACACAAATTTAAGACAACTGGAGTTCATTTAACTCCATTCCAAGGCAAGTTCTTGCAATAAAATTGTCTGCACATTCTTTCTTGAAACTGGCTGACATATCCATCTTCTTCTCGTATAACTTAACTTCTCTACTTGCAGACTTCTGTTATAAACTTTGACTTTTTGAGACAAAATCTCTGACCACAATCCTGTAAACTTCGGTATAGTCCTTCTTCTTGATAGTCTTGATACAGCGCTATTTTAACCATCGACTGTTTTAGATTTGTTTTAAATTGCACAAGACTGATATCCACGTAATAAAGCGAATAAATCATCGAACGAAACGGTTATCACGGTTTTTACAATGAAAATAAACCCAATCCAACAATTTACTTCAATTTATCCAATATAAAATTAAAATGTCAACAGGAAATTTTCGAAAAAACAAATCAAAATTAAAACGTATTGTCTACCCCTTGTATTGGTAAATAAATGCTACTATTTACAAATTTTTGAACAATTTTCTGGACAGATTTACAAAAAAACCTTATTGTTTTGCTTACGCAAAAAAGAGCGAGAAAGCTGTTTACTTATGGGAAATACCTTCAACTTTAACCTTTTTGAATTATTTTTATTTCAGCTACTCATTCGCCCGAAATCATATCAAGTGTTGGGGAACTTTTTTTTTTTTTTGGACACCTCCGAAGACAGCACATAACTACGTTATTTTTCAATATTTTTGTAAAAATAAAATCTTAAAATATAGCTAAAAATATACCTATATGTCCAAAAAACTTCGAAACATTCGATCGAGTACTTTCTTAAAAAAATGCACGAAAATCCCTTAATTTTTCATGGGTTACATTGGTATAGCCCATTAACGTATGCACTAGAGATTCGTTCATTAAACTTCCTAGAAGAGACATCTTTGAAAGCGTGAGCCAGCTGAGCATGTCGAACTCCATTGTATATGTTGAATCGGAAAAATAATTTTGATTAGCATTAAATTTTTATTTGAACGAACACATAAGACATCGTTTATTTATTTATTAAAATGAATGGGAAATACAAGAGTAGTTGTCCGTGCTTCGCGGAATGTACGCACAAAGAAACAAATAAATTCTCTAAAATTTCAAAATATTTCAGGCTTAACAATTAGGTTAGTAGGACTTGGTGAGAAATTGTGCCATAAATATGGTAGATATAGAATATTCCATATCATTTGTATTGTGTTATTATTGAATTTATTAACAAATCACGGTATAAACAGTTTATGTACAAGTACATATGTGCATATGTGTGTATGTATGTATCTAGATTCGTTGATGGATAAAAGCTGAACCAGAGTACATTTAAAGACCACTCAAATACATAAACAAATACAAAAGAAGAACGTCTGTGGGTGTGTCACGTTAATAACTGAATGTCAGTCTGCAGTGGCTTTCTTTGCACAGATCAAACGCATTAATTGACACTTCTGGAAATATTTAAATAGCATTTACACCTTTATGCTAGTATAATTGTAGAAATGTGTGCTTATGTATATGTTACGTGCTGTACTTACACATATCGTCGACTAGTGCGACGGACTATTGCACTTTCTAACATTTACCGTTAGTTTTATTGTAAACCAACGTCTATGTATATAGAATTATAACAGTGACGCGGTTTAATTGTCGTAAATGGGGGGGTGTTGAGTATATTTTCAATCCCTTTGACTCTACAAATGATTGTTTATGATTAACGTATTTCACACACGTTAAAATCTTCTTAATTCTCATTTAAAACTCCCAAAATAATAATTTTTTTTTATCAAATATTGAGTATTAATCCACTTTGTTAAGAAATTGTGTAGAGACTTACTCCGAAAGAATTTTTGAAAATCGTTAAAACGTATTTCGAAACTCATTTACAGCCGAATTTGTTTTAAATAAAATCATCTTCAGTGATAAAATACATTTTTAGACAGGTAAATTATAAGAAAGAAAGGTTTACCTTGTGACTGTCGATCGAAGCAAACCATGTAGCGGATGAAATTATAACTGTAGTCAATGTTTTATTCAGACGATCCCACTTCGGTTAATCTACAAAAAATCACCATTCAGACAGAGTGGTCTTCATAAGGCGAAATCACGTTACCCTGTCCTGATGAAAGGCAGAGTCAGTACCCCGGCAGCGGAATTTTATAGATATAAATGTCCATTTCGTAAAAAAAATAAATTGTTGATTAGAATGAAAAAGCATTGCAACTTTGCTTCCGCCGCTTTCCAATAGATGTCTCTAGGGTCAATCACTTGTCTATTAAATCGATTTTTTTTATCGATCTTGGACATTTGTGTCAACATTAACCCAACAAAATATTTGTAGAGATCTGTTTGCATCCCAAACTTATTCTCAACTGAAAATTAACTTTTTGAACCGAATTCTCGACATTTGTGGGTAATTTTGCTTTTCTTTTTTAATTCCAAGAAAAGTGCGGTTGAGGCTCATCGACATTTGTAACACTGACCTTTGTAAACGTTTTTATACAAAAAAAAACTTAAATTTACAAAAAAACGGTGGAAGCAAAGTTGTAGACCTAATATAATCTTCATAGATATTTTGGATGATCTCATTCAAAAAAATAAAATTAATCAAGTAAGGAAAGGTTAAGTTCGGGTGCAACAAAATATTTTATACTCTCGCAATTTATCGCTATATTTAATTTCTGAACCGATTTGACTAATTTTCACCACCAACATACATGATATCTAAGATTATATGCTCATTTAATTTGGCTAAGATATTTCATATATTACCCGATTTATGAGCTATTAAGCCCATCGTATTTTTGAAAATCGTATAATTAGCTATATGAGAGCTAGGGGAAGTTATGACCTGATTTTAACCATTTCTGATACAGAGACACACTATTAGAAGAAAAATATTTCCTTTGAATTTAATCGAGATATTTGAGAGATTTACCGAAATTTTCGGTGAAAAATTATCATGGGACACAGAATTCGTTATATTCGATATTTGGGGCTTTGAAAAGTTATAGTCCGATTTCGACAATTGATGTGATGCTACAGATCATATACAGTATTTGTGTAAAGTTTTATTTCGCTATCTTCATTGGTTCCTTATGTATATATTATAAAGTGAAGGAATCAGGTAGAATTCAAAAGTGAGTTATAAGGAAAGTAGTCGTGATTGTGAACCGATTTTGCTCATTTTCCATCCCAGTTAACAGGATGTCAAGAACGTATTATGTACAGATTTTCATTGAAATTGGTCGAGTAGATTCTGAGATATAATTTTTTACCCATAAGTGGGAGACGCCCCGCGCATTTTCCTTTTTGTAAAAAAATCTAAGTGCAGCTTCTTTCTGCTATCTGTTCTGTAAAGTTTAGTGTTTCTAACGCTTTTCGTTAGTGAGTTAACCCACATTTAGTAATTTTCAACCTAACCTTTGTATGGGAGGTGGGCGTGGTTTATATCAGATTTCAACTATTCTCATGGTGTATGGTGGGGTACGTAATGGAACCGACTGCAGGCAGTTTGGTTTATATCGTTTTATTGGTTTGCGAGATATATATAAAAAATTTATTTTGGGGCGGGGCCACGCTCACTTACCTAAAAAAAAAATTTCATTTCAATATGACCCTTACTAGGAAGATTCTTTGTACCAAATGTTACTTTCATAACTTTTTATAGCATAGTTTATGTATTTTCGGTTTTCGCCATTTTGTGGGCGTGGCAGTGGCCCGATTTTTCGAAAGCAACCCTCTCACGGTCCCAAGGAACATGTCTACTCAGACTAACTCTTCTCTCCACCCTGATCATTTTGAAATATATAACCCTATATCTAACTCGTTTCGTTTTAGGACTTACTACCAACCGTTAAGTGAACAAAACTATAATACTCTCTTAGCAACTTTTGTTGCGAGAGTATAAAAAATAATAATATTTTAAAACGAGCAAAGAATACAAACCAATTTTTGTGGCAGCACATACATATATATTTATCATCATCATCACATACCCTCTTTTAGGCACACGTGCATACGCCTTCATACATACATACACACACGCATATGGGCGGTTTTGTTGACATAAAAAGTTGTGTCAATGTCATAATTAACAATGCAAACTAACGCGAACTCCAATAAAATTTTACAACAGAAATGTTGTGATTTCAATGGCAAAATAGATTAGAACCACAGCGCCGAAAGTTCAATGTTTACCTTTGAAGAAGACACAAAATGCTACAAAACACAAACATACATACAGACGCGTATCCATACATACATGTATGTGTATGTGTGTTTATGCATTTATGCGCTCAGATTAGCACCGTTATCTACTTATTTTCACTTAGTAGTTCGCAAGTGTTTGTATGCACATACATACATACCGACAGACATTTCTTTCGTATGTATGTTAATCAAATATTGAGGTGTGTTAGAAATTTCACTCAGAATTCTTTTCTTCGCTATAAAAATGGTAGTTGAGGAGATTTTCTCCATTAGTCGTGTGCAGACATCTCCTATATTGGATGTCTGGTTTATTGCTTAATATTTAAATTTCGTTTCAAGTGAACTGTCCTTTAAGGATGTACGGTGCAAAGGAGCTATGTGCAGTGCTGCTGCTTACAACGATTTTAAGCTTCGAATCTGGTGATTCGATTAATGTGCCAACGACACATTCGAATGACTGGCTAAGTTATATTGTGAGTGAAGAAGTGTAATACGAAGCAATAAGAATCTTTAAGCGTTTAGAAAGTGCATAAAAAATAAAAATAAATATAGGACTAAATACGCAAGAGTTTGGTTGAAACGCATTCGATGAATCGAATACATCCGTCTTCATAAAATACTTACCAATACGTGTACTAACGAATATGAAGTGATCACGTTCAATAGAAAGAGATCAGCATATGAGAAACCCGGATTTTGCTATAAACCTTTTTCATCCCTTATATAACTTCAAATATATTGGTCTTTCTCACTTTATTAAAATACGAGTTAATCTTGCTCCATTTGAACAACTAAAATTGTGTAGAAAGCAAAAATCAAGATATTTTAATGAGACTCGGTCTCGGTCGGTCGATTCTTGGCACCCTGAGGAATTTGGTATGGATACAGATGGAAATTTTGTTACGGCTTGGAAATGGACGAAATCGCTTCACAATCATACCTACTTCTCTTATAACATATTTCAGTTATTTCTAAATCGTTTACATTACAATATAAAAATCAAGCATCAGTGAATATATTGGTATACAACTTCTTCAGCATTGGAGTTCTCATCTAATTGTACAAATCGGACAGTAAATTTTCAAGGTCCCAGACATCAAACATGAGGACCTTAGTGGCTATGGTTAATTGTTTCCCGAAATTATCTGGAAACCTCTCTGCTATTCTATAGAACTTCACAAGGTATATTTCCCTTATACTAATGTGATTCTGTATAAAATATGGATTAACTTGAGTCTGTACTTACCTTAGCTCCCTTGTACCTAATATTAGATTTTCAAGTTCCGGTAGGTTTTAAAACATGCATATGTATATATTAGTTTTTATGTAAGAAAAGTTAAGTGGGTATAGTCTTGGATATAATGTGGATTGGTGACGAAATTATATAAAGAGTTTTTCAGTATGTGCGCTTATAAAACGGCTTGGGATATCAATGAAATTCTTCTTTCGATACCATTATTTATGAAACTCGACGCTGAAACCAATTTTTGAAGCATAAATGGGCCGATACTGCTGCAATATCACGTTCGATATTCGTACGAAGTTCATCAATCGTCGCTGGCTCGTTGGCATAGACCATAGACTTGACGTAGCCACACAGGAAAAAGTCTAACAGTGTCAAATCACACCACCGAGGCGACCAATTGAATAGGCCAAGATTTGTGGGATAACACCTTCACGAAACTTGGTTTTCAATAAATCGATTGTGACATTCGCAGTGTGGCTTGCGGCGCCGTCCTGTTAGAACCACATATTGTCCAAGTCCATACCATCCAATTCGGGTGAAAAATATTCGATTATTATTGAGCGGTAGCGATTACCATTCACAGTAATGTGCCGGTATTGTTCTTCACGGAAGAAGTACGGTCCAATGACGCCACCGGCCCATAAACCGCACCAAACCGTAGTTTTTTCGGGATACAATGGTGACTCATGGAAATTGTGTGGATTGCTGCCAGACCAATAAGGCATATTTCGCTTATTAGCGAAGCTCTTCAACTAGAAATGAGCCGACCATAAATTAGACGTAGTGCTCCGAATTTCGCTAGTAAATTTTAATAATTTCGACTCGTTGTTAGATCGTATATCTTTTCACGATGAAATGGCAAACCTTACTGAAGCGAAATGTCAAAAGAGCGGGCAAAAATATGACGTCGTTTTCTTGTCCCTATCGGTCTACTTTAGAAGCGTCCTTATTGAAAACCCTTTAAAATGATTTTCGTTATTCCGACTGGACTTAATGTCGAATATACGGCACGAATTGTATGCTATCTTAATAAAATTAAATAAAACAAATTGCGAGAGTATAAACTATTTGGTTTCAACCAAACTTAGCACATCCTTACTTGATTATTATTATATTTTTTATTTTGTTATATTTATTATTCCAGTCGACTTTTCCTGGAAAAAAGGATGCTCCATATCCAAAATACTATTACAACTATAATACAAAATTGATAAATTCGCACAACTCGAAAGCGAATAGGGATCCACAACGATTCACTTACACATTAGGTGAAAATCAGTTCACCGACATGCGTTTGATACATTTCAGCGCTTTATTTCCGAAAACTACGCCACCACCAACGACGACCACAGCCACCGATCCGCCAGCAGTACAAACTGCCTCACCCACATTCGATTTTATAACAGATCTACAGTTGGACATACAAGTAGAAGATCAGGGTACTGTTTGTAATAGCGGCTGGGCTTATGCTACAGCCAAGGCCGTTGAAGTGTATGCCGCAAGTGAAACAATGTCGACTGCGCGTCTGTCAGCGCAGAATTTAATCGATTGCGCTGGTGCTGGCATCGGTTGTACGAGGCAAGTAGCGCAAACCGCTTTCGAATATCTTGTCAAATATCAACAACCATTGTATACAGAAACTGATTATGAAAATAAAAATTGGCTAACAACACAAGAGATGTGTATACCGCCAACAAATCCGGCAAGCACACCCGTCACTGTGGCCTCGTATTCGCAGATCAATAATCCAGATGATGATACTATAATGCAGTATGTGTCGGCACAATTCCCCGTAGTCATCGAATACGATCCGACTTCCTTTGATTTTATGCACTACAAGTCGGGCATTTTCCAACAACCACATACGAAAGGCGGTTCCCACTACATGACAGTTATGGGCTACGGTGCGGATGCAAAAACAGGTTTAAATTACTGGTTGGTACTTAACTCATTTGGCACTACTTGGGGTGAAGATGGCTATATTCGTATATTACGTGATTCGTCCAAGCCATTAACCAGGGTAGCTTTGTTCCCAACTGGATTTGCACCATAAGCGAGACGTTTCATATTAAACAACTGTAAAACTTTTATTAAATGTATTTATAATATTAATTCAATTAAATTATTTAACAAACTCTATATGAACTATATGTTTTTTTAAATTCATATTGAATGTTCCAAACTTGTTAAGATTTTAATCGGTCGTTAAATGGTATGTATGTATCTAATAAGACTATTTCTTAAGCCTAATCAAGGTCTTTATAGGTTTAATAAACAAATTTCACTAGCTCCAACTTAGTTGAAACCTCTTTTGTTACTAAAATGATCGGATTCCGACTAAAGCTTATCAAGACCGTAGTTACCTCATATGAGAAGTGAGAGTGTTCATATTATAATTGATAATAAAGTTTAATTTTTAGAATAAATATAATTTTAATCAAGTATCTGAATATTTTCTGATAATAAAAAGTAACAGGTTAGCCCTAAGTAAAAGGTTAGCCCTTCCCCCAGCCCCGATATGCCTAACAAAGGAAGATCCATTTCGAGGTTCCCTACTTTTTAAAGAAAAAAACCCATACAATTCAAATTTAATGGGGAATGTTTATTATCCCTCGAAAGAACATTCTTTGGCATTTATTTTTTTTATATTATCTCTTTCAAATGTTGGACGCGACTACGTCTCAGGTGGTCCATCAGTTGAGTCCAATTTTCGATGATTCGTTCGAGCATTGAGATCGGTAACTGGCAAATGAGACGCGTGTTGTTTTGCTCCAAGGCCTGAATCGAAGCGGGATTGTCTGCATAGACTTTAGACTTTACATATCCCCTCAGGAAAAATTCTAACGGTGTGGTATCACCGTTGGTGACCAGTCGACCGGACCGAAAAGAGAAATTATCTGCTGACCGTAGTGTTCTCCCAATAAATCCATTGATTGAGACGATGCGTCGGAAGTGGCGCCGTTTGAAAACAAATGTCGCCGAGATCTCGAGTTTCAATTTCATGCATCATATAGTTGGATATCATGGAGTGATAATGGTCGGCATTACGTTCTCACCGGCATCAGTTTTTCAGAAATGTGGACCGTTGATTCCACGGGCCCACAAACTACATCAAACCTTTTTTTCTGGTTGAAATGGCAGCTCTTGAATCTCTTTATTATGTTATTTATCCCAAATGCTGCAACTTTGATTGTTTACATATTCATTGAGCCAGAAATAGGCCTCAGCGCTAAACAGAATTTGGCTCGAAAACATTGGACCTTCTTGGAATTTCTCAAGCGTCCAAAGAGCGAATCGATGTCCTTTGGGAAGGTCGAGCGGCTTCAGTTCTTACGCAAGTTGTATTTTGTACGCTTTCAATTTAAGATCTCGTCGTAAAATGCCAAGTCGACTCTCCACGGTCTTCGTGTACGCATTCAGCTAGGGCTGATATACTTTCTTCACTTAATGATGGACGTGCTATATTCGGTCGAATATAATCTAATATAATGGGTCTCAAGATGGATGATGGTATTGCGCATAGTATTCTCAATGGACCGATTACGTTAACCATAAATTGACTCACGTCGTGTGATCTGTGATCTGTCAAAAAGTGCTATTGAAAAAAGTACCCCTACTTGGATCACCCTATACATAGTTATTCCGCAACGCCGAAAGTAATAATTCTTGAGTTGTATTATTTTTGGTTTTTTGTATTTAATTTATTTATTGATTTCTTCTACAAGCGGAGCTTTACAGACTTATTTACTAGAAAATAACAATTTCTTCAGAATTCAATAACAAAATATTGTTAAACTTATCAACAACATGATTTTCTCCATTATTTTCATTGAGTTCATTTCAACTACTATTTTCCAAATGACAATAATAGTTTTTTCAAAAGTTTTTTTTTTGGGTGTTCTGCATTATTTGTTATTATTTCATGGAGATAAACAATTATGCGCTCGTCACTTGTTCAACTTTCTATATTTTAGCAACATAAGTAATACTGTTGGAATTCAAAACAATTAGAAAAGAGTAAAATTGAATTCATAAATATAATGTAAGCTGGTTTTTAGTTTGTGGGAAAGTCGTTGTATGCATACATAAATATTGATTACTGAAAATTAGCAATATATGTAATTGGAAATGTTTGCGAAAACCAACGAAGTACATTAGAATAACAGTGGTAATTAATTTCATGTTAGCTTTTAAAAACACATACGTTCATTTAGAATTTTTGCATATTATTATTATTATTATTATTTAATTATTTAATTTTATTATAACTGTTTGTTTTTGGCAGCCTCTGTTGCTTGCTTTAATTAGACACATGCGCTGTTATGCTGTTCGCTGCTACGCGTTACATTTCGTTTAATGTTACGTCAGTTATTAACGTTATCATTAACGTAGCAAAATTTGTAAAAAAAAATAAAATTTTTGCTGAACTAAAAGGTGTCGAAGTTGATGAAGGAATGTCTTGAGCTGTTAGCAGAACTAGCTTCCTATTTTACGATCAATCTGCGATGGGTTCCAGAACACAGCGATATTCCAGGTAATTGTGAAGCAGATAAACTTGCCAGATTTGACACCACGTTACAATTAGAACCCGATAAGGAGGGAATATACATGCTTTTGGCGACATGTAAACACCTAATCGACAAATATGACCTATAATTGGCTGATACTTCGATTGTCGATTGTTGAAATTTAAAAGAAACGATATAAGAACTCTGATAGGAGTTCTAGTGGGACAAACATGGCATAGAGTTGGCTGAGACTTGCTCAACAAGCAGACAAACGAGACCTGAATGGAATATGAGCCGCAACTGCAGATTGTTGAAATTAAAAAGGAACAATATAAGAACTCTGGTAGGGACACTGTTTGATTGGTAGACATGTCTGCAGATTAGGGACCCCATGCAATGATTACTGCAGAAGCTGTCTAGAAATTGCAGAAGAAGAAACTGTAGAACATCTTCTTTGCGGATGCAAAGCTTTATATGTATAGAAAAAGAATGTCAACTATCGATCGCGGTGCCTTCGACGATATCTCGAAAGTTGCAAAGTTAAAACTTTTTTAATTAATTAATTTTATCAAGGTCACTTAGTCGTTCAAGGAGGACATTGTATTGTGAGAGGATTTCAGTACCTGTGGTTTCACAGTGGGACTCCTAAGGCCTAGGTGCGGCGATCGATATCCACAATACCTACATGCCTACTGAAATTGAGAATGCAACGCGCTTGACGAATGCTTTTAATTCGGCTATAAACCTGAGCTTATATGAAAGCGTTACTTAAGTCGAATTAAGAGCGAAATTAACTAATTATTATGAATTATTGAAAAATTGCTTAAAATTTCATATAAACCTGAACAGATCTCAAGGGGTTAGGTTTGTTTAGAGAGCGAAAACGATCCAACTTCGGCAATTTATTCTCGGGGTAATTTACAGCAATAATTTACAACAATTTTCTTTTTCAAGCTATAAAAAAAGGTATTTGAGCATAAAAAGAAATTTTAATATTGAAATATTGATACAAAATGGCGACCAATATTTGGAATCTCCAGTTTCAAGAAGTCCCAAATGGACCACAATTGTAATTTCTGGTGAATACATGTAATAGTTTCTGGGTATCATCGTCGTCTGATTTCAATAATTTTTTCGACAAAAACACGTTTAATGTTTTACTGTGTCCAGAGTTGGCTAACCCGAGATTGCTTCAAAACTATATTGTATTAAACGAGACCGTTTTTTTCACCATTTTACCAATCGTATAATACATTGCGGATTCTCAACGTACTTTACGTAAAAAAAAGTATTTTTTTTTATCCGAGATTGGCCTCTATCTAACCCCCTTAACACTACGCAATTTTTTTCCTCAAATGTTATATTTTTGATATATTCATTTGGTAATAGTCCAATCCATGCATTTAAGCTTACAAATTAAAACAACGCAACTTATTTTTGTTTCCGAAAAAACCAATCAGCCGGTTAGGTTAGGTTAGGTTAGGTTGCAAGGCTGTTTCCCTAATGGAAAAACACACGTAGACTTTAAAATATAGTCCTTTGTAAAGCCTGGATCAACCTTAGATTAACAAAATTAAGAGTCGACAAAGAGCCTGCTCCAAAAAGTGAGAGCCAAGAGATCTCTTTCTTGATCTCGCAAAGGCGGGACATTCCAGAATAAAGTGATGAGACGATTCCATCTCATCCTCCTCCATGCAGCTTCTACAGCTAGCATCCGGTAAGATCCGGAATCAGTCGGAATTGTGGAGGAAGTGCGAGACCATTTTTTTGAGGCGGGGATGTTCAGAACAATATTTTTAGGTTAAAATTTATATTTATATGGTCGAAATATATGTTAATAAATGATAATAAACTCAAGGCTCTGCCTATTTACTGGTCGTAGAAAAAAAATTCTAAAAACTCACTAAAAAACAGGCCGCCATATAGGAAGACCCTCTTAAGGAATTAAAATGTACTCACTTCTTGGATCTAGATACAATAATCGAATTACATCGAAATAAAACGAAAGTCTCTTAACGTTCCCTGAAACAAACACGAATGAAAAATGAGCCACACACGAATAAAGCGTACCGCGAACAGAGCACGACAGTCATCTATTCACGCACTTTTTGTTGAAATTTTGCATTGCATTACAGCATGCATGCGAATGACAGCGAATTTTAAGCTGCTAAGAGATCACAGAAAATGCGCAACTGTTAATTAACAGCGCATCAACAGGCGCTGCTGCAGTTATGTTACATATTAACATTGCGTCTTCGCGCTTTTTGAAGTCATTGCTGTCGCTGTCAACACAGGTGCAAGGCCGTTGCGCTGTTTCATGTAAAAGTTTACTGTTTTCAGGTCATTCATTTATTTTGTTTTTAATTTTTTATTAATTTATTTTATTTTTTATAATTTATTTAATTTTTTTATTTTATATTTTTTATAATTTATTTTTTTATTTAATTTTATTTTTTTATACTTTATATTATCTTTTTAATTTTATTTTTTTTATAATTTATTTTTTTTATTTAATTTTATATTTTTATTATTTTTTTACTTTTTTAATGTTTTATATTTTATAATTTATTTTATTATTTAATTTTTTATTTATAATATTTTATTTATAATTTTATATTATTAATGCATACTCGTTGTTGCTATGTGGGTGCTGTATTTTTTTGTTTTTGTGTTTTTTTTTTTAAATATTTTAATTCATATGGCAGAATACATTATATGATTGCCTAGTTAATGCCTAGAAATGGGTGTTAACTTAAAGAACGTGACGTTATGGTGTTTTTTTTTTTGTATTTAGATCATCATCATTGTGTTGTTGGCATTACGCACAACAACTGTGTGTGTGTGTGTGTGAAGTTTTTGCAATAGTTATTAATACGGTATATAATTCGCTTTCATTTACTAACGCAAACAGCACACTTTTGTAATTAAATAAATTTTCAATAATTTTTTTTATCTAAATGTAGTGAAGAATTTTAATATATGTATGTATTTTACCGTTTACACCATTAACGGTTTATCATAGTACTGCTTTCGCGCTAAACATTTTTGTTTTACATTTGTTTGCTTTTGCATTTGTTTTGTTTTCTTTTTTTATTGCTTAGCATCACTGCTGAGCTACGCTTTCCGGCTGCCTTCATGTCTACATACATAATTAGTTAATGATTTGTTTTTGTTTTTTACTATTTCATATTGAAATAATTATACTTTAGGCTTAATAACTTCTTGCTTTTATACTCATTACTTAATTAGATAATTCTTTTACAATTTTTGCTTAGTTTTCGTTTGTTTATTGTATTTTTTGGTTTTTTTTTTTTGTTTTTTGTTTTTGTCGGCTAGTGTTTGTTGTTTCTTGAAGTTTTTGGTTTTTAATTTTTTATTTTTATTTATTTATTTTTTCCTTTTGCTCTTTTGTTTTTTTATTATCATTTCGTTTATAGATTTATTTAAATTTATTTCAATTTTTTAAAATTAGTTAATATATCTACATAAATTTCAAGTTTATTAAATATATGTATTTTATTAATCTCTTCGTATTGTGTGTACTCAAATTCAATGTGTTTATTATATGTTTATGTGGCTGTGAGTGTGTGTGTGTGCTTACATTAATTTCAATTTCCTCTTTGGTATATTAAGTACTTTTAGTAAATAACTAATTATTAAATTAAAAATATTTATTTTTCATATATTTTTTATTTATTTTTTATTTTTGCTTTTGCTTTTGCTTTGTGTACACCCACAAATGTATGTATGTATATACATAATTAGCTTGCACGCATATATGTATGTCTATGTATAAAGTGTGTTAAACACATGTACTTAGCGTTATTGAATTCAACACATTGTTCTCTAATATGCTCAGTAATCGGCTGTAACATTGTTGTTGTTGTTGTTGTTTTGCAAAAATTCTTGCACTTTCAAATTCGACGACTTCAAAGCCGCGCCTTTTAATTAAACTTTTTGTTTTTGCATTTATTTATCATTTATTTAAGTAGATTTTATTAATTACTTGTTAATAATAGTTTTTTTTTTTGTTTTTTGCTTTTATGTATGACTGGCGTTGTTCTAAACGTTTTCAATGCAATGCAATTTGGTTGGGTGTGTTTAATATGCGCGTGGTGAGTGGTGTGTTTATGTGTAAAGGCGTGTTTAGTAGCTTACGAATTCGATAAAAATACTTCCGTTAGTAAGTTTGTATGTGTGTATACAAATGTGTGAGTATTTTCATTACAATAATTAACTATAAATTTAAATTATTTTCAACATACTACACACATTTTATTTTGGAGTATACCAAGTACATAGAGCTTAAACTATTACTCATTATAAAGACCTCATTATAAATTAGAATGCACGCATATATGTACCACTTTTGATGGCAAAATGAAGTTCTAATTAAATTTATTGAATATAATTGAAGTGAAATATATATATATATTAAGGCTAAAGATATGGGTCCTACATAGTCACACAAAAATTATTTTTATTCCTGATCTGGGATCTTAGTATGTGTCCATTATGTTTTAGGGATCGCTGAATCCGAATTCGAAATCCATTTAACCATATCAGCTCAGAATCCGAGGTCCATTTAACCCGATCAGTTCATGGTTTTGACATAACCACAAAAAACACAATATGGCGGACACATTTTAAAAATAAATAGATTATTGGTCCGCCATTTTGAATTTCCGAAAGGTAATGTCAAAATTGTAATCAGCGATCCCGAAAACCCACGAGTAGCGTGTTTCAAGCGCGCCCGAGGTATTTTTCAGAACGCTGTCCGCCATATAGTTTTTTTGTTGAATGGATCTCGGATTCGGATTTAGCGATCCCAAAAATATAAGATACACATTGTGAGGCACCTAGGTTAGAACTACCGCAGACTGTTTCGAATTAGTTTCTCGTATATGAAATTATAACGCTGAAATTTTCGTATTTTGTATATGTAACCACACAATTTACTGTGGCTGCCATAAGCGGATTCGTATAGTAGAACAGCGTTACTAGGCTTGAGCTCACTGACTATGCGCTATCAGTTGCATTGGAGCACTTCGCAAGCAGACTAGTTTGGGTGCCTGCCACAGCGGAATCAAAGGAAATTGCAAAGCTGATGAGCTTGCTTGGCTAGGCACATCGGTCTCACCTGCAGTGGTATGAGAAAAAGTAGGCTCACCACCACTATACTTTTGCAATTAACTTCTGGTTGAAGGGGTCTCAGCTGAACTGAGCAACTGCTGGACAGTCACTAGCACCTGTTCTGTCGCTAGATGCTTCTGACACAAAGTAAATCGCAAGTGGCAAATGGAACTCTTCGCACTCAGTATGACCAATCTTTCCTTAGTCATAGGGCTTCTAACTGGCCATTGTCTCATCGGATTCACGCGATCAAACTACAATTTTACCGGATGCTAGCTGCAGAAGCTGCTTGGAGGAGGATGTGGTAGAATATTACCGACATTTCTTTTTGGAATGCACCGCCTTTTTGAGACCTAAGCAAAAATACCTTGAATCTCACTTTTTTTGGGCATCCTCGCGATAGAGAAGTATAAAAAACTCCGCAGATTTGTGGTAGGTTCTAGGCGCTTTGTCGATTCTTAAACTTAAGTGAGGGCCTACATTTTTTGGCATTACAAAGAACGGTCCTCAATAGTCTAATAATGTTTTCTTTTGGTTTAACAGCCATCGAACTCAATACAGCTTGGTGAAATATTTTAGCACCAAAATTAATTGTAATTAGATAACTTTGCATCCGAGCGGTAGTTTACGTAACCATTAGTTAGGTTAAGTCTACTTGTCTCGAATTTTCGAATAACAAGTGAAACTCCTAATTGAACCCTTCTTCTTTTTTATAAGTAAACTAATTTTCCGACTACTGAGAATGAAATTCATTAAAAATTAATAAATACGAGACCTTCTGGTAACCTCACTTTCTTAAAAAAAAGTAACAGGCAGTTTCTGCAATCCGAGTGAAAGTAAGAATTAAAAAAAATGTGGCATTTGATAAGTAAAATCGAAATTCAGTACACTAAATATACCAAATAACGGATTGAAAGTGAATTTGCTTGAATTTCTCACGGAAGTGAATTACAGAACCTGCCTCTATATTATAATTTCACTAAGTCGAAGATATGGTCAGTGTAGTACCGTTATATTGCTTATTGAATTCAGTATATTATTGTTATTACAATTTAAAAAAGAAACTTTTAATTATAGAAGTTTAATATAAAAACTTAAAAATTTGGAAATAATTATATCACACAACAGTTTAGAAATCACTGAATAGCTTAAAGCACGTTAAAAAAGTATGCATTAATAAAAAGCATATTAAATATTAAATATTAAATTTGCAATTAATGGCGGAATACAAACATTTGCATAACACAGTGTGCATGAGTGGAAATTAAATTGAATATTATTTTAATTGTATATAATTTAGTTTATAAAAAAATACTGCAGTGAACTGATGATATGTAAATATATATATTTTTTTTTGGAATTTTTTTATGAATTTGTTTGAAATAAAAATACATTATACAAAAAACTTAAAAAAATTCATAAGCAACAGTATATTAAAATATCAACAACAATACAGTGTCCGACAAAAATTTGTATACCCTAGGAATGTAAACACCAAATTGATCTATTTTGCCTATGGGCAATTGCATTAAAAATTTATATTTATATATTGCACATTTGAACTATTTTTTTGCAAAACACGCGATCATCTGAAAAAGACAAATATTTAACAACGACAAAAGTGTGGATACCGCTATATAATAAAAGGTTAGCTTCTAAATAGAGCTTCAGTTTTTAGTGTTGCCACACTTTAGCGTTAATTACAGTCAAAAGACTTTGAGACATGATGTCTAACTTTTTCAGAAAAAGTCATTGTGGTATGTTTTCCCAGGAGTCCTTCAAACTATTTAAAATGTCTCATTTATTGGGACGACAAGAATATCGGATGAGCTTATTATTCAAATATTGTTATAAATACTTAATAGGATTTATGTCAGGCCACAGTAGGAGCTCTATCGATTTTTGATCGAAATATTCTTTCATAACTTTCTTTCCAACTCTCTAATTTTGTACTCAGTATCACTCCGTAGGACTCTCCAGTCATTTGCTTTCGATTAATACCAGATTTGATAGATCACTGTAGCTACAGCAACCCCAAACTAAAACATTTCCTCCTCCGAATTTAATGGTGCCTTGGATGTGCTTACTGTGGAGCCTCTCATGACTCTTTCGTCAAAACTTTTTGACTGCCTTTCGTATTTTTTAATTAAAGCTTGCTCCCATTACTCCAAATTAGTATCTTACCAAAAATTGGCGGGATTCGATAACACTTTTTGGCAAATTCAAATCAAGAAATATTCAAAAAATAGTAAAAAATGTGTTGAGGTATCCATAATTTTGTCGGATACTGTATATGTTTTCGGTTATGCAATCACGTAAATGAAATAATGAAATTGTTAATAAAATATTTGTTTTAACTTTAAAGTGTTCACATACATACAGCAGTTAGCCTCACTGTACATAAATTTATGAAATGATTTTGGCGAAAATTTGAAATTTTTTTAATGTTTGCAAATTAAATTTTTTTATAAACAAAATTTGAAATTTTTTTTTAAATTTGCAAAAATTTTTTTAACATTAATTTTAATTTTAATTTATTTTATTGCTCATGTATGTAGTTATTTCTCTAGTGTTTACAAGTGTGTTCGTGTTGTTTTTGTTGTTCGATGAGTATTATTATAAATACTAGTATTATGCACATTTCTCCGCTGCTCATTTTTTGTATTAAGCTTAATCTCATTACATACATACATATATTATATATATATAGTACATATATTTGTTCCTGCTACTCCTGCAAGGAGCTTAGGGTCACAATATGTATACATATATATACTGTTTATGAAAATTATTAAAGAATTGTGGGTACTTGCATTAAATTATATATGTTTTTAATTGCTTTATGACTGTTCATTTTTTATTATTTTTATTTTTATTTTTTATGGACAAAAATTGCGGTTTCCTGCATATATAATATATGTATATTGAGTATGTGTATGTATGTATGTATGTTCGTATCTTTTGTGTTTATATGTAAATAATTTTTTAGTTTTCTATATAACTTGGTTTGTGATTTTTTTTAAATTTGTTCACAACTGTATGTAAGTATGTATGTATGTATGCATGTGTGTGTGTTCATTTCCTTTGTATGTATGTATTTTCATAATTTGTTTTGTATGCGTTGTATTTGCGTTGAATACTAGTTTTGTTTAGTTTATATCCAGTTTAGCTGCTTTAATGCTTTACATTAATTCATTACATTTTTTAAATAATTTATTTATTTTATTTGCTAATTTTATTTTTTTACTTTACTATACTCTCTCCTGACCATAAGTACTGCCTTTAGCTGCGTCATACATACATACATACATATGTATGCATTAAGCGCCTAATTTTTTGTGAAATTCTCCAACAAAATATAACAGTATTTAAGCCGTTATGCCGTGTACCATAAATATTGGAAGTTATAGCTAAAAACTAAGGCGGTTGCGACACACATTCAACTATATGTTTATTATTGTTGTAACAATCAACTTTATAAGCAAACTTGTTTTTTTGTACAAAACAAAAATAAGGTTATGTAGCATATTAGAGAGACTAGCATTGCATTAAGAGAGTTACCTATTTAACATTTAAAATGCATATTTTGTAAATTTCCATTTCGTATGTAGTTATTTCTTAAGTATTTCTGCTACTTGCAACTGTTAAAGTAATATTTCAAAGGTAAGACTATACAACAGTGGTTGGCAGCTTAGTGTTTCCAACGTGGTGGCGTTGTATAGAAAATACTGTATTTTGTAACACACGCTATTTGTAGAGTATTTAAGAAATTTTTATACAGCTTGCTTTCAATTTACAACCACAGCGTGTTATTCAGCGCAAACACAATTTCAATAATTTTACAAATTGAAAAAAAAATTTTATAATTTAAATAAAAAAAACTTTAAATGTTTCTAAAAAAATATTTAAATTTTTTTAATTTAAAAATTTGAAATTTTTCTTATTTAAATTAAAAAAAAACTGTAAATGTTTCTAAAAAAATTTTAAATTTTTTTAATTTAAATAAAAATAAATTATTAATTTTTATAATTTAAATTAAAAAAAGTTTAAAATTTTTCTAATTTAAATAAAAATAAATTATTAATTTTTATAATTTCAATTAAAAAAAATAAAAATTTTCACGAATTGAAGAAACAAATTTGAAATTTTTATAATATAAATTTAAAAAAAATTTGGAATTTTTCAATTTTTATTTTAATTTAAATAAAATTTGAAAATTTTCTAATTTAAATTAAAAAAAGTTTAAATTTTTTCAAATTTAAATAAAAATAAATTATTAACTTTTATAAAAAAAAAATATAAAAATTTTCACGAATTGAAAAAACAAATTTGAAATTTTTATAATTTAAATTAAAAAAAATTCAATTTTCAATTCAATTTTTTTTTAATTTTTCTAATTTCAATTAAAAAAAAACTTCAAATTTTTATAATTTAAATTAAAAAAAATCAATTTTCAATTCAATTCAATTTTTTTTTAATTTTTCTAATTTAAATTAAAAAAAAACTTCAAATTTTTATAATTTAAATTTAAAAAAATAAATAAAAATTTTCACGAATTGAAAAAAAAATTCGAACATTTTGTAATTTAAATTAAAAAAAAATTTGAATTTTTCTAATTTAAATTTTAAAAAAAAATTTTGAAATTTTTATAATTTGAATAAAATAATTTAAATTTTTCTAATTTAAATAAAAAAAAAAAATTGAAATTTTTCTAATTTAAAAAAAAAAAAAATTGAATTTTTTCTAATTGATTTAATTTAAATTAAAAAAAACTTAAAATTTTTCTAATCTAAACTAAAAAAAAAATTAATTTTAAAAATTTAATTGAAATAAAACTTTAAACGTTTCTAATTTAATTTATTAAAATTAATTTTTTTTTAATTTAAATTAAAAAAATTTGAAATTTTTCTAATTTGAATAAAAAAATTAAAATTTTCACGAATTGAAAAAAAAATTTTCTATTTTCTAATGTAAATTTAAAAAATTTAACATTTTACAATTTAAATAAAAGAAATTCTATTTAAAGTTTTTTACAAAGCAACTACTACATAACACTTGCATACGGCGTTACATATGTGTGTCAGCGTGTGTTAGTTATGTTTAGCACTATAGTATACATACATACATATATACACTGTGAAACTATTATTAAAAATTTCGAATATTTACTTCTTCGCAAGACATGTGACGGCAGTTGTTTTTGTTTTCCTTGTATTTGATTTTTTTTCAATTTTTTTTGTTATTACTTTTTGTTTTTGTTTTTTATTATATCTTTCTAATGGCATATTGAATAAGTAAGTTAATTATGTATATACATATATATGTATGCGTATTGTTTAATTAAACAGCCACATACATACGCAGCAGTGCTGGCACGCACATTACAAGTTGAATGGTTTGCCTTAATTGTAACATAACCTAGAAAAAAATATTAAAAATATTTATTTAGAATTTCTTATTAGTTATTAATGGTTGCACTCATACCTGCTTTGCACAGCAACTTCCCCTGGCTTTGACAATTGCGTTGTGTTTCATTGAAAAATATTTACTAGCATACTTTTAGGGGCAACATATACAGTAAAGCAGCTTGCTTTCGGTTTTAGTTGAACAAATCGCTGCTTTTTCGTAGTAATTTCTATTAATTTAGTTTATTACTTGATTCTAGCTTGAATGGAGTTATGTAAATATGATTTCACTGGTCGCTCATGCAACATACGCCTAACCAGCTGGACTACGCCTTCATGCTTTAAACTGCTTAAACCACCAACAAACTTATAATTTCAAACGTTAATTGTTGCTTTTGCTGCTCCTTCTCTCCTCTTCTCTCCTCTCCTTTACTTTACTTTATTCCTTATTTAAAGTTTCTTTTAGCGGCAATTTGCTTACTCTCTTTCGCTTTAATGCAATGCATATTTGTGGGTGTGTGCATGTGTTTGTGGTTGTGTGTGTGTATGACACTGTAATGGCACGCCAAACTCAAAGTGTTTAAAACATTTCTTTCTTAATTTCTTTAATTTCCTTAAATACACATATACACAACTACCATATGTATGTATGTATGTATGCATGTATGTTTGTGGTATGCTTACTGTCTACTATATATGCGTGTAGGCTTTTGTATATCTCGCGTTTATGAATTTTGCACAGCACCAAACTCATTGATATTGAAATGACTCGAAAATGTGGCAAACCAAACAAAGAACGCTGCTAATGTATAGGGTAATGCCGTTAGGATGGGATGATTGTTGCTCTGATACAATGTGGAGGCAGCATGATTGCACAGCTCCGATGTGCACGCACAATAGATGGCCTGCACGTCGTGTGTACCGGAACGTTTCATGCATAGGCCATCATCGCTCTTGTCGGGTATGTAGCCACAGCCGCGCACCACACGCACTTTGCCATAAACTGAAAGGATATATGTGAGTAAGTTATTGACTAAGCCCTAACTCACAGCTCACTATACACTCACCCTTTTGTGTTGTCTTGCGGCAGAGCAATGGTTTGGTGTATTTATCCTTGAGATGCTCCTTAACCTCCTGCTGGGTGCAGTTCACCTTGCCCAAGGTGTAGGGCTCGAATGGATCACCGCAATTGGGATCGTAGGCGCTATTACAGTCGTAACACATCAGCGCAGTGGTTGCTGCAATGTGAAAATAAGGATAGATGTTATGAGATTGTTGAGGAGTAGTGTTATGCTTGTACTAAAATTAGTTGACTTGTTCTTAAATAATATAAAGAATACACTTCGTTGTCAATGAAATCACTTCCGGCACTGATTCAGAAAAACCATGAATAATTATGTAGTTAACATACCTAATATATTAATATTAGTACGGAATATTCCCACACCTAGAAGTGTAAAATAATTACCCAACAATATTTCTTCTGAGTAAAGACCAATAATACCAATCATTATCAATTAAATACCAAATCGAGCTTATGTATCATATTCTTCTAAATGGAGAGTGTAAAGATGTAAATAACACGATGTTACTCTAGAACTTCTATCATTAGCCTTTTCGCACAACCACATTAATTGAATACATTAAGTTTATAATTGAGAATCCTGTTTTGCCTTTCGCACAGCTAACTACTCGATTAACGATCAGCTGCTAAAAGTTTTTGTTGTCCATAAGAAGTTGGTAAGTTTCATCAGCTGGTTGCTATTTTATCAATAACCACAACCAATTTTACTACCCTTAGAATTGCATTCCTGTTCGACTCGTTTTGTATTTGATTAAAAATTAATGTAGAAATTTTGATTTTTCTTTTTATGGTAAAACGATCCAAATCAGTGTTTTCATCGAGCAAAGATCAGTTAATTGATCAATTAACTACTGTGCGAAAATGCTATAAAATTCTTATGGTTTTTACGAAGAATAAAGAATGATGAAAGAAATCGGAGGTAGTAACCAGTTGGGGTCTCTAGATATTCTTAATTGTTCCCTTAAGAAATAAAAGCAAGCGATTATGTCTCGTCTAGAGTTATAAACGAGCTTGAGTCTAGATACTAATCTGACTTTGGTATACGCTCTAGGCTTTAAGTTGCTTCCAAACAACTTATGTATTTTATTGAGATATTTAGCTCGACTCGATGAAATCGTTTCTTAGTGAAACAACTATAAACTATTTTGTATCCGGAGTATAAATATTATATTACAACTGTAATAAGTCATTTCGTCAGGTAAAGTTAGCCAAGTAATTGTGATTGGCATTTCTACTCTGTGAAAGTAATTTTTAATTATTTCTACTTTATAAAGAATGCGGTTCCGTTCCGGTTATGAAGACCCATTTGTCGGGAAGCAATATTAAATAAGATATAAAAATGTAATGAAATTTTTAATTTTATAATTTTTTTATAAATTTTTCCTTTTAATTTTGTCAATTAAGTCACATATTAAATTTGCCTATTAAATAATTAAATAAAATTATCTTGCGGTTAAATAATCTTACTCCATGAATGACACAAATATACGAGCATAAATACAGCAAGAAGAGTGCGAGTAAACCTAATAAAAGGCTCATTTTACACTAATTGATTGTGCAACAGAAGATTATTTCGTAGCAGCTATAGTATATTTAGTTAATTAGCACGCATCCAGTATTACTAATTGAAGATTTCATAAGAGCATATCACTTATCCATTCTATTCACAATAGCAGACGTACATATAATATAGATATTACGAGGGTTACTATATATATTTCTGGCCTAGGCAACACTAAGTGTTGCTAGGTGCAATCTGACATTTCCATTGGAAAGTTTGACATTTTTTAGCATAACATCACTCAGAACGTTTTGTCATTTAATCGTGAATTGTTTTATTTACAGGGTATTAAAAAATTCATCTCGCCCAAAAAATGGAATTAAGTCGTGAACATTTTCGTGCGATCATTTTTCACAACTTTCGACGTGGATTATCGCGACAAGAGTGCATCGATGAACTAAAATCTTTGTATGGCTATGAAGCACCATCCTATAGCACTGTGAAAAACTGGTACAACGAATTCAATCGTGGCCGACGCTCGCTCAAAGACGAATTACGTGAAGGTCGTCCAAAAACAGCCGTTGTGCCAGAAAACATCGATGCCGTACGTGAACTGATAATGCAAGACCGTCATGTAACATACCTTCAGATAGAGGCATGTCTATGCATTTCTCCCACCAGCATACATTCGATATTGCATGAACACCTGGCCGTAAAAAAAGTTTGTTCTCGTTGGATCCCGCAGAATTTGACAATCGCTCAAAAAAAGGCTCAAAAAAAGTGCTTCGAAAATTGGTTTGAGCGCATGCAAAAGTGTATAAATCTTGATGGAGAATATTTTTAAAAACAATAAAACCATTTTCGTTGAAAAATATTCCTATTTCCAGCATTAGGCCAGAAATATATATAGCAGCCCTCGTAATATTTGTACACTTGAAGAATAATTTATTATACATTGGGTTAAGTTAAGATAGGTTTGGACAGTTAAAGTCAGTCCTATGTGATGCCGTAAACTCCTCAAATTGGATGCCCAAGACACTCAAGTAAGGACAAAGCGCTTTGAGCTTTTCATGAAATTGTGCAGGGATACTTCAGTTGGTTGAAGATTGTCATGCCAAGAAACTTCCGCCGCAGTCTAGCGAAAGCTGGACAATGAAGGAGAAAGTGGTTCGTTGCCTCAATCCCTCCTTCTTCCATGCAACTTTGGTAATTTAGGATATTTAGCATCCGTTAGGATATTTAGCCTCAAGGCATGTAATCCCATCGGGGAGTGGCCAGTGATTACTCCTATCATCACGGCCAGCTGAACCTTACTGCAATCCACCTTAGTCCAGAATGATCCCGCAGTCGCACAAGTACGGATGTATGTCAAACGCCTACCGTGTTCATTCAACAATCATTGACCAATGCGGAGAGGCATGTGGATAGAGGACCATCATCATCACCATAACCCAAACGAGTATTATATTAAAGTAGCTGGAAGCTACTGATAGAGAGGCTAAGCAATCCTTGACTAATTCTCAATACCTATTAGATAATCGCTGTAAACTCGAAAGAATTTACTAAATTTATCTCTTGTTCAAGGATCACCCTGCGACAGGCAGTATGCCTTTACAAAACGTAAGTTAGTGTATAAATGTTATAAACATTTCCATACCAACTTTTTTGGTTATCTTCATTAAGTAACATAAATAATTATCGTTAGTCGAATTACAATATAAAATCTGTTATATTCCTGATTTTGAAAGTATTATATTACGCAAAGGTAACCATAAAATTTATACAAATGGCAAATCTTTCTTTTGGATATTTTTTAAAACTTTCCATTGGCGCTATTTGAAAAAAATACATTCGAAGAAAAATAGTTTAACCTCACTTTCAAATACATACAAATATTTTGAGCTTCATTATATACAAACATGCATATTTTAGATCAAATACGTATATCGAAATCGAATTTCACCAAGCTCTTTTAGCTGATATTAAAAAATAATAGTGCAAAAAATTATTTTGGTTTTTAATGCAAAATTTCTTAAACTACCACAGCTTTTTATTAAATATAATGCCTTTTCACTTTTACAGTCTGGCAGCACTGTCAAATCGTTAACATGTTTTGCAAGAATTCCCAACGCTATTTTCATTCTCGATAATTACACAACTTTGCGTTTTATTCGCAATTAAATGCATTTGTTAATTTGTTACACAGAAACGCATATATACGTATGTAAAAGGAAACATGATAATTTTTAAAATTGTACATGGAACTTGTATATTTGTATGATTGTATGAAAATGTGTATAAATATATCAAGCTAAGGTAGTTATTTTTATTTCTAATGAAAATATGATTTTCTACAAAGCTCTTAATATAGCCGATACGAGTATATAGAAGAAATATGACTGATGAATCGAATTGTTAAAATATTTGTGTGGTGAGGCAAAATAAAACGTTTCTCAATAATAACTTAATTAAAACAAGTAAGGAAGGGCTAAGTTCGGGTGTAGCCGAACATTTTATACTCTCGCAATTTATTTATTTAACTTTATTTATATTATAAAATACACGATTAGACCCACATATTCGACATATATATTGTATAAAGTCCATTGAAAGTTGGAAACCATAATATTAGGTTAAAAGCACCGATGTCCTCGTGTTCGATATATGGGACCTTAAAAACCTATGGTCCCATTTCGGCGATTTTTAGAATGGGGCTGCCACACTATAAACATAGTATTTGTGCAAAGTTCTGCATCGATAGCTTCAATAGTGCTTACTTTATATATTGTAAAGTAAACGATTCAGATAGTCTTCAAAGTTCTGGTATATAGGAAGTAGGCGTGGTTGTGAAGCGATTTGGCCTATTTTCATAACATATCATTGGGATGTAAGGAAACTATTACAAACCAAGTTTCATTGAAATCGGTCGAGTAGTTCCTGAGATATGTTTTTTGACCCATAGGTGGGCGACGCCACGCCCACTTATCATTTTGTAAAAAAGTCTGAGTGCAGCTTTCATCTGCCATTTCTTATGTGAAATTTAGTGTTTCTGACGTTTTTCGTTAGTGAGTTAACCCACTTTTAGTAATTTTCAACCTAACTTTTGTATGGGAGGTGGACGTGGTTATGATCTGATTTCATTCATTTTTGGACTGTATTAGGAAGTGGCTAAAAAAACGACTGCAGAAAGTTTGGTTTATATAGCTCTATTGGTTTGCGAGATATGTACAAAAAACTTAGTAGGGGGCGGGGCAACGCCCACTTCCCCAAAAAAAAATTACATCCAAATATGTCCCTTCATAGTGCGATCCTTCATACCAAATTTTATTTCCATAGCTTTATTTATGGCTTAGTTATGGCACTTTATGTGTTTTCGGTTTTCGCCATTTTATGGGCGTGGCAATGGTCCGATTTAGCTCATTTTCGAAAGCAACCTTCCTATTGTGCCGAGAAATAAGTGTGCCAAGTTTCATCAAGATATCTTAATTTTTACTCAAGTTACAGCTTGCACAGACGGACGGACGGACGGACAGACAGACATTCGGATTTGAACTCCACTCTTCACCCTGATCACTTTGGTATATATAATCCTATATCTAACTCGATTAGTTTTGGGTGTTACAAACAACCGTTGTTTTTACGACTGGCGCATGAGATTTCTCAAAACCTATTAATCCAATCTGTTCCAAATTTTCCAAATACGTTATTCTATACATATATAGCTATGGTATGAACAAGGATAAATCAAATCGGTGAAGATCTTCTTTACTTTTCAACTTGATTTGTGGCTGAAAAAAATGCGATTTTCAAAAAACAGTTTTCAAAGGTCCGCCATTTTGTTAATTTTTGTGCGAAATTAATAAACCAAACATGTACTCTTTCTAATCCCGTTGGAATTTTTTATTTCAATTTTCGACCAAAGATTCGAGTGAGCGGAAATCACATGCGACGCCGAAAAGAAGGGCTTTCGTTTGATCACAAAAAAAACAACAAAAAATATATTTTAAATTTTTTCATCTTTTTTAAGTCAAAAAAATTGAAAATCGTCAAAATTTGAAATCGAAAATGGGGGTCCCCTTAATGTACCATTCAGTCATTCCAACGAATGGTTCAAGTGCAACGAAAAAGATATATACTCGCACTCGATTGTAGATTAGTCAGTTAAATAAGACATTCAAAAGGAAAAAGTTTATGGTGAAGAGAACATATTAATATTTACTTCAACCAAAGAGCATATACAAATTTAGATTATAATCTTATTAGATAGCTGCTCGATAGTAGATAGATTAGGTTCAGTTTTGTTTAAGAACGATATATTTCCTTCTTATTCTCTGAATCGATCTCTAGCGCTAGAGCTTTAGCATGATACTATCAAGACAAGTATCAGCTGCTAAGTGATTTTTCTGTCTGACAATCTCTGTATAGCTCCATTATTACCACCACTAACAAAGACGTTCCTAATATATTACAACACTTTAGAACGAATAAAAATTGAACGGGAATATTTTTCGACCAGATACTTATAATAATCGCAGACCTATAATATATCCTCCCTTATAGACGACGTTTAGTTTCAATACTCTGGAAAAGAAATGAAGAATAGAAACAAATATAATTTTTCTCTTAATTCGTTGTTTCCCGGTAAATCTTGAAATCAAGTGAATATTCTAAACCTCTTAAGCAATTAAATGTAATATATTTTGCTTTTACGCCTCTAAATTTACTTCACTAAAATCTCCTTAATATCTAGTAAATATTTAATAAGTATTCTTCAACTGTAATATATGAAACAAATGAAATGCAGTTACAAATAGTATGACTGACTTACCCTGTAAACAGCATAGGATGCCCAAGAGCAGCAGTGTTCGTTCCATTAGTGGTGACATTTTTTGGTTTAATTCTTTTGATATTATACAATTATCGATTTATTCACAACAACAACGAGATTAACTGTTGAAAACTGTTGATGAGGATTAAAAAGACAGAACTATTGTTGTTGTTTCACGCGGTTTTAGTTTCGAATTTAGTACGCACTGAAATTTTTAGCCCGATTTGCAGGCTTCTATTTGACGATTTCGTTTTGGTTTTATCTTTGAATTTGATTCCTCCTTATTGCTCTTTACTAATTAGTTTTGCTTGGTGATTGCTATTATTTGTTTTTAACTGTTCGCTTAATTTGTGACACTTCAAAGTGAATTCACAAATCGGGGCACGTCTCATACACAGGTACAATTTTGGACTCTGCCACGCAGGCTTAACGGGCTTTTCTGCTGCAACTGACACACCGACTCACTGTCACACGCACTTTTCGCACTGTCTTACTGGCTGACTAACTCGCTGGCTGGCTGACTGATTGATTATTTGACGTTCTGTTATGCCGACATCTCGCACTGAACTGCAATGAATCGGAAGAAATGCAAGAGAATAATCGGTTAAATCATTTGGGTGAAATGCAATAAAACGAGAGAAAATGTGTATTTCAAAGAAACAGTGGCAAGCGGCAGAAATTCAAACGTCCGTAGCAGCGACTCTCGAAAGCGTATTTGCGTAGGCGAAAACGCAGACATACGGACGGGGGATGGCGGCGGCGGAGGGCGTCGAATATGCAGACTCGAGTACATATGAAAAATTCTCTACATATTATGACATCAAAAGTTCGTTTTGTAGTTGTTCGTTTTGTTGTTGTTGTTGTTGCCACAACACATTTAGCTTTAGAACTGCTTGCTTACGTCCGACCGAAAATTTTGTGGCACAAAGTAATTGGCCTAATCCACTTTATTGGTTGCTGCGGCTGCGGTTGCATCCAACTGCCAAGATTTACACGCTTGCACATGTTTAGCGTTTCCATTTTTCCTTGTTCACAATTTTTTTCTTTTTCATTTTTTTCACATTTAATTTTCAATTCGTGCATGATTTATATCGAACGAGTGGTGCTCTTGTTATTTTTAGTTGATTGCACTTTCCGACGACAGAAAGTTTGCGCACACACTCCTACTTATATATGTGTGTTTGTATGTACAGTTGTGTTTATAAAAATAGCAGTGCTCATTTAAGAATGAGAACAAACAAACCGATATCATAAATAAGTGCTTTGAGACTTAGACAACTCTTCAAATTGAAAAGTTCCACTTTACTTTCATCTATCCATAAATAATATAGGCGCCGGGATAACGGGGTCACGCCTGAAGCTGTCTTTATCCATGGGCTATTTCCCCAGCATCTTCCAAGCTAATGTCTATGCCATTACCAAGTGTGCAGAGGTAATATTGGACAGGGACTATCATAAGGAACGCATAGCCATTATCAGCGATAGCCAAGCAGCTTTTCAGGCACTATCATCCTTCGAGGTGGACTCGGGGCTGGTCATGGACTGCATAGATACTTTGAACAGGATTTGCAGAAATAACAGCATAACCCTAGCTTGGGTTCCAGGCCATAAAGGAATACAGGGAAACGAATTCGCGGACCAACTAGCAAGGAAGGGCCAGAGCTCTTTATTGCGGTTGGTCGGCATGTTCGTACAACCCGCCTGAAAGAGGAGGAGGCTGCAAGCAGGAATCGCTGTTGGTTGCACATGCAGGGACTTCGTCACTCCAAACTGTTCCTGGGAGGATACAATCTGAAAAGATTCAAGCAGTTAATGGCGCTGCCCAGGAACAAACTGAGACAATTAGTGGCACTATATACCGGCCACTGCACAAAGTAGGAATCCACTCGTCGGATCTTTGCCGATTTTGTGATTCTGAGGCGGAGACACCAGAGCACCTACTCCTTGACTGCCCGGCGATCGCGAAGGAAAGGGGACAGACAATTGGGGCTCTTTATCCCCAAAGAGGAAGTATCGCATGCATCAGCCCTGCAACACTGTTAAGATTTCTTAACGTGACCGGGTTGGAGGGGGTGCTGTGATAACTGGAGAGGGCACAATAGACCTTAGGTCGCGGTGCAATCCTCACAATATAATCTAATCTATTGCAAGATTACACGCAAAAATAGATCTGTATATAATCGGCGTAATCGGTTTACAATCACGCCTATTTCCCATATACCACAATTTTGAAGCCCATCTGATACGTTCACTTAGCAATCTATAAATAAAACATACGTGAAGATATCGGAACAAAACTTTGCACAAATCAAAAATTTCGGTAAATCTCACAGATATTCGAAAGCAATCTAGAGGATATGTTTTCTTTATAATAGTGACCTCCTGTGCCAAAATTTGACAAAATCGATATTCTAGTGGACTCTAAGCTGAATATATGGGTCGAATTGTGTGTTATTTTAATAAATAAATAACCTGCGAGAGTGTAAAATATTCAATTACGGGAACTTAGTCCTCCCTTACGAGTTTTTGTTCAGTATAGTTTGACAATTTATCGTGAAAGAACTGAAGGCGCTCAAGCTTACCAAGCGACATTGCTTCGCTTTATGGGCTCTTGAAAAGTTCCAAAAGGATCCGACTTTTTCAAGACAAATTGAAGCCCATTTCTAGCTCAATCGGTATGTAAACAAGCAAAATTTCAGCATTTGGGACGAAGAGCAACTTGATGAAGAGCTGCCATTGCATCCAGAAAAAAACAGCGGTTTGGTATGTGGGCCGGTGGAATCATCGGTTCATATTTCTTCAAAAATGATGCCGGTGATGACGTAACCGTCAATGGCGACCGTTATCGCGCCATGATATCCGATTATTTGATGCCTGAAATTGAAGCTGTGATCTAGGCGACAATTGGTTTCAAGGACTGCGCCAAAGTCCTTCTACTCCCCACTCATCGCATCAATCAATGGATTTATTGAGAGAACAATTCGGTGAGCAGATAATTTTACGTTTTGGGCCGGTCGATTGGCCTCCAAGATCGTGTGATATCACACCTTTAGACTTTTTCTGTGGGATATGTAAAGTCTAAAGTCTATGCGGACAATCACGCTTCGAATCAGGGCTTGGAGCAAAAAATCACGCGTGTCATTCGCTAGTTACCAATCGAAATGCTCGAACGAGTCATCGTATATTGGACTCAACGGATGGACCATTTGTGACGTAGTCGCGGCCAACATTTGGTAGAGATAATCTTAAATAAATGCTAAAGAATGTTAATAAATATTCATTTGAATTTTTTGAGATTTTTCTTTAGAAAAGTAGGAAAGGGAATGGATCACCTTTAACTATATTTTTTTGTCTTAAAAAATCTTATACTAATGTCTTAACAGTAATGATACACTTTAAGACCGATGTATATATTAATTCTCAGAAGAGGAGCAACACTGCTACGAATTGACACTCATATTTAATATTCTATACCGTTATATTAACCTCAAAACAAAATTTTAGAAATAGCTGTTGTAAATGGATGAGTGTTTTGCTTGAAATCACAGCACATCCTTACACTGCTATTTTATATGAATACCACTGTACGTATGCATGCACTCATTCTCACTTTTCCACAATCGCATATATGGGACACATTGCAATTTTCTTTTCATTATGTTTTTCGCAAATTTTTGAATGACACACATTCGCACACACACACACCCGAATACAATCAATTTTGACACACCACTCACACTCAATTGTGCATTCTCAATACGCTCTCATATCGCTGACTGCACTGACAGCACTTGCTCACGACTACTCGTCCACTCTTTGCAGAGCACTATGCAAGAATGGATGAAAACGAATACAATAATGACGTTGACGATGCGATGATGTGCTGTTGATAGCGCTCACGTTGCGCAGAAGGAACATTTTCCTGCAACTGCTGTGCTGGCAGTTTACATAATCGTCGGTGGCTAACACGGCGGCAAAGACAATGTACAGCTATGGATACATAAGTTCCAATAGCTTTATGTAAGTAGTGGTCGCGTGTTCGGCGTTAAGGGCTTTCGTATAGGAAATGGATTTGGCACTATTATTTGATGACTTAGTGGGCGTTTCGCGTACTCACGTTTTCGAATGGTATATACGGTAAAGCCTTGATTGTACAGAGTATATATCACTAACAAAGGTATATGCCGAAAATTTGCTAATGCCGAGAAATGGCTTTTTCAAAACCTTTTTCTATCTATGAAACCCCAAAATGCAATCTATTTGATTTAAATTTTTTTTTTTTTTTCAATCCGCCAGATGTTCTAAGATCAGTCAAATAAGATATAGCTTTTTTGGTTCTATATTTCCAAGAGAAAACAGTAGAAGATACCAATTTTTTTATTCATTATCTAAAAAAATATGGGCTCTGCTTTAGAAGCCGAAAAAAGTGTTTTTTTTAGCAATTTTTTTTGAAAGGGAAGGAAATGATTGCGGTAAACGGAATTTTAAGATGATAATGTACTATATTTAAGGCTTAAAAAACAATATTTATTATTAAAAAATATTGAAATTTTTTCAAAGTTTTAAGTATTTTTCTGGAGCGCCTGGAGTCTGCACCTGTAAATCGGTGCCGGTGATGGAGGTCGTGCGATGCATCTGAAACAGTCGAACAAATTTTTTTTTTTTAATTTTTATAAGCTTCTTTTCTTTATGAACTCAAAAAATACCGAAGAAGTTATAAAATTCCAAATTTTTTCTAAGTTTGAAAAAAAATAACTTTTTTACGAAAAAAAATTGACTTTAAGTTGCAAAACAAGTAGTTTAAATAATACTTTTGACCAACTTTTTTAGTTCAAATCGAAGGTAATTTAATACTGAAGCTAGATCACTTTTTTTTCGATCGGACATATATTCTTTTTGCTATCGCCGGCACCGTTTTCTAACACTTGTGAAAATGAAAACTCGAGAAAACGCGCTTTAAAGGTCTGCCTGAGCATTCGCACCTGCTCGACGCTCGGCCACTAAAACTGCTCTAGCTTCGAAAATATGTCGAATTGGCCTCTGGAATTTTAAAGACATATTCTTTTCGATTGAATTCTATATTCTATTCGATTGAAAAAATCGATCGAAGCAGACTAGTGCCTTAAAGCACTTTATATAGATTTTTGAATCGACATTACTCAAATTAATATTTTTTGTTCCTGTGTTTTATGTTACAAGCTCATTATATTGACGTTTCACTGTACTCTATATACCATTGTATCCGAATGCTCGTGTATACATAAGTATATACTTATAACAAGTAATATATTTACACTGCATTTTATGGAAGAAGAATGTTATACAACAAATAATGTTTGTAAGAACGATCCAATTAAAGTGGGATTGCAGGTAGAAAACACTACAAAATAATTGATTGATGAAATGATAACTTGTATTGTCAATGTATTGATTGTATGTATCAATATCGTGTAAAGTCAACAGCAGTAAACAATTTAAAGAATATTTTACTTTGGGGTTGGCATTTAAATACTTTGAAACATCTCTGGCATAGAGTTCCAAATATTTGACAAAACTCTCAAATCCTCAAAAGCGACTTGGAGTCATTTATTGGAGAAGTTGGAGATAATTACAACCAGTAGTTGAACATCGAAAAAAGGTAATATTTGCTATCTTCGATTCATTACTTATCTGCTCGCTTAGCTATCTTGTAACAAAGATAAAAACATGAAATATTCTAGATGAATTCAACAGAATATAGCTAGAAACACTATCGCAATTTGTACGATTAGAAGATTGCAATTAAAAAATATATTAAATACATAACTCTCTAGTACCACCGACCCATAGAACCAACTGTTTTCGGAACGGTAGTACGTTTGTAAAGATGCTTAAAAACACTCGGTCTCTAATGTGTTATATTTATGCTTGAACCACTTCGATCTAGTTTGCCAGTTCTGCTAATATCCGACTTTAGCCGACGTTTCTATTTTTGGAGTGGGTGAGGTTATGAATATCGACAAGTTATATATCGGGATGAAGTGTTAAAGTTCTTGTAACTGCTTATGCCACAAGTGTCTAGTAAGTGGAGATCTATTTAACTTTTTTAACGACCAAGGAATGCCAAATTTAAAGGTACTTAATAATAACCTACATGTAACTAAGACTATTCCACTCGATGGATCTCACTAAAATATGACACTGCACTTCCAACTAGCAACAATCTATTTGATAGGTCAATTAAATTATTATATAATAAATACTATATATAAATAGTATAATGAATGTCTTTTGCTGAAGGTATGATATGTCCAACTTATGAATATATTGTAATAAATTGTGATTTAAAAGAACTCCAGAACGATTAAAGGACGCGCAACAAAATATATAGGTCAAGTGGTTTAAAAGTGTACCTTATTAAGTGCTACAGTGTAATAACCTTTTCGCACAGCCAAATAAATTTAATACATTAAGATTATAATTGAGAAACCAGTTTTTGCCTTTCGCACAGCCGGATACTCGATTTACAATCAAATGTAGGAAAGTACCATCAGCTGTTTGCTATTTTATCAATAACCACAGCTAGTTTTACAGCGTGGTCAACAACCCGCAGAGTTGCATTCCAGTTTCAACTCAATTTGTATTCGATTAAAAGTTAAGGTAGTAAAATTTTTTTTGTATGGTAAATCGACTTAAATCAGTACGTTAATAGAGCAAAGATCGATTAATTCAGCAAATAACTCAAGTGCGAAAAGGCTATAATGTATAAGGCAATGAAGTTGTTCCGAACTAGTATTCGAACTATTACAATTACTTCATGGAGTAATGATTTAAGTAGTAATTAGAAGAGTGATTTTGTGGTAATACACTGTGGAGTACTCGCTTTTTTTTGCGGGGAACGAACGGAAGGAGGTGTATTTTTCATGAACTATGAATGTCAAATACACGCTTTTTATTGATATTCGTCGCGAGATTTGAAAAAAAAGTATTCTCATAGTAGTTGGAGAACAAATATTTGGAAGTAGTATTTCATACAGTTTTTTTCAGGTAATAAGGTGAGTTGAGTAATACTTTGTAAAGGTAGTTTTTTCATTTCCTTAATGCTCTTAAAATATCGAAAATAATTATTTGCGTGTATAAGTATAACGGCACAATTTTAGGTTAACGTCAAATGGGCTATAAATTGTGCCTAAGAAAGTGGTTGCTATGCTCGAAGTGGTTATGTAAGAAGATAGCGCCTGTAATAAGGGTTCAATGATATTTTGTTACAAATTGCTATTCAATGTCCAATTTCCATGAAAAATTCCATAACGCTTGTATAATATAATGAAGGAATAAATGTCTGATAGACAGCGACGCTTATGTAAGCTAGCAAAAGCGGCTTTGGCATAGTTAATTACGTACACAACGAATACTTTGCTATTTATAAATATGAATCAAGTAGTGAAATCAAACAGCAAAAGCTACTTAAGCAGTAGCAGCAATTACTTGCATACATATGTATATGAAAAAGGATATGTTACACATACATGCTTACAAAGGTAGTTTTATATACTAAAGATATAAAGGTATATGTATATATGAAAGTTACATATCTACCTGAGCGCGCTCGAACAAATGTTATGGTGTTTGAATTGTGAATCATTGAGTTAATAATAATAAAGTATATATGTATGTTTATATGTATATATTTACATAATATAAGTATGTATATGATTACATAGCCGCACATGCAACCAAACTGTTGAGTTGGGTTTTGAAGGCGAGCAAATTCATTTTGAGCTATATTTGACATGTCAGTGATTCGTACTTGTGTCATGCCTTTATGGGTGGAGAATTGATTTTATTAACAGCTATTAGTGGGTTGCCTAGCGCGTGTATGAGTGCACACCTTAGTATACACACACACACACACACACAAATACAAATACAAATACAAATATGAATACAACAACAAAGTATGCTTTAGCGGAATGAAAAAAGTAAAAAGGCATGAAAGTGTCAGATAATGACAAGCAGGAGTCGTGATCAATAGCCACAAATACAAGAGGATTGGCAACAAAAAATTTGATGATTGCATGGAATAGAATTTGCACTAGAATCTTTAGTTATGAATGATGGAGTGCCAATGGATTTAAAAAAATTAATATTTTTTTATTTTTTCAGTTAAAACACACACACACATACATACAATTTTTAGTATATTTTGCTGCGCTCATTTTTTTTTGATGCTTGGAAACCTTTGAATTGCAGTCACTTCCGCTTTGCTTTTACTGTTACCATCTCGCACATATTTTCCACATTTTTTTTTCGTTCATGCTGCACTCATTGCTTCGGCAAGCACTTCATGCAATCGTTACTATCTCTTTTTGTCGCTTAAAACGCGCTTGCTTTTATGGCGCTGTCTTATTGTTATGCATAGTGTTGGTCATACATGTGGTTGTTGTTGTTGTTGTTGTTGCCTGCGCATTGCAATTCGTTTGAAAATTCAATAACTGACCTAGTTAAGCCTCAAATACATAGATTTGTGTTGCGCCGAAAACCGAAAAACCGACAAACGACGCTCCGACACTCACACTGGACACGCTGACTAACGGATTCGCATACACACGAGCAGTCACACAGCAGCTAACACAATAATGTAGCAGGCGGAGACGAAGGAGTAGACCGAATAACGAAGAGACCCCAACTACAGAGACAACCGCATTTCAATTGCAATTGGAAAGATTTTTTTTTCGATAAACAAAATCTTAAAAAAAAATATTTAAAAATTCTGCTCAAATATTTTTTTAAATATTCTCTTTTCTTTTCAAAAGTTAGTTTACTTGCACTTGCAACAACTGCACTTTCCTATTCACAGCACGAAACTTATGTAACAGCGACCAATTAGTGTGGCATGGTGCTTAGTGGCAGTGCGTGCGTGTGTGGCCTGTTTGTGTTGTTGCAGTTGTTTATGTGTGTGTGTGTGTGTGTGTGTGGGATGGCATGGGGGCCCGCCAACCATAGCGATATCGATTGAATCGTTGGCTTATGACAACGAAAATGTCAAACAGAAAAGCCAAATTTGCGCAAGATTTTCGAAAAGTTTGCGAAAAATTCTCCAAATTGTATCAAACGCGTACTTTCAGTACTTTCAAACACTTTTTGCTTATGTTTTTGCTATTTTCAAAATGTACTACCGTTATGCTACAGTTCTTCCATTTTCGAATTATTCGAATTACGTATGCGCTGCAGCTGTACATTCATATACACAGTGTATAACTGTATTCATATAAATATCTTCGCGTTTTCAAATACATTTTTTTTTCAACGCACAGATTGCACAATTTTTCCATGCCCTCATTGTAACATTTCAATATACATATGTATGTATGTACTATATGCATTTGAAAACCGCCGCACCGCCGCCATCGCCTGCTTCCTTCAAGCTGCATTTGCCGAAAAACGAAAATTTGTCTAAAAATTGTGCAAAATTTTGTCATCGATTTTCTGCAAGTTTTTCAACTTTTCCAAAAGTCCTTTTCGCCGCTGTGCAACGATTACAACAAATATAACTACGCTTTCGTCAGCACAAACACTATTTTTTAATATTTTTTATTCATTTTTTTTTTGTTCAATAATTTTATGGATATTTACGTAAGAGACAATCTCCTATTTAGCTCGCACCCGGACAACGATGTGAAAACGTTTATTCGATATGACAACAGCACGGCTAAATCATCCAGCAAGGACGTTACGTGATTGGATACGAAAACACTGGCGGGCATACAGAAAGTGTACAAGCCAGCCGTACAGCAGGCAGTTGGGCCAAGCAGCGGCAGCAGCAATCGATATTTGTGCGCAGTGTTGCATTCGAATGGCATGTGTCATTGAGAATATATGCGACAGTTATTTGAAGTCTTCCGGGTCAGCAATGGTGTATGGCGGTGAATGCATGCTGGTAAATGCCTGAAAGTATGCTATGGTTTGGAACAATTCAATTAAAATATGATTAATTCGTTTATACAAAATTAAAAAAAATATAATAATAAATATAATTAAAACAATGAGTAATATTAAATTTGATATAACATCGCTTTTAGGAATATTATATATAAAAGTATTTTTCAAATCGAATTCTGATTGGTTAAAAATATAAAAATAGAAAATTTAACGAAATTAACAAGTTATCATGTAATGAAGCAATGAAACGAATCAAAAATAAATAAATAAGAGAAATAAGTTTTAAGAAAGTAAAGAGAGATTATTAAAAGGTTAGTAATCATATAATTAAACAGTATTCGTCTGCCAGAGTTGCCTTTGCGCTGGAATATATAAGGTTAGATTTTTAAAGCTTACCAAAGAGAGAAAACTGGACGATTTGCGACCAAACAAGTGCTTCTTTTTGACTAGCGATCCGTGATATTGTCGGATATCTCCACAAAAAGAAAAAAACATAACACAAGTCCTTATCCTTCAAATCCTTCAAAGAAACATAGTGTCTTCTGGGCCATTTTCTATAATTTTTTTTTTATAAAAAAATAATATAAATATTTCCAATTTGTTATTGTTTTAAAGACACACATTTAATAAGGAATTTCTGAAAATTTGAAAAAAATATTTTAAAATCAACCATTGTGACGTCTTTCCGATGAAGATGAAGGCGTGTCCTTATTGACAACATGACTCCAAGGTTCATTTTATGTACTCTGGTTTAACATCAGCGTGCCCGAAAATAGCAGATTTGAGCGATTTCAATATTAAGGGGTTACATTTTACAGAGTTTTCAAAAAATCGATCTTTATATGAAATTTTCGTAAATTTCGTGTATTCATGTGAAGTTGGTCTCGTCGCGGACCTGCCGCTTCTGTGACATGGAGGATGAAACTCTCCTACATATACTATTGGAATGTGTAGCGCTTCACAGGAGCAGGTGCAAAATTTTAGGATATACCATCCCAACAGAGGGGCGCATCGTCTCCCTTAATCCTAGTACCATCCTGGAATTTGTTAGGGTACTGTGACTAATGGAGTCGCTGTAGACTTGAGAGGGCACAATAGACTACTGGTCGTGGTGCTTTCCTCATCTCATTTATCTATCTATCTACAAGCGTCAGAACATTTGAAAGTAGTAGGCAGGTGTGGCGCCTTGATTTTCTCAAAACTATGAAATTCTTGAAAGTCGGTGGCCAAGATTTCTCGAAAATGGCTAAGCTGATTAGTCTCAAAATTTTACACAGGCTACTGAATTATATTTCTAGTACTTAATCGAAGCATTTTTATTATCGATAAAAATGATTATTGTTTTTATAAACAATTTAAGGCCAAAATTATAGCAAAACTTCGATTTTTTGAATTTTTTGAAGCCGCCAAACAAATAATTGATTTGCATATTCGTTCGATTAATTACAACATTATACATTATTTTAACGAACTCCGTTTGATTTTTTCATTTCAAATGATTCACTTCAGAGATATGGAGATCTGCTGTAGCAGCTTCAAAAACTGTTATATTTACAAATAAAAAAATAATCAATACTCTTTAAAGTTACCTCAATATGTGTACAAATTCTTAGAATATCGGTTGGTTAAAGAAAAACTTTTTATATTATAAAATTATTAATAAAACCGCGTTTTCAACATTTATCTTTAGCTGTGATATGGTAGTTATCAAATTCACCACGAAACTGTGGTGAACTGTAAGTTTGAACACTGTCACGCAGTGACATCTCTGTTCTTCCACAACAACAGATGACTTGACAAACAACAAAACAAAGAACGTACAGCAATAAAGTTAATTTAAGGTAGTGCAACAACAAATCGACGAAACTGTAAACAAAATGGATGTAGAAAACAGAAAAACGAACTGTGGACGAATGTAATAGCATATAATCCGCTGCAAACGGATCCGAGAAAATTATTTGCAATTTGCAAGCGATACAGACCAGTTGCTTTTTATAAAACTTTTAAAGTATTGAAACATTCTTTTATAATTTCGAGAAAGTGTTAAATATTGTAGTGGGATTGAATTGAACAAAGTAAATTTAATTGTAAAGTTGCGTAGTCGGCTTGACGAGGCATACGAAAGGCAGCAAACAATTGCCATAAATCCAGTAGTACTGTGCTCGCAACAATTGGCCAATTGGGAAAAAACAATCAGCAAGCGAAAAAAGGTAATTATTTAAATATATGATTTTTTATGTATACATATATAAATGCGGTTAATTATTTATGTAAATATACCACATAAAGTTAGAGTGTGGAGATGTAGTTGGTGTTAGTTAAAATTGCGTCATGTGACGAAGAGTACAGTATTTCAATATATCAATATTGCGTAGCTGAAACTGTCTTTGGACTAGTATGCTTAAAATGCAACAGATCTTGGCTGTCTCGACATAGGTACATTTGTATTATTTGTATTCAATTGCTTTGATGTCTTGTATGTTTAGTGCGACGCATAAAGTCACAATCAAACTGGTTTCTAGATAAATATTTGATAGAAATTTATTGCAGTGAAAACTGAAGAAGTAAATAACTGACAATAAATAAACAAATAACGGAAATAAACTTTCATATTTATGCATATAATGCTGATCTTAGCATCCAAAGCGAATTAAGAAAATATGAATTCGCCTTAACACAACTGAGCGCAGGCCATCATAATTTTTATTGTCAACAGTTCTTTAACGATCTCACTAAATTGAGATATTTGAATTTCATAACAATAATGGTAACATTTTTATTTACTAAGTACATACATTACTATACATATACATACATATTTATGTGTATATTTAAAAAATAAAAAATGTCACTATAAAGTTCTTGCTAAAATAAGGTCAAGAAACAGCGCATTATTTGTTTTAATCTCTACATTGTAGAAGTTTCAAATTCTCTTTTCCTTATCTGTGTTTAGATCGTATAGAAATCGAGTCTTTTGCCCTGCTGAGGCATATGTTTATATGTAATTTAACTCGGCAAGTGTTTATATTCATAAACGTATGTAGATAATGTTTTGCTTTAATAAACACAAAGAAAAATAACGCATCGGTAAGAGCAAAATAAATAAATAATCAAGTTGCTCTATATTTAATGACTAATTGGTTTTTTGTATAACTTTGTGCTTATCTTTTAACTTATTTTCTTTCTATATGCCGCAGCATAAATTTTATTGATTTTTTAGCACTATATTTGCGGCTTTTAATATTTGATGCTTTTTTTAGTTTGTATGAAAACTGGTTCCTTCTCTTACTCTCTTCTTTAAATATATATTTTTCTCTTCCACCTTTGTTATGGCACTTTTGCCATTGACGTGACAAAATTACCTGATAATCAGCTGTTGTGGCCGTAAAAAAAATATATATTTATGTATACAGGTAGAAAGATATGCACAGAATACAAATACATATATTAATTCATTCGATGACATTGACTTTGCGACATTTTGCGCTGTTTACCTTTTCTAAATACTAGTTATTTGTATTAAAATTGTACCAATAAATAAGCAAAACTATTGTGTGAGTATTATTATTATATTTCAAAAAAGTTTTTGAAGCGATATGTTTTTTAAAATTGATTTTTTTTATTAAATGTTGCAAAAAGTTAAAAATTCAAAGGCATATTTGCTTAGTAATATCATACGATTTTATAGTAATTAAATTGCAATTTTATTATTTGAGTTTCTACTGTTGCTAATTATACATTAGTACGTGCAATATAATATTCCAAGAATTAGTTGAAGTCATAGTTTACATGAATATCACTGTTTATTTGTAAATATGAGTTGCATGCTGCAAAGTGTGATCTGCAGATACTTTTGTTGCATTTTATAGAAAACTGATTAAAAATGTTAATGTAAAATTCCAACTATTATACATCAAACAAAGATAAGCTAATAATTAATGTAATACAGTGGAACTTCTCTAACACGAATCAACATAATCCACAAAAAAACTTCGACTTAGAGAGACTTCGATTTATAGAAATTTTCATTAAAACATAAAAGTTTTAAAAAAGCTAAAAATATAGATTTATCCACAGTTTTAGTTATTTACTTCGCAAAATTTTTTATTCAAATACATTACAACATGTATTCTGTAATTTTGTTTGTTGCACTTTGCTATTGTTTGGCTCTAGTGGTCAGTATCTCATGCCTTTGTTACACGATTTATGAAATCTAAATGTGTAATATCATATTTCTATTTGCCTCTATACTTATATTAGGGACTCCTTTAAAATTGTTCCTAGATAGTAAAATTTTAAATTATGAATTATGCCCTGGCCGAAAAGTTCGATTTATGGAAGGACATTTGTATGAAATTTGACTTCTATTGCCAGTACAAGAGTTCGAGTTATGGAGAACTTCGAGTTATGGAAGCAAATTTGTATGAAATTTGATTTCTAAACGCCGTTGCCAATTCAAAAGTTCGAGTTAGGGAGATCTTCAACTTTTAGAAGTTCGAGTTATGGAAGTTCCACTGTATTTATAAAGTCAAAATAGTTATTAACTTCTATATAACTTATTAATGAAATATTTGCTTTACAGATTTACCGCCAAAATGCGCGCAGTATTGATTTTTGTGGCGTTGTTCGCCTATGCTAGTGCGGTTTCGTTCAGCGATCTTGTGAAAGAAGAATGGTTTGCCTACAAAGTAAGTTTTTGTTTTTACAAAATAATTTTACTAACCCCTACATTAAAATTAATTCAAGTAATTTGTTTTTTTTTATTATTTTAAATTAAATACTTTAAGTAATGATTAAAAGTATACACTTATACTCTTTATATGCATTTTGTTCGTTGCAAAATATAAACTTTTATATGGTGGCATTTATTTTTTTACTCAATATATTTATTGTTATTGACTTTATATATGTATTGACACCTCATTTCCAATTACCAGTAATACGTTTTTATTACTTTACACTTAAAATTCTTTCACATACACTTTTTATGAATATGGTATTTTCAACACTTTTTTTGCAACAACTTTCTTTTGTTATTCATAAAGTGCGTTACCATATGGACGAATATTTCAGTAGTGGTAATAATTATTTCAAACTCAGCACAGCGTAACAGTGGCAGAAGTAATTGCGTGGAATGACTCATTTTTGGATACTATGTACTTGTTGCTGCTATTAATCACAATAATTGCACATTTTTTATGGCATGCATTGTCGCAAAGGTTTCAAAACTATATGCAATGCAACTGAATGCAATGCTGACATGTTGATATTTTAAATATTGTTAACTTATGGACAAATTGCATGCAATAGCATAAAAGGAAATGTCTATAATTGTTGTACTTTCTATATTTTTTTATTTCAAAATGTTGTATTCCAATGCAGAGCTACAGAGCCTCCAAAGAATTTATCCACTTTTAATATATAACTACATATGTACATGTTTGAATGTATGTACATTTCATCAAATCTTTACGAAAATGTTGACCACAACGCAGAAAGAATTAATGCGTTTTAAATGTGCTTCAAGAGATAATACAATTGTTTTAAGCACGTCTACGATTTTATGATTTATGACTATAACTTTTATACATACATATTTTCAACACTCTAACCATTGCTTTTGAATTCAACGTAGTTCTGTTAAAACAAACTGCAATAATCATCTTGCTGCGTAATTTCCAATGCAACAACACACGCGCCAAAAGCGTCACATGCTCCCACCAGACTGATAATGACAGCTTCGTCAATCTCAAATGCATTCATCCATGCAGCCCATTTTGTTTATTCTTTTTCACTCGGCAGATTAGCATTTTTCTTTGTAAATGCAACTGTGCCTTATCAATCAAAATGGCTGGGTTAAGTTTTAAAGACGTTAGTTTGACTTTTTATGTAAATAAATAAATAATAAATAATTTTAATTAAACGGACGTTGATTAACGTAATTGGAATTTATTATATATATGTACAATTTAGAAAATTATTTATTTATTTATACATATACGTGTATATTCGCACTTAATCTTTATATTTATGTATGTGCACATAATTTCATTTTGTTTTTATCAAAATATTGAAAAATGTACAGTGTTGTGTAGTATAATAAGAGCAGAAACATTGATTTCAAAACAATTTTATTCTTTAAGTTTATGTACATGCTTAAATACATACATACATATGTAACATCCAGCATTAAGTTCTACAGAGATAGAATTTGAATAATTGTGGCATTATACACAAGTCTCTGCCATTTTTGCAGTCCATTGAACGACGTGAACATAAATTGCTGTCACTTCTGCGACTGCAGAAAAGATACTTTTCAAATGCTTAGTACTAAATAATTAGTAAAATGTCACGGAGTCACAAATTTAAACAGTTTCAATCATAATCTTTTAATTCATTAGCGTACTAGGATTTGTAAAGAGATGAGGCCACAATAGACCACAAATGGCAATGCTTGTCTCTAGTCTAAACTAATTTTAATTCATATCAAATTTTCCTGTCCTGCATTTTTCGCTCTCTTCATCATATCAGATTTCGCCGCAGCATGTTTGGGAATTCCAAACGAATACAAGTATAAATGTGATTCCCCCTATTGTTTGAATGTACCACACACACACAAGTTCACAGTACAGTACTGTACTGATGTGAGCCCAAGTTTTGTTGAGCATTGTGCAGCGTCTACATGTTTGTGGTCTTCGTCACTTCAAAAGTTTATCTAACAAAAATCGCGCGTTTATTTGCTTGATTTTCTCTTTGTTTGCTCAGCCTGCAATTGCGTTATAACCGCAAGTTTTTCAAATGGGTCAGCTCCTAAGCAGCTAAGTGTAATATATAATATTTGTATAGCTTTAATCAATATGTATGTATGTATGTATATTAAAAGTCGTTACCATTTGATGTGTCAGCATTAAGCTTTGTTATCAGCAATTAATGCATAGCTTTGCAAATACGAATGATTAGAATTCTAAGTAAAACAAAAATATTATTTATAAACACTTTTAAATACAAACAAATGTATATAAATATGTTGTTGTATGTGAGTCTATGTATGTATGTAAGAAGCCTTTGTATATTTGATAAGAAAGTTTCTTTTCATCTTTTATGCAGCCTGAATGCTAGATAAAATAATAGTCGAGTAGCTTTGCGTCCGGCATATCTGCAGTATTCTCGTTTCTCATATGGTATTTAGGCTGACAAAATTATATTATCTACAATATTTGATTATATTCAAGCTGTACGAGTATTTTACATTCCAGAAAATAGTTGAAGAAGTCTGCATATCTCACTATTTTTCGCTTTACTCACCACACCACTTCCACACAACTCTTTTACAATTTTATAATGAGTATTTTCATGAAAGCATTGCATACTTTTAGGCTCTGTGAAAAAGCAGTTAAAAAGCGCTCAAAGCTACATATAAGTAACTTGTATTGCTTTTTTTTTACTGCTGAGTTAACTTCATACTCATACAGAGTGATCGCTGCTAATACTACTATAGTTTCCGGTATGAGTCGCAAAGTGCATTGAACCAAAATCTATGACGAAGTTGGTATATCGAATTTTGCTGGTAATGCTGCTTTGAATGCTCGCCGTGTACTTTCTGTCTTTTAGTATAGACAACAGTAGAGTATTATTAAAATTGTCAATACTTGCACTCAATTACTACTCCTATGATTACTAGTTCTATAGTTGCAATTATTTATTGACTGCATACAGTTGTGTGCCTCACATCGTGGTTTTCGGTATCTCCAAGAATGGTTTTACAATTTTTTTTTTTTTAATATTTACTCGCCTCTGTATCTGAATATATGCTTGTGTCTGTAGTAGTTAGAGCAATTACGGCTGCTGCAGCATGCAAGCAAGCAGCATTGTTAAACTACAAAAAAAAAATTAAATGAAAAACAACAACAACAACTTGATTTGTAACCTACAGATCACAATGTCCGAAAAGGAAGGAAAGTTAAATGTATGTGTACAAATAAAGCAAATGCCATTAAGCTGAGTTATTTCAAGTGTTTTCGTGCAATGAAAATGGGGCGTTCCACTTATCATTGGTAACCAAGGAATAATTCACGCTTCAAATGCAAGCATGTATGTATGTATGTACATATGTAGATATGTTTTGTAGCGTTGTGTACAAAGCTGATCTGTGAACTGGAAATACAATTGAAAATATTCAATGTGTGTTGTAGTTTTATTCTATACGATTGTTATTTTTTTTACTGTAATTTACTCAAAAAATAATTTGAAGGGATGCTGCCGAGTTGACTGTCTATAAAACAGTGTTCATCTCTGTAACCGAAATAGACGCGACTGTCGTGAGAACCGTGACGATTTCATTGTTTGGAATAAAAACTAGCATTGCTTTTGTTGAAGTGCCATTTCCAGTGTGCTCTCACTAAAGCAACAAAAGGCACATATCAAGTTTTGTTCCAGAGAGTGACTATGTGTCAGCTTTCATGTAGCTTTCATGCGAAAGAAGAATGCAGCGCTCATTTCAGTATTTAAAATAATATTTTTTCTTGGACCTTTTCCGTTCGTATAAATCCGAAACATATTAAGTTTGGTTGCAGAGAGTGACTATATGTCAGCTTTTATGAAGCTTTCATGTAGCTTTCATGTGAAAGATGAATGCAGCGCTCATTTCAGCATTTAAAATAATAATTTTTTTGGACCTTTTCCGTTCGAATAAATCCGAAACATATTAAGTTTTGTTCCAGAGAGTGACTATGTGCCAGCTTTCACGAAGTTTTCATACGCAAATTTTTAAAGTTGAATACAGCACTCATTTCAGTATTTAAAATAATCATTGTTTCGCAGCTTATCCGTTCGGATAAATGCATAAGCGCAAGGTTTATATTAAAATATTATTTATCGCATTCATATCAGTTTTATTAGGAATAAAAAAAAATGTTTTTGCGGTAAATAAAAAAATTATAAAATTTTATTCTCCGAAATCACGCGACAATTAAAAAAAACATACGTCCGCTTTGCTTGCCTGTCAACTTCAATATACATAAATATTTTATTTGAAATGTTATGCATGTTGGACGCGATTAGTTTGGTATACCCGGCTGCTTTCAGTAGCTGCTGTGCTAAACTTGTTCAACCGATATTATACAGCACACTGGAAATGCTTTTTTTTTTTTAAATTATGCTTAATACGTCAGAGGGTCAATATTGTGCCAAAATTCAGCTTACTAAAACAGCATGTTATTTAAATGAAAGTAAAAAGAACGAAGAGAGCACAGCAGTAAAATACAAATATGTGTATATATGTAAAGAATCTGATAATTTCGACTGTGCCCTCGTCAGCATTAAATTCAAGAGTCAAGGTGGAAGTACAACAAAAAGCATAATTTTATTAATAAAAGAGCCAAATAACCGTACACAACTATATAGCAATATTTATGGACACGCATACATACATACATATATGTATAATATATATGTAAATTAGTACGCACATACATGCATAGCCTAATACCACTGCTCATACGTAAATGTCATGCCGTGCAGCAACAACGCAGCTTGGACAAAGTGCCAGAACCAGAATCAGCACAAGTAGGAGGAAGTGAAGCAGCAGTCATACAAGTGGACAAACGCTACAGAGGCCATTCAACGGCATATATCAGCCGCCAAATGATTACACATATCGAGTACAACAAAAACAACAACGAATGATTGTTGCTGCCTCTATGCGATTAGTTTATCAGCTACTGTCGAACTAATTTCACTCACTACACTCACATACGATTAGAGCAGCGTATGCAGAGTGGCGTTCAGCGGCGGCAGACGGCAGCTTTATCGACTGCGTCGTTAAGAGCAACACTGGCGCAGTTCACCCAAGCGACATGCAGCCCAAGTTCGGTGTGTACGTCGCGAACAACAGTTGCAAGCGAATAGTGAATGTGTAATGTCCGACGCATGGAAGGCTCTACAAAATACAGAAATAAAATAAATTCTTAACGTTTTCGTTAATTCAACTAAGTATGAACGCGTTGATTTGACAGCAACGACGCCGACAAAAGACTGATTGTCAAGAGTACAAAAATAACAATAACACAAAAGAAAACAAGCAATAGAAAATACAAAAACACAAAGCAGCATCCGCCGTTTGGAGCGCACAAAAGTACAAAATATAATAAAATACATAAAATAAAATAAATAATTATATAAGGAAAAAGAAAACATAAAGCAGACAGGATGTCTGAAAGCGTTGCAGCCAATGACAACCAAACGATGCGGGACATTGTCATACCCTGCATATTCCTGCTGTTCATGCTGGTCGGTAATGCGCTACTATTCGCCTTTATTATGCACAAACGAAAACGTGTCGTATGGGAAGATCCTAGCACATATGAAGCGTGTTTGGATACGCAGCCAGCGGCGCCAGCGTCGAACCCGCAAGAAGGTGCTGTCATGCTGGAAATGGAACAACTCAAGCAGTAAAAATAGCATAAGCAAATAGCATCATTTTAAAATTAGTGTTCCAACATATGATTTAGAGAAATTAAATCACGCAGCTCAAGCAATAAATAGTTACTACACCGATAATACAAAGTTACTGCAATAAATGTAAAAAGAAAATCAATGGAAAAAAATATGAATTTTGCAGCGTTTTTAAGCGTAACTAACATGCATACAAGTCAAGTGTATGTAATTAAAAAATTTAATCAAATTTCAAACACTGCAATAGTCCTTAAAATTGAAGTCAAAAAATAAAAATATAAAAATAATATAAAAAAATACAAATATTAAATGAAGGCTGAAAACACTCAGATGGGCACCAAATGGCATTTATAACCTACATATGTGTGTTTTATTTTTTCTTTGTATGTGCGTAAAAAAATATAATACTTTTTTAAAGTGAATTTATATAATTTTTATGTACAGCAACTAAATTGTAATATTTATAAGCGTTAGTTTAATATACTATATAAATAAATAAACGAAATTATTTAGGCTAATTGTTATTAAAATTTAATAATATTTGTGTTTTTTTTTTTTGGTGTCTTCGTTGGTTTGGCGGAAAATCGATAATATAAATCACGCATTTGTGCGTATGTATGTTTCTGTGTGCATTTGTTGTTGTTTTTAGCTTAAACTGAGGGTTGCAGCTCGTCAGCACATGGTCGCGCTCATATTTCAGTTGTTTTCTTTAGCCGTGCAGATTTGTTGGAAATATGTGTCATTGGCAGCCATCAGCTGTGTGCTATACAACTACAATGCGCCTGCAAAGAAATGTCAAGCTACACGTGTAGCTGACTTGTGGCAGGGAAAGAGATTTCAAAATTTTTGGTTAGCAAAATTAATGCAATGATTTTATTAAATTTTTTTTTTAATTTTCTTATATTTTTATTTAAATTTTTTTTTTAATTGTTTTATATTTTTCTTTTTAATTTATTTTTATCTGTTTTTAATATTCTTTTATATTTTTATTTTTTTTCATATTTTTATTTTTTTATAATTTTATTTTTTTATAATTTTATTTTTTATATTTTTATTATTAATTAATTTTTTTTATATTTTTTAATATTTTTTTTTATATTTTAATTTATATTTTTATTTCTTTTTATTATCTTATATTTTTATTTTTTTTATATTTTTATTATTAATTAATTTTTATTTTATTTTACATAAATTTTTTTTATTATATTTTTTTAATTATTTTTTTTTTTATTATTTTTCTAATTCATTTTTTTATTATATTATTTTTAATAATTCTTTTTATTAAATTTTTTTAAATTAATTTTTTTATTATATTTTTTTAATTTTATTTTTATTTTTTTTAATTCATTTTTTGTTATATCATATTCATCGAGCACACAGTTTTTTACTTCACGCACCTCAAATGTTCGACAACTATTTTGGGAACTTCATAATACATGGCTTTCTGTATTTATGCTTGTTATTTTTAGTTAATAGCTATGCAGGAAATTCTATACAATTATTAAGTATACCCTGTCGGTAAAAGTTTCACGCAGTTTTAGTTGAAGACTGTCTCTTAAACAAATCTCTCTTTGAATTGTTATGATTTTTTGTGTGTAAATATTGCATATTAATTGGCACGGTGCTATAAACATAACGGTATTTAATTTCGATTGCCGATCTACAATATTTGTTATTTCATATTAAAATTTGTTTCCTGACAATCATAAGGGTACTCTGGAAGCATGTAGTAAACATTCCATCTTCATTTAGTAATCGAAGTGTGTACTTTTGTTTTTTCCCTAACCTCCATTTGTGAACTTTACCCATTACATATAAACTGTCATGTGAATTTTTATAGAAGACCCACTTCTTTTTCGTACATATATTTCCTTTTCATTAATCGGCACAATGTTATCATATCAGCAACTATTTAATGGCTAATAAATCTTGGTAATGAAATACAAGTCAAACAACTTACTTCATTGAAACCCATGCGAACTTATAGATTACATACATACATACATACGGATACCCAAGTCAATCTAATCTATTCACCACTCATATAAAGTCGTAGCATTTCATTATTTGATTTAAAATTTTAGACATTTTAATATAGCGGTAAATCCACATAAGCAATTCGCCTACTCAATCTAGATAATGGTGTGTGCACTCATCAATAATCACTGATAACAAGCGTTACGACATGCTGCACACTTCTGTGTGAATTTTTTTTTTTTTTTTGGCACCGAAGACAATCTTGGAATTGATTTTTAATACGATTTTAAAATAGATAACTTCATGATTTTTATTAAAGTGTACTCTAAAACGATAGCTGCCCTGTCTTCGAAATAAGCTTTTCTAAGTCAACCGATTCAATTTTAATAATGAAATCCCGAAAATCCACGGTATCGTAATAGTTGACATCACTCATTCAATAAATCCAAACTCAACAGGCGTCCGCTAAAAATATTGAATTAAATGTAATCAAATAATCAGTTAACTTTGTTCGTAATTGACTCGAGTGTAGAGCACTTTAATGAATTGCTGCTCTCAGCATTTCGGTTACTCATTGTTATTCGGTGGCGCCGATAAGCTCCCATAAATGAGCACTCGTGTTATCACTCAGCCGGTCTGCTTACGACAATGCTAGCGGTATTAGCAATCCTAATCACTGAAATATACTGGTTGATAAAACTTATAGGCTAATCGCCTATCAGGAGACACAACTACCCGAACATGCATATAACTTAGACAAAAGTGGACACTCATATGCACATACAATGACGCGTTATTATGACTTCGTCGCTGCGCATAATCAAGTTCTTCTTAATTGAATTAAGCGTGACAGGCTAATAAAGGCTAAACATTGTTTTTGTCTACAACTTACATGTGTGGGAGAGAGCAGTGAGGGGTATGATTTGTTTTATACTAATGTGATTTGTCACTTGAAACTTTGCCGTTCACAAGATCACTTGAAATAGTGCATTCACAGTATAAACATTATGATTGTTTTAGGGTTACGCAAGTCAGCAGACTGTTACTAATTAAAATGCGCTCGAACCATACGCTTTAGATAGACTTTTATACTTTTACACACCTTCATGATGATGCATGTGAATTCCCTTTAGGGAATGATATATTAATTCTAAATTATTAAGTTCAAATAAATTTGTTTAAATGTTAAGAGAGTCCTTAGACGTATAAAAGTCGGGTTCATTCCGTGTTACGAAGCTTCCACTGTTGTGCGTTAGTGTATTTTTTTATGGGAAATTATTTAAATGCTTCGGAATCGGCCCAAAATAATCATAAAATATCATATTTGCAAACTTTTCTTTTATAATTTAGACCAGACTACTCCCAACCTTAACCCACCATCTGAGCACCATCACAGCACGTAGCGTCATAACCACCCAGATAACTGATGACCTAAATCAAAAACCTCCCTGCAAGGCAACAATCCTAGTAGCGTTGGACTTGTCAAAAGCTTTTGACACAGTCAATCACACAACGCTACTGGAAGACATTGAACAATCTTCGTTCTCTGCAGAGTCGAAGAGGTGGACCATGAATGATCTGAGTCGTCAATCATGCGTAATGTTTCGAAGCCAAACATCTAAATAGAGAAGAAGCAAACAAGGGGTTCCTTAGGGTGGTGTCTTATCCCCCTCTACTATTCAAATTCTTTATTTTGAAACTCCCTCTGTCACCTCTTACGCAAATAATTGTACGATAATGACTTCGGTCAATGGAATAGATGACATGTGTTCGAAAGTGAACGGTTACCTCCTCGATCTTTCTCGCTTCTTCACTTCCAGGAGCTTAACACACTCCCCTACCAAATCCACACCCACCTTTTAGACGAAGGAGTACAGTCTAGACCTGAACATTTCTGTCGATGGCATCAAAAAATTGACTGTCAATAACACCAAAATTTTGGGTGTTACAGTGTATACCAAGGTACAGAGCCGCAACAAGATCCTCAAGTCGCTAGCGGACAGCACATGAGGTAAAGACAAAAAAATACTGTTGGCTACTTACCAGGCTATCGGTCGGCCAGTCATAAACTACGCAGCCCCTATTTGGTCCCTTGGATGCAGTTGGACACAGCTGGGGAAGCTTCAAACTTGTCAGAATCCTGTCTCCGGACAGTCACAGGTTTCCCCTTGATATCTCCGGTCGAGCACCTACATAATGTGGCCTGTATGCTATCTGTAAAGGAGCACATAACGTAATGCTCTCCAAACAGTTTCTGTTAGGATGCTTTCGTAGAAATCAACCTACTGGAAGCCAAGCCGCCTCCTAGAGCCATTAAGAGTAACTTCCTGAAATATGTCGACGACATACAGAACTATACCGACCGGACTTCAAATACAACAGACTTTCGACAAGCCATTAACACCTTCATCGACTCCCTCGTGAATGGCGCACTTGAAGATGAAACATCACCTATCGCAGGCACAGAGCTCGAGTTGCCTCGCGAAAATAGAGTGAGCTTTGCACAACTTCGTTCTGGATACTGTAGCAAGTTAAACTCTTACTTATCCAGACTGAACCCCGACATACTATACATATGTCCCGCATGCAAAGAGTCCCCTTAACCAGAGTCCCACCTTAACTCCACTTATCTAACACCCATTTGTCTTTAGTCCGACCCTGTCGAAAGAGCTTGTCAAACCTGCCTAGATGACTTCGATGACAATTAATTTAGGCTTACCGGCTTCCGCTATGTTTTATGAAATAACAACATTTTGTATGTGCTTTTTCAAAAATAACACTATAAAAACGTGCTTTTGAGTACAATAATTTTGCTACACAATTGCTATAGCATGACTTGATATGATACTTCACACTAAATACACATTTGCGCATAATTTTATATTTATTTACTCTTGTTCTATTCTGCAAAACATAAAACTTTTTCTCGTTCGAATTAATATAAAGTGGCAACAACGGCACAACGGTTTTTATTATTTTCATTATTTTGGAAGTTCAAATGTCAAACAGTTTGTTTATGTGTTGTGCCATTCTTATTTTTGTTGAGCGAATTAATTGCTTTGATAATTTTGTTTTTGAGCTGCGATCTATCACCTTTTACATAAAAAATACAATTTACAGATTGTGATAGTGGCAGGTTCTTTATAGCAAACAAGCAGAGTCCGTTCCGGCTACGCACATGTTTAAGCAAACATTTCAAAAGTTATATGTTTCTACACACACTACACACTCTCCCGTATATATATGTATGTTCTTAACGTTTCTTTCGTGGGGTCATTTAAAAAAAGTAAAAAGAGGAAAATTCGAACATTACATTTTTTTGCAATGAGCTAAAACTTGATTACGTCTTTGATGTCCGTTGTCTTTCTCACTGATTATGTAGGCGTTGGGAACGCTTCCGAGTTCGACTCTCTAGTGCGAGCTTGTATATTTGTAATATTTTGTTTTCAAGCCGTACTCGAATCTCTAGAGCGTACTTGGGCGGTTCTGAAAGTTTGTTAAGCAATTAGCTGCGATCGGTCGATAATCGATTCTCGTGCATGTGCTTGTAAATTATTTGCTTAATAGCTATAAAAATGTAATTGAAAAATTATAAGAAGTACTCGAGTCGCTACGCTGTTCGGATAGTTTAAAGTTACCATATATTATTTACCAAAAAAAAATTAAAATAAGATGGATTTAGTTCTGTAGTGACAGATCATTTTTCGCGACAGATCATTTCCATAAAATATTCAGAGTGGCAACATGTGCGAAAATCCCTTCGGATAATCCATGGGTTCGATGCGTTCGATGTTTTCATGTATTTTGGGTTAATTGTAATTTAGCGTTGTGAGATTCAAATCAAAAACTCTATAATAATATGTAGGTAGGCGAGTGTGAGCGGCGACCACGTAAATATCTTTCGAATGGATTAATTTGATATCCAGTTAAACTCATTGCTTTAGTCAACATAGTGTCAGACTCAATTTCAGAAGTTAAGAATATCTACTCTCATTGTGCTTCCATCATCCATGCAGTGTATTTAGTACACTTATATTCGCTAGGGGCCTCTATTCAACGTCCAAATGAGCAAACATCTTATTCATCAATTCTCTAGCATTGCTACGATTTGCTGCCTAAACGACGAAAACAAAAGAAATTGTACATTTATTGCACCTCATCGTTGTTGTGAAGTCCCCATGCCTTAATTGAAACATCTACAATAAATTACGCTACCGAATTGGTTGATTTACGACACTTTTTGGCAGCGTAAGATTGTGATAAACAGTCCAATGTGTTACTGATGTTGTTATACGTTAGATTGCAAATCTGCAGGTGGTCTTTAACTTAACTGTACTAGAAGATTGTATTGTTCGTCAGCATGTGTATATGTTTGTATGCGTGATCCAGTCGTAAATCACCACAACCTTGATTAGTTCATTGTTGTTGCCAGCGCGCATTGTAGCTAAGTAGCAACAAAGACTCTGTACAAATAAGAGAACTTTACTTGAAGCGAGCAGTTTGCTGACTATCCCTTTTATAATTTTTTCACTTAAATTTCTAAGTCTTTGGAGCAGACAATAATATCGCATGAGTCCAGGTTAACCTGGTAAAATATTTGCTAAACTCCAATGGTTATATTATGCATATTCGTATTTTTATATTCACGAGGGTGGTCCGATAAGTACATTACTGTACAGTCAGATATTCCCGCTAATGCAAGAGACCTTTGCAGATCGTCCTCCAAAAAAAGTTCCTATAAAGAGTATTCTCTTGAAATTGTAACCACTGAAAGATGTTCAGAATTTCAAGTAACAACAACAACAAAAAACTGACGAACAAAATCCCGAACAAGGCATATGAAATGTGCCGAAGAAGAAATGAGAAATTTTTGTTGTTGATTTCTTATGTGTTCTTATATGATTCATTGAAGCATTCCGCTGGTTAGGTTTCTGTTCTAATTTTCTTGAATACCTCTAAAAGTATGCTATTTTTTATTCGATTTAAAATAGTTTAATGTTTCCAAAGCTGAACGGAAACGTTTCAAATTCGGCTTTTAATTAATTTAATTTTTAATATTTTTTTTTTAATTAATTTATTTTTTTAACTAATTTTTTTTTAATAAATTAATTTTAATTATTTTTTTTTATTTCTTTATTTTTTCAATTAATTTTTTTTTTATTTCTTTATTTTTTTTCAAAGATTTTTTAAAAGTTGAAAAAACGGCAACATACTTATGTATTATATTTTATCTTTTTTTTAACTAATTTATTAATTTAATTATTTGATTATTATTTTTTAATACATAATATTTACAAATTTTATTAAATATTTTATTCTATTTATGTTATTTTCAGATGGAACACAAGAAGCGTTACTCCAATGAAGTAGAAGAACGTTTCCGTTTGAAAATTTTCAATGAGAACAAATTGAAGATTGCCAAACATAATCAGCTATTCGCTGCGGGCAAAGTTTCATTTAAAATGGGCCTTAACAAGTATACTGATATGTTACATACTGAATTCCGTGAAACAATGAATGGCTTCAACAACACACTAAGAAAGCAACTACGGTGAGTTTAGTTAAGCATTGTTGTCCCCAAGTTACATTTTAACAATTGAACCTCTTATTTTCAAGTAGCACCAACAGAAAGTTGACCGGCGCCACTTTCATTGCACCAGCACACGTTACTGTGCCAACCTCAGTGGACTGGCGTTCGCACGGTGCAGTTACCGATGTAAAGGATCAAGGTAATTTTATTATTATTTTTTTTTATAATTTGAAATATTATATCATTTACGAACTCTTTATTAGGTCACTGTGGTTCGTGCTGGGCTTTCTCCACTACGGGCGCACTTGAGGGACAGCATTTCCGCAAAACCAATGCACTAGTCTCGCTGTCCGAGCAAAATTTGGTCGATTGTTCGAGTAAATATGGCAACAATGGTTGCAACGGTGGTCTCATGGATAACGCATTCCGTTATATTAAGGATAACGGCGGTATTGATACAGAGAAATCGTATCCATATGAGGGTATTGATGATTCCTGCCATTACAATCCATCTACCATCGGTGCCACTGATCGCGGTTTTGTCGACATACCAGCCGGCGATGAGGAGAAAATGATGCAAGCTGTTGCCACAATCGGTCCAGTCGCCGTCGCTATCGATGCATCACACGAATCATTCCAATTTTATTCCGATGGTGTCTATGTTGAGCCACTTTGTGATGCAGAGCAATTGGATCATGGCGTGTTGGTTGTTGGTTATGGCACTGATCCCAGCGGACAAGACTACTGGCTGGTAAAGAACTCTTGGGGCACCACTTGGGGTGATAAGGGTTATATTAAGATGGCGCGCAACAAGCAAAATCAATGTGGTATTGCCTCGGCCTCCAGCTACCCACTTGTTTAGAGAGTGTAAGCTGCTTACCAAACACAACAGTCGTAAATATTGCAAGCAAATACATAGGATTTAAAATACGCAAATTAATATTTTTTATAAACTACAGTGAATTTCTTAACTTCGAAAAGAAGCGTATATGATTTTTGATTTTGTTTGTATTATTTGTATTTTATTCGTTATAAGTTCTATGTAGTATTGTTTATTTTAAAAATTTTCAGTTTATTATTATCGATGTGTGTGTAGAAAAACAGTTGTGAACAGTTGCAAAGAGTAATACCAAAGGTTACATTAACGTGTAACTTTTATGTAATAAAACATATACCACCTACTCATCGCCATCACTTTATCAAAGCATAATTAGCATACAAAAATGTAAAATTATTATATAAATAAATATAAAACTTAAAAAATTAAACTTTTTATTTAATTTCTTGCAAATTGGAGGAATTGTTTATTTCTTTTTAGAAAAAAAATCATAACAGCGCTGTTTTATGATTGAATTAGATTTTCGGCCACGCAATGAGCGGCTAAGCGGATGAGCGGCATGTGCCACTTCAACAGCATTTCATATGTTTTAATTATGGGACAGGCCTTACCCTTGTCTTGTTTAAGGAGGTCATCCCATGTGGCGGCCTGTTTTTAGTGATTTTTTAGAATTTTTTCTACGACCAGTATAAATAGATAGAGCCTTGAGTTTATTTTCATTTATTAACATCTTAGGGTGTAGTGCAGGTCGCCTCCGAGTGGTGCACCCTGTGTTACGACAATTGACCTGCGGCCTTCACGCCTTTATCAACCCCTCTTGATTGACGAACTTAGGCACAAATTCGGACAACAAGTAGGAACACCTAGTTTGAATTGGTTGAACCCTGGGCTGGTAGGTGCGGCATTCTGTCACCTGAGTATGATGTGGTAACACACTTATGAAATGGCTGACATCAGAAAACCAAAACCGTCACCATTCAGTTGGTGTGGTAGGTGTTGGTTGAGAAGACTCCCTCTTTACGCTGGTCGGCTCTGAATGCATAGCTTCATAAGGGAATGCATCAACCCTCGCCTTGTCCTCGTTTACGAGATAACCGTGGGCCAAATAAAGGCGACTACCTCTTGGGGGGTGGATAGCGGCTCTGAGTGGGGACCCATTTAACATGAATACTGAAATTAACAACAAAAACAATACAACAAACGAAAACAAAAACGACAGAAGTACAGTGGAAGGTGAAAGGAAGTCGGTACTGACACCTGGATCCATCCTGGTCTCGGGTGGGAACTTGACACCTGGGGTGACGAAATCGTCCCCTCCCAGGTCGTCCAACAGGAATAGTTTTTGGAATTTTTGATTAATAATATAGCGTTCCATGGGTTTACATATGCTGAGTATAACTAACAAAATTGAAATCATTCGGTCAAGTCGTTTTTGAGATACGATGGAGGAAAGTTTGAAAAACACAGTTTTGAGAAAAACGCGTTTAAGTTTTCAGCTGCCAACCGTCTTCTCTAACTGTTGTATCTTTAAAACGTCTTTGAATTTCTAAAAATCACTTTACTACCGTATTCTAAACATGTTATGAAAACAATTTATGTTTAAATTTTGAGTCCATCATATGGTTAAAAGAAACAACTTAATGTTCCTAGTATTTTTAGTACACTTTATTCATTTTAAAAATTTACAATATTAAAATGTTTTTAATTTGTATTAGTAGCTCATAATATCAGCTCATGTTAGGGGAGAGATATGTTGTAGAAATATTAAAAATTGTAAATCATTGCAAGCAAATTCAATAAGAAAATATGTTTATTAATAAATAACTGTACAAATTTTTGGTAAGCAAATGTTTTGTTATACGCTTTACACTACTCAAATAAATACTACTACTCATTCATATAAATGTTTAAAAGTTTTTGCTTTGAAAAAACAATTTATTCGGCATTTATATACACTTGTATGTAGTCTCTTACACTTATACTTTTTATTTATGCACAATTTCACTTCCTTACAATAAGGCCGCACATGAACTATGACTTTCGTAATATAATAAATTAATAAAAACAAACACTAAATAAATTAGTCAATTTTATTGGTAGGTAAATTTAGTTTAATTTGTTTTTTTTTTGGTTAATGAGCGCAGCGTTGTACGTGCAGACTTTTGAATTGATGCTGATGATGGCATGAGAATGTTGTGAGCATAAGCTTTGCATTAATTTCAGCTGAAATAAACATATAACAAACAATAAGCAAGCTTAACTAGCATTTATAAAATATATTCTCTACTTACAGCGTTCCCATTGTCAGCCAGCACACTTAAACGCCACGAATTTTTGCATTTCATGTATGTATGTATTTCGAAAGGTCATAATATGCCGTTAACTTACGTCCAAGGTAGGTTGTTGCAAAAGAGCGCTGTGCCAATTAAATAGTAACTTGTAAACCATACTAGTATCGAACCAGCTTTCGAGCGCAATTTGATTAGATCAAATGTCTTGGGCAGCTGATCGGCCGCAAACCAATAAAGACAGGGCGTCGCTGAGCACAATAAACGCGTTGATACTTGTATGTGCACGAAAAAAGTACAAAATAGTGTGAGCACAAATGCATGCAGTACAAATGGCAAGGATTTATACTCTTTCAATAGTTGCATGGTGGGATAATGCGGCAGCAGGATGCGCATGAAATGTCTGAAGTACGTGAAGCAGTGATAGAACAAAAACGCAAGCACTGGTAGCGCTAACATAAAGTTCGGCAACTGTTTCAGCTCGTAGTAACGCAGGAAACCGACATTCCAGTAATGTGATTGTATATATGAATAAGGAAATGGAAACGTATTGTCACACCATGGTGAATTTTGCGGCATACGATGACCAGCTAATATGTAATTTTTTTCGCGTGCATAGTTCAGCACAGCTGCTGTATGCGCTACTGTATGATTTGGTACACAATACTGCTTGAAAGCATAAAAGTAGAAGAATGTGAGCGGTGTTAGTGCGCCTAAAAGGCATAGTGTTAACTTCACAGCAGCAAAACAACGATGATATGACTTGAGTATGGTGTGCCTCAGCATAAAATATATGGGATAGCCGGCGTTGAGCAGACCATTTGAACGGCTCACAATTGAAAGCGCCAGTGTGACTGTTGTGCGCGCAAAACGAAACTCAGAAACACACTCCAACATCAGGTGCAGTGAGAGCCAACAGAATAGTGCTTCCGAGTAGGCTGCAGTGAAGAATATTGAAGCGGGGTTAAAGCAAAAAAGTAAAGCAGCATTCCAACTTTTATTGGGGTCCTTAAAAATGCGCTGTGTAAGCGCATAAAGTGCGTTGGCTGCTTTGCAGAAGCAAAATACATTGACCAACACTGCTATCACCAAGCACCAGCTGCGCAATGAAACTCCGATATTAAGCGCATATAGTGCATTCGCGCCCGCACGTACTACTAACGGAAAAAGTGGATAGAAGGCAAGCGTATTCTCGTAAGAATAAGAATATTCTGCAATGTGTAGGAAATATTCGCCATCCCAATGACGCAGTCCACCGAGACAAAATTGTATGGTGTGATCAAGCCATGTATTTTCGGTGGTATTACTGGTGTTAAATTCGTTGCTTTCGAATGTTTCTACATGCTGTTGAGTTTGTTGTGCAATTGGTGTACGGAATACATCTGGTTTGTGATCAGGCATCAGATGGTTTGCAAGTAGTTGCAATACCAATATAATCACTCGACTAGCTAGCGCTAATTTCGTTATTTTCTCAGTCATTTTTATGAGGTAACTAATGGAAAGATTATACGATTAATATGCGATAAGTTAATATTGATGACGTTAATACTTTGTGGTGGCACTACGTTGCTGTTCATTTAGGTTATGGTTGTTTCGTTGCACTGCGGCCCAAATTATTTGTATCTGCTGAATATGTAAACAATTTGTAAAAATTAAATAACATTGGAAGTACAAATGCCGGTTAGATTGTCAGGTGATTGTTCTTGGACACCAACGTGTTGGCTCTTTGCCATAATAACTGATATAGTTTCGTGCTTACCTTTATAAAGGCGAGGATGTTGTGAAACTTCGTACCTTTATAAGCAGTGGTTTACTTGGACGTCCTTCAGTATAATATTAATTATTTAGTATAGCAATTATTTTATTTAAAGTGCCACAACAAAAACTCAGCCGGTTCTACACAAATGACGTTTGCACCCATTTATTTTATTTAAATTTAGCGTTGCCACCTTACGAACAATTAAAATTATTCACATAACATTCAAAATATAAACTAGCATCAGGATTAGTTAACAGTAATATTTATAAATTAATAATATATTAACAGCCGAAGACCTTGTAGCTAGTGCTGTTATATCTTATAGGTAGTATAATTATTTATAATTGTATTTCCTTTAAATAAATAAATAAAATAATATATTTACTAGCATCAGGATTAATTAAGGGTAATAGATTTAAATTAACAAACAAGACGTTTAATTTTTTCAAAAAATATTTAATGTTTTGTTAACAAAATAATTTTTTTCATCGAATTTCAGCTTTAAAAGTTTCAGCACAAGCATCGGCTATGCTTTTGTGTATCTTATTGACCTCCGCTTGCGTCAAGGTGCGCTCCATATGCCTGTAGACTATTCGAAAGCATACACTGGATTTGTTTGTTTTACGATTCTTAAACTGATCCACTAAGCTAATCTATAGTGAGAAGAATTTGATCATTATATAATAGTTAAAAAAAATGTTTTTGTAAAACTTACCTGCTCTACAACATCGCCGGCCACCGAACGCACAAGATCATAAAAATCATTACAAGCAAAACCTGCATCTACATCTACGCCCAATGGCAACCAGAACGAAAGATCGTTGCTACACTGTGGGTAAACGGATATTGGTTTGTACTTGGGAAGTTTAAGCAAATTTTCTTCACTGAATTGTTTAAGAAAACCACTATCGTTCGACCAAAACAGTCTTATATCGGGAATATCAAAGAGCACCATTGCCAAACGCTCTAATCCCAAACCGAAAGCATAACCAATATTATTGTGAGCGCCAGATCTTTGTAGAATTTCGTGACGCATAATACCACAACCAAGCACCTCTAGCCATTTACCATTGTAAAGTACTTCCAACTCCCAGGAAGGTTGTGTGAAAGGAAAATATGTGTCCACCCAGCGATATTCTAATTCCGCACCAAATAGATCGCGCGCTAAGCCAACCAGTACCTCCTTCATTTCGTGCTCCATCAATTTGACTGCTTCAAGCGTATGACACATTTGTTTCGTTTGATCTAAGCACTTTGAAGATGTTTCGGGTTGCGAAGAATTCTTAACATTCAATTGCCAATCATTTTCAAAAATTTGCAAATCTTGATTACGCCCAAAAAGTGTGTCCTTGGTAACCAATCGCACTGCATCTAATTGGTGGAAGACAGGATAATGTGTGCAATCAATTTCATCACGGCGATACACTTCACCGGTTACCAGAAAATTATCTAAGCCGCAAGCGATTAGGTCTGCTTGATGTGCGGTGGTATGGGCACGCAATAATTGATTTTGATTAATGTAATAGCAATCTGCTTTAGCACGACTTACATGATCAGGCGGAAATAGTAAATTATCAAAATTCTGTTCCACAGTCACAATAGGACTTAGCTGGTCATATACCGAAAATAAGGGATTGCCGCGCGAGTTTCTAAAGCAGGCGTAAAAGTAATTAATAATGCGTTGTCGTATAATTGAAAGTGGATGATTTCGTTGCAAATGTTTATTCACACCCAAGTAGGAGAGTATTTTGGGCGTCACATTTGTCCAATCGTCCGTTGGATAAATTTGTCCATTAATCTCCAAACTGGCTTTAGTATCCGCGGCACCGACACTGGTAGCCATTTGCCGGTGTTGTCTGTATGGCTTCACTTTTGTGTATTGTTGTCCTGTTTGCACACATATCCGTTTCCCAAACGATAATGGAACACTGCCATTTAATTGACGCCATTGGCGTAAAACTAACATGTTGAACCCGTTGATATACGCGCTTTTAGTTTATGTTAATGATATAAATATGAAAATAAGAAATTGTTTGTTGTTTTTTTAATAGTTACATCACCTGTCAAACAGGTTTTGACATATCTGAACAGCTGATATGTTTCGCATGCATATTGTTCAAATGGAGGAATTCGTGAGATAATTGTTTTACATCTGGTATTATACGCGGTTTTGGTTCCGGTCTTTCGAATTTCAAATGATAAATGCATTTAAGTCAGGAAGCGCATTCTGTTTTAATAAATTTAAATGTAATATTGTTATTAGGACCGATTTGAATGCAATTTTGGGTGTGTCTTCATTTGTATTCGATCCAATTTAAATGGTGCCTTTGCTTAATTTAATATATATATTTTTTTTTTTGATGTTTTATATTATCCAAATATAGATGGCGCCTTTGTTACTGTATAGAAACCGCCTAAACGTATATACAATTGTTTTTGATTAGAAAATGTTTTTTAATTGAATGTCGCTACTGTCTCTGTACCAAATTTTCAATCCTATTCTATAAGAATGCCAGTTTGCCCCAACAGATGGTGCTGAGGTCAAATTTATTTTGTGTATTTCATTCAATATATTGCATATTCTCGTACGCTGTGTGTTTGATAAAAAATGTATCGCGATTTCGTAAATATTGTACGAATTATATTCAGATATAAGTTATGTTCGAGTTACAAAAATAATGCCACATATTCATTGACGAGGAGGAAATATTGGTCGACGACTCTGAAATCAAAATTAGTCCAGAACCGTCGGTTAAATAAATCGCCAGAAGATCGATTAAAGGACAATGAGAATTTTAACCAGTAAGGAAAGGCTAAGTTCGGGTGCTCGCAATTTATTGATGTAATTTTATTAAGATAACACACAATTTGACTCATATATTCGGCATAAAGTGCAATAGAATAACGAAAATCATCATATATGGTATATGAGGGCTGATGTAATTCCTAAACCTATTTCACTCAGTTTCCCCACCAAGTTACACTATATCCAAGACTATATGCTTTCTTAATTTCGCTTACATATCTCACATATTAACCGATATATGCGGAATAAAGCCCGTACATAGCATGGGAGCTGGGGGAAGTTCTGATCCGATTTTAATAATTTTTGGAATACAAACACACAATTAGAAGAAAAAAAACTCCTCCGAATTAAATTAAAATATCTGAAAGTTTTGCCAATATTTTCGGTGAAAAATTGCCATTAGGCACTGAGTTCTTCATGTAGATATCCGGGGCCTTGAAAAGTTATAGTCCGATTTCGAAAATTTTTCCATATATGAAGCCACAGATGATAAAAGAAAAAAATTTCCTCCGAATTAAATTAAAATATCTGAAAGTTTTGCCAATATTTTCGGTGAAAAATTACCATTTGGCACTAAGTTCTTCATGTAGATATCCGGGGCCTTGAAAAGTTATAGTCCGATTTCGAAAATTTTTCCATATATGAAGCCACTGATGATATACAGAATTTGTGTAAAGTTTTATTCCGCTATCTTCATCGGTTCCTTATGTACATATATCTTATAAAGTGAAGGAATAAGATGAAATTCAAAATTAAGTTATATGGGAAGTTGGCGTGCTTGTGAACCGATTTAGCCCATTTTCCAGGGTCAAGAAAATTTGATATACCGAATTTCATTGAACTCGGTCGAGTAGTTCCTGAGATATGGTTTTTGACCCATAAGTAGGCGACGACCCTTTTCCATTTTATAAAAAAATCTGAGTGCAGCATCCATCTGCCATTTCTTATGTAAAATTTAGTGTTTCTGACGTTTTTCGTTAGTTAGTTAACTCACTTTTAGTAATTTTCAACCTAACCTTTGTATGGGAGATGGGCGTGGTTATGATCCGATTTCTTTCATTTTTGGACTGTATTAAGAAGTGGCTAAAAGAAACGACTGCAGAAAGTTTGGTTTACACAGTTTTTTTAGTTTCCAAGGTATATACAAAAACCCTATTTGGGGGCGGGGCCATGCCCACTAAAAATAATTACATCCAAATGTGCCCCTCCCTAATGCGATCCTTTGTACCAATTTTACTTTCATAACTTTATTTATGGCTTAGTTATGACACTTTAACCATCTTCGAAAGTAACCTCCTCAGTGTGCCAAGGAATATGTGTTCCAAGTTTCATTAAGATATCTCAATCAGACGGACATACAGACGGACGGACAGACATTCGGGTTTCAACTTCACTCGTCATCCTGATCATTTATATATATAACCCCATATCTAACTCTTTTATTTCTGGGTGATACAAACAACCGTTATGTGAACAAAACTATAATACTCTCTTTAGCAAGAGTTTTGTTTCGAGAGTATAAAAAACAAGCTGTAATCATACGTGCTAACGAAAGTCAAGAGCAAAGCAACGAACGCCTTCGTGCTAACGCATTGAGATAAAGACTGTTCCGTCAACGAGTCACCAATACACATTCAGCACACGTGCACAACAGCGTTTGCAAGTGTATCGGGCATTGACGCGCGATGCATTTGAATATGAGTTGGAAATCGACTATGCGTCACATTCACAACTTTTAATCGGTGCTATGAACAAATAATGTCATGCACTAAAATAAAAATGTAATACAAAGCATATTTCCAGATTTATAAGCCAAGTATATTAAGCATGCGTAGCCTCGTGAACGAGCTATTTTACCTGCAAAAAAATATCGATATTGAAGCAATTAGCTTTACAATATAATATCGATTTCTCCCATTTTCAAACTATAAATTTGGATGCCAAGGAAATTGGAACCGAATTTCATCCGGCCGAAATTGGACGAGTAGTTTCTGAGATGCATAAGTGGCTGGAACCACGCCCATTTGCAGTCCTTCTGTGCCATTTTTACAACGAATTTAAGGTTTCTGGTTTTCGTTCCTCCTTTTTACTTTCTGGCGCCAACTGGAAACACCAAGTGAAGCTAGGCCACTTTCCACTTGATCCTTCCATCGGTGTGGAGGTCGTCCTTTTCCGCGGCTTCCTCCAGCGGGTACTGCATCGAACACTTTCAGAGCTGGAGCACTTTCATCCATTCGAATAACATGACCTATCCAGCGTATCCGCTGTCTTTTTATTCGCTGGACTATGTCTATGTCGTAATGTATATGTATAAATCATACAGCTCATCGTTCCATCGTCTGCGGTATTCACCGTTGCCAATGTTTAAAGGACCATAAATCTTCCACAAACCCCAAGAGTCGTCTCATCGGATGTTGTTATCGTCCACGCTTCCTGTTTTTTCCTTACTGAATTAAAGCATTTTTAGTAGTTTTCAACATAACCTTTGAATGGGAGATTGGTTGTGTGAACATCTTTCGGGTCGTTTCTCAACTTCCGGCCACAATCGTACTGTTACCTTTCAAATAGAGGCTGAAACGGTCAAAGACTTATCTAACGATTGTTGTATATATTCTTAGAACGTTTGCACGCTTATACCTTGCTCATGCTCTTATCGTTTATAAGATAGCAAAGAACTTAAATGTAAAAAAAACTCAAAAATTTGGCGGTATTCCATTCTTTTTAATATACAATTTAACATTACCTCCAGTTTCTTAATTTAAATTTTGAAATTAACTCCAGTTTATGCAGAACATATAGCAAACAGTTACAGATTTTTTTACAAAATTCCTGTGAATCATGATTATACATGTGATGCATGCAATGAGAGTAAAGCTCTCATTTACAAATATGTATGGCTTATCTTCTGAAAAACTTGCAAATTCTTACATAAAACTCAGGCTTGGCAGAACTGTGGGTAGTTTTTCCAAAGGTACTCAGCGCGTGCGGTTGTCAGAATGGCGGGTCTTAAACCGAGTGTATTTGCCTTATTTTTAATTTGCTGTTGTTGTTGTAATGTTTTCACAGTGGGTGCATTGAATACAACAACAATAGTGGAAAAGGAATACAGAAATCCGCGTGGACTCGCTTTACTCAATCAGCACGGATGTGGGTATATTGATGGTGATCGCGTGGCTAATGGCATTGATGCTAAACTGGGCGAATACCCGTGGACTGCTTTGCTACTCTATGCGGAAAAGAAACCACTGTGTGGTGGTTCCGTTATAACCGATCGATTTGTTTTGACAGCTGGCCACTGCATTCGAGACGATTTGTAAGTACCCAAAATTGTGCATGAAACTTCTTGATAAAATTAATATACGAAAAGCTTTGAGTCCATGGCTGGCTTTATACTGAAAATATCAATCAATTTAATGCGAGATATTATAAAGTCAACAAGTTAGCATCATTTCCTGATAATAATGTGGTCTGATGCTGAAAATTGATAACAACGAAACAATATAATGATTTTCTCTAATTTGATGGGCTTTGTGCCAAATATATCTCTCGAGGTGTGAGCTATTTTTAAGACAATAAGTGCTCATGACATATTCAACATAATTTCGTTTTCTGCTAAAAATCAGTGTATACCAACGTTCGAGTAATACCGAAATAATTTACTCTTTCCTTCTTTTTTTTTGCAGACAATTAGTGCGTTTGGGCGAACATGATCTGTCAACCGAAGTAGATTGCTCATCAGTGATTTGTCAAACATATGATGAATTTGGTATAGATCCACAACAGAAACCATTTAGACATCCCGACTACGATGTCTCGACCAAATACAAAGATATTGCTTTGATAAAACTTGATAGAACTATAGATTTTCAAGGTAAGTAAACAGTTTCATTTCTTATTAACTAATAGAACATGAGAACTAAATGGTGATTGTGCGGATAATAATTTAATATCTTTTTCTTGAAGCTTACAATAATATAAAACCAATTTGTTTGCCAATAACACCAAGTGATTATAATTTGGTGCCAATGGATATCCTAGTGTTAGCTGGTTGGGGACTTACAGAGAAAAATGAAAGTAAGTTATGCAATTGAGCGCATAAAATAATGAAATAAATAAAAAAATGCATTTTACACATCTAGATCGCCAGACTGAAATTCTTCAGAAGGGTCTTCTCAGATTCGAACCATTGGATGTTTGCCAAGACTTATACTCATTTCATAGGATTGACATTTCGAAGCTTTGTATTAAGTCTGGTAGAAACCATACTGCATCTTGTGAAGGCGATTCTGGTAGCCCTATATTTTGGAAAACCAAATACCCTGTACGCGGATTCTGGCGATGGCATTATACACAAATTGGTTTGGTATCTCTTGGTTTTGGTGGTAAATGTGGCGGTTTAACATCAGTGCCATTTATATACGAAAATGTCACAGATTCCCTGGCATGGATAACCAATACTATTCTAAAATGAAATTTTCCTTAATTAAGTATTTAAAGCATACAGGTCATATTTAAATAAATAATTTGTCTAAGCCACAAATAAAGCTATGAAAATAAAATTTGGAATAAAAATTAAATATATACAAAAAAGGATCGCACTATAAAGGGGCATTTGGATATAATATTTTTGCTGAAGTGGGCGTGTTCCCGCCTCCCTAATTTTGTTAAGGGTGCTAGAGTTAGAGAACGCTATATACATTTCCAGAGGCGGTATGTATTAAAAATAAAGGTATTTGTTATTACAATGATACTTACGGTCTTTTTTATTCATACTTTGAAGGAAGTAATATGTACAGACAGATGTATATGTAAAAAAATTCATTGTTTTAGTATTTATTATTATTAATTAATCAACCTCCTTCCACTTGGCTGCTGTGCGCGTTGGGCCTCTTAACACATTGACTGCCACTGTATTGTGATACATGAAAAGTCGTGGGGTGCCTTATCGCACGGAAACGTGAGACGCGGGTTGTCCGACATTAAAATTTGTCTGGCATTTTAATAAAATTATATAATTTTATAAAATAAAAAACAAATATGAAATAAAACAGAAGCCACATCGCACAAAAACACTAAAAGTATGAAAACCAAAATAAACCGCAAAAACTTTCAGGAACAGTATAAAATTAAATATATTCCCGATTTTAAGATTTTCGTCAAAACCGCTTGGCAGCCAATGTGTTCAGGCATTCAAGGTGTCTTCTAACTCTGACCATAATATTCAATATTTCAATATTTTATCAGTATGGATAATTGCTTTTAACTGCTTGAGAATGTCATTCATCAAATCTTAAAATAATCAATCAAATAATCTTAAAATAAAAGTATAAGGGAAAGGTAAAAATATAAAGGAAACTTTTTCGATTGACAGTAGTGACATCGAATTATAAAACATTCAAATCGTCTCAGCCGTTAAGAAAGAATTCAGTGACATACACACGTACAGAAGAATTTTATATATAGAGATATATTTATAGTATTCTTACATAATTATCCAGGTGCAAAATGCATGTTCGATATCTGAGGCCTTGAAGTGTTTTAATCCGATTTTGGGAATTTTTAGACGTAAATAGCACACACAATGCTATATTTGTGCAAACTCTTGTTCCGATATCTTCACTGGTTTTTATTATTTATGATTGAAAGGTGAACGAATCAGGTGGACTTCATAATTGTGTTATAGGGAAAGTAGGCGTGGTTGTGACCCAATTTCATTTTCAAACTATACCATTGGGATCCGACGACATTGACATAGTTCAGCGAATAAAAAGACAGCGGCTACGCTGGCTAGCTCATGTTGTACGAATGGACGAAAACATTCCAGCTCTGAAAGTGTTCGATACAGTATCCGCCGGAGGTAGCCGAGGGAGGGGAAGGCCTCCACTCCGTTGGAGGGACCAGGTGGAGAGCGACCTGGTTACACTTGGGATCTCCAACTGACGCCGAACTGCGAAGGAAAGAGAGAAGTGGCGCACTATCATCGATTCGGGTATAACCGGCTAAACGGTTGCAACGCAAATCACATACATACTTACCATTGGGATCCCAAGGAAATGTAACAGAACGAATTTCGTTGAAATTGGTCGAGTATTCTTTTTTGCCCATAAGTAGGCGGGGTCACACCTATTTCAAATTTTGTATACCTAGTTGAGTGCAGCCCTGCCCGTACTATCTTTACCTTGGACTTTACTGAATTAAAGCACATTTAGTAGTTTTCAAACAACCTTTGTATAGAAGATGGGCGTGGTTATAATTCGATTTCATCCATTTTCATTCTGCATAATGAAGAGCCTAAAGTAAATGCTTCCAGGAAGTTGGGTTTATGTAGCTTTAGTAGTTTATAAAATACTAGCAGACCGCTCCGGCTTCGCACGAGTTTTAACAAACATTACAAAAGTTATAAGTTTTTACACCCTTATACACACTCTCTGATACATATGTATGTAAATACTTTCCCGTTTCTTACGTGCGTTCATATAAAAAAAGTAAAATGAGGAAAATTCGAACATGAAATTACATATATTTTATTTGCAATGATCTAAAACTTATTACGACCTTTAGTCTTTGATGTAAGTTATCTTTCTCTCTGATTATGAAAGCGTTGGGAACACTCAGAGTTCGACTCCCTAGTACGAGCTGTATATTTCTTACATTTTGTTCTTCAAGCCGCTGCGCACGACCCTCAAGCGTGTACTTGGGCACACGATTTCGATGCGAAGAGAATGACTTGCAAGACGATTTTCAGTTTCAGATTAAGATTCTCAATCACTGAGTCTTTTTTATACCCTCACCTGGGAACAATTTACAGAAAGTTGAGATCCTAGCAATAAATATAGCCTATGTTACTCGGGATGAATGTAGCTGTCCAATGGTGAAAGAATTCCGAAATCGGCACAGTAGTTTTTGAATTTATTCATTACAAACATACATACAATATATATATATATATATATATATTTGGCGTAGAAACCGTTTAAGCGATTATAGCCGAATCCACCAGAGCGCGCCACTCGTTCCTCCTTTTTACTTTCTGGCACCAACTGGAAACACCAAGTGAACTTTGCACTTGGTCTTTCCACCGGTGTGGAGGTCGTCCTCTTCCGCGGCTTCCTCCATCGGGTACTGCATCGAACACCTTCAGAGCTGGAGTGTTGTCATCCATTCGTACAACATGACCTAGCCAGCGTAGCCGCTGTCTTTTTATTCGCTGAACTATGTCAATGTCGTCGTATAACTCGTATAGCTCATCGTTCCATCGTCTGCGGTATTCGCCGTTGCCAATGTTCAGAGAACCATAAATCTTCCACAAACTCCAAGAGTCGTCTCATCGGATGTTGTCATCATTCACGCTTCGGCGCCATATATCAGGACGGGAATGATAAGCGACTTATAGAGTTTGATTTTTGTTCGTCGGGAGAGGACTTTACTGTTCAATTGCCTACTCAGTCCAAAGTAACACCTGTTGGCAAGAGTGATTCTGCGTTGGATTTCAAGACTGACATTGTTGGTGTTGTTAACGCTGGTTCCCAAGTAGACGAAACTATTAACTACTTCAAAGGTATGACTGTCAACAGTGACGTGGGAGCCAAGACGCGAGTGCGCTGACTGTTTGTTTGATGACAGGAGATATTTCGTCTTATCCTCATTCACCACCAGCCCCATACGCTTCTTTATCTAGTCTGGAAAAAGCAGTACAAATGGCGCGGTTGTTGCTTCCGATGATATCAATATCATCGGCATACGCCAGCAGCTGTACACTCTTGTAGACATACAGTATAGATATACCAATAATCAATTTCACTTTCAATTCAAAAGTGCCAAATGCAGCAAATAAAAGCAAAACAAAAACCCACAAACAGTTGTTTAAGGTTACAGGGGAAAGTTAAAATTCAATTGGTAGTTATGGTTATGGTTATAGCAACTTTAACCTTAAGCAAAAGGTCTGAAATGAAAAAAATGAAGTATTTTGAAGAATTTAATGCTTTTGACATTTTTTTCGAACAACACTTCCCAGAATTTTCCCCAAAATAAATGTGGTCAAATTCCGGGAAATAATGATTTCTTATCGCTTTGGCTTGTGTACACAATGAGAGCTTTAAGCAATAATTTGCAAATATTGCTTATCTTCACTGAGAAAAACTTGATATACAATTCCGGATTTGCAAAACTGAGGGCAGTCTTTCTAGAGTACTTAGCGTGTGCGGTCGTTTATAATAATGGCGGACCTTAAATCGAGTTTATTTGCTTTCTTTCTAATTTGCTTTTGTTGTTGTAATGTATTCACAGTAGGTAAGTTGAATAAGCGCAACTATAAGAAAATTTGAAAAAAAAAATATGTTTTAATCTTAATATTAATCTTAATCGAACTCTTTCAAGCTTATCGTCATTATTGTAAAGAAAATCGCAGTTATGGACAATGTGAATTGTATGAAAACTGTGCAACGCTGCGGGGAATTCCATTAACCGATGAAATGAGAAATAACACAGATTGCGCAAAATCCGGACTTGTAAGGATTTCCACCATATTTTATTTTAACAATTTACACATAACCTATTTGATTTTGTATAGAGTGGTGACGTTGTCTGCTGTTTACGAAGAAATAGTATAAGAATTAGAACCACGACACCTGCAACAATCCGAACAACAACTAGAAGAATAGTTTACACAACACCCACGACACCAGCAACAACACGAACAACAACTAGAAGAGTCTATACAGCACCCACGACACCTGCATCAATACTGGAAAAGGAATACATAAATCCGCGTGGACTCGCTTTACTCAATCAAAACAAATGTGGGAGTTTAAATAATGATCGCGTGGCTAATGGCATTGATGCTAAACTGGGCGAATACCCGTGGACTGCTTTGCTACTCTATGCGGAAAAGAAACCACTGTGTGGTGGTTCCGTTATAACCGATCGATTTGTTTTGACAGCTGGCCACTGCATTCGAGACGATTTGTAAGTACCCAATATTGTGCATGAAACCATATTTTAAACTCTTAATAGGAGTGTGAAAAACTTCTTGATAAAATTAATATACGAAACGCGAGATATTATAAAGTCAACAAGTTAGCATCATTTCTTGATAATAATGTGGTCTGATGCTGAAAATTGATAACAACGAAACAATATAATGATTTTCTCTAATTTGACAGACTTTGTACCAAATATATCTCTCAAAAAGTGAGATATTTTTAATAACTAAGTGCTCATGACATTTTCAATATAATGTGGTTTGCTGTAAAAATCAGTATATACCAACGTTCGACTAATACCGGTATATTCAATATAATAATATTGTAATTTACTGTTTCCTTCTAATTTTTTTTTTTTTTTGCAGACAATTAGTGCGTTTAGGCGAACATGATTTGTCAACCGAATTAGATTGCTCAGCAGCGATTTGTCAAAGATGTGATGAATTTGGTATAGATCCACAACAGAAACCATTTATACATCCCGACTACGATGACTCGACCAAATACAAAGATCTTGCTTTGATAAAACTTGGTAGGGCTATAGATTTTCAAGGTAAGTAAACTGTTTCATTTCTTATTAATTAAGTAATAGAATATGAGAACTAAATCGTGATTGTTTTCAATAATAATAATTAACTTCTTTTACTTCTTAAGCTTACAATAATATAAAACCAATTTGTTTGTCAATAACACCAAGTGATTGTAATGTGTCACCAAGAGATATCCTAGTGTTAGCTGGATGGGGACTAACAAATGACGGTAAGTTATAAAATTGAACGCACCAAATAATGAAATAAATACTAAAATAATTTTACACATGTAGGAAGCCAGGCTCAAATTCTTCAGAAGGGTATTCTCAGACCTGAAACATTAGATGTTTGCCAAGGCTTTTACCCATATCATACGATTGACAGTTCAAAGCTTTGTATTAAGTCTGGTAGAAACCATACCGCATCTTGTCAAGGCGATTCTGGTAGTCCAATATTTTGGAAAACCAAATACCCTATAGGCAGATTCTGGGGATGGCATTATACACAAATTGGTTTGGTATCTCTTGGTTTTGGTGGTAGATGTGGCGGTTTAACATCAGTGCCATTTATATTCGAAAATGTCACAGATTCCTTGGCATGGATAACCAATACTATTCTAAAATGAAGGCATCCGTAATAAAGTATTTAAAGTATATAGGTCATACTAAAATAAATAATTTGTCTAATCTTGACGTAAATTATAAATTTTTATTGTATTATTGTTATTGAAAAGTGGAATTACAAAGGAATGTAACGTTGGCGCTAGTCTAATATGATTATTTGGTATTAAAGCTTGTGATGTTGTTCGTATGGACGAAAGCTCTGAAAGTTTTCGATGCAGTCCCCGCTGGTGGAAGCCGAGGAAGAGGGTGGCCTCCACTCCGATGGAAGGACCAAGTGGAGAAGGACCTGTCTTCACTTGGTATTACCAATGGGCGTTAAACTGCCAAAATGAGAGATGCGTGGCGCGCTGTTGTGGACTCGGCTATAACCGCGTAAGCGTTGTCTACACCAGTCAAGAAGAAGAATGTCTCTCTTTTCATTATTATTTGACCCCTCTGCAGTATCGACATCGCCGTAAATTTTGGCTTTTACAGTGTGTACAATTTAAAAGCGGAGCGGAGTACTCTTTTAAACTTTTTGTACGTTTTTAAAATTCTATCTACACTCATACTTCAGGAGTTAAACTCACCTGATATTCATGAGAACTCCCTAAGATATTTCCTCATATCAGGTACCTTACCTAATGATAACACCCATTCAGCTCAATATGTGAGTAGTAGTGTTTAGTGAGTTAACGTAAAAAATCTCAAGGACTGAATCGCAGGTCTAAACACTGTTAAATCGCTGAAAAGTGGTTCACTAACGACAATGTCAACCGACCCTGGCGACGCTGCACAAGCCAGGATTAGCGGTCAATAAGGGTTTGCTATTGATTTGATAGAATTGGGAAGGAATCATCTATTAACAGATGCTAACCTACGACCTAAAAACTTAATTTAGGTTGTACTGTCAATAATTCGGCCGTCTGAAGGAAACAGTTACCCAGATGCTGGCTTTCCATCAGACCTCACACCTCGATTGTGATTCACCATGAGCTCCGGTAGCTTTCAAGCGGGTTCCTATGTTTACACCTTTATAACAAGTAATAGTGAAATTAAATTTAAACAAGAAAGTAATGACTACGCTCGGTTGTAAAGTCCACTAGAATATCGAAAGTCTTTAAATACAGTATGTGAGGAGTAACTCCTGGACCCATCATATTAAATTCAAAATTGAGTTATATGGGAAGTAGGCGTGGTTATAAACCGATTTTCAATCCGTAACACAAGTTGTCAAGAAAATGTGCTAATGTGTAAATTTGTTCGAAATTGGTCGAGTAGTTTCTGAAATATGTTTAATAGGTTTTTGACCCAAAAGTGGACGACGCCACGCCCATAATCTGTACAACATGTGGCGAGAGTATAAAAAAAGTTTCATTAATATTTATTATAGTTACATGCTTGAGATATTTATACCAAAATCAGTCTTATAATCTATATACAATTCCCGTGACAAACTCCTCCGAAATGGCTGGACCGATTTTTATGAAATTTTATATACATATCCGATAGGTCTGAGGATCGAATCCCAATTACGAGTTTCAAGCTAGTCTGATAAATTTGTAACAAAAGATGTCCGCTATATTGGTTTTCGGATTCGGATTAATTGAACCCAAAAGCATAAGGTAGACATAGTAAAACCCCCATCTCAGAACCAAAATTTTATTTTAGTTAATTCTACCTACAATACAACATACGTAATTTTGTAATTAAAATCAATTCATTTAATACTTGAAAATAAACAATTCTCAAATGGTATAAAAATATGGTAAGTACAAAAACCGATTAGTAAGAAGAATAATAAGAATTGTATGATAACAATAATAATAGTAATAAAAATAATAACAAGTAAGAAAGTGCTAGGTTCGGATGTAACCGAACATTTTATACTCTCGCAGTTTACAAGTCCCAATCAAATGTTGGACAATATTATCAGTTTTTGGCTAACATTTCTATTTAAAAATGTGAACGGTTTACAATCATTCTACCGAGATTTTTATATCAAAATAAATCTAGCACCAAACTAGGGGAAATATTGACACCATTTTCACCCCTAATGCCAAGATCATATTAGAATTGCCACCTATAAGGCACTTTTTGTGAAAATGTGTATACTTGATGCTTGATTTGTATATTGAAAAGTGAAATCATCCAATGAAAATACAAATTATGTTAAATAGGACGCGTGGTAGGCTTCATTCCCAAATCGTAATATAAGATTATCGAGCTCATGTTATGCATCAAATTTAGTTGACGGACAACAGCCAGACACACATCCGTAATTCAACTCTCGACGTCAGGTCGGTCTATTCTTTTTGTTAAATCCCTATAACTATCTCGATTAGTTCTAGCTGTTTCCAAAAATCGTTAGTTCGAACAAAGCTAGTATACTTTGAGCTTTGAACTGCGAGAGTATAAAACTAATGGATTGTGAAACTATACTTCAGAATTCTCAGCAGTCACACTTCGACTGCGTGCCAAACTGCGTTCGAAGTCATGCTGTCGTGCCATGTGATTGTTCAGATTCCCCACACACTGATAGGATTTGCCGCAGGTGGGGCACGAGAATGGCTTCTCACCGCTATGCACCAGCAGATGCGAGCTGAGATGGCCGCGTGTAAAGAACGCCTTCTCGCATTGATCACATTTAAAGGGACGCTCTTGGGTCACGACGTGCGAGCGCATGTGGGTGCGCAAGACCGATTTGGTGGGCCAACGTTTGTCACACACCGGACACTGGAAGATGCGCGGTTTGGCTTCACCGGTGTGTATGCGCAGATGTGAGGAGAGTTGTGTGCGCAAAACGAAGCGGCGATCGCAGTGCGTGCATGCAAATGGACGCTCATCCGAGTGTACCGAACGTTGATGGTAGCTAAGACTGTGCCGCGAAGCGAACGTTTTGTAGCAATCTTTGCATTCGTATTGCAGGCCATCGCCCAACTTGTGCACGGAGATCATGTGTAATTTGAGTTGGAATTTGCGTGTGAATTTCTTCTCACATTCGGGGCAGGGATGTAACGATTTCGGCGTGCTCTCCTGAGAGCTGTCAGTGTTCGAGGCTGAACTATCGGTGTGTTGTGGACTAACTGGCGCTTGTGCATTTATATGCGGTTCAAAGTTTCCTACAGGTATTTGCATCTGCAATTCCCTTGTAGCCGCATTATTTAATAAACGCATATCCTTTACGGCTCTATGCATGAATCCCGTTAATGGTGGTGATTTCTCCGCCACTGACGTACACTGCTCACTCACCGTCAGCGTTCCGATGTTGTGCTCTTCCAATTGCAGGAGATCATCCAACATGGCAAGTTCATTGGGACCTAAGAAACGCGTGGTATTTCACTTTTTATCAGGTTTACGTTTTTTCAAGTAAAATACTTTCATATTTCGCTTACCCAAGTCGTCTGTTAATTGCAGACCAAGCGTATAACCCACACCTTCGGCGTCTTGTTGAGCCTTAGTATCCATTATATTGATGTGATGCAGTGCCTCTTCTATGGCACGTTCCGTATCCGCATAACGCCGTTGCAATTCACGTTCGCTTTCCTCACAAAGCCGTCGGAATGCCATGGCGTCGCGCAAGCGTACCAAACAATGATCACAAATCACATCGGGCAGTCCGTCGTCGTGCTCGATATGCAGATTCGGTGCACAGGTGAGTAAGGCGGCACGCAAACTATCACTACCGTCGAGGTCGAGGCAATTAGCATTGCTATTGCCATCATTCAACGTAATTTTGTCGAAAATACAATAGGAATACGCGGGATTCTCACGCAGACAACAACGGCAAATTTGAAAATTCATCATCGTTAGTACTATGAAAAAATTTAAGGGATACTGAAACGAGACGAGCTCCACACTTTTTCACTTTATTATTATAATTTCACAAGGTTTTCGAAACCATACATCCAGTTCGTCAAGGCATTCTAGCCTTAGTAACTCTCACCGCCGTTGTCGCCACTGCAATGCCAAATGAAAGCGACTGGCCAGCAGCCGGTACTCGAACAACGAAAGTCCCAGTATAATCTAAGGTCACGTAGCAGTGATAACACATACGGGGATGACGACGCTGCCAACTTGCTATTGTTGTTGTTATTTGTGCTGTTATTATTTTCGCTACAGCTCATTTGCATTAACAATGTTTAGCAAATGTTTGCGGGCGATAGCCCTTGACCTCTATTCCAGCCGCTGATGCTGCGAAAAATCAGCAATACCGTGAGATAAGCAACGAATCCATGGTTCGCCGTCAAAGATTCGTATACGACTGATAAGCAGCCGAGATACACAGTATAGACAGTGTTTTGATTATTGATAAACTCGTGTCGTTTTTATATGCCTATCTGGTCGAATTTATTTTCATTTAAAGTGTTAAGGGATTTTTCAAATTTTTCGAATTTTTTCGATTTATTATAAGAAGTATTTTCCTTGTTCCTTGGAAGCTAATCAAGCCCATCGCTCTGCTATCGTAGAAAATTTTCCTCTCGTTCTGCTTTACGTCGTTAATTAGCTGTCTTAAAGTTGATAACTCGTGTTTATATGTTGATGAAACTAGATTGTTTCTTGTTTACATTGGTGTTTACGCTAATTGATTATTTGTTTATGATTAATCACTAAGCGCTTAATAGTACGCGCTTGAAAAAAATAGATGATTATATTCATATGATGTGCTGTTTCGCATTGTGCTATACCCTATGAAACTTGATTAACCGTCGGCTCCTACTGCAATCGGATCGACGTCACCAAAACTATTTTTGAAATTGTTTCTGCTATCGTAAAATCAAGTGCAATATGGCATCGGTTGTTACTTATTCAACGGTGTGCTGTGTGAGATTCATGCTTTCCCTCCGATGTCAAAATATTTACCCAATATTGGTAGAATAAAAAGAGATAAGCTTAATATGCCTATCCACAAAAAAATTGATCTTAAAAACAGAAGTAGTATGAAATTTGAAATCAAAACTTCAGACGTAACATATGTATATGGGGTTCTATGTGAATGATCGTAGAACAAAATTAAAGCATTATAAGTTTCATAGTAATCATAATAGTACGAAAAGGTACTCTGGTGGGGCTCAAGATGCTAAAAGTACACATTTTATGGACTGTTTCAAATCGTTAATAATTTTTTCATCAGCGGCCGCACTTAGGCCATTATTAGGCCCATTGTGCTATACGAAGGTACCATGATAAGCGTCACCTGAACAACTCGGTCGATTTAACGAAGCTTCTGAGTTTTTTTCCAGCTCAACTGGCCAATTTCTCTCAGATTAGAATAATGGCAGCCATGGAAGGTATCCCTTCGTAACCGACAGAAGGTTTGAGACAGCTTAGTTCTCTTTTGCTTAAAGTAAGAAGTTTATTGGTCTGTCTAGTATAAACACTACCCCATAGTAGTTTTGTGGTACGACGCGTGTTACACATGTTCCAGGACCTGAGATGTTCCTCTAGCACCCATTGCTTTAGGCAGCGCTTGAGAAAACTGAATGATCTGGGGCAGCTGGGAACGCAGTTCCCTTAAGTTTTAGAGAGCTTAAGACCGGGCCAACTCCACCGACTTTTCGTTTCCTTCTATATCTATGTTTATGACCGGGTATTCAGATAATTTGAACAGAGTTTTTTTCCGCTAGTGTATTAATTGCCTCTTTGCAGCGGATAGCCTTAATTGCGGCTTGGCTATCCACAAAAAAATTTTTCATCAGTTAATATTAGGAATCTAGGGTGTTCATTAACGCAGCTTAGCCACTACTTAATATTTTCTTCATCGTACCCTTCACCAATGCTAAGCATTTTCATTGCTTCTGTTATTTCTTTAAAATCGTCTGTCGATTCAATTGAAGAATTAGATAGAGTTAATTTTAATAATTTACATAGGACATGGGTCCTGTGTGATGTTTGCGATTCCACAAAACTTATCGGAACATTTTTCGTTGCACCGTCAAAACATCTTTAAATTGGTAAATAGATCCGAGACGAATGAGTTAGGATAATGGGTTATTCGAATAATCGATGTTGGGATAATCGGGATTCTACTACATGTATGCTAATATTTTCCAATTGACAAGTCTCTTAATTGAAAACAAAAATATGCCGAACACCGCATGCAATGAGGGCAGTAGATCACTGAGTTTACATTTCCATTGAAATAAAATATCAAATTACTGGCTTTTTTCACATTAAACTCGTGTTTCATAACAACTTATAATTATAAATAGTTACACAACATGTTGCATAAGAGAGTAATAGCTTTGTTGACATAAAATATTTCAAATAGGCTCGATTGAAGCGCTGATTTAGATCGTTTTACCACACAAAATAAAATCTAGATATATTTCTTATTGAATTTTAAAGACTACGTTCTTTGTCTGCGATTTGCTGAATTTTTTAATAAAAAATGCTACCGTAAATGTCGCTGCTAAAAAATAGTAATCAGCTGATGAAACTTAGCAACTTCTTATGAAAAACAAAAATGTATAAGAGCTGATCGGTTATCGAGTAGCCGGCGGTATAAAAGGCAAAAAAGGGTTTCTTAATAAAAAGTTTAATTGATAAATTAATTGACTGTCTAAAAACGCAATTCTAGCCTTTTCGCACAGAAGTTAATTGATAAATTAACCAGCCTTTGCTCGATTAAAGCGCTGATTTAGACCGATTTACCATACAAAATAAAAATCTAATTGATCATTAACTTTATTTCTAAATCGAAATTTTTTTAATCAAATACAAATCGAATTGAAAATTCAATGCAACTCTGCGGATTGTTGCCCACGTCTTAAATTTTGCTTGGTGTTATTAATAAAATAGCTGTAATCCAATGTAATGCAAAATAGCAATCAGCTGATGAAGCTTACCAACTTTTTATGAACAATAAAAACAAAAATGTGTAACAGCTGATCGTTAATTGAGTAGCCGGTTGTGCGAAAGGCATAAACTGATTTCTCAATTATAATCTTAATGTATTAAATTAATTTGGCTGTGCGAAATGGCGACATTATTGATGCGAACTTCGCTTGATCGACTTTTCACTTTTCCCCCGCATATTCCTATCAACTTCTTTAAGGCTCCATTTCCTCGTATAATCGTTGCGTTGATTATTTTAATTCATCGTCCAAATATAAACGCATTACTATATTAACACTTAATTATGAGAGATTCCGATAATACTTAGAAACTGCGAAAAATTGTATGTAATGTGAGATTATTATTGAATAAATAAGAGACTAAACATACTAAAAATAAAAAATAAAAAAAAACAAGTAAGGAAGGGCTAAGTTCGGGTGTCACCGAACATTTTATACTCTCGCAATTTATTTATTTAATTTTATTAATATAACAAACAATTTGACTTACATATTCGGCATATACAAATAAAGTCAATTGAAAGTTTGAAAACCCTAATATTAAGTATATGGGAGATTGGGGAAGTTATGACCCGATTTCACTCATTTTTGGCACGGAGACATATTATTAGAATAAACATATTCCCCCTGAATTTCTTCAAAGAGACTTACCTATATTTTCGGTTAAAAAATTTTTAGAAGCACTGAGGTCCTCATATTCGATTAATAGGGTCTTGAAAACTTATGGACCGATTTCGACAATTTTTAGAAGCGCGATGCCACTTTTTAAATGCAGTATTTTTGAAAAGTTCTGTTCCGATATCTTCATTGGTGTTTACTTTATATATTGTAAAGTAAACGATTCAGATCGAATTCAAAGTTCTGGTATATGGGAAGTATGTAGGTGTGCTTGTGAACCGATTTGGACTATTTTCACAACATATCATTGGGAAGTTAGGAAGATATTATGAACTGAATTTCATTGATCGAGTAATTTCGGAGATATGGTTTTTGACTCTTAAGTGGGCGGAACCACGCCCATTTAAAATTTTGTATACCATTTTGAGTGCAGCTCTTCTTTATAATGAAATTTAAGGTATCTGGTGGTTTTCCTTAATGAATTAAAGTATTTTTAGTAGTTTTCAACAAAACCTTTGTAGGGTGAGCGTGGCTATAATTCGATTTCCTCCATTATTGGACTGTACAAGTTAGTACCTAAAAGAAACGACTCTAGAAAGTTTCCTTAATATAGCTTTAGTAGTTTACGAGATATGTACAAAAAACTTAGTAGGGGCGGGACCACTCCCACTTCCCCAAAAAATTACATTTACTTATGCCCCTTCATAGTGCGATTCTACATTCCAAATTTTACTTCAGTAGCTCAATTTATGGCTTAGTTATTGCTCTTTATATGCTTTCGGTTATTGACATTTTGTGGGCGTGGCAGTGGTCCGATTACGCACATCTTCGAACATAACCTTTTTATGGTGTCAAGAAATACGTTTTCGAAGTTTCATTAAAATATCTAAATTTTTACTCAAGTTGCAGCTTGCTCGGACGGACGGACAGACAGATATCCGGATTTGAACTTTGCTCGTCACCCTGATAATTTTGATATATATAACCCTAGGTTTAGGACTTACAACCAACCGTGAACCAAACTATTATACTCTCTTTAGCAACTTTGTTGCGAAGTATAAAAATATTTTCGATCATTAAAAGTGGAATGTATTTTTTTTGTAATTCAATCAACGAAGCTGGAATTGTATATTAATCTGTTTTTAATTGATAAGTACTCTTCATTCACTAATCACTCATTTACATAAGGCACGCGCATGTATACATATACTATATAATTTTAAATGAAATTCAGTTCAGATTAATAAAATTTATACACTATGCAGTTCAATGAACTCTTAATGAATTTCTGTAGAAAAATATTTGGAATCTGTAAAGCCTACAGACTAAGTCAGTTTGGCGAGTTTCATTTCCGAGATTATTGAGCAATTATTAAGTACGCAATGAAAATATTTTGCGAGAATTTTAAAAGTAATTTCTTTTAAGTGATTAGCGAAACAACTTTCAATATAAAAATATAAAATTATTTTTGTACAGGCAAAATATTAGAAATAATCTTTCACACGATCACACAACAAATAAGTCATTAGCTGTTTTATTAATCACACTTTTGCCACCCAAGTGTGGGGTGATAACAGCGGTCAAGGACATGACTATAATTTTGAAAATTAAAATATTAAATACATATGAATTATGAAAGCTAAACAATCAACTAATAGAAGCATGTATAAACCATGCAGACATATTAATCAAAATCAAATATTATTGTTTTTGGATTAGAACTTTGAACGATAGTTTTGACTGGCGTAGAACTGGTGGTGCTCACGTTGCGTCAAAACGCATTAATTATAAACGCAGACTGATAAGCGTCATAGAAATTAGTTAACGTGCCTATAAATTAATAAATATGAATGCATACAAACTAAAATTTGTATATTATACTGCTAATACTATGAAATAAAATCAGCGATTTATTTTATTAAATCAACTTTAGTTAAATTTAAAATTTCTCTTCTTTGTGACAAATATTTACTTGAAAAGCAAATTTTATAATCACGAAGTAGGTTATTGTAACAGATTAACAGGGTTATGGAGAAATATTTCATTCCAAAAACCAAGCAAGCATTAACTCCAGTAAGAATTACGATATTCTTAAATATGTGCCAAAACCGTATATATCCGTTAATAAACGAGAAATCTTAGTAAAATTAGGAATTATAATTTGTTCAAGGCTTTTCGATTTATTTACTATATATCCACCATATACCTAATGTAATAATTTCTAACACTATTGATAAAATTCTGGTATACTACATCGCTCATTTACTTGAATAGTGTCATAACTCAAAATACACAATTTTTTAGTTGAGTATGCAGAAATGTGCGCAATTTCATCGTCCATATTGTATAAAAATTTCATTCCGATGCGTAAAAAAATAAACCGTGAAATTAGCATGTGTCGTTATTAAACTCGTTATGTTGCATTAGTTTTTAACCACAATAACGACACTTCTCAGTTGTGCCAGAATTAGTTACAATTTTTTTTTACGAAATAACGACATATTTTATGTTCCAACACTTATTGTGAAAAGGTGAATTTGATTTTCTTTTCAGAGAGAACGACACATTTTGTATTACAACGATATTGCCGAAAAATTAATTAAATTTTTCACACATTTGACTTATGACGACGAAATTGATTTATATTTTTCACAAATAACGACATAATTCAAAGTGGGACTTGGGTTATGCCCAAGAAAATTATACACTTTATTTGGTCCATTTATGCTCAACATTGTATTTAATATATTACAGGCCACTAGATTTGTCAAAACTGACAAATAAGAGACAATTGAAAACTTTAAATCGCTCTCCTAAATAATCGACTTTTTTGAGTTGTGACACCATTCAAGTAAATGAGTTATAGATTGTAAAGTGAGCGAATGAGATGGACTTCAAAATTGTTATATAAGGGAAGTAGGCGTGGTTGTTAACCGATTTCGCCATTTTTAAACAATACTATTGGAATGCCAATAAAATGTCATGCACCCAAGTACGTTAAAATTGATCGAGTAGTTCCAAAGATATGGTTTTTGACCCATAATTAGCGACGCCCATTTTTTTTAACAATATGAGTGTAGCCCTTCTGTAGCATCTATACAATGAAATTTAAAGTTTCTGGTGTTTTTCTTTACTGAATTAAATAATTTTTAGTAGTAATTTAGTATGGGAGGTAAACGTGGTTATAACCAAATTTCCTCCATTTTTAGACTATATAAGAAAGTGGCTAAAGGAAATGACCCTAGAGTGTTTGGTTCATATAGCTTTAGTATTTTACGAGATATACACTAAAAACTTACTAAGGGCGAGGTCAGGCCAACTTTTCCAAAAAAAAAAAAAAAACAAAAATACATCAAAATATGCCTCTATTTATTAGTGATGAGCGATATTTCACTACCGGTGATTTTTTCACTGTGATTGAAAAATCACATATAGCAACTGTGATCAATTTTTGTAAATATCAGTGATTTACAATCGCAGTTCAGTAATTTGAGTTCGATCACAGTAGCTATAGAGAAGTTCAGTGTTTTTGTTCGATCACAGTACATATACGAGTTCAGTAATTCTAATTCGACCACTATAACAGTAGCAGTTCAGTGATTCTAATTCGATCACTGTACCAATAGCAGTTCGAAAAGTAACAATCACAGTTCAGTAGCAATATCAGTTCGAAAGCAGCAATCACTGTCCAGTGATCACATTAGAAATTTTAGTTGTGATTTTGATAATTTTGGGTACGGTTATTACAAAAGCAGTTAAATGTACCTAAAATTTATTAACTAATTAATTGTGATTACAAAAACAGGTAAATTTTGGATATTGTTAAAATTAATAAAACTGTAAATGTAAAAAATTAAAAAGAAATGTGGAATATAAATTCTCATAAATTCGTTTTTTTTGTTGTGATCGCAATAGCAATATAAAATCACAGTGATTAAAAAATAGCAATATCGCTCATCACTATTATTTATGACATATTTATAACACTTTATAGATTTTCGGTTATCTATATTTTGTGGGCGTGGCAATGGTTTCGCCCATCTACGAAAGCAACATTCTCATTGTGCCAAGGAATGCGTGTACAAAACTTAATTAAGGTATATCCATTTTTACTCAAGTTATCGCTTGATTGGACGGACGGATCGACAGACAACCGAATTTCAACACGTCTCGTCACCCTGATCACATTGGGATATATATTCTTTTATTTCTGGGTGACACAAACAACCGTTATGGTTATACTCTGTGCAATATGTTGCGAGTGTATAAAATAATATAATAATTGTACATGTATTTATACATATATATGTGTATTGACAAACACCAATGAGACTATAGTATATATTATAAATTGATAAGATTATGATGAGTATTTAAATTTAGCAATTTGTTCTTATTTCATGTCAAATTGTTAGTAGCGATAGTGGCAGCATAATCATTGATTGATTGAATTGAATTCAAAGGAGCGAGTTAGTTATGATATTTTTAGAGTGTTTTATTTATAATTATTATTATTTTACTATTGCACGCGTTTTTATATTAAAAAGGCTGTTGGTAATTTCGTAACGAGACAAGCATTTGATAACGAATCAAAATGACAAAATATGTCAGAATTCATATGAAAATTATTTTTAATCACTTCCGTAAAGCATGTGATACCGATCATACTCAGTGAGTGAGTAGAGAAACTCTTCGTATACTTTTTAATATTGCATCACTTATTAAACATTTATTGCATCCCAGTTATTCACCCTTCATTGAAGTACATTTGGGATATTTTTTAAATTGTACTTTAATTAGGTACATAAAAATAATTAAATAATATTGTTGATAACATAAAAAATATTCACAAAAAACGCTTCACATGTTTCCACATGGGACTCAAACCTCAATTTCCAAATCAATCCATTCACCCCACAGAGTTTATAAATATTTTATTTAAAGTATATATAAATGTTTGTATGTATTTATATGTATATTATTACCACAATCAGTATACTATATTTATATTGCAAGCGAAAAGTTAAGAAATTAAGGCATTTAAACTTCAGAGCTTTTGTGTGGTGATAAGCCTAGCAACTGCTGCCAATATGTCGTTTGAAATAACATAAGTCATAAAGCTAGCATATTATCAGCTATTTTCGTAAGAACATATGTATTTATCAAAACGACGTGAAACCGCAGAACATATGAGCCAGTTCGATCAAACTTATAAGTATGCCTTCCAAATGCAACCGTAACAATTCTCCATGAACTGGCTAGTGATTGCAACTTTATAAGCAATTTTGAAAATTTTTATCATTGAAAATTAAATTATAAGTCCAACTTGTCTAATTCAAATGCCTTCCTTTGTATTATCATTGTGTACTTACGATAGTTTCATATGAAAAATTTGCAAATTTAATCAAATCCACGCTAATTATGTTTTACTGCGCACACTTCATTGTTGCCGCCCACTTAAGAAATTCCAAATTTTACGATCCCACTTGTCGATGTACAAGTTCACCGTCAACTAAATTATCAGACATACTCTCGTATTTCACGCTCTTTCACAAAATACAAAAATTGTTGTACTTCCTGAAATTCCATGCTCATTGCTAATCATATTTCGTACTCGTACATATGTACATACATATGTATTTACCAAGTATATATGTACAATATATATGTATCTATGTATATTCGGGAATTTATATATTTATTTTAATGTGATTTGGATGGTCGACGGGAATTAGAGGAGAGTAAACTAAATGTTATTATCGATATTTTTAGTAGTAATATCGTAATAATATAGAACTCATATTTAAATGTATGAAACTGATCACACTTAGACAGCAGATCTAACCTTTGTGATACCAGAAACCTTCTCAAGATTAAACAAAATTATAATTCATCGATAAAGCGTTTTGATGCCGATACTAACCGGTTAAAGAGACTAATTTCGATTCCAGCTGATTCTACATAGACTTCATCCAGATAACATTCAATAGGCATGCAGTTAAAATTTAGTCCAGAATCCTACATTTGAAACATGTAACTTGCTGAGAACCGGCGATCACCTTTATATGGAATAAATTACATAATTTTAATGAATTTAAGACTGATTTGATAGAAGAATCGATCATGAAAACATCGACAGTTACGTGAAGCCAGTTCACTTGGTCTCTCCAACAGAGGGGAGGTCGTCATCTTCCGCGGCTTCCTCGATCGAACGCTTTCAGAGGCGGAGTGTTTTCATACATTCGAACAACATGACCTAGCCAGCGTCGCCGCTGTTTTTTATCCGCTCAACTATGTCAATGTCGTCGTATAACTCGTACAGCTCATCATTACATCGTCTGCGGTATTCGCCGTTGCCAATGTTCAGAGGACCATAAATCTTCCACAAACCCCAAGAGTCGTCTCATCGGATATTGTCATAGTCCACGCTTCGGCGCCATACATCAGGACGGGAATAATGAGCGACTTGTAGAGTTTGATTTTTGTTCGTCGAGAGACGACTTTACTTTTCAATTGCCTACTCAGTCCAAAGTAGCACCTGTTGGCAAGAGTGATTCTGCGTTGTATTTCGAGGCTGACATTGTTGGTGTTGTTAACGCTGGTTCCCAAGTAGTCGAAATTATCTACGACTTCAAAGTTATGACAGTCAACAGTGACGTGGGAGCCAAGAGCAATGGCTATATTTGTGATCTAAATGAATTGATGACGAAAACGTAGATAATTATGAGGTAAAATCATCGATAACAAAAAAAAATAATTATCAAGTGAAAAAATCGATATTAATGCCGATAATTACTAATTAAAACAATCGATTATTAAAATATGATAATTATTAAGTAAAAAATAGATTTTAAAATTAATAATTATTAAGTAAGATAATCGATTTTAAAATTATCGATAATTATGAGCTACCTAATAAAAAAAAATTTACTTAAAAATATACAACTTAAACACCCTAATCAGCAAGAGAAAGCACAAAATATGTACATATATAAAAAAGCAGCCGTAATTCGTGTTGCTGGGCAGATAGTTACAATGCTAGAAAAAAGAGCAAACATTTGAATTAATGTTGATAAGCTCATTGAGTTAATCGACCGGTTCAGTTTTGTTATACTCTCGCAACAAAAGTTGCTAAAGAGAGTATTATAGTTTTGTCCACATAACGGTTGTTTGTAAGTCCTAAAACTAAACGAGTTAGATATAGGGTTATATATACCAAAGTAATCAGGGTGACGAGTAAAGTTCAAATCCGTATGTCTGTCTGTCCGTCCGTCCGTCTGTCCGTCTGTCCGTCCGTGCAAGCTGTAACTTGAGTAAAAATTTAGATCTCTTAATGAAACTTGGAACACGTGTTCCTTGGCACCATAAGAAGGTTAAGTCCGAAGATGGGCGGAATCGGACAACTGCCACGCCCACAAAATGGCGATAACCAAAAAGACATAAAGAGCTATAACTAAGCCATAAATTAAGTTATGAAAAAAAATTTGGAACATAGGATCGCATTTGGGAGGGGCACATTTGAATGTAATTTTTTTGGAAAAGTGGGCGTGACCCCGCCCCCAAATAAGTTTTTTGTATATATCTTGCAAACCAATAAAGCTATATTACCCAAACTTTCTGCAGTCGTTTCTTTTAGTCTTTTCCTTATACAGTCCAAAAATGAAAGAAATCGGATATTAAACACGCCCACCTCCCATACAAAGGTTAGGTTGAAAATGACTAAAAGTGCGTTAACTCACTAACGAGAAACGTCAGAAGCGCAAAATTTCACAGAAATGATAGCAGAAGGAAGCTGCACTCAGATCTTTTTACAAAACGGAAAATTGTCGTGGCATCGCCCACTTATGGGTCAAAAACCATATCTCAGGACTACTCGACAGATTTCAATGAAATTCGGTATATAATATTTTATTGACACCCTGATGACATGTGTGGAAAATGGATGAAATCGGTTCACAACCACGACTACTTTCTTTATAACTCAATTTTGAATTCCATCTGAATCCTTCACTTTATAATATATACATTAGGAACCAATGATGATAGCGAAATAAAACTTTACACAAATACAGTATATGATCTGTGGCATCACTTGTGAAAATACGGACTATAACTTTTCAAGGCCCCAGATATCGAACATGTTGAACTCAGCGCCTAAGGTTAAATTTTAACCGAAAATATGGGTAAATCTCTCAGCTAATTTAATGTAATTCAGAGGAAATTGTTTTCTTCCAATAGTGTGTCTCTGTTCCAAAAATTATTAAAATCGGGTCACAACATCTCCTAGCTCCCATATACATAATTATAGGTTATGTATTGGTTAATATGTGATATATCTTAGCAAAATTGAGTGAATGAAATCGGTTCAGGAATTTCCTCAGCCCTCATACACTATATAGGACGATTTTCGTTATTCTATTAAACTTTGTGCCGAATTTATAGGTAAATTTGTGTATTATCTTAATAAAATTTCTTCAATAAATTGCGAGAGTATAAAATGTTCAGTTGCACCCGAACTTAGCCTTTCCTTACTTGTTTTATTTAAGTAACGTGGAAAATTCGCGGCCTGACCAGCCGGTTTCAATTACAAAAGTAAATATTAAATAAACAATAACAACAGCAAAAGCTATGGGAGCAACGATTTAGTAATGCATGTATCATTGTGAATAAATATTGAAAATAATCTAATGTAAAATATGAAGCAATTTGGAATATAAAAGGTGAAGCAATACAAATCAAAATGGAAAAGAGCAAGCGAAGATTTATTGGTATTTTCATAGACACATGACTTTTGTTGGAAAATAGTTTTCAAAATCAATCTACAAACGTCTATAATATCAAACTGTTTAACTGTTAAAAGTATTGAACTAATAAAGTTTTCTATCATTAGATTACTTGACGGATTATAGAATATATAATAAATATTGTAGTCGTATTCGAAGGACTATCGAAATTTATAAAGTGGGCACAGTTTTCGACTCGAACACTAAATATAAGACATAAGTTCTAACTAACGTCTGTCGATATACTGAGCTGATGTATCTGTAATCGATAAGACAATAAAAGTATTTCCTTTAGGCTTCTTATAATTCACGAATCGTATATTATTAATGAGTTTCCAAAAGGAACAAAATTCGTTTAGTAGAGCATAATTTTCAAAATTTCTCTAATTTTTTTTAGAATATATCTTGAAGTACAGGAATGGTTCTCACGTGAAAAAAATACTCGGAAAAGTTATTTATTAATCTATATAATACACATTTACTACTACTTATTTGATTTCGTAATTCTAGTGGACTTCATAGTAGTAGAAATGGTATTTTCTCATCAAACAAAATATATTTTAGTCCTCATTGATGATGTACCACAATGGACAGCGCCAAGGCTGTCTAAGTGAGATCTTCTGTTTTTACAGAGATCTGCCTACTAACCTAACCTCATTGATGATTGAGAAATGTTTAACGCAGTCACAAGAATCACTCATAGTAACAAATGGGTGCAATCGGTTCACAACTGCTTCTAATATACATTTAATAACTGTGATAGACTGATTTCCCTCGCACCATTCCTAATTACAAATTTCAATGTAACTGTTTATATTTCCCAAAATTAAGCGAGTTCCCACGGTTTTATTATAAATTGGAGGCTTTAAGGTTGTTTATGATCAACTTGAAGAAAACTACAGACAATAGCGAAATAAGTGCTAAAATTCACATCTGTTTGTCCGAGGTTGATGTAAATATTTGTTTGAGGTTATATGGTTTTGAGAACATATGTGACATCTAGGAACTATGGGGAAAAAATATATGTGCTTTAAATCTTTTTATGCTTCATAGAATATTTGAGAATTTCTAGTTTTCCATTTTAAACGCTTTGCAGCTTAACCCATTCCCTCCCATTGTACTCTATTGGGTACAGAAAAAAAACATGATTTTTAACCAAGTTAACCAATGGGTTTTCTGTAAGCAAGCGAGTATAATGGAAGGGAATGGGTTAAGCATGTGAAAAATGTAATAAATATCTTGCAAAAACGCCAAACACTTCATTTATAATCACATATAAATGTTTTCCGCTGCACTCTCCAACAACTGTTATATACTCAGTAAGAGTACGCGTAAGTGAAGTTTCAGTTTTTGCTGCACTGCTTAGTAGAAGGGCCACCAGCCCACTTGCGAGGTGTTAATTTAATAAAGTCTCTTTAGTAGGCGTTGGAATGGACAGTTGCAGTGACAACTAGACGACAACAAGCCAATAGAGATTGACACAGAACATAGTACTTACATATATCCATACATACTCCAATACTACGCTTGCACAGGGTAAAAGTAAACAAGCTTAGATTGTCTTCAACACAACTCCATTGAAGTTCAGCACAATGACTTTATGTAATTAAGCTTAATAGTTATGTTAAGTAAGCAGCTGTCTTAGCTGTTGCCTTATTTTAAGCTTAACTACATTTGATTTTGTTTGTATTCTCATAGCTAGTACTTTGTCGGTCATTTAACTGGGAGTTTTTTATATACGACTATACGTCGCTATACTTCTGTTCTTTAGTTAAGATTATCATCTTTATTACTTAACATTCACTTACTAATGACCTTTTTAAGCACTAACTTTCACGCAACGCTCAACTACTCACACTTACATACACACATAATTATGTATTCACACTACTGGAGGCAAGCAGAACACTTCTGTATGTCAAAGAGCATTAAACTTGAAGTCAAAAGCTGGATGTGGGTTTTAAAATGATTTAAAGTGTTAGTGGAGAATCATAATCTGATAAAAATTTGCCTTCTGTACCACGACATTTTTCAATATTTAAGATAGTTCTTATGCAGATTTAATAAACAAACTTCTAATAAAGGCTTTTGGAAATCGAGAAGAAGAAGAAGATTCCTCCATATTCATCAGATATGACTTCGTGTGACTCTTTCCTTTTTTCAGAAATAAAGAGAATCTTAAATGGTCGTCGTTTTACAAGCATACGAGAAATCGCTGAAAGAACCAAAGGCTATCCTAAAAATCGAGTTTGAGTAGTGTGTTGAAGATTGAATGAACCACTGGCTTAAGTTCATAATAGGCTTCTCGCACAGCCAAATTAATTTAATACATCAGATTATAATTGAGAAAGCAGTTTTTGCTTTTCGCACAGCCAGCTAGTCGATTAACGATCAACTGTTATACATTTTTGTTTTTGCTGTTCATAAGAAGTTGCTAAGTTACATCAGCTGATTGCTACTCTATCAATAACCACAACCAAATTTTCACTGTCGACAACTACTGCCGAGTTGTATTGCAATTTCAACTCGATTTGTATTCGATTAAAAATTATTAGAGCATAGACCGGTTAATTGCTGGAAACCCTAACCTTAAATATATTCATTATTAATAATTTTGTCTTTTAGAAAATAATAGAAATTTTAAATTAAAATTAAATTTAAAAATTCTGTAAAAAAAGTAATCTTTCAATATTTTTTTCCTACGTTCATTAACTAGATTTATCTTTGTTATATCGAAATATTTAAGGCGCTAGTTCGATAGTTTATACTTTCAAAAATATCCTGTGAAAGCGGTTAGATGGTATCTTGAATAGTTTTTGAATGGTAGCGTTCTAAAAAGCGACCGCTCGCTGGTATAAGCAGATATAGTCGAAACTTTAAACGCGTTTTTCTCGAAAAGGCATTTCTCAAAATTGCTCAGATCATAACTCAGCAAGAAATTGACCGATCGACTTCAAAACACTTTAAACTGAGTATTTTTGAATATATTTACCATACGATGACCTAGGAACTTTTTGATTTGTTGAAAATTGTCAATTTGGCATTAAAAAAACGAAACTTTTTTACCTAAAAAAACAAAATTTTTTCAGAACTACGCCATTTTGTTATTTTTCAAAAACCGTATGTCATTGCATAGGAAAAAATACCTTCAACTTTAATGCCCGTTTTGAATTTTTTTGTTTCAGCTACTCATTCGACTGGAATCATGTCAGCAGTTGAAGAAATTTTTTTTGGCACTTCCGAAGACAGCTTATAACTCCGTTACTTTTCAAAATTTTAGTAAAAACAAAAATTCTAAAATATAGCTAAAAATATGCCTTATTATGTGCGAAAAACTTCGAAACAATCAATCGAGTACATTCTTTTTAAAAAAAATCATGAAAATCGCCCCTGGTATAGCCCCTTAAGGTTTATTGATTTTGGATGAGTTACTAATGAGTTATGCTGTCCATGACAAGAGCTTTATTTTGGACGCGTCATGAAGGAATATGTACCGAGGGTTGAGTTTTCGGAATTTCTAAAAAAAATTTACAAAATACTATTTAATATCGTTTATCAGGATTTCTCGAGAATAACTGAACCAATTTGTAAGTTACAATTCACAAGAGCTTGGACGATTTGTTTTAATTACAACTATTTAAAAAAAATTGTTCGTAAATACTCTGCAAAAAAATCCTTTTTCATTGGTTTTCTTCATCCAAGCTCTGGTTTGAAGTATTATCCAAACACATACTTTTTTTTCTTTAACTTTAGATGATCCTGCTGGAGTTCTGTTATCAACGCTGACTTTTCTGAGTGCGCGCCGGAAATGACGGAGTTTCTAATATTTTTCTTCGAAAGTTTTGGAAATCCCTCATTAAATGTGTATCTTTAAGATAATAAAAAAGTTGAACTATATATTTAATTTTTAATATAAAAAAATATTGAAAATAATTCGGACGGACTCCATGTAACCCCTTAAAGAGAGTAAGACCTTATGACGATATCTACCAAGTTTATCAAATGAAACAACTATGTAGGCTGATAGAGCGTACTAACAATGTTAGCGCTAAGGTTGTGAATTGTTAAATACAAAGGGAACGGAGAAAAAGAGGGTTTTATAACTCCGATATTGTCATAATTATAGGCACCAAAATTTCGGTAGAAAAAAGTAATTGATCAATTAACTTCTGTGCGAAAAGGCTATACTATAGAATGGAGACTATTTTAAAAGCGACGACATTAATTTGTCAAAATGTGTTAAAATTTCTGATATTTTTATATTCATTATAGTAACACTTGCTTAAATGATAAATTTTAATGGTTATTGCAATAGATACCAAGAAGAAGAAGAGGAAGAAACGATTACACACCTTCTATGTAGATGTAAGGCTCTGTATAGGAAAAGAATCGCAACTATTGGACACGGTTTTCTCGATGATGTGGGCGAAGTTGCTCATATTGTGTGAACTATTTTACTTTATCAAGACCACAGGGTGGTTCAAAGATGACTCAATAGTGTGAGGGATCACAGTTCCAGTGGTGTCACAGTTCCAGTGGGGTCACAGTGGGCCTCCCAAAGACCTAGGTGCGTCGTTTGACAACCACTTAACCTACCTACACTTGCTTAAAGAGTGATATACATATAGTATATTTCTAACTTTATCGTAAAGAAGGCAGGTGTCAAAGATATTGAACCGCAAATGGAGGTCAACGAATTTGAATTTTTCTTATACGCAAATTGTTTAAAAAATATTTAAAAACTGAATGTTGAAGTTTCAAATTCAAATTTTTTTTATAGTAGGGTTAGACGAATTTCGATCACTAACTTTGACAGGAATACATAAAGATTGCCATAATAAAGAAATGCTAGTGAAAAGTTTCTATAGCTGGAAGATGTTGCGCAGTTTCCGTACATTTCAGAAATTTTTTCATGAAAACGTGTACCAAGCATGTGTCCGCGATTTTTAATGAGCTGAATTTATCAATGCACGAGCGCACGGTCCTCATACGTGCAGGAGCATTTATGTTCGTACATTTATTTTACGAAATTATCAGATAATTCAATTTAAAACAGTAAACAGCTATATTTATATGTACAAATGTATGTATTTGCAGGGTTTAATATGCATATGAATGAGCTACTAGTCCATGCTTATACATATGTACATACGAGTATATAGTCATGCCTCTGGCTTCATTCAGTAGATTGACGATCTCGGTCTCATTCAATTATATTTCGTTTATTTTTGTCGCTGTGAACGATGCTAATTTTGATTTGTGTATTATCTTTGCCGCGCAGCTGTCGCTTTTGTTGATTCTTTATCTACTTTGTTATTTTGTCAAGTGCGCATCAAAGTTCAAGACAGTACGAATTGGACGTTTTTACTCAAGATTTGCACAAATTTTGAGCCGATTAAAAAATTACAACTGTACCATACATAAAAATTTGCTTCTTAAAGCGCCAACACGTGTATGTGCATGTGTGTACGAGTACATTGTAATAATGGCGAAGCTTTTCGAATTTTGTTTTAAATTAGCTAATTTCTGTAAAGCAGAAGAATTGTACTTAGTCTCCAAATATATGAATTTCTATTTTTTTATGTGTGATTTTTATCGTTTCTTTGAAGAGTTTTTTTCTTATTTTCATAATCTAAAGTAACCTTTAAGCAACTAGTACTTTGATATTTCGATATTTTGATATACATATATAATTATGACAATATCGGAGCTATAAAAGCCTCTTTTCTTCCATTTCCTTTGTATTTAACACTTTAAAATCAGCCTCACGACTAGCTTTGCCAGTCCATTTTATCAACATAGATGTTAAATTTTTGCTGCAGTACCCGCTGGTGGAAGCCGAGGAAGAGGAAGGCCTTCACTCCGATGGAAGGACCAGGTGGAGAAGGACCTGTCTTCACTTAGTATTACCAATTGGCGCCAAACTGCCAAAAGGAGAGATGCGTGGCGAGCTGTTATGGACTCGGCTATAACCGCGAAAGCGGTGTCTGCGCTAGTCAAGATGAAGAAGTTGTTAAATTTTCTAAACTTTACTATCATAATCTATTCAAGGAGTTACATGGATTTCGTCCGTGTAAAAACGAAATTTTTATATTATATATGTATACTAGCTGATTCCGCAGTCGTTGCCCTGCGTGAAATTATTTGTTTTTAAAGTAATATTAAGTTGAATAGATATTGTATTGAAAAGCATTTATTTGCGATTTTTCTACATTTTTTCAATGTAACGCAGCTTGATAAACAACTTTTTAGTATTTTTTTCTACCGGTGCGTAAATGTGAAATGGTTTTGTAAACTCGTGAACACTACACGTAAAGCAGGCCGTGTGCAAAACATTACATTTCCAGATTTATACCACACACTTCCAGCGACTGTCTTTGTGACCAGTTGATTGTCATCGCAAATGCAAGTCTCACTGGAAACTGAATATGTTTGAACAGAAATGGCAAATCGTTGGAATTCAAAGGAATTCGTGGAATTAAGCATTCTGTCCCTTTCAATATTCTTGCAACAATTACATTATTCGATAGCTGCGTCACAATCAGTCGGATTCAATTACACTGTTTCGACGCATTATAATGACAGATCCAACTTTGAGACGCAAAGGATGCGGTGATTTGTCAGGCAAATTCAGAGAATTTAGAAATTCCACTGAATAATTCACGGCTTCGTCTTCATTTTAAACACTTCATTTTCGATCGATTTGTACGAACACAAATCTCCCGGAATTTGACTTGTATAATTTAAGTCATCCTTGAAGATCTTCTGCGGTGCTATCTTGTTGCAGGAACACTCGCATATTCATGGTCAATCGTATGGTTTTCACGAGTCGCCACAAATACGATGACTTGAGAGATGCGTTCAATTCGTCCGCGACTATTGATTTCGAAATAACAGGAAGTGTTTGTTAAAATTCACCTGATAACAGGAGCACTACGCCATCAAAGCGACAGTTATTATGCCACAGATCTTTCATAACTGATTGCTTCGAAATGACAAACAGGTTTTTCATTGATTTGCATGTTTAACGGAAGCTTCAGTACCGAATATTCCTTTTTTCCAACTTCTAGTAGCGTTGCAGCAATTCCAGTAGATGCGAGAGCCAACACAATTCCATTTTGAGATTTTATTTTTGCCAGTGCCGTCGAGCGCATCAAATAGTCCACTGTTTCCATCATTGACAGTCTTCATCAATTCATCATAGGCACTTTTTTGCTGCTCATTCAATAATGGAACATTTCTTGAAGTTGTTGTTCCAAAGTAATTCTGTCGTATGCACGCTCACATTCCAATGTACGATTCAGTACATTTCTGATTTGACGATTTGGTGCTAGAATATGAATTTCAGTCAAAAGTTTGCCACTCATAAGCAAACACAAATCTTCAATTAACACCAAAGTTTCATTGTAGATGTCATCGTTCATTTGCAATTCTGAATTCTCTGTTACCACTTTCCCGAGTTTTCCAATTTTTTTGGTTAGATAGATTAGAAAAAAAAAATAAAAAAAAAAAAATTATTGAAATTTTAGAAATTATTAGTTATCACAAAAACGGTACTCATGGACTTTTTTTTAGACCATTAAAAGAGAAATACTTCTTTCATACATAACTTTTGTGTATCTTGAACCGCTTTCGCAGCGCAAGGAACGGAAACCCTCAAAGATAAATAATTTCCCCCGTTTTTTACACATTTACCACTGTTTCTTCGCAGCGTGATGCTATATAGCCTATAGCCTTCCTCGATAAATGGACTATCCAACACAAAAAGAATTATTCAATTCGAACCAGTAGTTTCGGAGATTAGCGCGTTCAAACAAACAAACAAACTCTTCAGCTTTATAATATTAGTATAGATAAAGTAAGTATAAAGTCCATGTTTGTGCTGAGGGCTCTAAATTTGTACTCACCATGACTCCGTAGCACTCTCCCGTTATTTATCTTCGATTAATTGCAGATTTGATAGACCATTGTAGCTATAACAACCCCAAACTAAACTTTGTTCCTATTCAAATTGCACATATTTCCACGGTATACATACTTTTGTTATGTGTAAATCTTCAAAAAGTCTTCAATCTGCAAGTGAAACAAAAACAAACGGTAAATAGAATATCATACCATTATTATTTAGTAGCTTATAGTATCTACCAATAGTATATGCAATTTTTTTTTTTTTTTGTTGAACTCTTGGAAGAAATATTCAAATAATAGTAAAAATGTGGTGGGGTATCCATGATTTTGTACGAAATTTTCGAAGAAAAATATTAGAAACTCTGCCAAAATGACGACAGTTCCAGCGAGCACTCAGAAAAGTAAAATCTCCAGCAAGATCGTCTAAAGTTAAAGTAAGAAAGTATGTGTTTGGATAAGACTTTAAACCAGGAAACCAATGAAAACGGATCTTTTTGCAGTTTTTTAATTTTTTTTTTAAATAGTTATATAGAAAATAAAAATCGTTCAAGCGCTAGTGAGTTGTAACTCACAAATTTTATCAAGATTGGTTCATTTATTCTCGAGAAATCCTGACAAACGATTTTAAATAGTATTTTGTGATTTTTTTTTAGAAATTCCGAAAACTCAGCCGTCAGTACATCATCATCCAAAACAAAGCTCTTGCCGTGGACAGCATAACTCATTAGTGGCTCATCCACAATCAATAAACCTTAAGGGGCTATACCAGTGTAACCCATGAAAAAATAGGCGATTTTCGTGATTTTTTTTTTTCAAAATATTGAAAAAAAAATAACGAAGTTTCTTCGGAGGTGCCAGGCATGATTCCAGGCGAATAAGTAGCTGAAACAACAAAATTCAAAAAGGTATTCAACTTTACAATGACCTACGGTTTTTGAAAAATATCAAAACTATTCGAGATACGACCTTACCGCTTTCACAGGATATTTTTGAAAGTATATATCATACTATCGAATAAGTAAAAAATAAAAAAGTCGATTTTTTGAAAATGTCACAGTGGTATAGCCCGTTAAATATTTCGATAGTACATGGATAAATCTAGTTAATGAACGTCGAAAAAAATATTGAAATTTGACTTTTTTACTGAATTTTTAAATTTAATTCTAATTTCCAACTTCTACCATTTTCTAAAAGACAAAATTACTAATATTGAATATATTTAAGGTTAGGGTTTCCAGCTCTATTTCTGCCATGAAAATAAGTCGCATCAAATCCATTAGTTCGGACTTCGGCTTAAAACGTTTAGCGCTCTTGCTAAAATGGTAAAATTTTTTTTGGCTTTTCTCCAATAACAATTTGTTTGAATTTATTGAAACATTTGAAAATTAGCGCTAATAGCTTGTGTGAATCATCACTTAAATCTATGTATGTACTCAGATGAATTGCAACCGCAAACAGAACAGTGAAATGAAAGTAAATACTTTTCTTACGCTCCACTTGTCGACTTGGAAATCAATGCGAATTCCAAGAATAAAATCGTTTTCATGCACCCATTGTTTTGCATTGTTTACGTAGATGAGTATTTTTTTATTTACACAATACAAAAGCAGTACATCTTCACATATGCGAGCATTCATTAGCATACGCGGCGGTGATTAATCAAATCTTTATGCGTGAACACCAACAACGAGTCAATAGCACAAGCAATAAAACGTGCCCCCCAAGAAAGTCAAAGCCCAATGCACCCAATGTGTCCATTAGATGATCGGCAACGCAACCGCAACCGCTGATGATTAACCATCAGCCGCAAAAGGCGAAAGGGATCGGCGCTCGATAATGAGCTGTCTTACCATATGCCGTGTCGTCCGTCGCATTTCTCGATACTCAGCAAAGTCAATTGCGTTGATATTGTTTACGATCTTATTATGTGAATAATGTGCGAAAAACAATGCGAATGTCTCTAGCTTTATTGCCAGCTGAGTTCTTTATTATAATATTTGTTTTTGTCATTCTTAGGTATTTATCGAACTGTTTCTTTGTTCTCCGCTTTAGACGGGAAATGCGTGCTTAGTGAGTGTTAAACAATTTAACATCTCGTCAAGGAGCTCTTTAGCTGAGTAATATCATCGTGACACGTGACCACATTTTACGTGGGATAGCGGTATTTTGAGTATTCTCAAACTTATGGGGAATTGCTTATGCGGAAACGGAGAAAAAGGCAATCTGTAAACAAAACGTTGAATGAGAATCAGCTCTAAAGGTTTTGGAGGTGAGTTTTAGTGCATTTTTATATCTATCTATATATAGAGGTTTTTTATTAGTTGAGTTGAGAGAAAACAGTTTCTTAAGGCAGTACTTTGCTTTACAGGCTTCAAAAAATCTATTTTTTTGTTTTGTTTTAAATCTCTAGTGGCCGAGCGTCGAGCCGGTGCGAATACTTAGGCAGACTTTTAAGCGCGTTTTCTCGAGTTTTCATTTTCACAAGTGTTAGAAAACGGTGCAGGCGATAGCAAAAAGAATATATGTCCGATCGAAAAGTGATCTAGCTTCAGTATTAAATTATCTTCTATTTGAACTAAAAAAGTTGGACAAAAGTATTATTTAAACTACTTGTTTTGCAACTTAAAGTCAATTTCTCTTATACCTGAGACAAACATGTAGTATACATTGTAGTATGCTTCAGAAACCATATGTTTATCACCGGTTTTCCGAATTTTGTTTGAAAGCAAATGGTGTTCCGTACTACAATGGAGTTCTAGAAACCATTGAAATTTTGTGGTGTTGTGAAATGTACTACAATGGATTGAATTGAACACACCGAAAGCTTTAAGCTCTTCTGCCACAATCATATGTTTTCTGACATTTTGACACACAGAAAATAAATTAAATTCAAAATTAATAGAAATCAAAAAACAAAATTTAAAAAATGATGTGAAAAATATGTAATATGTATGTAATAATATGTAATATGTAATAATTCTATTGGACAATAATATTTTAAGATTGCTTGAAGTTATAACTACGTCAGGATCAATTTTCCTGCCTGTTATTCATAATTACATTTTGCTTGAATTTATTTGTATCAGCTGATGAATAGTTCATGGTTTCTAGAGCTTTTAATGTAGTACATATAATAATATGGAAACCATATGTCTGTCTTAGGTAATACGCTCCACTACAGTGAATTTTTATTCAAACTTCAAAAAAATTTGGAATTTTATAACTTCTTCGGTATTTTTTTAGTTCATAAAGAAAAGAAACTTATGAAAATAAAAAAAAAAAAATTGGTTCGACTGTTTCAGAAGCATCGCACGACCTCCATCACCGGCACCGGTTTACAAGTGCAGATTCCAGGCGCTCCAGAAAAATACTTACAACTTTGAAAAAATTTCAATATTTTTAATAATAAATATTCTTTTTAAGCCTTAAATATAATACACTATCGTCTTAAAATTCCGTTTACCGCAATCATTTCCTTCCCTTTAAAAAAAAATTGCTAAAAAACGCTTTTTTCGGCTTCTAAAGCAGACTACTGCCTTAAATCAAAGGCCAAAGTCAATAAAAGAAAAGATATATATTTACTATTTTATATAACTCAAATACGGAGCCATTTTAATGGTCAAGGACAGTCTTACAATAATTCTTTATTTCACTCTATTTCATTACTAGAAATTTCCAGTAAATATTTAAAATTACAATTCCATAAAATAAAAAACATTTAACTTTTTTTGTTTTTAATATAACAGACCGACACGAGAATTATATTAATAAAAAATGTTGCGAAACGAATTCGGGTCTAACGAAACGAATCCATCAATATTCTATTATGTTACACTTGAAGAAATTATAGCCATGTATAAGTCTTAACAGCATCACTAATGCAGAATCTACAATTAATTGATTTTGGCTATCGTCCACCTACTTGAAGGCAAGAAGAGTGGAGTATCGAAGGGATAGACGTTTGTATAAATACATATCTATATATCTCTACAAACATATATACATTACTTCGGGGATGTAAAGCGGATCGCCTCCTAGTGTTGCTTTCTGTAATACTAAATAATCTGCGGCCTTCCCGTCCTTTGAAGCTCCTCATGGACGTTTAATACTGGATTGACACGAAAAATGAATTGGTTTGTTTTGGATTTGGTGGAAACTTGGGCTGGTCTTCATGATATTCCGCCACCTCTATTCAGAAATGCCTGGTGAATTAATGTCAAGGCTTAAAACCCTGGCAGACCTCATAGTACGTTCGTCCCTGTTCATCATTAAGTTAGTCTCTGAACGCATTACTGATAAGGCGGGCGTCAACTCTGGCCTTGATTTCTTAACTGTGATAACCTTGGGACTATTAAAGGCGACTATCTTCCGAGATCGGTTAAGAATATAATGAGGTGATCTGTTGGAGAAGAGCAGTGATTTTGAAAGCATGGTGTGGTGTCAAAGTATATTTTCAAAAAATGATCAGCCTAAATTTACATTTTATATACACTTTTTATATTATTTGCTGTTAAGTTTCGAGGTCTCTACACTAATTAATATAACTATACTTATTGAAATCATCTGTCAATATGGTCCTACATATTTTGAGATATCACCGAATTACTGTCGAGGACGAATTTATACGAGGAAACTATTTTTAAATGGTTCCTCTACTGGAATTCGATTCATTCACCCTACGTGGCTTCAACAGTGGCTGACTAAATAAGTTGATATAAAGGGTTTTCAAGCATAAATCGGCCGATACTGCTGTAATTTTACCTTCGATATTTGTATGAAGTTCATCAATCGTCGCTGGCTTGTTGGCATAGACCATAAACTTGACGTAGCGCCACAGGAAATAGTCTAACGGCGTCAAATCGCACGACCTAGGCGGCCAATTGGCTAGGCCACTTGGTGAGTTAACACGTGCACCAAACTTGGTTTCAATAAATCGATTCCCTGTGTGGCTTGTGGCGCCGTCCTATTGGAACCACATATTGTCCAAGTCCATATCATCCAATTCGGTCCAAAAATATTCGGTTATCATTGAGCGGTAGTGATTCCCATTCACAGTAACGTGCCGTTCTTGATCATCACGGAAGAAGTACCAAAATGGCAAATATTGCTGAAGATAAATATCAAAAGGGCGTCGTTTACTGTCCCTATCGGTTTACTTTTATAGTGTTCCTATTGAAAAACCCTTTACTATACATATATCAAATAATACTATATATAAGAGATGTACATGTAGACACCACATAAAAGACCACGATTAATATAGTGCCACTGATAAAAATTACGATCATATCAAGCTTACTACGCACAAGCTCTCACGCAATTTACCAGCCAAAAATTCAACTCACTCTCACTGAACGTTGCGGACAAAGCGTGATTCAAAGCGCACGCTTACCATTAGACGATCTTTGAGTTTTTTTCACGTGCTCACGCGCTCACGTGCAGCGACCGACAGATTAACACAGCTGGTGCGTTAGAGCGCGTGCAATGCACATAGAATTTGATTGATTGTTTTCACGTTTCTGCAGGGTTTTCGGAAGTTTTCGACAGGTTTTTGAGCGCACCGACATTACGGCAAAAGTGAACTTGAGCGCGCACACTTACGCTCTTGCGCTCATTGCAGCGACACGGGCGCTCTTTGCTGGCGCGAGTAAATGGCAAAAATGTTTGTGATTAAAATATTTCTAACTACAGACAATAAGTGCAAAGCATTGTCCGAAATTTTAGGTAGTTTTTTTTTTAATTTTTCTTTGAGCGCTACTACTCTTATTACTGCTATTTGTGTAAACCAGCGTTTTTGAGCATGTCATGCGCTCATCACTCATTCCATGCACAGCGACCGACTGACCCAAAGCGCGCATACAACCAACCATTGCCATACGGTTTTAGTTTAGTTCAGTTCAGTTAGGCGGTCATTTAGTGCGAGTACGTATCACCGGCGCAGGTTTAGTTTAGTTCGTTGCGGTGCCGTTTGCATTTTCGACATTGGATTGTTCAGTACTATGCGATACTTACGTTGTGGTGGTGTGCTGCGCGTTTGAACGGTTTTTTGGATTTTTATTGTGTTTTTTCGTATTGAAAATTTTCATTAATTTTTCATTACGCGCATTTTCAAGTTTCGTACGCAACGCAACGTGCAAATGCCTACCTAGCTGGGTCCGACTGCACGACACTCGCGCCTACGGCTGCCGCAACATTCGTACCTGTTGTGACCTGCATGCAGCAAGTAAAAGTAGCGCTTTATTGAAATTTCCGCTGCGTCAAGTTGTCTGTCGCTGGTGTGTCAGCAGTTGCGCGCGATTCGTCGCTAATTTCGTTAGGCAGTGATTTAGTTCGTCGTTTGATCGGTCAGTCAGTCAGTGCTGGCGGCAGTGCGGTACGGTTTTGTAATATTTTATTAAAAAACGTGCGCGTTAAATCCGATTTGCAACAGCGGCATCGAATATATATCTTATATATATATATTTTATATATATCTACTGAAGTGTTTCTTTTATTGTGCCAAAGTGCTAAATATAATATCAAAGCAAGCGCTGCACTGCATGAAGGCATACATCCCGGCGACATTATAAATTGCTACAACTAAAAAAGTGTTATCATTGTGTGAGTATCCAGCAAGCTCAGTTTGAAAATTAAAAAAAAAAAAATTAAACGCTTATTTATCTACCGTTATATCTCTGTATACTACATATTAAATAAAGATATGTGAGTTTAAATATATAGATATAGTATATATATACTATAAATATATATAATATATGCTGTGATTCTTAAACTTATCATTTGTGTTGTTGCTTTCGCTTTTAATGCTACACGTATTGTACATATGTATGTATTGTTGGTGTTGTTGTTATTATTGTGCGCATTGCTGCTGCTGATGACGGTGATTATTCAATTGTACCGAAACCAGAAGAGTTTTCTGCACTAATTGAACAACAAGGTATAGATTATATACAAGCACACACACCCACACATACCTATGCATATCCATATATATGTTTGAATGTACATATATATTATTTATATGTATGTGTGTTTATATGTATGTCCACATGAAAGCATGTATGACTTGGGGTTGCTGAAATTGTCCCATCCAACCACCGGTCCGGCGCACGATCACTTGGCTGGCAGTTAGTTAATCTGCATATATTAGATATCATAGAGTCGCCGCGCGGCAGCTAATGCGTGTATAAATGCAACATTTAGTAAACATACATACATACATACATATATGTATATCACAGTATGCGATAAGTACAATAATCATCGCTACTTGTTCGTCGCATCAATTGATATGTTTTTGTGTTCTGAAAGTGCGAAGTTTCTAAGCACATATGGGGAGTAAAGTAGCTATAATAATACACGAAAAAGCACAATGGAAATAAATACATACATATACACATACTTATATGAAAGGAATGTGGTATCATTCACTCGTTAGTTGCAGGAAAGTGAAACTGTTTTTGTTGCTAGTAATAAATATATATTGAAATGATTGATAAGCTGTCGTGTAGGGTGTTATTTTGGAGGTATGAAATTAAAAAAAAAAAATTAAACAAATTTTAAATTTTGAATTTTGGGAATATCATTCTCGCAACTGAGTCTTATTAAAACTATTATATCGGATTAATTTCTCATTATTTATACTACAATTTTTATTTCATAAAAATAATATTTAAGTGTTTCTTAAGCAATTAGGTGGTCTTATTAAATAGTAGAATATGTTTAAAATATTTTCCAAAATTTTTAAATCGATGAAATAAAAAAAAAATAAAAATTGAAAATTTTGATTATAAAAATTGAAAATTTTGATTTTTTTAGAGTATCATTATCGCAACTGAGTCTTATTAAAACCATTCTATCGGATTATTTTCTCATTATTTATTTTACAATTTTTATTTTACAAAAAATAATACTTAAAGTGTCATAAGCGGTTAGTTGGTCTTATTAAATAGTATAATATGTTTAAAATATTATCCAATATTTTCAAATCAATGAAATTAAAAAAAATATAAAAAGGGAATATTTTGATTAAAAAATAAAATTGATAAAAAAATAAAAAAAAAAATTGAAAATTTTGATTATATGTTGATATTGAAAATTTGAAATTATTGATTTGAAAAAAAAAAAACAAGTAAGGAAAGTCTAAGTTCGGGTGTAACCGAACATTTTATAATCTCGCAATTTATTGATGTAATTTTATAAAGATAACACAAGTCGACCCATATATTTGGTATAAAGTTCAATAGAATAACGAAAATCATCATAAATAGTATATGGGGACTGAGGTAATTCCTAAACCGATTTCACTCGTTTTCACCACCAAGATACAATATATCGAAGACTATACGCTCACTTAATTTAATATTACTTATAATTAGGTATATGGGATCTGGGGGAAGTTATGACCCGATTTTTACCATTTCAGGTACAGAGAGAAACTGTGATAAGAAAAAAATTCAGAGGGAATGAATTACATTAAAATATCTGAGGGATTTATCTATATTTTCGGTGAAAAATTAACCTTAGGCACTGAGTTCTTCATGTTCGATATCAGGGGCCTTGAAAAGTCATGGTCCGATTTTGACAATTTTTCCACAAGTGATGTAACAGCTCAAATACAGTATTTGTGTAAAGTTTTATTCCACTATCTTCATATGTGAATAATGTATATATGTATTATAAAGTGATCGAATCAGATGGAATTCAAAATTGAGTTGTATGGGAAGTAGACGTAGTTGTGCCGATTTCGCCCATATTCCACCCGTGTCATTAGGGTGTCAAGAAAGTGTTATGTACCGAATTTCATTGAAATCGGTCGAATAGTTCTTGAGATATGGTTTTTGACCCATAAGTGATTTGGTGTTTCTGACGTTTTTCGTTAGGGAGTTAACCCACTTTTAGTAATTTTCAACAACACCTTTGTATGGGAGGTGGTCGTGGTTATTATCCGATTTCTTTCATTTTTGGACTGTATAAAGAAATGGCTAAAAGAAACGACAGCAGAAAGTTTGGTGTACACAGTTTTTTTGGTTTCCAAGATATATACAAAAACCCTATTTGGGGGCGAGGCCATGCCCACTAAAAAAAATTACATCCAAATGTGCCCCTCCCTAATGAGATCCTTTGTACCAATTTTACTTTCATAACTTTATTTGTGGCTTAGTTATGACACTTTATGTGTTTTCGGTTTTCGGCATTTTGTGGGCGTGGCAGTGGACCGATTTTGCCCATCTTCGAAAGTAAGCTCCTCAGTGTACCAAGGAATATGTGTTCCAAGTTTCATTAAGATATCTTATCTTTTACTCAAGTTATCGCTTGCACGGACAGACGGACAGACGGACGGACAGACATCCGGATTTCAAATCTACTCGTCATCCTGATCATTTATGTATATATAACCCCATATCTAACTCTTATATTTCTTGGTGACACAAACAACCGTTATGTGAACAAAACTATTATACTCTGTGCAACAGGTTGCGAGAGTATAAAAATTTGAATTGAAAATTTTGATTTTTGAAAAAAAAAATTTGAATTGAAAATTTTGATTTTTTTTTTTTGGAGTATCATTCTCGCAACCGAGTCTTATATAAAATATTCTATCGGTGTAATTTCTCATTATTTATTCTAAAATTATTATTTCACAAAAAATAATATTTAAAGTTTCTGAAACGATTAGGAAGTCTTGTTGAATAGTATAATATGACCCTCTGGAAGTTCAGCTAACAAGGCCACGTCAGTTTCAATTTAAAACTTTAAACGCACTTATCTCAAAGCTGAAAACGAAAATTTTACAAAAAAAATAGTTTTTTTTTACATAGTCTGTCTAAAATTATAATTTTAATATTTTACTTTTTCCTCAATGAACCTTATTATTGATATCGTTCAATAACGAGATTTATCCATGTACTATCGAAATATTTTGGTTTATTTATTATGCTATCTAATCTAATCTCCAATCTAATCCGGCAAGAGCTTTTTTAGATAATTCTTATTTAGACAAAACAATGCACGCCACTGTAATTTAATAATACTAAAAATTCCTCATAAATGACATCTGAAACCATGTTTTGCTTTTAGTCAATTATGTTTTATGAGTTATAGCGTTTTTAGACAGCCAAATTAATTGAGCAATTAAATTTTTTATTGAGCAAGCAGTATTTGCCTTTCGCACAGCCGGTTCAGCCAATCGTCTTTGTCGCAGAGCTGCGTTTGATTTTCAAGTCGATTAAAATTCAATTAAAAATAAATTTAGATTTTATTTTGTATGGTAAATCGATCTTATTAAGGGTTTAGTGGGAGTCAGAGACACGAAAAAATTAGAATTTTGAGTAATTTTTTTTTGATATTAAATTATGTTATTTTACAAAAGTAATAATATGGCATTATTATACAATGTTTTGACTTAAAGTCACGAAAAAAAAAATTATAATTTCCAAAGTTAAGCTGTGTTGACCCAGTTTCAAAAAAAGGTCCTTGCGGTGACAATCATAAGTCCTTGGAGATTCATCTAAAATCAATCGGATAAAAAAAATTAGTTTTATAAATAGATAATCTTGGGCCTGAACCAAACTTTTTTTTCAAAAATTAACAAAATGGCGGCCTCAGGAAATTTTGTCAAGATTTTCGGGAAAAAGTCAACAGTTAATTTGTCTTAAAAAATCGAAATTAAAAAAAATATCTTTGGTTCAGTCCTGAGTTTATTATGTATTCTAAAAGCTGTAGAAATTTCATTAAAATCTGCCGAGCGGTTTTCGAGTTACAGTTCTCACTAGTTCAAAAAACATAGTTTTGAGAAAAAAGCATTTAAAGTTTCGCACTAGTGCCCGAGCGCTCGTTGTTATTTGTCGAATAACTCTAAAAGCAATTATCGGTTAAACTTCAAATTTTCAGAGTATATTTTTAAGATATTACACTTAACGAAAATGCTAAAAAAACGGATTTTTTGAGAATCCAGACTACCCCTAATCCCTTAAGCGTTCCAATCGAGCAGAGGCCGGTTAATTATTCAATTAGCCCCTGTGTAAAAACGTTATAAGCTCTATTAGTAACTCATTCAATAAAATAATTAACAGGAAAGCTTTCGATTACAATTGGTATATTTAAAGTTATAATTCGATGAAAAATAAAAGAATATTTAAATATTTTATTTTTAATAATTATTACAAAAATGCTTCTTTTTTGCAATTTTTATTTAACAGTCCGACACGTGGTTCACAATAAAAAAAATTGCGAAACGAATTCCGCTCTACCAAAGCGAATCCATTAATATTCTCTTCGGTTACACTTGAAGAAATCATTGCCAAGCATAAGTATGAACTGCAACACTAACGGTGCAATTTAGAATGCTAATTATTGAAATATATATTTATATAATTAACAATGAAAATATTAAATTGTATTAATAATAATTTCTATGAAGAAAGGAAATCAAATTGAGGAAATCAAATTTTCAATGCTTTTAAATATACATATGTACGTATAACTATAAAATACTGCCGTAACCGGAACGGTTCTAGAAATATTTCTAAATGAAAATGTGATACGCAACAACTACAAAAAACAGCACTACAAAATCACGAGTTCCGCTAATCGAAATCGGTATTTTTCCTAATATTTACAAATATACTATTTAAATAATATATGTACATATATAGCATTAACCTACAATAGAATTCAAAAAATCACCTTTTTATTTGGTTAAAAATCATGCACTTACACAATTCTTTAAATATATCACTAAATTAAGTACATTCATATAGACCTATTTAATTAGTTATAAATTGAAGAATTGCCAAAATGGCAAAAATAGTACATACACTCAATTAGGTTAAATGCCAAGCGCCTATTTTCATACTAAAAAATCTTAAAAAATTTACAAAAAAAAAGTACCAACGTGACGCGCATGTGACCATGAAATGTCGAAAATGCCACATTTCCTAATCAAAATCAAAAGAAAAGCCGGTACACACATACCAATATACATACAAATAAGTGGGCGCTGAAAAAACTTGTAGCGAAGTCAAAAAAAACACAAATAAAAATCTGAAAGTAGTTTTCCGAAACAAAATAAATGCCGCAGAGAGGCTGTGGCAGAGCGCCAACGAGTTTCTGAGATGAGCTGAGCATGAATTTATAACTTGTCTGTAGCATAATTAAGCAACCGAGAGCGACAGGTGAGTGCGGCTGCGCATGAGAGTTGGTGAGATACGCTGCGTCACTGCATCAAATATGTATGTATGTCTTCGTTTGTGAATAGATATGTGCTGCTCGTTTAGGTTGAAGGTGGGTAAAACAATGCTGTGCTATGTTGGCAGTGAAACGGCGATGTGTTGTAATAAAAAAAAATTAACAGAAACTTAATTTAATTTAATTTAAATGTAAATTGAAAAACGTGGCGATATTATAAAAACTGAAGTCGAACTGATTTTTAGCTGAAGCGACCAAAATATTTTGATTTTAGACAATTGTATTCCAATAAATTGCAAAATAATTTAATAAAGGTAAGAAATATTTGTAATAGCCTTTTCGCACAACCAAATTAACTGAATACATTAATACTATAATTGAGAAACCATTTGGTACCTTTCGCACAACCAGCTACTCGATTAACGACCAGCTGTTATATAATACATTTTTGTTTTTACTATTCAGAAGAGTTGCAAAGTTTCATCAGCTGTTGGCTATTTTATCAATAACCACAGTCAAATTTATAGCTTAGACAACAACCCGCAGAGTTGCATTCCAGTTTCAACTCGATTTGTATTCGATTAAAAAATAATGTAGTAAAATAAGATTTTTCTTTTGGTAAATCCAACTAAATCGAGTAAAGACCGGTTAATTGATCAATTAACTACTGTGTGAAAAAGCTATTCGCTATTTGTTTATTGTCATAGTAGTTGGGAAACAAATTTTTATTTTCAGTTTTTATATTTTTTATTTAATTAAATTATTTTAATAAATTATTCAAATTCTATTAATGAAGTAAAAGGTAGATTGGCCAAGAAATTTTATTATGTGCTCAAAATATATATTTTTAATAATATTTCGATAAGTACGAATATTCGAAATTTACTTTCGAAACCTAGTAATTTTGAACTTGTAAATATTCAAAAGAATTCTACTGATTTTCCATATCGTTCCAAAAAAAAAAATGTTTTTGAATTTTTTTTTTTTGAAAATATTTAGTTTTTGAACAAGTTTTTAATTTCAACTAATAATTAAAATAATTTAAATTTTATTAACCTTTTCACACAATTCTAATCATTTCTGAATATAAATTACAAAATTCGTTATATTATTATTTATACATATTTCATTACACTGAGTTTGATTGCTATGTGTACCATCGTAGTGGTTGTTTAAATTATCAAGCAAAATAACTGTTTTTTTACTCATCAATCACACACTCATCAAAATCATTTGCGATCTTAAATATTTTGTTATTTGTTTCTTTACAATCATTTATTCCTGTCTTTCATGCCAAATGTGTCACGCTAAATTTGGTCGCTATTTGATAAAAAATTTGCATAAAATATGCCGCGCTTCTGTAAATTTAAATTGCCTAACAAAACAGCAACATCAATTGGCTGCAGCATGTGAAAAGCGCTTCAATTGTAACGCCATCAGCCCCACTCAAATTCAATTAAAGCTGCGCGCCCACCCAATCGGTAGGCGAAGAAACGCCTAGAAATCGCTCAACTCAACGTCGGCGTGGACCGACAATTTTCGCAAATCCAAATGAATGCCACTCAAATGGCAAATTCGCTAATTTCGCCAACAGGGACGCGTACGTCGACTGTGCTGCCGACTGCAGTTGGAGGCAAACAACGGCAGCGCTGCTGTAGTGATCCCCATTTGGTATGGCAGTTCGGTTTTGAGCCAACGCCAGATTCGTCGGTTGCGCGGTTGCTGCGCTGCGCTGCGATCGTCTGCCTGGCACGGCTCTGCACAGCCACACGTTCATGTGCATGTGTGTGTTGTGTTTTCTTGTGTGTCTGTTCGTCTGCTTCTCTTTTTGGCTGTGCGGCGCGTTGCCGCTGTTGGCCCGGCTTCAACGCTCTATGCTGAAGCCCCAATATGTGTGTGCACCAATTGGTGGTTGCTGGTTTGGTTGGTTTGTATTTTCTCGGCCGCAACGTCAACTCCAAATTCAGTGCAATTTTGTACGCTTTGACGATCAGTCGGTTAAGTCGGGAAAATAGCGAGTTAAATTGCTAGGCAAAATAGATTTTGCTTTTAGTTTTCAAAGTGAACGGGTGAACGAAACGAGCCAACAAGTGTGCCAAATCAACAACGGTCCGATCGAAGTGGCGCAAGCAAAGCAATAAAGAAATTTTTGGCATATATAATTTGCGTAATTAAAAAGATTTCCTTCACAATACGAACCAATACGAAAGTTAGCGCAAAGGTGAATAATTCAACGAAGTGTTTTTGTGCCGCTATTGACATGGAACAATGTTCTTGATACTGTTAACCTGACGCAAGTCCATAACTGCACTGTTCGGGAGTGTCAGTTGCAGTCGTAAGAGCATTTCGAAATAGAATTCTTATTTGGTGCGCTCAGTTTAACGGTGCATTCGCATTTGACGGAAGCGGGCAATTGTGCAAACGAAAATTCAATACTCGATCGAATTGTGTATTTATTCGGGAGTTTCAAATTATTTCAATTATTTATAAAATAACAGCGAGTTTAAAGGCTTCTTTTCACAACCAAATAACAACTAAAACTATCAAGGTGAGTTCGAAGGAAATCGTGGTTTAAAGTTGTAGTGGCAATGTAAAGATTATTTCATATCGGAAACAAAAAAAATATGAAAAATCAAAATGACTGTTACGCATTTTATTAAAGAATATATAAAAATATAATAATTATGAAACAATTAAGAAATCATAACAAAATAAAATAAAATAAAATAAATTAAATTAAATTAAATTAAATAAAAATAAAATAAAAATAAAATAAAATAAAATAAAATAAAATAAAATAAAATAAAATAAAATAAAATAAAATAAAATAAAATAAAATAAAATAAAATAAAAATAAAATAAAATAAAAATAAAATAAAAATAAAATAAAATAAAATAAAATAAAATAAAATAAAAATAAAAATAAAATAAAAATAAAATAAAATAAAAATAAAATAAAATAAAAATAAAATAAAAATAAAATAAAATAAAATAAAATAAAATAAAATAAAATAAATTAAATTAAATTAAATTAAATTAAATTAAATTAAATAAAATACAGATCAGATTTGAAAATTTATTTAATTTTCTTTAATGAAATTTGAAGACATTTTTTTTAATTGAAAAAAAAAAAATTATAAACAGTGTATTTAATAGTAAAGTAGTTTATTGAAATGTTTTTTTTTCATAGGCATATTTTGTTTTTGGTTATGTATATTGTGTAACTCTTTTTTTAATATTAATATTTTATTTAAAACATAACAAAAATGGCAAATCCGAGTACTACTTTTTTATTGATTTAATTTAATAAAACAAATACTTATTTCCTTAAAAAATCATTTAATTTCTATATGACAATAAACATATAAAATATAATAATATTTTTAATCAATTTTCTATCTACACTGGTTAATTTATACCATTTAAATAAAAAAATTAATTCGATATTTCCAAAAAATAACAAAAATATTTTTTTTTTTACATGAAAAATGACAGGAAAGCTTAAGATAAAACCTACAGGGAATCAAATAAAAAACAATAAATAATTTCTAAAACGCCTGTATGTTAAACCAATACCATTAAAATGCAATAAAAAAACAAAATCGATAAAAACTGGTTGAATACAAAGGCAAAAAGTACGCAGTCGTTTTACTAGATCTTCTTAGAAGAAATTCGAACTAAAGAAAAACTCACAAATGCATCCATAAAAAATCTAAAATCTTCGGCGCTTACCTGCAGTGCTCATGTCTTTGTGCTGTGATTTTCCGCTGGCCACCTGTTTACTGCGCACCTACGCAAGCGCAGTTGACTACTTGTTGGTCTGACAGCAATACAATTTCGCTTACAAAAACATCACATTCACAGCCACATTCGTCACAGCTTCCCTTCGGCTGCAGTAGAGTAAACAATGCTGCGCATTTATCGGACTCTGCACAGCAAGTGGTCTTCGTGTTGCTTTGTGTTGTTCCCTTGTTTGTGAAGATTTCCCTTAATGACATTATTTGCTTTATGGTTTTACTTGTCTGCTTAACGGCAGTGTGAAGTTGCCCGATTTGTGCATCTGCGCGCATTCCGAATTTGGTTGAACGCGCATTCTTAGTGGCTGGCTAACTACCTGCGCAGATAGTGAGAAGATTATATGTACCTGTATGAATGTATATACAATGTGTGTATTGCATGTAGTTTGAGTCCTTCACAAACGGCTGTGACTAATTGCGTGTTGCATCCATTGATTTTACTCGTAAATCCTACTTTACTTATTTGGTTTTCGAAGAAAAGCTGCTTTCGTTTGTGCCGTGAATTTTTATTCTTAAAGTATCAAATACCAAGTATCAAAACTCAGGAGTTCCTGTTGTTTTTTCTTCGCATATTATAAAAAATATATGAAAGTAGTGAATCACTCTATATTCACTCATCTATAATAATGTGTAATGATTCACATCTCTTAACTACTATTATTTAAATTCAAAATAACTGTAGCTAATTCATCTGACAATCAATACTAAGGGAAGTCTTCATAGTAGAGGAGTTTGTTGGGATGTTTACTCCAAAAAATTTTTCAAATATTTTTGCAGAATGTTCTATGTCGAAAAATAAATAGAAAAACAACAAAGAAAATAATAATATAAAATTAAATATTAATAATAATGATAAAAATAATAACAATAACAATAATCGCTGTGAGCTGCAAAGAGATTGTTATTTTTGTTATTTTTGCACTATTCGTTTCATTACACTAAAAATTGGGTTTTTCTGGGTATTGGTCCAAATTAATTTTTTCGTGAGCTTGAGACATAAGTGAAAAAAGTGCATTCTCCGATTTTCGAAATTAATCTCTAATTTGAAATATTTGGGTTCAAAGATCGAAAAAAATATTTTTTAAATAATTATTATTAATTCTTCGGCTGTACCGAATCTAATATACCCTTCACAGGTGCATTTCTTCGTTCGGTTTGTATGGCAGCTATATGCTATAGTGAACCGATCTGAACAATTTTCTCGGAGATTAAATTACTTCTATGAACAATAACTCACACCAAATTTCGTGAAGATATGTAGTAAAATGCGGAAGTTTTCCATACAAGCCCTTGATTCCGATCGTTCGGTTTGTATGGCAGCTATATGATATAGTGGCCCGATATCGGCAGTTCCGACAAATGTACAGCTTCTTGAAGAGAAAATAACATCTGCAAAATTTCAAAACGATATCTTAAAAACTGAAGGACTAGTTCGTATATATACAGACAGACGGACGGACAGACAGACAGACGGATATGGTTAAATCGACTCAGTTCAACATACTGATCATTTATATATATACTTTATAGGCCCTCCGACGCTTCCTCCTAGGTGTTACAGGGTATAAATATGGAAATACTCTACATTTTCGTCTTAATTAAAATATTTGACTAATGCTTGGCGGAAAAAATAGTTTGGTCCAATACCCAGCCGAGTGTTGTATAGTGTTATTAATCCCTTATAGCGTTTTAGACAGCAAAATTAATTAATCAATGGATTTTTATTGAGAAAGCCATTTTTGCCTTTCGCACACAAAAAATTCAGCCAAACGCAGACGAAGAACGTATATCGAACGTCTTTGTCGCAGAGTTGCATTTGATTTCAAGCTCGATTAAAAACCAATTAAAAATAAATGTAGATTTTATTTTGTATGGTAAATCGGTCTTAATAAGCGTTTTAATCGAGCAGATGCCGGTTAATTGATCAATTAGCTCCTGTCTAAAAACGCTATTATATTAGTTAGCAATTTAACAGCATTTCGCTGTCATTTTTCTAACTGTTATCTAAAGTGCTTATGCAAAAATCCTTTTAATGAAGTCAATTAATGAATGTCAATTAATTTATTTATTTGTGACATATTAGGCGACTATATTTTGAATTCAATAAATTCTGAATTCTGCCATTTGACCTTTAAATTGTTTACATTTAAACGATTTTAAAATGTTCGACACTTAAAAATCCATTTTGTTTTTGTTTTAACTATTTGTAGTTTATTTATTATTTTTATTTTGAAATTCAATATTTTGTGTTATTCGGCACATATTTGCGTGTATGTATGTATATGTAAAACCTTATTAATTCGAAATTCATTTATATATGCATATAAAACGGGGTTTTCCAATTGTATAGAAAATGACAACAACTACCGCAGTTGATAATATCACTAATATCGACAACAACAATGCCAAAAAGCAAAAAACAAAACTCAAATTTACTGACCCCGACATTGTCACACACGTAATATTCATGTAACTGAACACGTATTTATGTGGCTCGGTGTATATATTTAGCGCTCATTGCAGCTAACAGTAGGCGTTCTCGTATCCGTATGCAAGCAGGATTTAAATCATATTTACAATTGTACTTAAATATATATGTATATATAGTGTTGTAAATTTATTTTATGAAATATTATAATTTATCGCAAAAACTTTACATGCAACTAATTATCATGTACAGCACATGTACATTCTTAAATAGCACGAGATTCTATAAAGGCTTCATTTTACTTTTACATATATGTGTATATTTGATTTCGCAATAATTTTTCTTAACCAAAAAATAATAATTTTTATCTCGATTATCATGTTCTATGTAAGATGTGATTAGTTCGTTAGAAGAGAAATATTGAATTTTCGTTAGGTGGCAACCAGTCTTAAAAATATTATGATTTCTTTAATATGAGTTTTCTTAAAATTATTTTCGATACCCATTCTTTATGTTTCATTTTATTTTTTTAAATTAATTTATTTATTTTTTTTTAATTTTATGAAATCATTGGCAACCCTAATTAAAATTTTTTAATTCGTAAACATTATAAAACTACATTTGTTTAATAACAATTTCAAAATAATTATTTTAATATGTATTTTATAATTTTCTGTTTCACTTAGTTTAAAATTTTCAAAAAAATTCGTCTGACAACCCTATTTTCAAAAATGTTTACCGTTCTGGTTTTGATAATACTATTTATGATTTTTTATACTTTTTTGTATCCATATAAATTTTGAAACCCTTTTAAAACCGAAAAATCTTCATCTTTTCAATTTCATCCTAAACATCTCAAATATATGTACCTAAAGGTACGAACATATGATGTAATATAGTTTTTGTATGGCCTTGAGTAGAAATGTCGATGTTTACATAATTTCAAGTTTGAAGTCGAATTTAAAATGCATTTCGATTAACTCCACCCAATTCCACGAAACGAAAATGAGTCGTAAATATAAGCAATTTTACAAAATTACACAGTAAAAATTGGAGGACGATGGAAATATATAATTGAAATCTGCTAAATATGGGTGCAAACAAAACTTATATAGTGTAGATATAAAAAATAAAAATAAACGCAATTTTATGCAAGGGATTCCCCAGTGAAAGTAAATCGCAGTCAATACAATAAGGATGACGTAATTTTTCTTCTGCACTGTCAGCGGTATAAAAAGTGTATTGTAAGGAAAAACTTGTTCATTATGCCTTCATGAAATGCTTTTGTGAATTTAATTGGAAACATAACGGCAGCATACTTTTCAAGCAACAACAAACAACTTGCAACTGCAATGAACTCCTGCGCTGTTATCATGCGCCTGCGCACCTTCCCAACCTCCTACATATGTACATACATGCAGACATATATGCTGTAAGCTTATATTCGCTCGCACTAGCTTATGCCAAACTACTCTTAACTTTGTATACGTAATCAAAATTGCGTAGACGCTTATGCTGCTGCCATGCGGACTGCCATGAACCGCTTTCGACAAGTCAACACTGATTACATAAAATTAAAATTGAGCAAAGAAAAAATATAAAAATTTTAAATGCTCAAACGTTATTAGCAGCAGCAAACAAACAATCAAATATGCAGATCCAAAAAAAAAAATTAAAAAAAAAATAAAAAAATAAAAATAAAAAATAAAATGAAATTAATACAAATCAAAATGAAACCGAATTTTCGTGGCTGCACAGCGAAGTTGCCAAAGCGATTAGCGCTAAGCACCACACACACACGTACACGCATACAAAAAAATCAAAACAACAACACAGACGATCCGGTTAAACATAGAAATCGTAAAGTAAATGACACAAACCAAACTCAAACACAAACTCAGACTTAAATACAGTTGTGCACTTTTATACGAACAAATTACGTTATCTTTATGAAAATATGACAATACAGAAGTAGAGGAGTAGATGAGAAGACACGCGAAAACCCAATAGCAATCATTAACAGCAGCATTAACAGTGTGGGTAAATGCGCGCAATTTGCACGACGCAAGTTCGCTGCTTAAGTCTTTTGTTTGCCATTACATTGCTGCGCATCATCAGCTTTATGATGATTAATTTTTGCAGATTTTACTAGTTATTATGTATGACAAAACATTTCATATTTAATATATCATAAACAAATGACTTTTGAACGCTGTTGCAGCGCAAATTGATGAGCGTCAAGTGTGGTTGTCAATTTGGTATTACAAATATTTTAAAATTAAATTCAATAATATTGAAGTTAGAGCAAGGAAAATATAACAAAATACAATACATAAATTTTATAATTTCAAACTCAAAAAATGATTTTTGACTAATAAATGGTTAAATTTATATAATTTCTGCCAACATATTGAAGACAAAAATTTTCACAAACGATTTTATTTTGAAAGTAGCACGGAATATTATTGTTTGCTGTAATTCGTGTGAAAAGAAAAAAATATTTTTTAATTTTAAACCATAATTTTTTTTATATTTGCATATAAGTATTATTTGAGTGCTGAGGTGGATTTTAGAGGTTGGAAACTAGAATATTTTTACATTTTTTTTAAATATACACAAACATATTAGAGCTCTTGGTATTCGACTAATCGACTAACCGAATTAACCGAATAGGGCATTATTCGAATAATAATATTCGGTTTGCACTATTCGGATAGTCGTCAGTCATCGACTATTCGATTAACCGCTCATTTTCGACTATTCGGTTAACCGTTCGTTGTCGACTATTCGAATAGTGCAAGTTCATTAATTTTCTTATTTTTATTGAAAAAAGTGAAACATTAAAACTGACAAAAAACTCGCTATTTTTTTATGACTGTCATACCAATACAGTTGTTGTTTCACATGCAAAATTAAAATATGACTGATACAACACTGCGTGATATGTTTCTTGAATTCGCTATTCTATACCCCTACCCACTTGGTGCCGAATTTTTTCGGTTTTTTGCGGCATAAGCCTAGTACTGCAATAACCGATTACTTTTTGGAACCGGGTTTTTTGGGCAGTGTGGGCGGTCGGTAGGTGGGGCTTTGGGGCGTTTTGGGGCAAAACTTCGACGAGTGGGTAGTCGGTTTTCTGTGAAGAACCGGTTTTTTTGGGTCGGTCAGTGGTCGGTTTTGCTCGTGCCCTTCTGCCTCAACCGATTTATACCGCACATTGTATATATCTGGAAAATACGGACATATGTATATCTGGTTTTGGCCTTAGCAAAAATCGCTGTTTTTTTTCATTTATTCGAATAGTGACAGTATAACTATTCGAATAACCGCAGTGGAACGCCTATTCGAATAGTCGGAACATTGCGACTAACCGAATAGTGCTAACCGGTTAATATTCGTACGAATGGTTACAAACCGGATATTCGAATAATCGGTTTTCAGGTTAATCGAATAATTTTAAGAGCCCTAAAACATATATTCCATTTAAACAATTCACCATATCAAAGACACATATTTAAATAGTATATTGTGAAATTTTTATTTAAAAATTCCGAAAGTTCAACCGTTGTTACCGCATTTCCTTTGAAGTTCAAAAAAAATGCTCTTACCGTGGTTAGCATAACTCTTGATTGGTTCATCCAAAATCAATAAACCAAAAATGTTTCGATAGTAAATAGCTAAATCTAGCTAATGAACGAAGGGAAAAGAAAATATTGAAATTTGAATTTTTGACAGAACTCAATTTTCAAAATGTTCGCCATATATTGGATCAAAAAGAATAATTATAATAAAAATAAAAAAAACATCCTTCATTCATTAACTAGATAATGTTAAAATCGTGTCCACCGGCTTCAACAAATAGTTCTGTTTAAAGTTTTATATTCAAACTGACATAGCCTGATGGGCGGAACTTCCCAATTGTATAACCTCTTTTTACTCCGATCGATTTGATATATTTAGATAATATTTTAAACATAGTGTATTATTTAATATAACAAATAAATTGTTTTCAAATTTTGAAATTTTGAAAATTGTTGTCTTTCAAACTATATCGATAGCTTCTGTATACATATTTTTGTATTTTTTTTATAAAAGAAGCATTAAAGCAGGCTTCATATGTCCTAAAGAATTATTTTTATTATTTATTCTTAATTTTATTCACAAAAAGAGTAAAAAAGTCTCTGTACTTTGGCTTCTTCGCTATACTGTACTTCCTTGACGTAGATCATTAAAGGAGAAAATCAGTATTTCTTTTACCGAAAAGAAGTCTAGATACTTATAAAAACATATCACACTTATTACCAGTGTCGATTGACAGTAGATAATCTACTACTGAGCGATTATCGACTACCGATACTATTGTAAGTGTGGATCAGTCGCTGAACCATCGACGATGACAGCTATTTTTCCGTCGGTTAAAATTTTTGAATTATGTCGATCAAGTTTAACAATAGCAAATTGAAATATAATCGACTCAATCGACTGGAGTCTATTCTACTGCCAGTCGACACACGCAATAGGGGGTATATGAATACTCGTAACTTGAAGAAATAGCGTTAAAAATCGACTTAAAATACAAACGACCTAAAACTAAAACGCCAACAAATATTTGAACAATTTTTGAAATAAATCAAATTTAAGAACTAAACCAACACGTTAAGCTCTTATTGCTTGACGGATATACTATAAATATCTAAAATTGTGCAGTCTGAAAAAAAAATCATGATATTCTCATTATATAATATGAAAGCATAATATAAATGCTTTGAATTATATGAATTTTCCAATTATCAGGGCTTCACTTACGAGCCGAACAATACACCATAATTAGAAAAAATATAATTATTACTTAAAAGTGTAAAATTTTTAATTTTTCAGCCATTACAATTTATCTCATATGTTTTATGCGCGTGCCTTTCTAAGCGATTAATGAGGCGCTGCAAAAGAAATTCAACGCATTTCACCGCAAGTCGAGCCAATAGACGAAACAGGTGAAAATCTGCTGCATATATTTTCGGCAGATAAATGAGTTGGAAACATAGACGAATATAAAGAGATGAAATACAGACATAGAAACATAATTATACTTGAATACTCGCATGGATATATGTATAATGAATATGTAAAATGCAATTATTATATACATACATATAAATATGTATATACTTCTATGCATATATGTTTCTCCGTTGACTTACGGGCTAGTGGTGTACATATGTCTTCCGCCTGCGCGAGATCTAACAGCGAGTGAGTCTGCTAACTCTAAATTATATCTGCCACACTGCATACGAGTATATCACTTAATTGCTCTAATTTCAGCTTCACCATAAGTTCGCCATAAGTGTGTGTTATGTAAAACGAAAGTTTGCCCGTCAGCTGTTGAGTTGAATATTTATTTTATACATACATACGCTTAATGTGTGTTTTACATAATTTTCCCGCACTCAATTATAAACACTTTAGTGCGAGACAGACTCAATTAAAAGTCGACGCTTTTCATCATTTGGCGTTTGGTAGCAGAATAAATGGTAGCATAAACGTTTGCTGACCGTTGATGCTGCTGCGCGTGTGTGTGTATATTTGCGATTCGAGGCAATGAACTATAACACCTCATAAGTGCTTATGTGAATTGCATAAGAGCGTAAAAATATTAAAAAGAAAACTTGGACTTTTGCTGTGGAGCGCTGAACAACAAATGTTTGACGTAAATTAAAATTGAATTCGATGCTCAGATTAACAAGAAAGTGTGATAAATAAATATAAAATTAACAGAGAAATTAAAAATATTTTTTTTATTTTTATTTTCTTAATTTGCATTTACTGTTGTTTTACAACAAATGAAAGATTTTTTCTTTAAAAAAATTATTTCACTATTTAGAACTTTAGAAAATTATATAAAGAAATAATTTTTCAAAAAAATAAATTAAATCTAAGCACTTAAAAGTCAAAGTAATTGCTCTAGCACTACAATTTTCTATAGACAACAGCTACTATGTAATCATCGAGTTGATTTATTTATTACCCTGTTATTTGTATTATATCCAAGAAATATGGGTTATAAATTATATTTGCCTTAATTTTAGGTTGTAATAGTATAACTGGTATATATTTCTATATACTATTGCATATTACGTTTCCTATAGAAAATTCATATTTGACTGTATTATTCACTTATATTTATTTAATACAAAAAACTCTTGAAAATACCTAAATACTTGCTCTTCATACTTAAGGGAATCATTAATCGAATCTTCTACATTTTTTGATTGTCAAAATTGTGTTGAAAGTAAATTTCTAGAAGAAATAGCAAAATCTACTAAATGCAACGAAATTGTGTTACGCAACAAAATTCCGTCACACGAGATATATAAAGCGGTCATTATGATTTCTTGAATTGTTCAGTCTAATAGCCTTTTCGCACAAGCGAATTAATTTAATACATTAAAATTATAATTGAGAAACCAGTATTGGCCCTTCACACTGCCAGCTTCTCGATGAACCATCAGCTGCTATACATTTTTTTTCGCTTTGCATAAGAAGTTGGTAAGTTTCAACAGCTGATTGCTACTCTATCAATAACCACAATCACATTTCTGGCGTAGATAACAACCAGAACAAAGTTTCATTCAATTATCAACTCGATTTGTATTCGATTAAAAATTAATGTAGTAAAATAAGATTCTTTTGTATGGTAAATCGTTCTAAATCAACGCCTTAATCGAGCAAAAACCGTTTAATTGATCAATTAACGCATGTGCGAAAAGGATATAATACTAGATTTAAACAAAAAAGATAAATCCGTTATATCTGCACATTTCATTATTTTGACACAATTTCATTATTTTGACTACGCATATTTTCCCAACAACTCCTGTCACCTCAATCCATGGCGTCAATGTCACTTCAATAATTGCACACATTCGATTGCAAAGCCATCGTAGCAACAGTGATGACGAACCTGAACCAACAGCCGCACAGCATTGCACGGGCAACTTCATTAACCGCTAATATGTGATTACTCACATGAATAAACAGGCCGAGAGTAAAAGTGTAATGATTTCAGCTGTTTAATAAGAGAAGCTAAAAATAACCGATTAACTGGCAATGCGGCGCACACACAAACCAACAAACACATATTTGTGTAGACAACAAGTGTTTGCTGTTGTTGTTGCTGTGCTGCGGTTGCAATTGCGGCCTGCACGCGGCCATGCACTTGAATTCCCATTGCGGAGCCATGAAAAATGCCACAAAGTTTCACAGTCACTTTCATTATGTTTTCTCCAATTTTCTTTCCGCTTTTCGGCGTTCAATTGGAATTCGTGTTCGTTCATTCGTACGTTTCGAAACTGGTTCTAAACCGCATTTTTTTCAAATAAATCCAATAGTAGATTAATCTTTTTAAGCTCTTCTTTAATTTAGCCAGCCACACCTGCGAAGAGCTAACGTTTTTGGTTTTTGTTTTTGTTGTGCGTAGCGTAAAAAGCATGGATTTCTCATTGGCTATCAAACTGTTAGTAGTTAATAGAATTTGAATTATTAGCATTATCAATTTAAAATGTTTGTGTGGTTGTTGGTTGCATCTTTTATGCATTTCTCTTGTTAATTGTCGATTTAGCTCAATTTATTTATTTGTTTTCCATTTGAAGTCAATTTGTTTTCATTACTTTTGATTGCAAGCGTTGAGTTCGAAAATTTGTTGCCTCGCTGCACTTCAAATGAAAGTTAGTGCCCAATTTGAATTAGTTTAGCTGTAATTGTTGATTGATCTTTATGCAGTTGGATATCGAAAAGGGAAAATGTGATTTTTAATCAATATGCTGATAAACCAAATTTTATAAATTTTAATTTTAATTTTCATTTTCATTTTAATTTTTAATTTTAATTGTAATTTTAATTTTAATTTTAATTTTAATTTTAATTTTAATTTTAATTTTAATTTTAATTTTAATTTTAATATTAATTTTAATTTTAATTTTAATTTTAATTTTAATTTTATTTTATTTTATTTTATTTTATTATTTATTATTATTTTTTATTACTATCGCTTGAATTTATTGTTTGCTTTATTATCAATTGTGTTATCTAAACTACAGATATTATTAATATGAAATAAAATCCAAAAATTTGGGTCAACATTAACATATATACTATCTATTACAACCCATTATAGTATTTTTTCAAAGTCTATTTAGTTAATGAAAAGTCATTATCCGTTTATTATTCCCAATTCAAACAAAAGTTTCCTCAAAAAGTTTGCCGCAAAATGTGTCAAGCAACAGTAAACAATGTAAATAATGTAGGCACAAGCACAAAAGCCCCAAGCAAGGCCAATCATTCTGCGCATTGAAAGAAATGTAAAATATGTAAAAAATGCAGAAAGATAGAAAGTAAGTTTTCTGCCAATGTCACTCAACTCCACACTCAATGGAGCACAAATTTCAAGCGTTGCGCATGCGCACTCACATACATAGTTGAGTGGTGTGAACCACACGAGTTAACATTTGTTTGTATACCTGTGATATACATAATATTTACGATATATACACGCTGACACATAGACATTTTTGAAAGTGATTGCGCTGAGCTGTATAATATGTCAGGCACACACGTTGCTTAAATGTCGTAAAAACACTGCGTGTACGAATGAGTGGAAAACTAGTTGATTGCAATCAAATTATATTTGATGTTTGCAGTTTCAAGTTATGGTCTCAAGCGTTTATGGCGTAAATAATTAAATATCATTTATGTAATTTATAGTTCTCTTTCTGTTTATGATTGCTAAATATACCTTCTCAGATTTATTGTTAATTGTTCTTACATGCAATATGGAAGTAATTTCAATATCAAATACATGCTGCTTTTGTATTTCATTCATTTTATAAATAAAATATAAAATAAAATAAAATAAAATAAAATAAAATAAGATAAAATAAAATAAAATAAAACAAAATAACATTAAATAAAATAAAACAAAATAACATTAAATAAAATAAAATTAAATTAAATTAAATTAAAATAAAATAAAATAAAATAAAATAAAATAAAATAAAACAAAATAACATTAAATAAAATAAAATTAAATTAAATTAAAATAAAATAAAATAAAATAAAATAAAATTAAATTAAATTAAATTAAATTAAATTAAATTAAATTAAATTAAATTAAATTAAATTAAATTAAAATAAAATAAAATAAAATAAAATAAAATAAAATAAAATAAAATAAAATAAAATAAAATAAAATAAAATAAAATAAAATAAAATAAAATAAAATAAAATAAAATAAAATAAAATAAAATAAAACAAAATAACATTAAATAAAATAAAATAAAATTAAATTAAATTAAATTAAATTAAAATAAAATAAAATAAAATAAAAAAATGAAATAAAATAAAATAAAATAAAAAATTTTGCTTTTGTTTCATATTTCATCAGGTAAAATCTGTTAATAAAACTTGCTGTTTAGCAATAATTTGAGAATTTTTTTACATTTCATTTTCATCTCTCAAATTTAAAGAAATTTCATTTTGGTATCGTTTTCTTTTACCCTTAAAACACAGTTCACAACCTCACTTAGCACCTCAAGTTGAGTCGCTTCACTTGTGAAGCTGACCGTTATTGGCTTGTTCGTATAATGTTTTTATAAGCCATTAATTTGATGAATATTGTTGTTGATTTTTTTTAATTAATAATTTCAGTAGGCCTTCTCCACATTTTTTTTGATTTTCTCCCATTAACCTCGCTAAAACTTAAGGAGCAATTTAATTAAAATTGTATAACACTTTCTATAAAGATTTATTGAAAAATAATATGAGTATTTTTTTCACCTCATAAATTTAAATAAGACCTTTTGTCTTTGTGTTTTTGTTAAAGAAAGTACGGTTAACTTATGTAGTGTATGCGGAATATGTATGATTTATTATGAGATACCACAGCTTTACTGACAGCACCATTAAAATCTTTTTCAATAGATTTATGTGGAATGCAATTTTTAAATGGCTATGAGCATTGAATTTCAAACTATTTAGTAATTACAAAGTTTATAGTTTTTTTTCTTTATTGAGTAGGCTGTGATGAACGAAATAAACGTATTAGGTGCTTGCTTAAGCCTATTGCAAGTATACACCATACTTGGACCATATATGTATATTGAATCATACCTGCAGATTTATATACACATATATATATATTCACATATATTATTAAAAATTAAATAAAATAACTTACAACGCTAAACAACTCAAGCATTAACTGCACTAACAGTAACAACAACACTACTAAAGACAGCAATCTCAGTTGTTGAACTTTATTTTATTTTTTATTTTATCATTTTTTTCCCTCAAATTCCGCTTTGAAAAAAATATGATTACCAAATTCGATTGCGCATTTAATGTGATTAAGAGCAGCGCTTTGCTTTTCTCAATAGCAATGTAATACAACTTACAACACATACTATAAGTATTTTTACAATTTACAACAACAGCAACAACAATGCGAGCATCATTTTTATATCATTTTGTTGAGAGTTATGCTGCACTTTAGTTATGATACGGCGCTTTGTAACTAAGTACCACATAAGTAGTTTCGATTACGACGCTGTTTATTTTATCATTAGTGAAGTCTGTGGATATTTTACAACTCAACTGAAGTGTATATGAGTATGAGGTAATACTTACACCATTATGTCTAAAATTTACGATAAAAGTTCGGAAAAGGGCACACACGTGCGCGAAAGAGACAAAAAAAAATATTTTTAATATTTAAAACAATAAAAAAAAAAATTAATAAAAAAATTTAAATAATTTTACTAATCACTTTACTTAGTCAGTTTTAAAAAATGAATCATAAAACTAAAACTTGACCAATAATTGCACAACGCTAATGATGATGTTGTTGATTAACAACCGCAAAAGCAATAAGCCAGTTGCAAAATCAATGAAATAAGTATATCCAAATAAATAAAATTCATAAATAGTTTACGTTGAGCAAAAGAAATGTCAATCAGCTGTATGAACACTGGCGTTTGCACTCGTTTTCTTCGATTCCGTTACCCCCTTTATTTTGTAAATACATTTTTGTTATTTTTTTGCTGGCTTCATACCCATAAGTATTCCCTACATTAATGTCTCTTCCCCCACCATCACTTGCCTGCCTTTACTATCATCTTCACCACACCAACACCAGCACACAGCACTGCCATATCAGTTAGTGCTGACTGTGCGCGCTGCGCATGCGCATACAACTTTCACTTCTGCAAAAGTAAACACACGAACGTCAGGCAAGCTATTTTATAGAAATAAAAAATCAAATAAAAATAATTTTATTGTTGTTGTTGCTGCTGAAAAGTACTTGGTAAGCACAACGTCACAAATGAGCGCAAATATTTGCACGAATGATCAAGCTTTAGCGTTGACTGGCCTGGGACGAGACAGCGTTAAAGTAATAGCAATTCATTTATTATAAAATATATTTACAATTTATATGTATTTATGTTTACTCATGACAGTTGCAAAATGTGTTTGTTGTGCGTTGAAATACTGGCATAAAAAGTTGTGAGCATATAATTTGCTGGAAAATTAAGGAAGATGGCTAATGAGTTGTAAATGTGACGGGCGATTTGTTAAATAGAGACGCATTTACAGTGTGAACCTTTCGCACAACATTACTGGAGTTATTAGAAGCATTACAAAGGGAAAAATAAAAATTTTCACTCACTTCATTAAATGACAAATCATGATAGGGGTATATAAAAAGCTGACTCAAATGAATTTGTTATATAATTTTTTTGTGTAGAAAATAAATGAGGTCAAATAAAAAAAAACTTTATCGCTTAATTGTTTTTTCTTAAAAAAATTAAGTACTGATTAGTAATGGTGTTTATTCTCAACTTAAAACGAACTGGTGAATAGAAAAAGCAACATAAAGAGATGTAAACGCGATCTCTTTTATCGAATTGAACTCGTTAATAGCATTTTCGCACAGCCAACTTAATTTAATGCATTAAGAGTATAATTGATAAATAAATTTTTTCTCTTCGCACTGCCGGCTACTCGATTAACGATCAACTGTTCTACATTTTTGTTTTTGCTCTTCATACGAAATTGCTTAAGGCAGTAGTCTGCTTTAGAAGTCGAAAAAATCCGTTTTTTAGCAATTTTTTTTTTAAAGGGAAGGTAATGATTGCGGTAAACGGAATTTTAAGACGATAGTGTACTATATTTAAGGCTTAAAAAACAATATTTATTATTAAACAATATTGAAATTTTTTCAAAGTTGTAAGTATTTTTCTGGAGCGCCTGGAGTCTGCACTCGTTGCCGGTGATGGAGGTCGTGCGATGCATCTGAAACAGTCGAACCAATTTTTGTTTTTAATTTTCATACGTTTCTTTTCTTTATGAACTAATAAAATACCGAAGAAGTTATTAAATTCCAAATTTTTTCTAAGTTTGAAAAAAAAAACTTTTTTAAGAAAAAAAATTGACTTTAAGTTGCAAAACAAGTAGTTTAAATAATACTTTTCAACTTTTTTAGTTCAAATCGAAGATAATTTAATACTGAAGCTAGATCACTTTGGTTTTTTCGATCGGACATATATTCTTTTTGCTATCGCCGGCACCGTTTTCTAACACTTGTGAAAATGAAAACTCGGGAAAACGCGGCCACTAAAACTGCTCTGGAATTTTAAAGACATATTCTTGGATAGTTTTGGAAGAGATTTAAAACAAAAAAAAATAGATTTTTTGAAGCCTGTAAAGCAGACTACTGCCTTAATTTCATCAGTTGATTGCTATTTTATCAAGAAACACAACCAATTTTACAGCGTGGCCAAAAACCACACCAAAGTTGCATTCCATTTTCAACTCGATTTGTATTCGATTAAATATTAATGTAGTAAAATTAGATTTTTATTTTTTGTGGTTAATCGTTCTAAATTAGCGCTTTAATCGAGCAAATGTCGTTTAATCGAACAATTAACTCCTGCGCGAAAAGGCTAAAAGCTTGGTGTTGCTTTCAAAAATAATTTTGATAAGCAAGCAGAGTAGTAGCGAATCGAAGAGAATTTTTATACTCGCTATGATACCATCTATCCAATTAATATTTCATTAAATTCGAATTTCCAATAAAATGACTACTCTAGGGTTAATCACCTACTAACACAATTTCTTATTACAAAATCATCAAATACATAATCATTTCACTTTTCATGATTTTCACACCTAATTGCAACTCAATTATAGGTTTCCATTAAATTAGTGATTAGTAAAATGTTTGCTTTAACAGTTAAAAGTATTAATTATGCTGCAAATATAACAATGACATGTGAATTGAGCAAATGACAAATAAACAAATAATAATATTCGTCTTACACTAAAGAGTTACAAAAACAACTGCACGCTTTGGTTAGATCTAACACAACTAACAGCAAATTTATGTTGTTGTTATTTTGTGTACTCATACGGTAAAAATGAAAGTGGTGAAATATATATATTCTGGCTTATCAAGTGGGCGTAGCAAGTGTTTGCAACAACAATTCTTAACCTTCTACGGTTTCTGTTGTCATCTTTCAGTCTGTTTTGCTTTCTTTTTGCATTTTTTTCCGCTTTACCTTTACTTTTGCACTATTATTCTGTTTATAAAATTTGTTTTAATTTATTTGCAAAAAAATTTACGAGCGCCCCCGGGTGGACTCGAACCACCAACCTTTCGGTTAACAGCCGAACGCGCTAACCGATTGCGCCACGGAGGCTACATAAAAAGTTCGCAATGTAACAGTTCTGTAATTTGGAGGAATATTGTGAAATTGGGCGAATTCAAAATGTGAGATAAGGAAACATAACAGTTGGTATAACATTTTGTAGCCTTATCTCGAAGCACTTTATTAATAAAATTGTAATAAAGCCGGTGTAATCGCCTAATTCTTTCAATACTGCTGTTATAGCAGAGTATTTTAAAACATAGTATTTTATGAAATTTTATACTTATTTTATTTTATTTTTTTTTTTAATATATGTGGAAGAGAGTTGCCACCTATTTTTAAAATGTATATTTAAAAGAATCAATTTTTTTTATAGAAATATTGCGCTATTTTATGGGATTATTTAAAAGAAGGCTATTGAAAAAAAATTTGGTAAAGGGGTTGCCACTTGTTAAATTTTTTTTTAATAAATTGAAACTTAGAAACTGTCTCAATAAAGAGTTTGAAGAAATCGCACCAAAAATATTCTTTAAGAAGGTTGCCATTTATTTTAAGTGTTAAATACAACTAAATCCCGTTAAGTTATATAATGTTATAGTTGTTTATGGAATTAAAGTTATTAAAAATATATAATTTTTTAATCCAATTGGACTAAAAATTATAAGCAAAAGTACCGTTATATTATAAAACACACTATCATATACCTTGAAGGTTTAGTAGCGGTATTTCTTAACCTTTTATTTAGTTTTATAAAACCATACTGGCAATCCTATGCAAGAAATCTAAAACTGAAGCATTTATAATAAAACTATTTAAATAGTAAATTCATCAAACTGAAAATGTAATTTCCATTCGAAATGAATCAACAGCAATTAAAGTGTAGTATGCAATCGCTCACCTTGACGTTTGTGTCAACCGTGCAACGCATCATGGCACTGAACTCACTGCGCCGGCTCGGCTGGTGGTGACCGAAGAGCAAGTGTTTCAACTAAATATAAATACGCACAATTGTACTATGTACTCATACCATAAAACCATCCAATCAAGAAAACTCAGACGTGCAGCATTAAAAACCCCCCAAACAAATTGCTTTGCTAATTGAAGTAATCGTATAGACATACATACAAACAAATATGAATTGCAGCAGCTGCTCGCCAGTCATACAGCTGTTATGACTAGCTGCGTGCAAGGTAAATGCAAAAAAAGAATGCAAAAAAATCATCGCAGCGCATCATCTTCACCGCCGAACGTGCCAATTTGCCAAATTAAGTGAAATAAAAATTCAAACAACACTATTAAATCCAGTCAATTTCGGTCTAACAGTTTTTGTTGTCTGCTCTTCGCTCATTTTTTATTGGCTCTTATTTGCATTGCTTAATTTGCTTGAAAAAAATCGCTGCCAAAATAGCCACAAGCCGAAAAGTGGGTCAAATATTTGCATTTGCGGACATAAGTAAATAAATTCGATAAAAATTCTCGAAATAACTTAATCCAGCCGGTTCGCTTTGTTTGTTGCTTCTCTGCAATTCGCTAATGTATTGCGTTGAGGCGAAAAAGCGAAAGCGCCGCCATAATTTGTTGGTTAACACGGTTTTAATTAATAGTGAATTCGTAAATTTGTAACTTTTTCAAATTAAATTGATCAAACCTTTGAAAATGAGAAAAAGTATTTTTGAGAATTTGCAGGCAAATAAAAAAATATGAAATTTTAAAAAAAATTCTTAAATATAAAAATTGGAAAATTCTAATTAAAAAAAAAAAACAATTTTATATAAAATTTTTTTTATATAAAAATTATTTTTTAATTTATTTTTATAAAATATAATTGTTTCATTTTTTAACATGAATAAATATTTACAAATTTAATCATTTTTAAATTTTTTTTATAAAAATATTTTACTCTTTTTATATATAAATAATTTTTTAATTTATTTTTATAAAAAAGAATGTTTCATTTTCTAACAAGAATTAATATTTACAAATTTAATCTATTTCAATTTTTGTATTATAAAAATATTTTTTTTTTTTTAATTATTTGTTTCATTTTTTTAACAAGAATTAATAATTACAAATTTAATAATTTTTAACATTTTTTTATAAAAATATTTCTTTTATATAAAAATAATTTTTTAAATTTATTTTTATAAAAAATAATTGTTTCATTTTTTTAACAAGAATTAATAATTACAAATTTAATCATTTTTAAAATTTTTTTATAAAATTTTTTTTTTATATAAAAATAATTTTTGAATTTATTTTTTATAAACATTAATTGTTTAATTTTTTTTAACAAAAATTAATATTTACAAATTTAATCATTTTTAATATTTTTTTTATAGTCATATTTTGTATGCAAATAATTTTATTTCATTTCTTTAACAAAAATTAATATTAAAAATTTAATCATTTTTAACATTTTTTATAGAAATATTTTTTTAAGCAAATTATTTTTTTTTCATTTCTTTAACAAGAATCATTAAATACAAATTTAATCATTTTTAAATTTTTTTTATAAAAATATTAAAAAAACATTTATAAAAATTATTTGATACATTTTTTTAGCAAGAATTAATATTTACAAATTTAATACTTTTTTAATTTTTTTTATAAAAATATTTAAAAAAAATTTTTTTTTATAAAAATATTTTTTTATAAAAATTATTTGTCTAATTTTATAATAAGAATTAAAATTTACAAATTTTGAATATAAAATAATTCTATAAATATCGATGAGAATAATATGTGATATGATGTTCTGGGTTTCAAAATTTTTAATTAAAATAATAAATATATTTTAAATTATTTGTCCATTGAAATAAAAAATAAAAATATTTAAATTCATTATATGCATATTTTCTACAATCAGAAAAACCAAAAAAAAAAATATTTCACTTTCAGTATGAGACATATACATAATATTAATCTCTGCCGGCAGCTAAGAAAGCCATAAAAATAAATTTAAAAAAAAACCACAAATTTTTATAGTCTACCACTCACTTTTTCATGCTGATTTGCGACTTTTGCACACTAATAAACTGTATTATTAATGCATCCGCTAAATTTGCACTACATTTCCCAAAAACTGAAGTTCGTCGCTTAAGTCTTTCATTGCATACTTCATTTGGTTGCTGAGCGACTGTTTTGGTTTTGGCTTGTTTGTCGCACGCATGACCTTTGTGCCGCGCACTGGGCCATGACATTGTTGTTTATGAGTATATATGCGGTGAGCTGCGCCAGTTGTTATTAGTATTGAGAGTGCAAAAATTTAGACGTAGCTGCTGCAAGCTAAATTATCATAATAGCCAGTAATGACAGGTGCTATTTTAATTTATCTATATTTTTAACGACATAAAGACAATTATTTGCTTGCTACAATTTTTCTGTATAAATTTAGATTATTTTTTTTAATTTATTGTTAAAATCTAAATAATATTTTTTTATAAATTACGCTTATTGATTAAGGTCAATAAACTCTGAAATAGATCTGAAAAAATAAAGCTTTCAATTCTTCACTGTAAAATTTTAAATCAAAATGATCTTATTCAACTGTCTCACATCTCTGCATCATAATTTTATTTAATTTAAATAATGCTTTCTTTTCTTCTACTTATTTTACTCGCCTTCCCTTCATTTTTATTTTATTTACTTTAATGTTTCTCATTTCTCCCCTCTTTAGCATTTTTTCGTGTTAATTTGCATAACATTTTTTAAATATATTAAGTTGGTCATCTATTATTTAGTAACTATTTTGGTCTGTGACATATTTATGCTTGAGGAAAGTCCAGATATGCTAATGATGAAAGCTTTCTTTGAAGGGGAGAGTAAAATATTTATACATTGTAGAGTCCATTGACCGAATATTCAAGTGGCTTAAGCTTTGTTGTGGAATTTTTAGTGACTAAACTACAGAGAAATTGATATTTACTTGAACAATTTAATAAAATTCAAATTCAATTTAGTATTTATTTATTTTACTAATATCTAGACTACATAAATATTAAGTTTTTTTTTTAATTTTTGCTGTAACTTGAATATACGACGTATATATGTATACAAATGTATCTAAATACGTATATATATATATATATTCGCATCTACATTGTCTCCATTAAAATTGAAATTCTAGTCTTCATTCATATTTAAAACGTATTCTGAATTGGTTACAATGTTACGCGCGGGTTTTTTACGCAATTTGACCCTCAAGTACAGCAAAAAAACGAAATGCAAAACAGTTGACTGAATAATGCATCAAACAAAAATAAGTATAACGAATCAATAACAGTAAAAACTGTAAAATATAAAATGCGCGAATCGTTATCGATCAAAAGTCATTGACAAAATTTTTTTTTGGATTTACAAGAAGCCAAGTCAACAGTAGAGCGTGCAAAAACCGCAATAAACAATATATGGCCAAGTGACATAAATCTTGATGTATGAATAGTGGAAAATACATAGGTATACGAGTGTACATACCTACATATGTATATGAATGCATACAATATTTGATTCGCTAATTATGTATGTAGGCATATACATATATAGTACACGTGTGGGCGGGAGTTGTTGATTCATATGATCTGAGGAACGCTAATTTCAAGAAACAAATATAAATACAAAATTAAAATTAAAATTAAAATTAAAATTAAAATTAAAATTAAAATTAAAATTAAAATTAAAATTAAAATTAAAATTAAAATTAAAATTAAAATTAAAATTAAAATTAAAATTAAAATTAAAATTAAAATTAAAATTAAAATTAAAATTAAAATTAAAATTAAAATTAAAATTAAAATTAAAATTAAAATTAAAATTAAAATTAAAATTAAAATTAAAATTAAAATTAAAATTAAAATTAAAATTAAAATTAAAATTAAAATTAAAATTAAAATTAAAATTAAAATTAAAATTAAAATTAAAATTAAAATTAAAATTAAAATTAAAATTAAAATTAAAATTAAAATTAAAATTAAAATTAAAATTAAAATTAAAATTAAAACTGAAACTTAATTTTTAACTTGAACATAAAACTTAAACTTAAACTTAAACTTAAATTTAAATCTAAACTTAAACTTAAACTTAACCTTAAACTTAAACTTAAACCTAAACTTAAACTTAAATTTAAACTTAAACTTAAACTTAAACTTAAACTTAAACTTAAACTAAAACTAAAACTAAAACTAAAACTTAAACTTAAACTTAAACTTAAACTTAAACCTAAACTTAAACTTAAACTTAAACTTAAACTTAAACTTAAACCTAAACTTAAACTTAAACTAAAACTTAAACTTAAACTTAAACTTGAAATTAAACTTAAAACTTGACTTGAAGTTTAAGTCAAATATTACTTCGAAGTACTGTTTGATGTTTTTTAAAATATATTTTAATACTTTTGTTTTCAAATCAGAGTCCTTAACAGTTTCTTATAACTTTTTAACTACAATGTATTGTAGTATGAGTTTGATAGCTGACTCATAATGTTCAATAACTTAATTTTTTTCTAGGCAATTTTTTCATTTCAATTACATATTTTCCGAATATACGTACAGATACATTTCGTCATTTTACACAATCTTGCATATTAATTTACTCCATTAACAACAGATACGCACACGCATTGCCAATAATAAATAAGTTTTCAAAGAAATCTAAGAAATAAACTTATTACTAAAACAATAGCAAAGCCAGTTTCGAGGCTACTGCTGAGGCGAGCAAATAAAAAAAACTCAATTCAAATATAAAATAGAAATAGAAATTGAAAATGTGCAAAGTGTGACGGTTAAGACCGAACGCTGTACTGACAGTTAAGGTGCACTTATGTACAGTGCCTGCATGTAAATAGTTGAATATTTTTCAAATGAGCTAAACGCGCATAAACACATACTTATTTGGCATACTATGCGCTCATTTGCATATATACAAATGTGAATATAGACAGTGTGTGTGGCTGTGCGGCACGCATGCGTCAAACTACAAGTCAATAAATTAGCCGGCATTTGCTGTGAATGACCATCAGCAGCAGAAACGCAAATGATTTTTAATGCAAAAGCAATTTGTTGGCAGTTAACTGTTAACATACAAAAAATACAAAAAAAATATTTAATTAAAGAAATATATCAGTTGTCTGCATGTATGCATTCTATATGTATTAAAGTGAATTACACGCAAGAAAAAATCAATTTCTTGGCCATCGATTTAACTATTTTCCTTGTATTTGATTTTAATTTTTTTTTCCTTCAACATTTCTACTATTTTTTCAAACTGACACAGTTATCCACTTTCTACTGGCACACATGTGTACCTACAACTGATTGCATATCAACGCATGTAATTCTCCATATATGTATGTATGTGTATGTACATGTATGCGTCCGATTGCTCAGCACCTCAAGCATTTGCCTGCATACGCGTACTTGGCCAAACCAGCCGCCATGTCCGCCTAGCCACAACTAACAGCCGCTTGTGCTACCTGCTTGACCACTCGCCGTTGTGTATTTCTTGTTACCGCAAACATATAAAATGCGTATAAAAGCGTACAACAACAACAACAACAACAACAGCAAAATGTATATTTAAAATCGAACACTTCGATAAGTGTTGCGTTAAACGCATTAGACGCGTCAGCGTTCGTTACATGAAATTAGGTCAAAGTTTAAGAAATTAATACATATTTATTCATAAATTCATATATCTCTGTATGTGCGTGCTTGAGCTTGTTGTGATTACGCTGCTGTTGTATAGCATTCATGTTGTGGTTCTGTTGTTGTTATCATAACCTGCTAACACGCTTGCGCGTTGCCTGCATACGCGTACTTGGCCAAACCAGCCGCCATGTCCGCCTAGCCACAACTAACAGCCGCTTGTGCTACCTGCTTGACCACTCGCCGTTGTGTATTTCTTGTTACCGCAAACATATAAAATGCGTATAAAAGCGTACAACAACAACAACAACAACAACAGCAAAATGTATATTTAAAATCGAACACTTCGGTAAGTGTTGCGTTAAACGCATTAGACGCGTCAGCGTTCGTTACATGAAATTAGGTCAAAGTTTAAGAAATTAATACATATTTATTCATAAATTCATATATCTCTGTGTGTGTGCGTGCCTGAGCTTGTTGTGATTACGCTGCTGTTGTATAGCATTCATGTTGTGGTTCTGTTGTTGTTATCATAACCTGCTAACAAGCTTGCGCGTTGACGCCTTAAGTGCCGCTATTAACTGTTTATCGGAATCCATTCGCTACATATTAATATATGCAAACAGCTTTACTGTACAATAACTGATGTTGTTGGCAAATTCCGTTTACCGGTTGTTGTTGCTTCTTCTTCTTCTTTGCATTTTATGAATAATGAATGAAAATTGAAACTCCTGTAAAAAAGCAAAAAAACAAATAAAAAAAGTCTGATGAAAATCTGTCTGGTTGACCTACATTTGAAATTAGTCACTCACTAGCAAGCGTTGTGATTGTGTTTGGCAGCTGTCATGAGGTTATGCTTCCAAAGAGCGGCAGCAAAGCAAAGTCCGAAATCATAAAATTATATATATTTATTTAAATACTACGCTATCATAAGTTGTGTCAGCTCCAATATTTATTTTATTAGCATATAATGATGCAGGTGAATTAAATAAATAAAAAAAAATTTAAAAATTTTCAAAAAAAAAATATTAAAAAATTAAAAATAAAAAAAATTGTAATGAATAAAATATAAGTGTTGTATAAACTGTATATAAAGTGGAACTTCCATAACTCGAACATCTGTAACTCGAAATTCTTCATAACGAACTCTTCAATTGGTAATAGAAGACAAATGTCATACAAATTACCTTTCGTACCTCTGAAGTCTCTCTAACTCGAAGTTTTTCTGTGGATTATGGTGATACGAGTTAGGGAACCTTTAAGTGTTATTCATTTCTTCATTTCGAAGCTGAATATATGCATTTTTAAAAGTATTTAAGTGGTTAGTCAGAGACACGAACAAATGAGAATTTTCAGTAATTTTTATTTACTATTAAAACAAATTATTTTACAAAAGTAATAATATGGCATTATTATACAATATTTTGACTTAAAGTCACGAAAATAAAAAAAAAATTATAATTTCCAAAGTTATAGCTGTCCGTGTTGACCCAGTTTCAAAAAAAGGTCCTTGCGGTGACAATCATAAGTCCTTGGAGATTCATCTAAAATCAATAGGATAAAAAATTAGTTTTATAAATAGATAATCCTTGGCCTAATCCGAAGTTTTTTTTTTGCAAAAATTAACAAAATGGTGGCTTCAGGAAATTGTTTTTTAGATTTTCGGGAAAAAATCAACAGTTAATTGGTCTTAAATTGAAATTTTTGAAAAAAAATCCTTCGGAACAGGCCTGGGTTTATTATGTATTCTAACGCATTTAAAGTATGACGCTAGTATGTTGGAGTGCCTGAGCGTTCTTTGTTATTTGTCGAATAACTCGAAAAGTAATTATCGGATCAACTTCAAATTTTCAGAGAATATTTTTAAGATATTACACTTAACGACAATGCAAAAAAAAAAATGATTTTTTGAAAATCCAGACTACCTCTAACACCTTAATACTTTCTCCGCAGTAAAGACTTCATAAAATTTACTTATCAATTTCGGAATATATCCACTAGCCACTAATAACCTTTTCGCACAGCCAAATTAATTGTTTTTACCTTTCGCACAGCCAGTTACTCGATTAACGATCAACTGTTATACATATTTGATTTTTCTATTCATAAAAAGGTGATCAGTTCCATCAGCTGATTGCTATTTCATCAATAACCATAGCTAAATTTACAGCGTGGACAACAATCCGCACAGTTACATTCCAGTTTCAACCCGATTTGTATTCGATTAAAAACTAATGTAGTAAAATAAGATTTTTCTTTTGCATGGTAAATCCAACTAAATTTACTTTAATCGAGCAAATGCCCGTTAATTGCTCAATTAACTCCTGTGCGAAAAGGCTATAACAGTAATACGTTAAAGCAGTGGCGCTATATATTTCAAAACAGCTTCAAACAAGTTTCAAAACAATTTAAAACTATTTTGAAACACAAGTGTTAGGTTTATTTAATTTTGTTTTTTTTATGAATTATACTTAATTAAATTGAATTTTATTAAATGAAAAATATGCATTAAATTTATTTTAAAATTTTTTTCATTGCCATTTCGTGCAGGTTACAAATAAACTTTATATATTCGCTTATTTCATCAAAAGTCTTCTCGAAAACCATTTATTTTCTCAGCTATATTGGCTTTGATATAAAAAAACTGCTTATTCATCTTTCCTTTCAGTCTCTAAAGTGAATGATTTTATAAGCCACTTTCATTCCATATTTAAGTAGCATTTAACATTAAATGGTATGGATTTCTGATTATTTGAGACCTTGCATAATCAAGAAATTTAAATTCACTTAGTTTTCAAATCATCTCAAGTTAAAAAGTATAGAACTTTTTATTAATATATTTTATGGAAACTGGTTTTCGATGTAACTTATTAATTATTTTTTTTTTAATTTTGTAATATATGTAAATGTATAACAATTTTTAAAATTCTCAAAGAATTTAAAAAATATTATATTTCCAAAATTTTAGTTTCAACAACTATTTTTTTATTTTTTTTTTACTGAAGCACCATAATTACTCATACACTTGGTACTACAACTTAACCCCATTGCACCATATCATATCATTATTTTTGTTTTTATTTCACGGTTTTTGCTCGCATTTGTTAATTTGTCGCATTGTTTACAAAATATTTCGTTTACCGAAATTACACAACGGTTCATCGGTTCATGAGCGCTGAAAGTGCGTTAGTCAGTAGTGCATTACTTGAATATGTTTGTACATATGTGTATGTTCGCTTTGCCGCATTGTTTATTTTTGTTTGAAGTACTTAATGAAAACTTTAACGCACGATTAGCGTTTAGGATCAAGGTTATAGCAAGTGAAGGTTTATTTTTTAAATTAATTTATAGGGCGTCATTCATACATGAATTATTAGAGGCTGTGTAAAGCGGTGTAAAATATGTTTTTTTATTCGTTAGCTGCGTTGTTAAAGCGCTTAATTAGCATTTCTATTTATAGTATTTGATTATTTTCATTGCAATAAAAAATTAGCTTTCAAAAATTTTTTAAAGTTGGTTTTCGAAAAATTGCCTAAATAAGTATAATAAAAATGTGTGTTAGTTTAATTAAGGGTGGATCAAATACTCCTATTATTACAATTAGAGAGCTGATAAAAATATGAGAAAAAATATTATAATAAATTATTATATTTATTTTGATTTTTTTTCTTTATTAATTATTAAAATTATTTAATCAAAAGTTTTTTTTTTTCAAATGCTTTCTGCTATTTCGATATTTTGCTTAAAATTTTCAATTCAAAATCAGTTTCTATCTCTATAATGAATACACAGTCGTATGTAATATGCTTGCATAATTAACTAGACTTTAATTTACACTAACTTAATTTAATGAACGATTTTAAAATTTTCATCATGCAATAATTAGTTTGTAATTTTTTTTTTTTTTCAAAAAATTATCTTTATTATTATTAAAATTAAAAAAAAAAAAAATCAATTATCTCCATACAGACACTTCAAATGCAATGAAATGGATACCATTTAAAGCTAGCAAACAAAAGACTTAAGGCACGAACTCGCCAACATCACTGCCATGCAGTTGCACTCAAACTTTCGCAACTAATTTGTAAGCTTAAATCATGTTTTTTTCACATTTTCCTAACAGCCACGCTTCATTTGTGGACACTTAACACGTACAAAATATTACAGCAGAATGCCAAAACAACAACAACAAATACCATAAACGCATATACTCGTATTAGCAACAAGTAGCGATGGCAAGTGTCAGCTGCTAGGCAAGTAAATAAGCAACCGGTGAACAACCGATGTCGCGCGAGTTCATTAACTAATGTAAATTTTGAGAGAAAAAAATTATGAAAAAAAATGCAAAATTCAAAAGAAACCAGTAGTAGATGTTGAAAAAATGTACAATTAACAATTTGTAAAGAAAGCAATTATAAGCAGACATACAGACATACATATGTAATTTGTAAATATATACCAAAATCCATCCAAAATGACCTAAAAATAAACGTGTGATTTAAAGAGGTCAAACGCACGTGCATAATGCACGCAGATGTGCATACAAACAAACACAGAAACAAACATCCAATCATTCACAGATAAACGCTTATGAATGACAGCAGCGCATGCGTGAAATTCACGCACATGACTATGCATTTCGGTGGTGGCGTTGCAATGCTGTGAGGGCTCCGTATTCAATTTTTAATTTTTAGGTCAGAGTGTCAAAATTGTTAATAGGCAGTTTATTCACAGTTATTCATGGTGATAGAAACTGCCTGGCTACTGGACAAATGATAGCGTCAACTAATTGATCTAAGCTTACCTGGCAAATTCGCTCGATTTTCGCTTTGTTTGCCATGTTTATTTGCATTGCTTTTGCTGTTGTTACACATAGTTTTTGTCACTTTTTGCCGCATTTAACACACTGAAACGCCTAATATTAGGCTCAAATAATTGCCAACACTTATCCACGCCGTTGGAAATGTGCGCCAATATTTGTTTAGCTGGAGTTTTTGCTATTTATAAATTGCTGTTTTATTTAATTTTATTTTTTCCCTGTGGCTTATGTTGCGTTATTTTCGGCTGAAATTGTTTTTCGTAGAATTAAAATCAATTAAAATGTTTGCGTTTGCTCGCCATAAATATGTTGACTTTACTCAAAAAAAATTAAAAAAAAAAGAGTTGGAATATTGCGCAATGCAAATGAATCCATAGCAAATAGTAGGGTTCAAAGCGACAAATAAGAGGAAAAAATGCGAAAGCATAAATAAAAACCACATTTTGCTCAAAAAAAAAAAGAATTAAAAAAACGAAGTTGAAACAAGTTTTCGTTGTTAAAACGCATACTCAAAACTCATAAAAGTTATATGCAACTGCGCACATATTACCATTTGGTTGAGGCTTTGCATTTTACATGCCACTTTGCTCGTAAGTAAGTTGAAATTGTTGACACTTTTCACTTTCATTGACGATTTTTTAATGTGCTATTTGAAAGCTTTTAGACTAAAACTAAAAATTAGAGTAGTAAGTGCAAAGTAAAATACTTATCGAACCGGCCTCGTAATGAAATTACAGTTTAAAGGGCTATACCAAAGTGACATTTAAAAAAAATCGATTTTTTTTTTATTTTTTGCTTATTCGATAGTTTATACTTTCAAAAATATCTTATGAAAGCGGTAAGATCTTGTATCTTGAATAGTTTTTGAATGGCAGCGTTCTAAAGAGCGACCGCTCGCTGGTATATACATATATGTATATTAAAAAAAAAAAAAACATTTTTTTACCTAAAAAAAAACGAATTTTTTTTCAGAACTACGCCATTTTGTCAATTTTTGATATTTTTCATAAATCGTAGGTCACTGTATAGGAAATATATTTAACTTTAATACCCTTTTTGAATTTTTTTGTTTCAGCAACTCATTCGGCCGGATTCATGTCAGCAGTTAGGGAACTTTTTTTTGGCACCTCCGAAGGCAGCATATAACTTGGTTCTTTTTCAATATTTTTGTAAAAAAAAAAATTGAAATGTAGCTGAAAATTTACCTTATTATGTGCAAACAACTTCAAAACAATTGCTAGAGTACTTTCTTTCGCCTAATTTCTCATGGGCTACACTGGTATAGCCCCTTAAACTGTAATACTTCACCACAAGCTCAGCTTCTACTTTACTTGAATTTAAACTACTTAAACTGAATTTAAATACATGATTTGCTCTATAATTTTTTATAATAATAATTTTTATACAATTTTTATGAATATAATATACAAAAAATGTTTAAGAGTTATCGTTTATCGATTCCACTATCCTTTGATTTAAACACTTCCGACTAGAAATTAATAATATCAGACCTAAAACACAATTTTTTAGAATACTTATTTATTTTATAATATTATTATTTCTTACACTTAGGACTTATATACATATTTGGATTTAATGCTTCTTCTTCTTCTTAACTGGCGAAAACACTGTAATACTTATAGCCAAGTTTACAACAGCGCGGCACTCGTTCTTCTTTCTCGCTGTTTGTATAATAGCAAATTGGAAATCTCGGTACTTCAGTAATAGCTTTTCACGTTTTTTGAGATCTGCGCCATCTAGCGGAAGAATTAATTCAACCCCATACGTTTTTTTTTTAAATTTTTTTTCAACATCGAACGCTATCGGCAGTTAATTTTTATTTCTGTTATGAAAAGTGAACATAAAAAATAATATATCCCTACTATCTGGGAATAAGCAAAGTCGAGACATAAAAAATTTATTTCTGAATGTTACAATCATAGCGACAACTAGCGAGTTGTTTTGAAGCCTATAATATGTCTAATTGTATGTAAAATTATAGCAAATGTAATTGAAATCCATTTAAAGGTTTTTGCACCGATTTCAAGAAAGAGTTTTCTGTATATGAGTTACTTATTAAGTTTGCGATCCAAAGAGGAGAGTTATATTTCAATAGATGGGTCCTCATATTTAAAAAACAGATTTTTAAATTTGATTTGATGACAGATGCGCTACTGATGAGTTTACTGAATCCTTGTATATTTCGATATATAGAATTTTGAATTTTTTTCGAAGATCTTATTTTGTCGCTTCTTAGCATCTTGCTTATAAGTTTGACCGAAGAGTTGTATATACCATTAAATTATGAGGAAAGTGTAGATTATATGCATGTTTTGTAGTTTTTAGTAACTACATATATGTGACCTGGTCTACGAAAAGGGAGCTAACGTGCGAAAACTAGTTTTCTGGGAAACAGCTGTTAAAAATAAACAACTCTCATCTTCCATCCGAATCAACTAAAAAGTGAAAATTGATTTTTTGACACCTAAGACCAGGTCACATATGCTGAAATTAATAATAATTTTTTTCAAAAACATTTTTTTTCGAACTTCGAAGCCAAATATTCCAATGTTGAGGCTAACTTCGAAGGTCGGTGAATGCATGCTTTTTATTTATGACTCAATCTCCCGGAAAAATTAGTTTGGTCTTATACCCAGAAAAAAATAGATTTTATCGTGAAGTGTTAAAAAAGCTTAAAGCAAGAATCCATAGTTTATCCACAAACAAATTTCCTCAAATTATTGAAATATACTCAACAGTTCTGCAAAATGTCTATATAAAGTCTTAAAGCTAAGCTTTTTTTAATTTTATTTACAAAAGTTTAAAAAATATTATTTTTTAATCTTATGCAACAAACCTCTTTGCTAAGCCATTGTATACACACATCACGTACGCATTTAATATTTGTATACATCTCTAAAGGCCTATATGTAATATTGCTAAATGGCGAATATTTTGCAATCTCAATTTATCATCAAACCAAGTAGGATGTACCCAAAAAATTTCAAAAATTATGAGTTATGATAAATGAGTATGTGTATATGGAAGGGTGTAACTGAATTTTTAAAATTAAATGGTATAGGCCAATAAATAGAAATAGATATGAAATCATGAAAGAAAGCATGTAGATTATTTGTTGTAAATGAGTTGAAACCATAGTAATTGCAAACTTTAAAGGGGCCTACAATAACATTAAAAAATTTAAACGTTTAACTGCTAGTTATGTAATATTAGATTATTTTGATTTTATTTTAACGAACTGGTTTTCATGCGCCGACGAAAAATACATATAACAGACGGACACATTTAGGCTGAAACTTACTGCTCCCTGATTGACGCAATGTCTTTGCAAGCGCTCTTTGGTAACCTCATTAAAACCTTTTCGCACAGTAGTTAATTAAGCAATTAGCCGGCCTTTGCTCAATTAAAGCACTGATTTAGATCGATTTACCATAAAAAATAAAAATAAATAATAATAAATTAAAATAAAATAAAATAAAATAAATCTTTTTTTACTATAGTCATTTTTAATCGAATACAAATCGAGTTGAAAGTGGAATACAACTCTGGTTGGTTGTGGTTATTGATAAAATAGCAATCAGCTGATGAAACTTACCAACTTGTTATGAACACCAAAAGCAAAAATGTATAACAGTTGATAGTTAATCGAGTAGCCAGCTATGCGAAAGATTTCTCGATTATAATTTTAATGTATTAAATTAAATTGGCTGTGCGAAAAGGCTATGTGTTTCGAAGCTCAATCAAGCAAAATTTACACAAAAAAGCATGTTTATATATTCAGATTTTACTGATATGAAAAATACGCGTGCAATAAAAAATCAGCACACGCCGCCAAGGTCGTGCGAAATATTTGCTATTATATGAACATAAATAACCCAAAATAACTTGTAGATTCACATATGAATGTAGACTGATGATTTGATGCGCCAACTTAAATTAAATTATCAAATAATTGTACATAGAAAAATAAATACATATATAATAGTTATTCTCAATATATAAGAGCTTTTTCGCTCTGTTCCATAGCGCTTAGCCGACATTAAAGCAATTTGACAAAAGCAATTTTTTCATAAGTCACTTTTAGTTTTAGCTTAATTTCGGCTTCAATGCGCCGTCTCTTAGGAAGTAATAAATGTTTTGAAATTTTGATTTCTTGATAAATGCGGCTGAATTAATTTGCGCTGCAGTAATTTGGTCAGATTCAAGGTGATTGCTATAACACTTAGTTAATTTTGCTCGTACATATGTGTGTTTATAGATCGAGTATTAACTAGCAAGTTTAGTTGTAGTTTATATTACAAAAACAATGTACAACTATTTTTATAATTTTTTTTTGAGATTTTTGGTACAATTTCGGTTTAAATTAAGGTAAACAAAATAAAAAAAATTTAAAAAATAAAAAATATAAGTCTCGAAATGGTTGTCTTGAAACGTTGATAAAAAAGAATTAAATAAAATAAAAGAGTTGCATTTCTTGAACTTTGAACTAGCTGTATATACACAATAAAAAAACGATAATTTTGTAGAACTTCCGTTACCAGGCACCCCAAAACCCACGTGATCTCTGCTGAAATGTCAAAGAGCGTGCAAATACCTCTATTTAAGTATTTACATATATTCATAAATATCCATATAAACCAAAATTATCATTGTTACTAACCAAATATAAATTAGCAAAAAATTTACCGGGAATCGCCTTGCGTAGCTCATCAAGAATGGCTATTAAAAATTTGACGCCACTTTTTTCCACAAAATTAATGACGCAAAAACAGCAAAGTACAAACTACTGATGTGGAAATTCCTCAAGCATATGTGAAGATAAATGTAACTACATCGTCTAATTAAATTGACTGACATTTATTTCTTGCATACTGCTACAACGAGAGTAGGAAACTAACAACTCACTGAGCATTCATTTGCAGTAATTTGCTTGGCCGCGAAAAAAATTCAAAAAACATGGAAATGTGTGAACAACATTGTCGATTTATTAGTGCGATTAAAAATATTATTACGTTCACAAATGAAACATTTAAAATAAAGTGTTATATGTGTATTTAAGTGTGATTCTGTCTAAATGTTGGAGACGCTCATTTCCGTTTTGTGCATTTTGTAATTATTGTCACTCATATCAGCCAAAGGCGTTGAGACGGTTTATCTACCTTGAAATCAAATATTTTTTGCAAAAAATGCCAGCAATTAAAGCGACATGAAAATGTTGTAGTCTGTGCCATTTTATTTAATAAAGTACTTAGTGGGTAATTTTGATACGGATAAGTGTTTTTTTAGCATACTCTGTGTTCTAGGCGTTTAAATTAGATGTAAAGCATTAAAATGTTTCAAATTCATTTAAAATTTATTTCATTAAATTATTGTGGCTTCCGTAGTTAGATTATAGTCATATTTCTTCCGCTGAAAGGCTGAATGCAGATTCAACCTGCCTTGAAACATAATAAACAATTCATTCTACTTGGAGGTATTAGGCCTGTTAATGGTGACCAAGATACAAATTATCTTCTGATAAAGTACATGAATCCAGAAAAGCTATTTACAAAATTTATTCGAACTAGAAATTAGAAGCATTCCCAAAAAAAGAGTTGTGAAAGCTGAGCGCTTAAATCACCTTACCTGTCTGGTGACTGGTGACAGATGACAACCGCTATTTGACGTTTCACAACTGCATCACTAAAGCTCCAAAGAGCAAAGCTTGAGTTATTAGACCAGACAATGATAATAACACATCAGCTGACTGATTACTTCATTACTTCTTACCAAGAGAATAAATATTTTATGATAAAGAACATGAATCCTGAAAAACTATTTTAAACAGTTATTCGAATCGATGATTAAAAACATTCCCGTAACTTGTAGTGATAGCTGAGCGAGCGCTTAAATCACCTTATCTGACTGGTGACAGGTGAATCTTAAATCACCTTACTTGACTGGTGACTAGTGACAGGTGACAACCGCTGTTTGACGTTTCACAACTGCATGACTGAAACTCCAAATAGCAAAACTTCCACTACTGTTGGAATACTTTATATTTTCAACAAAACTTATGCTTAAAGCTTTAAGAAAAATAAAAATTCCTTACTGATTGACAATCTTTATGACAGCATGAATTTCAACATTAAATATTTTTAATACACTTAATAGTCCATAAAACTTTAAATGGCTTTCAATAATTGTACATGCGATATGCAATATTTGTTGTGACAAAGTGCTTCCTAGTGTACAATTTGAAATCATTGACAGATAGAGAAATCATGAACATTTGAAGATGTCAAATTTGGGGAAATAATTGAAATTATAATTGATATTATTAATTTACTGATATTTTGTTTTTATTATTTAACATACCACAACTGACGTATTTTCGAGCTTTCGTATACAATGCAATTTGTTAACCTTGATATGCCCATGCCATACAATCACTTGGCAATAAAATGCCAGTAGTTAACTGTAACATACTTAGCGTAATTTTAGTTTGATTTGAAAGTTTATGATTATACTTGAGTGTCGTTTTCATTGACTTTGAGTACGAACTATGCTGAGTGCGAACTTACCAGCGGGACACAAAAATAGAGTTTTTTAAACTCGTTAAACCGGAAGTTGGCAACCCTAACGGCAATTTTGTCGAATGAGAGAGTGAATATCGAATGAAAAAATTCGAAGAAACCTTTTTCACAGTCAACTGAAGAAGTTAGTGTTTAGAGTCTAAATCCCGACTTCGCTATAGTCCAAATGGCACCAAAGAGTGCACACAAGACTCCAAAAAAAATATTTGGCAATAAGAGTTGCCTCATTCGTGGAAAATAATTTTTTTTTAATATTTGGTAATAATAATAACATTTTTAATATAAAATCGTCTTTAAAAATCATATTTTAAAGTCTATTAATGTAGTACAAGTAAACAAAACGGTTAAAGTAGTCAGTCAACTTGTTACAAAATGACTTTGAAGCGCCCATTAGTTAGCAATTGCTTAAAAATCATAATTATGTCGTGTTGATAACCTCTGTATGTATACATGGCATCGCTATATATTAAAAAACATATGTGCAATACACACATTACATGCATACTTGCCTACAAATATATGTGCAATACACACATGACATGCATACTTGCCTAAAAAAATGTATTAAATAAAAAATGCAAAGTGCTCACACACACTTTTTGTAAGATAAATGCAAAGAAAATTGTTTGGCATGCTTGGCTGACCGATAAAATGAGCACCTTCATAACTTAAAAGGGTGTTCAAGTACGTAGGCATGTACTACAAAGTTAAAAGCACAATCGAAGCAGAGAAGTAAAGCTACCCAGTAGGGAAAACGACGCAGTAGGGGAACTGAAAGTTTATGATTCAAATAACGTAAGAAAGAGTTCGAGATTGAAGTACCTAAAGAGCAAATATCAGCTCATCGTTCATTGAAAGTTTTATGAGGTTATGTTAATGTTTATTACAAGTAGTATTAAACAAACATCCAATAAATTCATAGAAAGATCTTTTGGTATACTCCTCTTTTCATCTTAGTGAATTCTTATATAATATTTCACTTTCGGCATCAGCAACCAACTTCAAGCCATAATCAATTCACAAAGGCGCTGGATTTTAAGGAAGATTTAATACAGAAATATATTTACAAACGTTTTTAGCTATTATTTAAAGATTATCGTAATAATCTAGAGCTAGATTTTAGGCGAGTAAATATTAAAAAACGAAAAATGTCCTACAGGGTTTTCAAATATATATTTTATATGTATATAGACTGAGCTACATTGAAATATGGAGATGCATATAACTCTACTCCGTACATAAACACCACACTTAACTTCTATTATTTAATGACAATTAGTAGTTGAGTGAACTATTTTCTCCTCCATTCAATATAGTTACTATTAAGCTTCCATGTAAATTTATATATATGTATGAATTTACTTTTCAACGTCCTTGCGTTCATAAAAAAATCACAAATATAGCAATATCACGCACTTGAGTCACTAGATGATGCCGCTGATGACACATCTAACGTGAAGCTAGCCGATTCGTGCGCACGACTCTCTAAAGGGCGCGGTGCTCGAACTTGAAGTGCGTGCACTTAGCGCTAATAATTGACGACCTTTTCTATGAGCCGAAAGGCTGTTAATAGCACGCAATGTAATTAAACAGCTGAGTTCAATGCGGAATCAAGTCATTTCATGCGTATTATTCTTTTAATAAGATTTAGTTGAAAACGTGCTTCAAAATCAAATTATCAAAGTTACTCAATTTAATTAAAAATTACTGAGGTAAAAAAATTAAGTAATCTAAAATATAAGAATTTCTAATTTTAAATAAATATCCTTGTATATTATTAAGTCTACAACTTTGCCAAATATCTTATAATAAAGAACATGAATCCAGACAAACTATTTGAAAAAATTATTCAAATCGGGAATTAAAAGCATTCCCGTAAAGGGTGGTGATAGCTCAACGAGCGCTTAAATCGCCTTACCTGACTGGTGACAGCTGACAGGTGACAACCTCTATTAGACGTTTCACAACTGCATGAGTGAAGGTCCTAAGAGTAAAGCTTCCACTACTATAATAATACTTTATATTTTCTGCAAAACTGAAGCTTAAAGCTTTGAGAACAATCAAAATACTTTACTAATTGACAATCTTTATCATTAAATATTTTTTAATACACTTAAGAGTCCATTAATTGCCTTCAATCATTGTACATAATTATTTTTAATTAAATTATTAAAATATAATATTTTAATATTTATTTATATTTTATATTAATTTTATACATATTTATTATCAACTTTAACTTATAACCAATATCTCTTTCCTCTTTCTCTTCAAACAGATGCATTGTGCCTGTATATATTGGGTAGATAAAATGTTAAATAAATCCTTTTATCATTTGGGCGTTTTAATTGCGAAACATCCTGGGTATTTTATTATAATACCGGTGCTGTTGACTATGCTCTGCATGACGGGGTAAGTTCAATAAAAAATATAATGGCAAAGAAATAAAAATATAAAATATAATACTTCTTCTCTTTCCTTGCAGCTACCAACAGTTAAAATATCAAATCGATCCCGAATATTTATTTTCCCCTATCAATGGAGAGGGTAAGGCTGAACGCGCTGTCGTCGAGAACTATTTTAAAGTCAATTATACGCATAGATTTAATGTGGGACGCATAACTAGACCGGGTAAGTGAATTTATAAGATGAATGAATATATAGCTGGGTTGCAAGGCAATTGCCAAGAGTGGAACACATATTGACTATGAAATACAGCACTTTGTGTATATAGGAAAAAAATAAAAGAATTATAGTAATAATATATATGAGCGAAAAAATAAAGAAATCTGCTTTAATTACACCCACTTCATATTTAAAAGCGCTTCATATGTTTAATCGACTTGAAAATCAAATGCAACTCTGCGACAAAGACGTATAACATACGTTCTTTGTCTGCGATTGGTTTTTATGATAAAAAAGCTACGGTAGATGTCGCTGCTAAAAATATTAATCAACTGATGAAACTTGCTAACTTCTTATGAAAAACCAAAACAAAACATTTATCGGGAGTATAAAATGCAAAAAAGGGGTTTTTAATAAAAAATTTATTTGATCAATTAATTTGGCTGCCTAAAAACGGTATTAAATGTATGAAATCACGAACGTGTCGTACTCGGAGCAATAATCATAGTTAACTTCAATGCAGTAATCATAATGGGATTTACCAGTACGTCATAAAAAATAAATTCTATCAAAGTATGGTAAAAATAATTAAATTAATAGAATTTATTTTAATTAATATAAATTATTTTTATTAAAATATTAATATATTATAATTACATTTTTAAAGTAATTTGAATCGAAAATTAATTTATATATAAATAAATGTTTTTAAATTAAAAAATTTAATTATAATGTTATAATAGAAAATTAGAAATACTTAAAAAATTCATAGATGCTTATTTTCATATCATTAAAAAAAGTCTTCCCATACCGGGAATCGAACCCGGGCCTTCTGGGTGAAAGCCAGATATCCTAGCCACTAGACCATATGGGATAGGTGAATATATTCGTCCAAATTACAGTTTTGTTAACTAGCGCGAACACTATTTTTGAATATTTATAAATAAATAGTAAAACAAATACAATAGTTGCTAAATTTTAGGCGGCTAAATATAAATTATTCATTTAAATTCAATGAAGACTCTTAAGCAAAATTCAATTCTACATACATGTACATATATATGTGTATATATGTATGTGTTATTTTAACTTTACTTCTAGTTAATTATTTTTAATTTCATTTTATTATTAATTATTTGGAAATGCAATAATAATTTTAAATTTTTGTATAATTCTTGCTTCAAATAGCTTTCTTCTTCTTATTGAAAGAATATCTAAAAATAGTTCAGTGCACAGCACTAAGCAATCTAAGCCGGGCGACTAGTTCCTTTTCCCTAAATGTATCTCGCTGGAATAATGTTTAATTTAAATGAAGAAGTCAAGATGGGAATAAAAGTTCTTTTGAAGAACTGGAAGTTTCATACTCTCGAACAGCTATCGATATACTGAAGCACGGTACAACAAATGCTTTACTCTAGATGGAGATTATGTAGATTTACAGCCCTATTCTGTGCACTTTACAAATTCAACAAATTTCTAATTTGTAAAAATTTGAAATTTATCAAACATTTCGTATTCTGTGTCTGAAATAAAAAGCTTTTTTCTTGATAAATTGTTAAGAAGTAAAATGCTCTTGACAAATAAAATACATATCTCGTTGTAGATAGTTGTGAAAGTGAATTTGTTGTAAAGGACATATTTCACTTTTGTCGAAATTTTTATTCAAAGAGGAAAAATATGTTAATGGCTCTCGTTATTGAGCCGTTTTTATATTAAGAAGTTTATTTTTCCCTTTTTTGTATAAAAAAAATTAAGATAATGAGGGTAACTTTGACGAAATTATTTTCTATATATTGCATGCGATTACAGCTTAGCTTAGCAAATAATGAACAAAGTTTAGATTTCGTAGTCCCCATGGAACTTTTCTGAAGCTAAACATAACAACCAACTATCTAGGCTCTGGCGACCGTGTAAAGGCGGTAAAACCTTATCATCTATATAGAGTAAATGGGGTTGTAAAACCAAACCAAATAATTTTCAACAGGTCTGTGAGGCTTAAATCGATATCTCGACACCAGAATTGGATAGATAGGCTGATAACCGGTCAATCGTAAACTAAACTTATCAACGAAGTCGCAATGAAGAAGGCTCGGTTAAAACAAACACTCATCCAAATAACGACCATTTGCATGAAAAATAAGGCCAGATCCGGAGCATGGAATATTTACGCACTGTCAGAAGCTTCACATCTAGCCAAAGAGCAAAGGATTTATTCAGAAATTGAAGTTAAATTATTAACTATTTTGCAACAAATATTGAAATGAATGTGAAAATGTACGTTATAGAATAATTCAAATAAAATTTTCAATTCAATTCAATATAATTTGACAGAAATCAGCTATTTCGGTTTACATTATTTTATCAAAATTGTCACAGAATACCAAAAAATTTCTTACTTGATAAAAATATGAAAAAATTTAAAATTTTTTTTTTTATTTTGTGAAGTGCACAGAATAGGGCTGTTAGTCTACAAAATTTCCATAATTTCAATCAATTCATTGTTATGAATATATATGTATGTATATTCTAAAGTATTCTCTTAAACATATTTTCCAAATTAGACATTTATCAGGCTTAATTAGGTTTATACATTCCACAGTTTGGAGTCATGCGTCAACATTTTCAGTAAGATCAAGCTCTAGAAAGGACTTGACTTGTATGACCGAACTTTGTATTAAAAATCTCTAACTCGACAAAATAGTAGTTCAATCCTAGCAAACAATTTGGGTACTCTTAATGATTGTGTATGTGATTGGCGTTGCAACCGTTTAGCCGGTTATAACCGAATCGACGATAGTGCGCCACCTCTCTCTCTCCTTCGCAGTTCGGCGCCAGTTGGAGATCCCAAGTGTAACCAGGTCGCTCTCCACCTGGTCCCTCCAACGGAGTGGAGGCCTTCCCCTTCCTCGGCTTCCTCCGGCGGGTACTGCATCGAACACTTTCAGGGCTGGAGTGTTTTCGTCCATTCGGACAACATGACCTAGCCAGCGTAGCCGCTGTCTTTTTATTCGCTGAACTATGTCAATGTCGTCGTATAACTCGTACAGCTCATCGTTCCATCGTCTGCGGTATTCGCCGTTGCCAATGTTCTGAGGACCATAAATCTTGCGCAAAATTTTCCTCTCGAAAACTCCTGGTGTCGTCTCATCTGATGTTGACATCGTCCAAGCTTCTGCACCGTAAAGCAGGACGGGAATGATAAGCGACTTGTAGAGCTTGATTTTGGTTCGTCGAGAGAGGACTTTACTGTTCAATTGCCTACTCAGTCCAAAGTAGCACCTGTTGGCAAGAGTTATTCTGCGCTGGATTTCGAGGCTGACTCTTAATGATTACACTCGCATAATATATCAACATCAGATTCTATAATATATTAATTCTATTCGAATCACAAGTTAATCGCAGTATTCTACACCAACTAAATATTCGAGCTAAACAAAAAAAATATTTAAACTACTGAAACTTAATAAGCTGACTAGTTTCAAATGAAATATTTGATTAGAGACACGCTCACTTTTCATATAAATGTTTTTTTCTTGCCACATTATTAAATATTAAGCGCTTAAGTTGACATGTCGCACTTGTACGCCTGCTGCTGAGCAACAACCTTGCCAAAAAAAAAATAGAAGCTTACCTTGCTCTTTGTAAATCGCAGCTTTTTTTTTCTAGTTCGCAGCCAAAAATACTAAAAAATAAATATAAATATTTTTTTAAAGAGGTTAAGTGTCATCGATGAGTTGCAAAATTTTTTTTTTCAAGAATTCATAATTTCTACAACAAATGCTACGGAAAGCTCAAATCGTACCAAGTCTTTATGGATTTATACATATATTTATAGTATATATTCGTATATTATCCACATATCCACATATGTATGTAGTATTTATATAAGTAAATTTGTTGATTGCGAAAATGCGCTACTTGCAAAGCGCAATTTGTCTATCAAAACAATTCGCTTTATTTGGCAGACAAGCAGGTGCATATATATATAATATACATATGTATATATATAAGCAAATGTCATGCAATGCAATACATACATTTTCTATGTTATAAACGCGATAATAACAAGTGTAATCAGCAAAAACACAACAGCCAGCTATCTTAACAGCAATCTATCTGTCTAATAATTATTCAAAACCCAACAAACACACACAGAAAAGAGACCGAAATTTTAATAGCAAGCCTTGCTTGCGTGCAACAACTTCCTGCCCACATCGAGCGGTAACAACAACGCGTTGACCAACAATAACCAACCACCAATTGGAATGCCAAATAGTTTTTCTGTTTGTAAACATATGCAAATTAAAGAAAAGATCTGTTTTGGTTTTCTTTTTGTGTTTTTCTTTTGTGTTTTTTTTTTTCGTTTTGTGTGTGGTGTTGCAATTTTTGTGCAACTTGTTGCAATTATAATAAATATGCCATGTCATTTTTTATTTGCGCTTGAGACGGCCACAGCCGGTGACTAATGCCACAACGGCGACTTGAAAGATTTGCTGCACTACATAAGCTAAGTGCAGTGTTGTGATGTCAGCGCAGCGTTGCAATAGCGCATTCTGTGAATAGATTACAGGCAATTGAGCGTAAATCAACTAAATTTGCCTTAACCATTGCTTAAATGATGCAAGTTAAGGCAAACAATAGTAGAGAGTGCAAGCATTGTAGACACCAAAAAAAAAAGTTAAAGCAACATTCGCACGTCATGCAAGTGTGCAAAACACAAATGTCACTGTGATTGTCAGAACTGCGGCATGAAAATAATATTTAATTTTCTATTTACTAAATGACCGGCTATTGCCCCAAGCTAAAGTACGTGGTGATCTTTGAATTAGCATAGCTAAAGGTATGGCTTAATTCGGAACGAAATGAAGTCTATTACAAGGACCCCACAACGCAATTTTCACAAAAGAATACTCGCTTAAATAACAGAGGGATTTCGATTAAAAACTTGACAACTTGAAACGAAGCGTTCAAAAGCAAAAAAAAAATGTATCGATTGGGAATGATCTCTCAAAAAACACTGGATACATTTCGTGGCTAAACAAGCAAGCGCAGCCAACTTCACTGAAAATTCTTTGGAAGGCTTTTCACTTACAAAAATTACACCAATTGGTTCTCAGATTCGTTCCGCATATAGAGGAACAATTATATTCGAGCATCTAAGATCATAAATATACATAATAAAGCAACAGTTTTAACGGATCCTTTGAAAGGTTCACCTTCTCTCGTCTTCCAACCATTTCGTCGGATACGTTCTTTCAATTCATGCCACTGAAGTTCACTGAATGAGTTCGTTTTCAATCACTATCAACAAATCTCAGGACCCTTTGGAACTAAACATATGAACATATTTTGTGGCAAAAATAATCATATATTCTGTTCCATCTCAAACCCTTCAAAGAATATGTGACCCAGAAATATGGGTCAGAGCACATTTAGTATGGTCTGTAAGTATGTGATTGGCGTTCAACCGTTTAGCCGGTTATAGCCGAATCGATGAGAGCGCGCCACTCCTCTCTTTCCTTCGCAGTACGGCGCCAGTTGGAGATTCCAAGTGTAACCAGGTCGCTCTCCACCTGGTCCCTCCAACGGAGTGGAGGCCTTTCCCTTCCTCGGCTTCCTCCGGCGGGTACCGCATCGAACACTTTAAGAGCTGGAGTGTTTTCGTCCATTCAGACAACATGACCTAGCCAGCGTAGCCGCTGTCTTTTCATTCGCTGAACTATGTGAATATCGTCGTATAACTCGTACAGCTCATAGTCTGCGGTATTCGCCGTTGCCAATGTTCTGAGGTCCGTAAATCTTGCGCAAAATTTTCCTCACGAAAACTCCTAGTGTCGTCTCATCTGATGTTGACATCGTCCAAGCTTCTGCACCATAAAGCAGGACGAGAATGATAAGAGACTTGTAGAGTTTGATTTTGGTTCGTCGAGAGAGGACTTTACTGACTTATTGTCTATTGCAATAAAATATCAAAAAAGATCGATCGATAAAGATAAAATAAGTTCATCTAAAGATGAAAAAATTCTGAGGATTAAAGAATAAAATAAGTTCATCTAAAGTTGAAGAATTCTGAGGTTTAAAAAATTCTTGATCAGTTATTATAGACCAATATTTTATTTTAAGTATTAAAATTCCATACATATATCCTCGATATTAAGCGATCCAATCACCTTGAAGAAGCAAAAGTTCTGACATAAAATTAAAAAATAAAAACATTTTGGCAGAACCGTTGTGCCTGGGTATAAAAACTAATAATAAGTTCTCAGTTTCTGCGCGTTTCAAAGTCTTCTTCAATTCATATTTGATTTACGACATGGAAATGATTCATGCATCGCACTTTGAGTTTACTCAAAATCATCACAAATATACTTATCACTCAATATCCGTTAGGTTTTGCAACAACTCAACTCAACTCATCACATTTAAACACATTTTATTAGAACGCGCTTTGCTTGCAATCTGCTGCAACTGACATGTGAGTAATTATTATTATTAGTATTATAATGTAATCATTTCCCACTAAATTTCTTGATTCATCGCACATTGGTGTTATCGTGCCACTTTGCAACTTTCATTGGTGTAATGAATGTACTGTGTGGAGTAGAGTGCTGATTGAAAGCGCATTTTCTCCGCATACAAAGCTTGTATATCAATATGTGCGAATATTCTGTCATAAAGCCGGCTTTCTTCAGTAATAAAGTTATCATAAATGTAGAATTAATGGTGCTCTTCAGTGAATGGTCTTTTGTGTTTTGGCGTGGGAACGGTTTGGAGCCAGAGTTCACAGCACTGCTTTTATAATAAAAGTGGAATCAGATTGCTGTTGACTTGTTAATATTGCAAAAATATATATATATGAGTAAACAGTTATATGTTTTAGAAAAAGTTTGTGGGAGGACAAAGAGCACACCAAAATTATTTATGTGACAAATACATAAGCTTAAAGATTTTTCAAAGTTCAGCAATACTGTACAATTAAGAAAATCTATAATAACAAGCTTGGGTAATCTGTCCTTTGAGTAGACTCAAAGACTATGTCTACTAATCATAGCAAAGTGGCGCCATCTTGTTGAAACCGAATGTCGCCGAAGTCTCGAGCTTCAATTTCATCAAATAGTCGATTATCATGGCGTGATAACAGTTCGTTGTTGCTGCGAACGGCGCCGAATCAACTCTTCACGGTCTTCGTGTATACTCTCAGCTATGCCTGTTATATTTTCCTCACTGCGTGCTGGACGTGTTCTGTACGGTCGAATATTATCCAATAATGAATGCTGGGTCTCAAGATGGGTGATGGTGTACGCTGAGTAGTACGCTGATTATATTGACCATACCTTAAGCGAAAACATTCTTCACAGAATGTGAATTTTCGGAACAATTTTAAACGTTGTTCAGGCGTAAGTCTTTCCATGATGAAATTAATATGAAATAACAGGACAGCTTGACACGACTCAATAGTGATCCGTCGAAAAAGAGGCTATTGAAAAAAGATCTTTACTTGAATCACCCGATATATAAATGGTAATAATTTCTACAGTAAGAATGGCCACAAAGCCTGAATCAACTACACTATGGTACATAAACAAGCAATAATCTAGTAAAATAATACTAGGAAACCAAAGAATCTCTAGATGGTTTCTTATGATAATAGAATCTCAACATCGGTTTTCGGCATATATGCCTTGACAGTATAATCCTTTAAACATGTTTAACGCATATCATAGAGCTTAATCATGATCTGTTTTTCTTTTGTGCTCGATCGATATTTCTGCGAAGCCATTACCGAGATTCAAAACATTAAAGTTTATTTTCTAAATGGACCTAATTTTCGTACTTCGTCGTAATATATTGTGATATTTTGGACTTGTTTTATTATAAAAAAATCCTAAATATTATTCCCCGCCAGATGGTGCTGTAGTCGAACTATTTAAAAATATCTTATTTATGGTCCAAGTTTCTTCATTATCAGTATACGAATATCTTGCCAATACACAGATAGTAAAATAACCTTGCTTGATTTATGATTAAAATCTGACTGTGACTTCAGTATTGATTTAAAAAGAATGGCTGAGCGATTTTTAAGGAATTACTGGCATTTTTATAATTTTATTTATTTTTTCTTATTGCCTAATTTTAATAACCCTATAAACCGTAATTCCAATAGATATTAAATGAAGTATATATGAGTCACCATAACAGCTAATTTCATTGACAAATAAAGAGTCGCTGGGAGACTCATTCACCAAATCAAAAGTAAATTAATACTTATTTTTTTAATACATGTGTCTAAATGTCTTGAGACACGTAAGCCGCAAGGCAACTAAAAAAGGAAAAGTGGACTTTGTGACGTTACAAATTCTTTATATTATTTATAATATATATGAATTACTTTAGAGACAATATTAAATAAAAAATGAGAACAGTTTTTTTTTTAATTTAATTACACTTGAATAATTCGTAATCAGATGTTAGTGCGTTCATTAATCAAAGTAATCTACAGCCAAAGTGTAATGAGAACATATTTTTACAACAGTTCCCTTAGCTTCCATTCGCTCCTCGAACTTACTGACACACGCACTCGCAAATTTTAACGAGCTCCCTCTACTAACTATTCTTTCTCTTTCTCTAAAAAAAGAATTTGTGCGAGTATGTAATTGCTTTTGGCGTTCTGAGCGAGCGCAGCACCGTGTTAATGCAATTTGAAATTATTGTCACGTCGCAATTGCTGTTCGTGCTATTGTGTAGAGTTCAATTTGGTCGTTCAACGCAGCATAGAATTGTTTTCAATTTAAATTTATTTGTAGTCGTTATATTTGAAGCGCACAATTGTTAAATTTTTGGTTTGTTTTCAAAACGGTGCTAATAAAAATAAAAACAGCTGCGAATGTGTGTGCGATTTGATTTGGTTGTGGGTTGAAGGCGTTGTGTAGTGACCTTTCGCAAATAAGTTGGATTTCAAAATAATGGCTAAACTGATATATTAAGAGAAAGATAATACTTTATTAGAAAATTACTGTATTCAAATAATAAAATAAAGAAAAAAATCTATTCTATTATCATGAAAAATTGATGTTAACATGAAAAATTTTACATTGGGAACACTTTTATTTAAACTGTTCCCACTAAAAATTCCAAATTTTCGCTTGAATAGTGTAATGAAGTTGTCAAAACACATTTTACTCTCTCATTTATTTATGAGAACAGTTTCAAAAAACTGTTCCCAAAATTAGCAATTTAGCACTTAATTTATCTCAAAAATTATATTTGACATTACATTTTATATTAATTTTCATTTTTTTATTCTACCAGGTCGTTTTGGGCGTGTCATTGTCATACCCAAGGATGGCAACGACAACATGTTGCGTCGTGAGACCTTCAAAGAACTACGCCATCTGGATGAACTCATACAAAATGCAACCGTCGAATATGAGGGTGAATTATTCACTTACAAGGATGCATGTGCACGCTGGGAGAATGAATGTTTTCTGAATGATATATTGAATTTAGATTTCATAATGGATGATGTAAGTGACTTTGCAACTACAACAAAATAGTTCTCACATCTGAAAATAAACTTAATTTAAATCAAATACTATTTACGTATTTTAGATTGAATCCGGCGAACTGAATTTGACTTTTCCAATTATGTTCAATCCGGTTACTTGGGATGCGCACGCTTTTCCCGTCTTCTTTGGCGGCACAAAACTGACGGAGGATAATATTATTATTAGTGTGCCAGCGATACAATTGGTTTACTTTGTGACTGCGGACACTAAGCGGCAAGATGCAAAGTAGGTTATTCTTCTTGTTTTATTTAAGTTTATATGAAAAATTTAACATTTTTCATTTTAACTCTACAGAGGTGCCGAATGGGAGGAGACTTTCCTGAAGGTTGTGGGTAAAGCTGAAGATTCAGGTCTCTTCAAACACATTTCAGTCTCATATTTCGCCTCACGCACATTGGATCATGAATTGGAGAAGAATACGCGTACTGTTGTGCCATATTTTAGTTCAACATTTGCATTGATGGCGTTGTTTAGGTAATTAGATGTATAATAACTGAACATTTTTCAAAATAACAGTAATAATAATTTTTTTTAATTTTTGAACTTAAGATGAATGTAAAAAAAAAAGACAGAAGCATTTTATTAAGTGGTAACAGTTTCTTATTAACTGTTCCCAGTTTATAGAAACTGTTCCCGGTGCACATTTTCACTCATCTTCACTTATATATCATAGTCAGTTTTTTTCATCAAGGAAAAGGCATGAATTTAACTGTTCCCACTTACTTAAAATTTATATTTCATATTCATTCCCATACTATTTATTTATATTTATTACAGCGTTATCACGTGCATGATGGGCGACGCCGTCCGCTCCAAACCATGGCTTGGTTTGATGGGCAACATATCGGCAATCATGGCCACTTGCGCGGCCTTCGGTCTGGCCATGTACTGTGGCATTGAATTCATCGGTATCAATTTGGCAGCGCCCTTCTTGATGATAGGTGAGTACACGTAATTACGTATAATTTTTATGCCATACACATGTGGCTAACATACATACATATATACTTACATATACTCAAACATGACTTCTCTTCCCCCCGCTTTTCACAAGGTATTGGCATTGACGACACATTCGTGATGTTGGCCGGCTGGCGGCGCACACCCGCCAAAATGCCCGTAGCCGAACGTATGGGCCATATGATGTCTGAGGCCGCCGTCTCCATAACAATTACATCGCTCACCGATCTGTTCTCATTTTGGATCGGCATCATTAGTCCGTTCCGTTCGGTACAGATTTTCTGCACCTATTCCGTATTCGCTGTTGTCTTCACTTTCGTTTGGCATATCACTTTCTTCGCCGCCTGCATGGCGATATCGGGTTACAGGGAGCGACTTAACTTGCACGCGATCTTCGGCTGTAAAGTGCAGGCAATGTCTGTGGCCATAAAAGGTAAGTGGATTTTATGCTGTGAATTATTAAAACTTTGCATGCTTTGTTAGTCACTATTGTTCCGACTGCTACAAATTGTTGTTGTTGCCTCCTACAAGCGTGCATAAGCCACCAATTCGGCGGCGGTGGCACAAAACTTTCACAAATCACAAAATTTATTTCTTTTTGTTTATTTGTAATTGCGAGTAGGCATAGGTAATGCATGAAAATGGTTGTTGTTGTTTAAAATTGTAGTATGTACATATAGCACATTTTACAAGTACAACAAATATTTGTTTCCGTTCATTACCGCAGCACCAGCAAGAATTAAGTTGCCACATGTTTTCGCCATTTTCATGGCTCATTAAATTGTCGCTTCGGCCGGCAGTCATTTCGTCTGCAGACATCACTTTTATTTTTCTTTATGTCTCGCACTCTTTATTGCCTCATTTTGCTTTTTCTATTTTATTTATTTAAACAACTATTTTTGCTTTAATTTCTTTTATTTTGTTAACCTGCATTCGCTTGCTGGTACTTTTGACTTTGCGAGGCTTTGTCGGTTAACTGCATTCAAAGTCTATGGCTTGCCGTTTAAGTCTTTTGTTTTGTGGACTTTGCCTTTGTGTTTTTTTTTTTGCGTCTTTATGTTTTTTTATGCATTTGGTTTAACAATTTTATGCTGTCTTTTATAATTGTGTTGTCTGTCTTTACCTCACAGCCACTAATTGCCAAACATAATAGCAACTATACAAGTAGCAATCGGTTGACATTTGATGGAATGACTACTGTTGACTTTTGAGTGAAAAGAAATTGTGCTGGAAATAATAAATTATATTTTAGTAAAATTTAAATAAAACACAATAGTTGTCTTCGATTCTCCAACACTTCGAGAGTGTTGAATAGAACAAACAACTAGCGTAAATCAAATAAACTGAAATTTTAAAACAGAGATAATATTATAGATCTTTAGGAGGAACATTGTGACACTACCGGGACTAGTAACCCCTCCCACTACCATGTGCTCTCTGAACTATCTTGTGGTCTTGATACAGCAACATCGGAGAGATCGTCGAGAAAATCGTGTCCGATAGTTTTCTTTCTTTTACGGTGCAAAGCCTTTTTCTTCTTCTTGACTGGCGTAGACACAGCTTACGCGGTTATAGCCGAGTCCACAACAGCACGGCACGCATCTCTCCTTTTGGCAGTTTGGTGCCAATTGGTTATACCAAGTGAAGACAAATCCTTCTCCACCTGGTCCTTTCATCGAAGTGGAGGACTCCCTCTTCCTCGGCTTCCACCAGCGGGTACTGCATCAAACACTTTCAGAGCTGGAGCACTTTCGTCCATTCGAACAACATGATCTAGCCAGCGTAGCCGCTGTCTTTTTATTCACTGTACTATGTCATACAGCTCATAATTTCATCGTCTGCGGTATTCGCTGTTGACAATGTTTAAGGGACCATAAATCTACCGCAAAACCTTTCTCTCGAAAACTCCTAGCGCTGTCTCATCGGATGTTGACATCGTCCACGCTTCTGCACCATAAGGTAGCACGGGAATGATGAGGGACTTGTAGAGTTTAGTTTTTGTTCGTCTAAAGAGGACTTAATTTTTCAATTGCCTACTCAGTCCATAGTATCACCTGTTGTTTGATGACAGGAGATATTTCGTCAAAGCCTTGTATCCACATATAAAACGTTCTACGGTCTCCACCTCTTCTCTGAAATAGTCATTGTATGATGTCCCCAGTCCATCGGCATGCCTACCAATCACTGATACTAGAGTTTTAAACTGCATGTGCGGCTCTTATTCCATTCAGACTTCCGTTTGTCTGCTTGTTGAGCAAGTCAGAGATTCTTTCCACCAGGACTCGGCTATGTCTATGACATATTTGTCGATTAAATATCTACAAGTCGCCAGAGGCATACATATTTCCTCTTTATTGGTATTTATTTGTAAGCAAGTGCCTAGTCTGGCTAGTTCATTCGCTTCACTGTTGCCTGTCTCATTAATAGCGCAAGGCATTATTTCACTATCTTCGATGAGACCTTAAGAGACTTAAGTTATTTCAAGGCCACCTGGCTGTCTTTCTTGTTGTTAGCACTTTCTTTGTTAGAGAGTATAGGCCTTCTTCGATTGCAGTAATCTCTGCTTGGAAAACACTAAAGTGATGTCGAAAGACGGAAGGCGATTTTGATGTCTAATTTTTCTGAAAAGACACCACCTCCCACTCCAGTTACATAGGATACTTACGATAATAATTCTTTAGAGACTTTTTGGTTATAAAAAAGTCTCTAAGTTATTACCGATCTGTGTACAATTTCTGAATATTTTCTTGGTGGGGAATATGACCATCACTCTACATCTTCATTAGATCACATTTCACTTTTTTCTGCCAAACAACTCAATCACTTGGTTGAGCTTGTCTAGTTTTAATTAGAATTAAGATTTTATAACTTATTGTTAGGCTTCAAAGAGCATATTCAGTAAATAAAGAAATATTGAAAAAAAATTATATTTGAGCTAAGCAATTTCCATTAAATATTGTACAATCTCGAGTCTAGTACGTGCGAGTGCATATCTTCACCTCTAAATCACTTTCTCAGTAAGCTACTTTGTAGTAGGTGAGCTCAACTGATTATCCGATCAAATTTGTAATGGTGTACACCAATAAAACAACCCACTTCTTATTGCATACATTTCACTCCGACCTAGTAAATAGCTTCCAACTCTATTAAGCTCAACACAATGAACTAATTTACTATTTTATAAACACCAAAGCCTAGTAAACTTGAGAGTCGAAGATGTCGGCTAATAAAAGCAGCACGATCGAACTAAAATACCCGAGAGAAAAAGTAGGAGTAGTGCGAAATGCACCTGTGCACTTGAAAATACAACAAAAGCAAAAGCAATCAACCAATAACATTATTAGAGCAGCAATAATCGAACGTTGTCGAAGTAGATATTGCCGTGGAATACTAAATTCAACGCACTCAATGCAGCATAGACGCTTTTTCTGGGTCAATGTTAGCAATGCATTGCAATGGTAGGAAAGACAGCAGAAATATAACAGAAGTAAATACGTTTAGGAGAATTGCGGTAATTTACTATAAAGCATACAGTGGACACGAAGCTGAGCAACTTTTTATTCAACATTTTATAGTATAATATTAATTAATTTTTAGTTCAATATTACAAATGCTTTAGGAACTTTTTCACTTATAATTCAATCGAGATTCAAAACAAATTTTGAGTTCAATGCAACAACACCCTAAATGTAGGCAACGTTTTAGCAAACCTAGCTATGTAATAAAGCTTATTTGTTTATTTTTTATTTTACTTTTTATTTTCAATTAAAATTAAAAAATATATTTCACTAATATTGTATTTCAAACGATCTTTAATTTAATGTTTTTTTCACAGAAAAACGCAACTTCTTGTACAAAGCCATCATGGCTGGCGGCATCAATCGCGACGATCCCGACAATCCAATCGATAACAAAGATCACATGTTTATGGCCTTCTTCAAAGATCATCTGGCTGCTGTGATTAACAATAAATGGTGTAAATTACTGATCATAATGATATTCGCAACATATTTGGCTGGTGCTTGTTATGGACTCACACAAATCAAAGAGGGTTTGGAACGTCGTAAACTTTCAAAGGCCGACTCATACTCGGTGGAGTTCTTCGATCGTGAGGACGAATACTATCGCGAGTTTCCATATCGCATGCAGGTATGTTCACTAAACTCAATCACATAAATTCTTCTCTTCACTTAATACTGAAATCTTGTCCATCCACAGGTGATCATCACTGGAGATCTGAACTATTCTGATCCCATTGTGCAGGATCAAATCGAGGAGCTGACGCGCACACTTGAAAACACATCGTATGTCACCTCTTCGCTATATACCGAATCGTGGATACGTTCTTTCCGTTCGTTTGTCGATCGCAACAATGATTATCTCAATTTGACCATCGATGATGAGCAATCGTTTATTGACGCCGTGAAGGAGCATTGGCTTTTCCCCGGCAATCCATTTTCACTCGATGTCAAATTCAATGAAGATGAGACACGCATTATCGCTTCACGCTTTCTCATACAAGCTGTGAATATTACCGACACAAATCACGAGAAGGAAATGGTACGCGATTTGCGTAAGATCTGTAAGGACTCGCCGCTGAATGCGTCTATATTCCATCCGTATTTCGTGTTCTTCGATCAATTTGAACTTGTGCGTCCGACCTCTATACAGTCAATGATCGTTGGTGCGCTCATTATGATGATCATTTCATTCATATTTATACCGAATATACTGTGCTCACTGTGGGTCGCCTTCTCGATCATTTCGATTGAAATGGGCGTTGCTGGCTATATGGCTTTGTGGGATGTGAATCTCGATTCGATTTCTATGATCAATTTGATTATGTGCATTGGTTTCTCAGTAGACTTTACCGCGCACATTTGCTACACCTACATGTCATCGAAGAAACGCAGTCCAAAGGCCCGCGTACGCGAAGCGCTCCACTCACTTGGCTTACCGATCGTGCAAGGTTCCACCTCCACCATACTTGGCATTATCGCGCTACTGCTGGCGCAGAGCTACATCTTCCTTGTATTCTTCAAAATGGTATTCCTTGTGATATTCTTCGGCGCAATGCATGGACTCTTCTTGCTACCCGTACTGTTGTCACTTTTCGGACCTGGCTCTTGGCAAACGTGGTCTGGCACTGATGTGGGTGATGATAATGACGAAATTACCGACGTAGAGAGTCCCATGAAGATGTCTAGTATGGACAAATTGAGCTCGTACTACTTGCAACAGCACACACCTTTAGGTCTGCCTGTACCGTATAGTACCGGTAAAGGTTTCCTCGGTGCGCCATACAAAGCTTACGGTGACGAAAAGGATTTGGGTATTGGCACATCTGGTGAGGACTCTTCTGAGTCCAGTTCCAGTCGTTCGCAACGTCGGCAAGCACTCGAGGATGAACACACACGCCGTCGCTATGAAGAGGGTTGGCGCCGCTCATCCTACCACAATCTCTACACCAACTCACAATCACAATTCCAGCCAAACAACGACCTCTATGGCCAACAAGTAACCGCACAAGAGTGGCGCGCAAGGCTTGAAGAAGAACAGGAACGCAAGCGTAGCGTCGTCGGCTTGCGCGCATACGACAACTTTGCTGCAGACTTTATGCACATGCAACGGCGTCATCCCACACAAGGTGGTGAAGATATGCTCGATTCGCCCGTGTCTCGCCTAGAAGCTGGACACTACACGCCCACATCATCGCTAGACGAACGTTCGCGCCGCAAGTACCGCCCCGCCATAGCAGCTGCGGCAGCCGCACCACATAGCGCTGGCAGCGGCGATGACAGCAGTTATCATCAGCAAATGAGCGCCCCCACCGCCGCCACGACTACAACTGCGAAACGTTATCACCGTCGACGCTCCTCGGAGGACTCCACACGTCACTATCAACGTTGGCCGCCATCCAATATTGAAGAGCGTTGCGCACGTCGTTATGCCTCCAATGCACGCGAAGACAGCGCGGCCTATGTGCCGACGCATGCCAACTCCTCATCAGTCGCCGCCGCCAATGCTTACCGCCCACACCCGCCAATGCGCTCCTCATCGCATCACAACTTATACTATCCCAACAATGTACAACACCCACCAACATATCAATATGGCGGCTGCTACTACAAATGATCGTAGAGAGAGAGAGAGAGCGCGCGAGAGCATAATCGTGAAAATGAGAGTATATGTAGCTGTTAAAAGCGAAGGCGTGAACGTAATTAACGAAGCGAGGACTCAGCACCTCGAGAGCACGTTATTGAACTATGCACTAAGCCAGTATCGAAACTGGACATTTATTGTATGAAGAAAAGCTCATTGTGGTTTTTTATAAATCTAGTGTTGTGTTGGTTTTATTTTAAATTTTTAATTTGTATTATTTTTTTTTTGATATTTTATTCGTTTTTTTGTTTTGAAAAATAGCTATTCTAGTTTTATGCAAGTAAAACCAAGTAATGTTATAGTTAATTTTATACACAAACAAATCTAGTAAATATTTAAATACTAGACATATATATATTGTATACAAATAGTGTAAATTAATATGGAATTTAAATACTATTAGGTGCAAAGTTGTATTTATAAATACTAATTATTTAAAATATAATGAAGTGCAAAAGAAAATATCCCAAAAAATATGCACTTTTTTCTTTGTAAAAACATAATTTTTTTTAATTTTTTTTTAATTTTTTTTTAATTTTTTTTAATTTTTTTTTTAATTTGTTTTTCAACATTCTCAAAATTTTGTTTTAATTTTTTTTTTTAATTTTTTTTTTAATTTTTTTTAATTTGTTTTTCAACATTCTCAAATTCACTTTCAAAATTTAGATATCACTCTAAGCATTTTCGGCAAATTTCTAGTTGACTATTGTTTTCTGTATGTCCTTCTTTTTCACTTTTCCTACTTCGTTCTGAATATGAAATTGAAAAAATTGTACAAAATAATCTTAAAAATTTCATTTTTATTTAAATTCTATTTATTTTTTATTTTTTTTTTTAATTTACTATTTAACCTTTAACCCCTTCTACGCACTTCCGTTTTAATTTCAAAATAATTTAATTAAAATTAACAGTTTGTTAAGCAGAAATAAAAATAATATTTTATACATAAATTTTCTGACACTAAATGAAACTGTAAGTGCCTTCCGATAGTTGAAAACTTTGTGTTTTTGCTATTTCTGAGAAATACTCATTATCTGCATATATAAATATTTAAGCATCGCTCGCAATTATTTATAAAAGCGCTTTTAACATTCATTTGACAAATTTATTCGCACAACACTATAGTTTATAATTTTTTAATTGTACAATAACTTCTGATTTATGCTTATTATAATTTTCTTATTAGTATTTAGTTTAGAATATACAATTATTGTTCATATCTAGCCTAAGATGGATTTTTGAATAAATATTATTTTTATTTCAACAAATTTCTGGCATTTTTTTCTCTCTAAAGTTATATTATTGAATTGCTAATTACAGACAAATATTATTTGAAAAATTTCACCATTTTGTAGTATTTTTAATTTCATGCGTAGAACCCAATTTTCACTAGCTCCCATTCTAGCTGATACCATGTACCAGTCTCACCATGTTAAAAACTATACTTTCACATTGAACTATATGACTATGAAACGTTGAATTTCAAGCGCTTCGAAGACACCACATCTAACTACACAATATTTAATGTAAATACATATCTACATATTACATAACAAACATATAATACATAGATAAGTATAAAGCCGAATGCAACGCTATTGGCTGAAGCGTGAAATGCATTGAGACGCATTAGGGAGCGCACCCTAACTAATGGCTAACACAAAGGGATGAAGATTTATTCAAGGATAAAGTATAAGCAAGTAAAAAAATTTAATGCACACCAAATGACGACAAAGTTTCCATAAATTAATTAAAACGAGAAAGGATATTAGCTTGGACTGAAGGGAGATAAATTAATAGAATTGGTAGTGCTGGGGAGTTAGTTTTTAAAGGAGAAGCTAAAGGAAGGAAGGTATTATAATGATTGAATTATATATGAATGTTGACAAAATGCATTTCAAGCGAGAAAACGCTTCGAAAATACATACATATATATAGTATTTATTAGATTAGATCGGATAGTGTAAAACAAAATGAAATTTACTATCATTTCTATGTAACGGTAAAAATGTATGTAACTATTAAATGTTTTGAAATTCTGACTCATATAAATAAATGGTAAACAGCCGTAGCTGAGAGTGTACTCGAAGACCGTTCGGATCAACTCGGACTGACGTATGGAACGACTTGGTACATTTTAAGTCGAGATCTTAAATTGAAAGCGTATAAAATACAGCGTGTGCAAGAACTGAAGTCGCTCGACCGTACCAAGCGACGTCGGTTCGCACTATAGGCTCTCGAAAAGTTTCGAAAAATCCGACATTTTCAAACCAAATTCTGTTCAGCGATGATCCATATCTGGATCAAAGGATATGTAAACAAAATTGCCACATTTGGGACGAAGAGCAACCTGAAGAGATTCAAGAGCTGCCATTTCATCCAGAAAAAACAACGGTTTGGTTTGGTTAGCGGGCCGGTGGAATCATCGGTCCATATTTCTTTAAAAAAGTATGTGGTGGAAGCTAACCGTCAATGGCGATCGTTATCGCGTCATGATATCCGACTATTTGATGCCTGAAATTGAAGCTCGTGATCTCGACGACATTTGGTTTCAACAAGACAGCGACACTTCACACACATTGCATCAACCAATGGATTCATTGAGAGAACACTTCGATGTGCAGATAATTTCACGTTTTGGGCCGGTCGATTGGCCACCATGATTGTGAGATATCGCACCGTTAGACTTTTTCCTATCCAGACAATCCCTTCGATTCAGGCGAACATCACGCGTGTCATTCGCCAGTTACCAATCGAAATGCTTGAACAAGTCATCGAAAATTGGACTCAACGGGTGGACCATCTGAGACGTAGCTGCGATCAACATTTGAAAATAATCTTTAAAAATTAAATGCTAAATAATTTTCTTTGCAATTAATTAGCATTTTTGAATTTAGCATTAAATTTGAATTTTCTGTGTTTTTTTTTCTTAACGAAAATAGGGAAGCTCGTAATGGCTCACCCTTCACGTCACTATACGTTGGTAAAAAAGTAATGTAACTATTAATTGTTTTGAAATTCTGATTCTACTCAGTTCCATCATAAAATAATATATGTTTTTTTTTGTAAGCGTCGAGCAAAAGAACTATTAACTAAAAAAACTTATTAAAAACAAGTAAGGAAAGGCTAAGTTAGGGGGCAACCGAACATTTTATACTCTCGCAATTTATTTATTTAACTTTATTAATATCATGTAATACACAATTTGACCCACATATTCGTCATATATATTGTATAAAGTCCATTGAATGTTGGAAACCCTAATATTAGGTTAGAATCACCGAGGTCCTCAAGTTCGATATATGGGGCCTTGAAAACCTATGGTTATTGAAATCGGTCGAGTAGTTCCTGAAGTATGGTTTTTGACCCATAAGTGGGCGACGCCACGCCCATTTTCCATTTTGTAAAAAGATCTGAGTGCATCTTTCATCTGCCATTTCTTATGTGAAATTTAGTGTTTCTGACGTTTTTCGTTAGTGAGTGAACTCACTTTTAGTAATTTTCAACCTAACCTTTGTATGGGAGGTGGGCGTAGTTATTATCCGATTTCTTTCATTTTTGGACTGTATTAAGAAGTGGCTAAAAAACGACTGCAGAAAGTTTGGTTTATATAGCTCTATTGGTTTGCGAGATATGTACAAAAAAATGAAATTTATTTTTGATGACATATATTTTGAACCAACTAAGCGGGAAAACCAATTAACCGAGTCCAATTATCCGAGAAAATTTACGTGTGCTTTCATATGTTATATTTTTTGTCCGTTAACACCGTTCAATTATACGGGGAAACCAATTAACCATAGGGTCAAGTAAACGAAATGTACTGTATTTGGTGTGTTTTTAGGCTACAGTTTTGGCAACTTTTGTTTAAAATAAATGAATAGAATATTTCTTTTTCTCATTAAAATTATACGAAAGTTTCACTCTATCTTCATTCACACATCAAGCAAATCTTTCGAATAAGCCTAACTGTTCTTATTCTAAAATATTACAATATAAGATCCCTTATAAGATTCCTATGATTTGATAACGAAAACAATCCAAGAAGAATATTATAATACTTACTAAATTAAAAATTAACTTTACAGTTAGTTTCAATAAATATTTGAAGTATTTTAATTAAAATTATTCGCTCTAATTAACATTGTTTTCCTACTTATGAGAATCATGAAATGATTCAGTTGCTGTTCACGAAATTATTAAATAAGACAATGATAGAACAGGAAATATTGGAAATGAACTAATCATGTTAAGGGACAAATTTCGGTAGGTTACACCTTTAAAAATAGCATATTAAAATTTCAATCAATATCCCAAATAGTTGAAACAAATGATCCGATCACTATCGATTTTTTTTACATGTTCTATATATAGTTCTCCGTACAATGACCTATCGATTTTTGATCTGATCAAAAAATCAAATTTTGGAAGGCCAAAAACGACCAAAATTTTGGGTACAATTCGACTATTTTTTTTAAAACGCCGCCATATTGTCAATTTTTGATTTTTTTTTATCGTAGTTCACTGTACAGACAATATTATATAGTTTAACGGGATTTTTTTTTAGACTTCATCCACGGAGAAGGCCGGAATCACTGCAGCAGTGAAGGATATTCCATGACACTAGGTGTGCCCCTTAATAGTGTAGCAGATCACTTACTGGTTACCTCCAGTTCCAAAAATTCTTTTCAATTTAGATATTTTAAAGAGATATCCCATATTACAGTAGAACTCCAATTATCCGAACTCCGACTATCCGCATCGCCGATTATCCGAATCACAAAAAATTGTCCAAAAAAGTCTAAGTGCGCTATTATTCTTCCCCCCGCGAAGCCAGTGTTTGCGCGTCAAGTCTTGACTTGACTTGTCTTAACTTGCCGTTGTGCCTACACTGACTTCCCCCCGCGAAGTGGAAGAAGAACTTTCTGCTGATGTTGAAGTAGACGCTGGACCATCAGCTAGTGAAGCATTTGCCGGCCTCGAGACTGCTTTGAAGTGGATGGAGCGTCAGCCCGAGTGGGACCACTTGCAACTGCTCAAGCGAATGCGTGACCTGGCTGCCCGAAAACGGTTGAAGACCGCAAAACAGCTTACATTGACGGAGATGTTTAAAAACAATGATTTTTATTTCTAAACTTGTACATAAGTACATTTTATTTATATTTAAAACATGTGAAAATTTCATGTTTCTTTCATTTAATTCAATAAAAAAAAATAGTGTAATATCAAAACGTAGCTTTTATTCTCTCCAATGGCAATTTTTTTTTTTAAATCCGATTATCCCAATATTTGATTATCCGAATGGGTCCCCATTAATTCGGATAATTGGAGTTCTACTGTATCTAACGAAATCCACAAGAACAACATTTTTGGATACTTTTTTCTTTTTTAGTCCACTTGCAGATGATACCACATAATGACTATGACATTTGTTCAAGTTAACTGCGTACACTTATGAAATTGTTGTACACTTACGCTGAACATTTTCACTTAGTCTTGCTTAATTCTATTCGCTGTCCTTTGCTATACATTACTTAAGAGCATTGTGTACACAAAACAACGATTGTCACTTGACGGCCACTTAAAAGTAAGTGAAAACTTAACGCATACTTAACACTGCATTCAAAGGATTTTGGCAATGGGTATCTTAAAAATGGTATTCTTAAAGTTTTTGATGTAATGTCATGCTTACTGTATGAAGCATCTCAATTATGATTTAAGCTGTTTGAGGAAAACCGATAACATTAAACAATTTAAATAAGACCACAAAGACATTCCATATAACGGAGTTCTTTATAAGACCACAAAGACATTCCATATAACGGAGTTCTTTAAGTTTATTCAAAACAATATAAATTTATTCTGTATCAAACGACTTTACTACTTACTATATAGATAATTAAACAATTATTATATTATATATTACTTTTGTAAGAAAATCGGTGTGTCATAACTAGTCAAAGGACAGCGGGTCTCACAAATTACATATTTTTCAGCCTCGCAACGATCATTACTCCACTGACCATTCGCCAACAGAGCGAGACAATTTCTGTTACGGAGAACTTCGATCGGTTTACCGGCTGCCCATCTGTTATAGCTGATAGGGCGACCCAGATTAAACCAAACCCAACGACTGTTGTCTGCAAGTTTTGAACCGGAGAGCCAGAATTCCTCATTGTTTGAGGCGAGTCCTAAATGCAATAAAATAGAGATTTAGACACGAACTATTAACAGCTGAGGACTGCGAAGGTACTTACCACTATTTAACAAATATTTCTCCAGCAAATCGTTTTCTGATTTCGAATTTATGCTGCCCAACGACAGTCCTTGATAACCGCAAATCTCTTGAGCTTTAAACCAATTTGCCTGCAAATGTCGAAAATAAAATTGAGAAGTGAAGCACTACATCTCACGTCAGTACAAACGGGTATACGAAGCAACTCACCTTAATGTAAGCCACAACTACAAAGGTTTTGTCACGTAGAAGGCCTGGAAACGCGCGATAGTTGGACTTATCCAAAGCTTCAGTGGATAAATTTGGAAATACGAAACCACTATACGGATCTGCGGTGCTATTTTCTGCGACCAAATTTTGTGCAACAAAACAAAGGAAAAATAAAGCTAAAATGTATTTGAACATTTTGTAAATAAAAATTAAGTTTTTATCAACAATAATCTGAAGTAAACTGTCGATACTGGTGTTAAATGTGGAACTGTTGACTTTTATAGCTTTTTAATAACTTTAAAGGCGTTGAAAGACTGTTGAGTGGAGAATAACTGGAGGTAGCATTAGTCATTGTCATTACTGGCTTATCACCGATATTCTAAGAAAGCTGTCACAAGGCTCATTAGAGCACAATAGTAATTAGTGAAAATGTTTTAGCTTCATTTGATTTCAGGAACGAAAGTGTTTATGTTAAGTAAATATAATTTAGTCACGTGTGAAATAATCAGAAAAACGTGTCGAAAAAAATTTAAAAACTATTCGTTAATGTTGTTTCTTTCTGTTAATTGTTCTTATATTAATGTAGTACTTGGTAAATTTATAAAGGGTGAACCATTTCGAGGTTCCATACTTTGTTAAAGAAGAAAATACAGAAAATTCAAATTTATTGGGGAATATTTATTATCATTCGAAAGAACATTCTTTGAAATATATTTTTTTTAAGATTATCTCTTTCAAATGTGGGACGCGCTTACGTCTCAGATGGTCCATCCGTTGAGTCCAATTTTTGATGACTCGTTCGAGTATTTGGTAACTAGCGAATGACACGCGTGATGCTTTGCTTCAAGCTCTGAATCGAAGCGGGATTGTCCGCATAGACTTTAGACTTTACATATCCCTACAGGAAAATGTCTAAAGGTGTGACCGTCCCAAAATGTGAAATTATCTACTCACCGAAGTGTTCTCTCAATAAATCCACTAATTGGTGTGATGTGTGGGATGTAGCACCGTCTTGTTGAAACTAAATGTCACCGAGATAACGAGCTTCAATTTCAGACAGCAAAAAGTCGGTTATCATGGAGCGAAAGCGGTCGCCATTGACGGTTACGTTCTCATCGGCATAATTTTTGAAGAAATATGACCGCTGATTCCACCGAGCCGGCACAACCCAAACCGTTATTTTTTCTGAATGAAATGGCAGTTCTTGAAACTCTTCAGATTGCTGTTCGTCCCCAATGCGGCAATTTTGCTTGTTTACATATTCATTGAGCCAGAAATGGGCCTCATCGGGGAACAGAATTTGGCTCGAAAACGTCGGATCTTCTTTGAAATTTTCAATAGCCTATAAAACGAAGCGATGTCGCTTGGGATGGTCGAGCGGCTTCAGCCTTTCAATTCAACGCTTTCAATTTAAGATCTCGACGTAAAATGCACCAAGTCGTTCCATACGTCAGTCCGAGTTGCTGCGATCTAGAGCAGTTAGTTGCAGATAAGACTACTTGATCTTCTTCACTTTCTGTAAAATGTCCAAGTAATAGCAATTTCGACCTTCACACATTTCACAACACTTCCACCCATCAGCATTTAGTTGTCATACTCATTAAGCAAATAACGTCGATTAACGGTTAAACAAAGAACTAAAAAGAGACAACTAATAAAAGTAGCAGTTAATTACACTGAGCGAGAGTGTTCACGAGTGAGTAACAAAGTTCGCAAATGAGCTACAACTACACAGCATCACGAATGAGGGAGTGGATTTAAGCGAAGGTTGTATAAATTACGAACAAATTCCTGCTCGCTCTTAAATTTTATCACCAATTCCACGCTTGTGGCTGCAACTAATTCTGCTGCTGCCGCTGTTGCAGCTTTGACAGTTTTACTTTATGCTAAATGCAATTGCACGCGGTTTAATGAAACACATTTGCCGCAATGTGTTGCAGCATTTGCACTGGGATTTTTGCTATGATTTTCATTTCCATTGTCATTATGCAATGATTAACTTGGAATGTGCATTTAAGTCGTTCATCGTTTTTGCAATTAGTAGGAGTAACGGTATTTAAGTTTTATTGCTAAACCGTTTTAGCGTAGTGACAACTAAGGTTTCATTGGGGTTTCAAGTTGATTAAGAAAAGATTAAAATTAAGAATAGAGGAACTACTTTCGGTTTCTTGGGAAGTGAAAGCACGGAAATAAAGACGGAGAATATGAAGAGAGTAGGCTTAGATAGAAATGTGAATCATTTAGGCATTGAATTGCATTTTATATTATATTGTATTTATATAAGCTCTACATCAAAGTAATCTAATTTACATTTACAGAACAAAAAAAATCTGTAGCAGAAATGTGAATAACTATACTCATGACACTGATTTCTTATAGGAGATTTTTTGAATATCCTTCAAGAACTCATTCAGGAACAGATTCTTAAATTTTAGAGTTAGATCTTCCAAAAAAATACTCGACCCTTTATTTGTCATATACGCTTTACCGAAAAATTTCTTTTTCAATTCTGCCTCGAAAATAGAATTATAAATTTTTTATTATGCCCTGTTCGAAAAGTTCTATTTATGGAAGGAAGTTTCTATGAAATTTGCTTCTATTACCAATTCAAGAGTTCGAGTTAAGGATGTTTGAGTTATGGAACTTAAAATGTATATCCTTAAATTAATAATTATTAATTTAAAAAGCCTTTTTTCGAACTTCAAAACCAAATATATAGATTGTGGAGGCGATTTTACTTATGAGTCAATCTATCGGAAAAAATAGTTTGGTCCAATATCCACAAAAAAAAATCGATTCGTATTGGCCTGATTTTAACCATTTCTGATACAGAGACACACTATTAGGAAAAATATTTCCTCTGAATTAAATTAAGATATCTGAGAGATTTACCGATATTTTCGGTGAAAAATTACCCTAAGTAACTGAAGGACCTCTAAGACCCGTTCGATACCAAACGAGGTTTCAGACAAGGTGACTCGCTATCGTGTGACTTCTTTAAGCTGATGCTGGAAAAAATAGTTCGAGCCGCAGAGTTAAACAGAGAAGGTACAATTTTTTTATAAGAGTGTACAGCTACTGGCGTACGCCGATGATATCGATATCATTGGAAACAACACCCGCGCCGTTAGTTCTGTTTTTTCCCGCCATGATAAGGAAGCGAAGCGAATGGGTCTGGTGGTGAACGAGAACAAGACGAAATATCTCCTGTCATCAAACAAACAGTTAGCGCATTCGCGTCTTGGCTCCCATGTCAATGTTGACAGTCATAACTTTGAAGTTGTAGATAATTTCGTATACCTGGGAACCAGCATTAACAACACCAACAATGTCAGCCTTGAAATCCAACGCGGAATCACTCTTGCCAACAGGTGCTACTATGGACTGAGAAGGCAATTGAAAAGTAAAGTCCTCTCTCGACGATCAAAAACTAAACTCTATAAGTCCCTCATCATTCCCGTCCTACTTTATGGTGAACGGTGTTAACATCCGATGAGACGGCACTAGGGGTTTTCGAGAGAAAGATTTTGCGGAAGATATATGGTCCCTTAAACATAGACAACGGCGAATACCGCAGAAAATGGAATGATGAGCTGTATGTGTTGTTCGACGACATTGACATAGTCCACCGAATAAAAAGACAGCGGCTACGCTGGCTGGGTCATGTTGTTCGAATGGACGAAAGTTCCCCATCTCTGAAAGTTTTCGATGCAGTACCCGCTGGTGGAAGCCGAGGAAGAGGGAGACCTCCACAACGATGGAAGGACCAGGTGGAGAAGGACCTGTCTTCACTTGGTATTAACAATTGGCGCCAAACTGCCAAAAGCGTAAGCGGTGTCTACGCCAGTCAAGAAGAACAAGAACTGAGTTCTTCATATTCGATATCCGGAGCCTTGAAAAGTTATAGTCCGATTTCGACAATTTTTCCACAAGTGATGCCACAGATAATATACAGTATTTGCATAAAGTTTTACTCCGATATCTTCATCGGTTCCTTATACATTATAAAGTGAAGGAATAAGAAGGAATTCAATTGAGTTATATGGGAAGTTGTCGTGGTTGTGAACCGATTTCATTCACGTGTCATCAGGGTGTCAAGAAAGTGTTATATACCGAATTTCATTGAAATCGGTCGAGTAGTTCCTGAGGTATGGTTTTTGACCCATAAGTGGGCGATGCCACGCCCATTTTCCATTTTGTAAAAAAATCTGAGTGCAGCTTCTATCTGCCATTTCTTATGTGAAATTTAGTGTTTCTGACGTTTTTCGTTAACACACTTTTAGTAATTTTCAACGTAACCTTTGTATGGGAGATGGGCGTGGTTATTATGCAACTTCAACTATTTTCATTGTGTATGGTGGGGTACGCAAGGGAACCGACTGCAGAAATTTTGGTTTATAGAGCTTTATTGGTTTGCGAGGTATATACAAAAAAACCTATTTGGGAGCGGTACCATGCACACTTCCCCCAAAAAATTGCATCCAAATATGACCCTTACTAGGACGATTTATGGAATGAGTACAAAATGTCTTGTTGATAAAGGAAAGCTTAATTATTCTTATTTACCACTCCATAATTTTTTTCTGGACTAGGTATCACTTAGTAACTCAGCTAACCTATGCTAGCTTAAGTGCACAGCCAATAAGTTTGCTATTCCGAATAATAAATCAAGAAAAGTGATATACATATTTTACACGATCGCAGGGGTACAATTAACTCAATTTTGAATAAATTTTACGCTTTTGCAAAGTAATCTTCGAACTGAATATATACTTCATTGTCATTTACGCTAAAAACTTTAGTTGTAAAAATTAATTAGCGTAATTAATTTGGAGTTTCATTAAATTAAAACTGCAGCAAATGACAAAGGTAGCAATTTTGCGCAGTTCCTTTAGCTCTTTCGCTGCTATTCTCACGCTCTTTTTTCCACTAATCCACTGTTAGAGTAAGCAACGTTTCCCCTCCATTTCAGCAAATATAATACAAAAGACATTACCTTTTGTGCAAAGTTGAAATGCGCCATTCAAAGTAGTGTCATAACTTCCAACTGCTGCTGTCAATTTTCGCTTGCTCACACACACAAATCGCATATCGATGCCAAATTGAATGAAGCAGGGTGCATTCTCTCTTAAGCTCATTTTAGCATTCCTTAAAGTTGCGTATACGCCAAGTCACACTGTAACCAAACCAATTCTAATTTCGCATTTATGCACCGCCAGCGAATTGCACAGCAGCACAATGCTAATCTAGTGAAAGTTGATGAGCGTCAAGGTAATTCGCGTATTGAATGATGCTAAGATCTTGTATGCGTGCTTGTATTTTAGTGTGCCACAGCACGCATGTAATGCCATCGGAAATCCTTTAAGCACTGCAGTAGTTCACCTGTAACTTTATATATTTGCCAACTGAATGCCAATAAATGCTACCTGCCACATGCTACTTATCCAGTAAAGTTATTGGAAATCCCATTATATATGTATGTATGTAAAGACTTACACTCACTCTCTCTCAGTGACTACTAATACCCAGCAAACATTTGTATATGTATGTAATGAGAAAAATGTAAATCTTTCACAGAGGCTTGTCAAAAGCGCCATAACTAGAGAATTAGAGCTTTCAGTGCTTTATAAAAAGTGTTACAGTGATCGGATTTAGTTCAAATATGCGCCGTTTAGTTCAATAATCTATTTCCATCTAGACGGCAATTTCATAACCGCTCGTAGAAGCCCCGATCCTTATTTGCGAAGAACTCGGACAGCCACTTTTCACAAGCCTCTTTTGAATTCAACTTTACACCACCAAGGGCGTTCGCCATGGACAGGAACAGGTGGTAATCACTTTCGCTTGTCGTTGCGTTGTCCTGCGTTGTCCTGGTGGAACACTACACACTTTCTTTTAGCCAATTCTGGACGCTTCTGGTCGATCGCCTGCTTGAAACGTGTAGGTTGTTTACAGTAGATGGTAGAATTAAACGTCTGGCCATAATCCCTTCCAATCCCACCTTCCTGGCCATCTATCCCGGCTTGGCCACTGTTTGGGACGATTCACCGGCTTTCGACCACGAGCGATTTCGCTTGATATTGTCGTATGTGATCAATTTTTCTTCGCCAGTCACCAAATACTTTAAAAAATGGGTCGAGTTCGTTCCGTTTCAGCAGCATATCGCAGGCGTTGATTCGGTCCAGAAGGTCTTTATGCGTCAAATCATGGAGCACCCAAACATCAAGTTTTTTGTGTATCCAGCCTTCTGCAGATGGTTTAAGGGGTTATATACAGTTAAACGGCCGAAAAAAAGTGAATTTTCCAGAATTTTTTCTGAGAAAACTTTTTAATTTATTGATCCAAAAATTTATACACATATTATGGTATCTTTTAACTGTATTTTAAGACTTAGTACTAGTAAAAATATTTATTTGAAAAAGAGCTACAGCTGATCTCCAGCTCCTCTCAAAAAAGATGTTTTGCGGTGACCACTATATCTCGGAACTGGATCATCCGAAATTAAAAAACCAAACAGATTTCGTTAAAATAATGTTTAATCTAGTATATAACCGAAGGAATAAGCAAAATAAAATTTTTTGACAAAATGGCAGTTTCTCAAAAAAAAAATCGATTCTTCACCGAAATTTCGGCCTTAAATTGTTTATAAAAAAAAAAATATTTATCGGAGAGAAAAAATCTTCGATTAATTACTAAAAAATATATTTAAGAAGGTTGTGTTAAAATTTGAGACTAATCGGTCTAGCCGTTTTCGAGTAATGTTGGTCACCGACTTTGAAAACACCATTTTGAGAAAAACGCGTTAAAAGTTTGGACTTTGTACTTAAAAGCACTCTGAAACGCCTTTTCAAATTTTTTGCATTTGCGTGTAACTTTGAAAATATTCACCGGAACGATATGAAATTTTCTGTGTGTATTCTTAAATATATGTACATTAAGAAAATGAAATAAAAAATCGATTTTTTGAAAATTCTAACTGTATATAACCCCTTAAAATGGTTAACTGCCATCTCCTGGGCTATGTCACGAGATGCCACATGTTTTCCATGATTTGATCGGTATTCATCGTCACAGGTATTCCGCCTGCTGTCTTATCCATGGTGTCGTTTTCACCCGCTCAGAATCGTCGAAACTAATCAGGCATAGCGTAGTTTTTTTAGGCTATGTCAAGATCTTTCAATGATGTATAGAATCTGGCAATAATACGAGCTCTGTAGCGCTTTATACATAGCCGCTAAATTCAAAAGATAAAAGGGAGGAAGTAAGATATTTGCCAACCTAATATCTCATCGTTAATAAAAAACAAATATAGGAGGAAAATATTTGACTTATCTTTCCTTTTCTTTCGACAAGCTTGAACCAACGTAGCTCCGACTTCTTTAACTCATCTGAAAAAATACATTTTCTGGATTCTGTCATTTCATAATGAACAGACTTACTCCGGAACAACGTTTATAAATCGTTCAAATTTAAATTGAAATAATGGTTCGCGCGACAATTTTTTTTAGTAATGAAGCTCACTTCTGGTTGAATGGGTCGTACAAAATTGTCGCATTTGGAGTGATGTTAATCCACAACCCATTGTTGAGACGCCATTTCATCCTTAAAAAGTCACAGTTTGGCGGTCTCTATTGACCAACCAGTCAATGGCTTTAACACCATGATTATCCATCCTCGATTAGGTCTAATAATTCGGCATAGTAGAACCCCGAAATCAATGACAATTACCTTTCCGGCCAATAGTACGGTCTTCAGATTCTTTAAAACAGACTCGCCGAGTTTGAACTATTCCTTGAGCTATGTTGTGTTCCGGTGAATTCATTTCAGAAACTCCATGTCAAGCGGTTTCACAGTTACGCTTGTTGTCTTTAGTAAGTAATCGCAGCACTTTTCACCATTTATCTAACGATATTCACTGCGGGGATACACAAATTATAAAGATCTTTTTACAATTTAAAGTAGCCCTTATTAGCTAGCATCAGTGATTAGCTCTTTGCTAATGGTTTTGCAACAAACATTATATTTAAGCCTCAGAACAGTAAAAGATCGCCGAAGCCGAGATCTGCAGAACACAGTGAATGCGGACGCAATTCGAATCCAATTCATATAGTTTTTCCATCCGTTCGTTTTGTTTTTAACTTTAAAATTTTTTCGATATTTTGTCCGTCTGACTATAAAACATCTGGATTCACGTCCTCTCCTAGGAAGTCTACCGTGAATATTTTAGACAATAAGTAATGTTCACAGAGTTTGTGGGAGTATCTAATGACCTTTTCTGTCCGAACTTCTGAATTTTTTGTGAACTTACTTACTTACTTGGTAACTATACCTATTAAATTTCTTCTAAGAATCTTAGTATTCCAATTAGTAGTTGTTGGGTGCAAAACCATTTGTTGAACTTCTATTGTGAGTTCGACTGCAGTACACTGTCCTTCAGCGTGTTGGCTGTCACATTAGCAGACACACGTTGATTTTCTTCTTACTTTAGTATATTTTATTTTATCATTTCACCTTTTTTTCTGAACTGCATATGTTTCAGTGTAACTACTTTTGTTTGTATGTATTAATGTATAATGTTTGATATGTCATTGGTAAGTGGATTTGCCGCGCGAACAATGGACTGCATTTCAATCGAACACGCAGCATTTTAAAAAGCGAGGGCGTCAATAACGCAGCACTCAACCATAAAAAGGGAAGTTCTAATAATCATACATATATGTAGAGTAAGGAAAACTGCATTATACTCGCACGAAAAAAAAGTTCTAGCAAATTTGAAAATATTTACTCTCAAATGGCGGTAGGTGTGTCACGCATTGACGGAAAGCGCTGTATTTGCAGGTTCCGTTTGCATGCTTTGTGGTAGTTTTTCGTGCAACTGCGCCATATAACGGTTTTTGTTGATGTTTTATTTTGTTCGCGCTGGTAATAGCGCATATTCACTTTTCTGCATTTCAATTTAGAATGCCATGCATTTAGCACTCCTTCCTTTGCTGTTGTTGTTGTGGTCGTTGTTGCTCTTTTATACTTTTCAGTTTTATGATTGCTCGCTGCCATTTAACTTTTTCGCTTTTTGGTTTCATGCCACATCCCTTCGTGCAAACTGAAAAAGTTCTTGCTGAATGCAACAAGGTCAATTCAATGTCATTACCGTTGTTGCTACCAGAGGCGGGTGGAATGAAGACATGAACCAAAGACGAAATAAGTGAGAACTGTGTAAAGCAAAATAAGCTAAAGATACTATAGCCGGAAGTCAGAGCCAGAGTTAAAAGCTTCAAAACATAAAATACTCTCGGTGGATAATGATGTAAATATGAGTTCCTGATTTTCTTTCAAATATAAGAAATAATATTTTTGACAGAAGACTATCTTCTACGGTCAAACAATGAAACCAATCTTTTAAAATTTCGTTATATTAACGCTCAAAATTATTTAATTATGTTTATAATATTTAAGAGGCCACTTTTATTCATAGCCGAAAGCCTTGGATATGGGGCGAAGTTCGTAGATGATAAATCAAGGTAAATCTTAAGATATATTCTATTATCATTTTTATATATTTTTGTACTAAATATTAATATAGAATATGAAATATTGTGCTAAACAGTTTAATGCAAACAAAATGGGCTGTTGCTGAATACAGATTTAATACGATATTTTTATTATTAAACTAAATAAAAATATAAAGTCTAAAATATTATTAATTTGTATATAGTTTTACAAATAAAACAACTTCGTTCTCCGTTATGTGGCGCCATTTTCATAACAGCCCGGCTAGCTCAGTCGGTAGAGCATGAGACTCTTAATCTCAGGGTCGTGGGTTCGAGCCCCACGTTGGGCGACAGTATCTTTTTTGATACAGGTTTTTATAATAAAACTAATCTCGCAATATGTTCCACTGAGTGAATTGAATTATGCCGGATGAAGAGATGTTTCAGGTGAATCAAGGCATGTGTAATTATAGATACAACGCCCTTACGTTTGGTTGGCTGTAGTTGGGTTCTTCTGTCCAGCGTTCGTTCAGACGATATACGTATCACTTGAGTAAACACTTAAATCTCTTTATGAAACTTGGTGCTCTAGTGTATTTCACTAAGGTTTAACATAGAAAATTAGCGAAAACTGACAATTAGCAAGGTTATAAAAACGAACTAGTTAAAATACTTAAAATTTACCTAATTCAATTGTCAAATAATTTGTTACAAAATGGTTCAACACGAGGTCAACTGTTATAACTATTCACACGAAAGTTAATTATACGTAACTGAAATGGGCAGGGTTTCATTAACTCATGACAAGGTAGAATTTCAAACTTTTTGGAAAATGTTTTTGGTCCTTATCTGCATCCTTAATGCTAATTACAATTACACTTTGACTTGAGATACAAACAGTTTGTTAAGATTTTAGTACATAAAAGGACGATTTTTTCCGACCACAGAGTACAAAAAAGAACACAGACATAAAGTATACAAAGTATTTATTTTCTAGATAAATCTAGGGTCTTAAAAACATTATTAAATTTATAGAATAGTAAAACAAAAAATTCCCATATCTAATCAGTTGTAATTTTGAAGCGTTCGAGACAGCCTGACGTGTTTTTCTCGAAAATTCATTTTTCTCACTCATCTTAGCTGTCTAAGGCCTCGAAAAGTAATGGTCCGATTTCTTCCACTTTTATGTTACGAGTCCAGTACAATTTGACTAACTCCTCCGAAGTACGGCAACCTTCAGAGAGGTGTGTATTCACTCCGACAGCAGAGCGGCAATACGGGCTTTGGATTCGTTTACAGTACACTCTAAGCTAGTAAAGGGAGCATCTTACATCACGTAATCCACTTGCGCTAGAGCACTGGACACACTGACTCCGAGTGAACTCGCTATGCGCTGGACAACTACCAGCACCTGTGCAATGCGATGTCTTTCTGGCTCGCGATGGATCGAAAACGGTCCTTCCAGCTACTGGAATACTCATCTCGTCGCAATCATTGAGGTGCTTACTGGTAATTGTTCAATAGGCACACATTCGGTGAGATTAGGGATCAAGACGGACGCTAGTTGCCAAAACTGCTTGGAGGAAGGCGAAGGGGAATCATCCAAGCACTTCCTCCTTCAATGTCCAGCATTCGCCAGACTTAGGTTAAAAGAACTTGGTAGGCACCTCTTCTACGAACCCAGCCAAGGACCGGAATCGACATTAACCGACTTAAGAACTTTATAATAGAGTCCAAGCGCTTTGTCGAATCATAAAAAGGTTAGCGATCCGTCAGGAGCACAATGGATAGTCGACGCTGTCTCAGTGAGACTCTCTGCAGTTGCAGAGATCTACCCTTGACCTAACCTAACCTAACCAGTACCTTGAAGGCATTATTTGTGCAAAGTTTTATTCCGAAATCTTCATTGGTGATTGTTTTATATACTTAGAAGAGGATGTGGTATTTAAAAATTTGTAATATGGGAATTAGGATTGGTTGTAATCAGATTGTAACATCACGGGGCAACGCTTAGCTATATATATCCATCAAATCTTAAACCCCAACATGCATTACTCACTAGCAGTAAATCTCAATTTTCGCCCCAATGCATAAAAACCCAGATCTCCACACATTTCTCTCCCAAAGACCTCAACTACATGGAACATAATTCGCTTGTCCCTATTTTATGCTCAAATTATTTATGTGCGTCATTTTCTAATACCGTTATGCGTGATAGCGAAAAATCCATTTAAAAGCAAACGCTAAGAGTCGAAAATCGTTAGTGGCAATATCCAAACACTCTACTGTACTCCGCTTAAATAATAAAAAAAATATAAAGTTTCCTTTAAACGCTGGCGTGGCAATTTTCCGATTTGAAAAGTATAAAACTGAGGAATAATAAGAAAAAATCACGAAAAACTTTACCACACGCAATGTTGAATGATTTGAAGGGGAGATTTGTATTGGAAATTGGCTTTACCAAGACATCCAAGGCAGGGATATGCAATTGCTATTGAAATGTAAAGAAAGAGGGGAGTGTGTTGGCACATAAAATGGCTTACTTAAAACCGGACTGACAGCTCAATGTGCACTGAATTATGACAGGTCAAGGATTGCACCAAAAAATGAAGACATTCCACAATAGCCGCAGGAGGAGGGGTTGTGCGAGTCTTCAGTAAGCAGGCAAAGAGGATACACAAATGCAGGGATGTGCGTGAGTGCCAAAAGTGTTTGCGCGCTGATTTCAAAGACACTCTTTCACTCCAAGTGTTTATTAGAATGCTTTGCTTTGCATCTTTATGCCACTTGTGCGAGGATTTCTCAAACTGCCAAAGTGGACCCTAATCCAATGAACCGATGCGTTTGCTTAACATAAAAGTAAATGCATTCTTCACTGTGTGCGTGTGTGTGAGGGTGTGTGTGTGTGATCGAACCCCCGCTAAACTTCGTGCAAATAAACAAATATTACAAATGTTGCCAGTAACAAGTTGACTACACTTTCGTTAAGAATATGACAAGCTGATACTTTCGCATATCCTTGCGCCGCGTCACATTTACGCGTTTCGCCAAATGTGCAGCAGCTTTGCCACTTAACAGTTGAATACGCAAATAGTCGAAAAGATTTCCCCGAAGTGCACTTATTTTTGTGTTTTTTTTCAGTTTTTTCCTCTGTTTGTTGATAGTTTGATAGTTTGCGTTGGCAATTTTTCTCAGCAAAAGTTTCACATTTAGAAATGGAAATACTTTGGTCTTCATGTAAGTACATGATATGGCTCCCCTCATTTCTATTTCAAATGTTGAACATATATCATATCCGTGAGTGGAAAATATGAGAAATTGGAAAAAATTCAAGACAACATAAAAATCGTAGAAGATTTAATAAAATACTTCTAGACAAAGAAATTCCGAAGAAAGAAAATTTAATTATGTCCCTGCAATGGACGAGTATTAATGTTGAGTGCATTGTTTTTGTTATAACAGCAAAAAAAAAACATTTTCCACATAGTTTTAAGGAATATTGGAGGTTGACAATCCCTGGTCAAATATAAATCCGATGCAGTGTCAGATTTTTTAGGGGTTACATGGATGTGAAAGCCGCGAAGGCTTCCAATAATAGATATTTATTGTTTTCTTCAATTTTACAACATCTCAAGAATATCGTCATCAATCGAACCCCAATAATAGTTTTGGAGAAATAGTTCCGTCCAAGGTAACTTTTTTTCTGAAAACCAATTTTCATTTTTATGCTCTCCCAACAAAAGTTGCTAAGAGAGTATTATAGTTTTGTTCACATAACGGCTGTTTGTAAGTCATAAAACTAAACGAGTTAGATAAAGGGTTATACATACCAAAGTGTTCAGGGTGAAGAGACGAGTTGATGTTTGTCTGTCCGTGCAACGGATAACTTGAGTGAAAATTGAGATATCTTAACGTAACTTGGAACACGTATTCCTTGGCACCCTGAGGAGGTTGGTATTGTATGGGCGAAATCGGACCATTGCCACGCCCACAAAATGGCGAAAACCAAAAACACATAAACTGTCATAACTAAGCCATAAATGACGTTATAAAAGTAAAATTTGGAACAAAGGATCGTACTAGGAGGGGGCATATTAGGATGTAATTTTTTGTGGGAAGTGGGCGTGGCGCCACCCCTAAATCGCTTATTTGTATATAACTCGCAAACCACTGAATCTATATAAACCGAACTTTCTGCAGTCGGTTCTCTTACGTACCCCACCACACACCGTGAAAATAGTTGAAATTGGATAATAACCACGCTCACCTCCCATACAAAGATTAGGTTGAAAATTACTAAAAGTGGGTTAACTCACTAACGAAAAACATCAGAAACACTAAATTTTACAGAAGAAATGGCAGAAAGAAGTTGCACTCAGATTTTTTTACAAAATGGAAAATGGGCGTTTCGTCGCCAACGTTTCGTCAATGAAATTCTGTATATAATATTTTCTTGACACCCTGATAACAAATATCGAAAATGGACAAAATCGGCTCACAACCACGATTACTTCCCACATAAGTCAATTTTGAATTCCTTTTTATTCCTTCACTTTATAAAATAAACATAAGGAACCAATGAAGATAGCGGAAAAAAACTTTGCACAAATACTATATCTGAACTGTGGCACAACTTGTGAAAAAGTTGCCGAAATCAGACTATAACTTTTCAAGGCCCCGGATATCGAACATGAAGAACAGAGTGCAAAAGGGTAATTTTTCACCGAAAATATCGGTGATCAGATATTTTAATGTAATTCAGAGGACTTTTTTTCTTCTAAAACTAAATGTTGGTGGTAAAAATTAGTCAAATCGGTTCAGGAATTACCTAGGCCCTCATACTATATACTATATATAATGATTTTCGTTATTCTATTGGACTTTATTCCGAATATATGGGTCAAAGTGTGATATCTTAATACAACTATAGCAATTATTTGCGAGAGTATAAAATGTTCGGTTGCATCCGAACTTAGCCTTTCCTTACTTGTTTTTTTTTTACAATTCCTTCACCTAAGTTCTTGGTTAAAGTCTTAGCTTTTTGTCTTCAGATGATCCTTATTGAGTTTTCAAAATAGTCCGATTGTTTAATCGGCAGCACATTGAAGGCTTTATTTAGTACAGTTAAACTGATCCGATTTATCCGAAATTTTCATAATTTTGTTCAACAGTTTGTTGAGATTTTGAGATAATTTCATAAAGGCGCTCTTGTTGAACCCGTCGTTGCTAAACACTTTCTGCCTGGTCGACCAAAAGAACCTCCCAAAAAATCTTAAATGGAGTCAGTATCAATAAGTGTGGCCTGTCGTTGTTCTGATGGAACACAGCCCTACCCCTCATTGTCCCATTGTTGACAGTACAGGTTCTAATTAAGTTTGGCTGTAGGGGGTCGCTCAAACTAAAATATTCTCTGCTAAATCCACTAAACAAATCCTTGCTTCGACGTTTTTGTTGCTGAACTACTCTTCATTTAATTCGATCTTCATCATCAAAAACACTGATCACACTTATACAACGCCCTCCGATTGCAGGGCAACTATACTGACTTTGAGTTCATTGACCGTGCGCTCGAGATGAGTTTAGAAATGTTTAGCCACTGCATACCCCTAGTATGAGGTGACTAGCCACAGTGGAACTACAATGAATTATGAATCTGAGAAGCTTTCAAAGATTTAATATTTTCTCAATTATTTCTCAGCCGAGATGGAATAGTCGGAGTACGCAGTCTTTACTACAGAAGGGACTTTAGTTAATTTTGAAAGTCCAAACTTACCTACTCTTTTTGCAAAGTCTTTCGGTCCGAAAGTAAATCCTAAGAGGTCTAATTCATCGTCGTCATCAGTAAAGCCTGCCTTTCCCCAGTTGTAAGAGTTTCAAATGGCGAAAAATGTTACCAAATTCCAATCGTGAAGCCTATGGGAAGAAGGCGAGTTAAAATTATCTCAAAACATCCTCTCTTTCAATTGGCGAAATTATAATTTAAACTCCTCAATTATCACACTTTGGACTTTCAGATGGACTAGCTAGAATTGAAATACAGTAATCCCCGCTTAAGTGCTCCAACAACGATGCCGCAAAATATGGTCACTTAAGCGGGGGGCACTTAAGCGGGGATCACTGTAAATCGCTTATGCTGATTGGAGATGGGTTCTAGGCCGTTTGTATACTTGTGATCTCTAACTTCGGGGGTTCTGTCAATATGATAGAATGGAAGAGGGCATGTAGGGATCACAAAGTGGGATAACTAAATGAATGAAAACAGAAATTGATAAAAAAACGCTTCATATCTTCCTCCGGCTTCCATATACCCAGTATAATGATTAAAATCTGTGCATCTGACTTATCTCAGACATACTCAAACCTATTCTACCTTATTCTTTTTATTTTCTTACTTTTCAGAAAACAATTTTTCGCTTCAAAATCACTCAATTAACCTTCGACTAAAGGTTATAGAATAATGTTATAATTTAATTGCTTGTAATGCATTCACCGAAAAGGGGGAGCGAACGAAAACTGCATTATCGCAGGAAAATGAAAAAACAGGATAAATAAATTTAATAACTTCGAATGTAAAGTAGATATGCATTCCAAGATGGAAGGAAGGAAGCACTCATTCATAACTAATTCGACTGCGTTGCCATTAGAACGCAAAAGGGATGTTTACTCAATAACCTAACTTTCCCCTACGAACGCTATGCAGTCAAGCAAAAATCGCAAAGGAACAAGCGCAGCAATAGATAAAAACGAAAAGAGTATACTTAGTGAAGATAAATGAAAATATTCAAAAGGGAAAATTGCGCGTGAGATGTTTAATGACTTGTTTACTGCTGACATTACATTACCCAACGACCGCACGACCGTAAGACCGTAGCGCGTTACACACAGAAAAAAACACGTAATAAAGTTGTAAATAAGACCAGTTAGATATGCGCGGCGAGATAACGTGTCCCATTGTGGGCGTCATTGCACGCATCCATCACCTTAGACAAGCAATTTCGCCTTGATAGAGGTCCGCTGGTGGTAGAACTCACATTGCACTTTGGCGCCCCTCGCCAGAGTCCGTGGCAAAGCGTTGTTGCTTTCAGCAATTGTCATTCAAACTACAAATTACAACAATTTTATAACCAATACCCATATTTTATGCAGTCTCCTTCCTTGTTTCTTCCAATGAGCTTGCCACAACGTCAACGAGCTAACTGTATTTATTGGCCAAAGCGCTGGATATCTAGTCGGAATTAATTTGTTGACTTTAACTGCAACGACATGACGAATTGTCGTTGCGTTGTTGCAATTTAATTGTGATTTTTCAAACGTGCTGTATGTGAAGAGCGTGTGTGGTGCTGCTGCGATGTCCTTCAGTGCTGGAGACGTTAAGTTGGATGTGTCCTTTGATGTCAAGCTGATACTATATATCTACTATGAGCGGTAGAAAGCGGTAGAAAGCCAAGGCTGTGTGTCTCGCTGCTTTAAATGAGATGGTGTTGTCATTTCAGTTTAAGTTAAATAAGTTAAGCAACAGTTATTAAAATATTTAAAGGCGATAAATTTTTTTAGAAGCAATTCTATCTTATTATTCTTTTATTTGCTAAATGGTACTACATAAAAATAAAAGATTTTATTCTTAATATACCGTCACAACCTTATAAATATAAGCATGGATCTTATGGCTATAATACTGATACGAGTAAATGCCGGGATTCGAAAAAATGTATATCGTTCCACTATATTACGGATTCCAGATCCATGGAATCGAATCTAATGTACCAAATGATTAAAAGTAAATGGGATTTCTCAAAAAAAATCAATTTTTTAAAACTATACATGAAGGAATTTAGTCCAATGGTCAATATAAATATAATAATATCGATAATAAATAGTTTTTCAATAAGAACGCTACAGAAGTTACAAAACGGTTTGGGATATCAATGAAATTCTTTATTCCTGTGATAGTACATCCGATGCCATTATGTTTGGAACTCGATTTCTTTTGCAAACCTCCACGGGCACGCTTGCAGAAATTCAGACGCTGAAAGAAATTTTCGACGGTTTTCAAGAATAAATCGGCCGACACTGCTGCAATTTCACGTTCGATATTCGTACGAAGTTCATCAATCGTCGCTGGCTTGTTGGCATATACCAAAAACTCGACGTAGCCCCACAGGAACTAGTCTAACGGCGTCAAATAGCACCGCCAAGGCGGTCAATAAATAGCACGTAGCGCTCTTAAAGTTGGTGCTACTGACTTCGAATTTCGGTAGTATATTTTAATAATTTCGACTCGTTGTTGGATCGTTGATCGTTTCCATGAGGAAATGCCAAACCTTAACCCGTTTGCTCTCCCTATCATCCTACTTTTATAGCGTCTTTATTGAAAACCCCTTTAAATCAAGAGAGTCAGAAGAAGAAGACGGAACATGACTACCCGAATACCCGAAAATCGGAAAAACAATAATCACCTAAAAATGAAAAAAAAAACGAATAACTTATCTTTTAACGGAGGAAATGCTCAAATATACTTCCGTAAACTCTCTACATTGCTTCAATTGCATATTGTATGTAAGGCCCCTAATAAAACTCCCCCCCTAACGAACAAATAAATGATGACCCTGCGAATATAAAATACTTAAGTTTTTTTAATTTCGAAATATGTAGTACGCCATGATCCATGATTTCAATTACAAATGTATTCCTTGTTAATGTCCATATTTTGAGAGCATATGTAAGCAACTCAAAAATAATTGATTAAACTTCATTATCTGACATTTCCATTGAAAACTTGATTTGAGACTTCCTCACACCGTTGTTTTCTTTCTCTTTAAACAACGTGGTCAATAATGTTTGCCAAAAGACAAAAATAAATATAAAAGAATAAAATGTTTCAAAGATAGATGAGTATTCTTCACTTAAAATGACTATATCATCCATTTAGTATTGTAACTATTTAAGAATACACTAATATAGCTACTAGGGCTCTTAAATTATTCGATTAACCCGATTATTCGAATATCCGGTTTGTAACCGTTCGTACTAATATTAACCGGTTAGTACTATTCGATTAGTCGCAATGTTACGACTATTCGAATAATCGTTCTACTACGGTTGTTGTTCTGCTGCGACTATTCGAATAGTTGCTCCGCTGGGAGCATTTGATTTTTGTTTGTTTTTATTTGTGAAAATGTCAATTGTTCGCATTTTTCATGAGTTTCATATTTTTCAATACACATAGAAATTTAATGAACTGTCACTATTCGAATAGTCGACAACGAACGGTTAATCGAATAGTCGATGACTGATGATTATTCGAATAGTGCAAACCGAATATTATTATTCGAATAATGGCCTATTCGGTTAGTCGATTTTCGACCAAGAGCTCTAATAGCTACCCATATGACAACGTTTGTGGACATCTTAGAACACAGTGGATTATCTCACGTATCCGCTTGGAATGTTAATGAATACTTGCTGCGGTAAAGTGTCCACGCAAATGTTAGAACATAAAACGTGTGCTGTGGGCAATAAAAATGTTAACGGCTTCATTTGTATAACTCCCTATTTGTGGCAACAATAACAAAAAACTACCAGATTATATATGAATGTATGATAAATAGGAGAGTTAGAGAACATATCTTAATAATTAATATACACAACTTGAGTGCATTGAAGAATAAATTTTTAATTGGAAAATAATTATAAATATGAAGTATACTACAAATAAAATATAACAAAATTTATTAAGAAGTTCAAATATTAAAAAATTATAAAAATAAAAATTGAAAAAAAGAGAATTTGCGATCCTGCCAGGAGTCGAACCTGGAATCTTCTGATCCGTAGTCAGACGCGTTATCCATTGCGCCACAGGACCCACATCAATATTCTTGACAAAGTAGTTATTTATATTACTGTCAAATTCGATTGAAGTAAATGACAACAACAAGCAATGCATAACTAATTTTATTACAACCCCTAAAAGTATGCAAGGCAAGCATATTTTGAAATTGTTAACAGTATTGCCAAGTTGCTGAATATTCATTGACTTCATGCCGAATATTTAGGATAGAAAAATCTTAGAAGTGGCATATACATATATAACAAATAATATTAAATTATCTTATTAATATTAATTTATTTTAAAATAGTAGTTCTGCTAATAAAATTACTACCCGGCAAATACTGAAAAAAATGGGTACTATTTTTTTATAAAATAGTTATAATTCATACCAAATATAAGGGGCTCGTACATTTGATATATCTCTCAATTTGGAGAAGATTGACAAACCGTAAAGCTTATATAAGTCTGTATATGAGTAAACTACAAGTTTTTGTTATAGTGTGTTGATACAATTTTTTTTTTTATTAAGTGAAGAATGTTATATATTGGACAATTTGTAAGAGGATTATTTTCCGCCCATAGCACAGTGATTCGGTAGATCATAGTAGGGGGACAAAAGTCAATGTAAACAATCAAATAATTGACAGTACTCTCATTATAACAACCCTTGAAAAGTCACAATTTTAAGTAAGAATTGCGCAAACTATTCTAATACGGTTAACTACAACAAGTTTAATCGAAGTGATACGGTGTTATCATTTTTATATTTTTAATTTAAATAAAAAATACAATATAAATAGTGATTTAACAAGGTTTGGAGAGGAAAACACGACTTTTGATGAAATGGAATTGAATTTAGAAGATATGTATGTATATTTTATGCAATTTAATACTTGGTTTTCGTTTAGCTAATACTTTGTACGGGGTTTTGAAAACTCATATAAAAATGTTTGTGTTCTTTTTATTATCAAGTTTTTAACGTATGCAACTTTTTTTATCCACATATATCCATGCTAATGTTTGAATATTGTAACGGGTGATTTTTTTGAGGTTAGGATTTTCATGCATTAGTATTTGACAGATCACGTGGGATTTCAGACATGGTGTCAAAGAGAAAGATGCTCAGTATGCTTTGACATTTCATCATGAATAGACTTACTAACGAGCAACGCTTGCAAATCATTGAATTTTATTACCAAAATCAGTGTTCGGTTCGAAATGTGTTTATCGACAAATTTTGTTCAGCGATGAGGCTCATTTCTGGTTGAATGGCTACGTAAATAAGCAAAATTGCCGCATTTGGGGTGAAGAGCAACCAGAAGCCGTTCAAGAACTGCCCATGCATCCCGAAAAATGCACTGTTTGGTGTGGTTTGTACGCTGGTGGAATCATTGGACCGTATTTTTTCAAAGATGCTGTTGGACGCAACGTTACGGTGAATGGCGATCGCTATCGTTCGATGCTAACAAACTTTTTGTTGCCAAAAATGGAAGAACTGAACTTGGTTGACATGTGGTTTCAACAAGATGGCGCTACATGCCACACAGCTCGCGATTCTATGGCCATTTTGAGGGAAAACTTCGGAGAACAATTCATCTCAAGAAATGGACCCGTAAGTTGGCCACCAAGATCATGCGATTTAACGCCTTTAGACTATTTTTTGTGGGGCTACGTCAAGTCTAAAGTCTACAGAAATAAGCCAGCAACTATTCCAGCTTTGGAAGACAACATTTCCGAAGAAATTCGGGCTATTCCGGCCGAAATGCTCGAAAAAGTTGCCCAAAATTGGACTTTCCGAATGGACCACCTAAGACGCAGCCGCGGTCAACATTTAAATGAAATTATCTTCAAAAAGTAAATGTCATGAACCAATCTAACGTTTCAAATAAAGAACCGATGAGATTTTGCAAATTTTATGCGTTTTTTTTTTTTTAAAAGTTATCAAGCTCTTAAAAAATCACCCTTTATAACGGCAACCTTAAGCTATACAATGACGTTTGATCGAGTACCACATCTTTCCCCCATTATTTTTAATTATTTTTTTTTACAAATCGAGTTTGCTCTATTTCAAAAATGGAGTTTTTTGAAGAATGGCGAAAATGTAAAATAGAGCGAAATTCCCGGTTAGTTAATTATGTTTTGACAAAATTTAGTGCTACAGATGTAACTCCTGATACAAAGAAGGAGATAAAGTTAAAAATTTCGAGTGTTTCGTCAAAATTTTCCAAAAAATGGACTGAAGCAAATATGATGATTGAACGTTTTTTAAACAAAAATCGCAGTTGGTTAGAAGGAGCAGATTTACAATTTCACCTACAAATGGAACATCCCTGTCCTACCTCATCAACTGGAAGCAATCGACCTCAAGGTAGACCAAAAAAAAAAATTTGAAGAGTCGTCTTTTAAAACAAAAAAACGAAGGGTTGAAGACTTACTAGAATCGCGAAGTGCCATCGAGTTGACCCTAGCCCCTGAAGTAGCAAATCGCTTGGAGGGTAATATATATATAGCTACTTCGATTAAAGAAAGTTTGAAAAATCCCTTACTAATCATCGCGTTTTTTATTAGTTGAAATGTAATGGACTTATGTATTAGTACGTATTTTATACATTCAAGTAATTGTTATTATATGTTCTGAAATTTAAAAAAATAATTAAATATATTTTTCACACAATTTTTTGTTTTCTATTCGTAAATCCAAAATAAATATATTAATTTTTCAATGAAACTTAAAATTATTAATCAACACGACCAAAACAATTTAATTTCAATCTAAAATATTTTTGTCCCCCTAGCTTGTATTAAACGATACACTGTGCATAGTATTAATTCCGTTATTTTTTACAAAATAAACTATAGCAACGTTTACTGCAAGTTGTTCAAATCAAGATTAAACGTTGAATAAATTATTAAGCCATTATAAACCATATTACAGCAGAAAATTACTCTTCAGATGTAGTTATTATCTAACTAAAATAGTGAAGAATCCGTGAAAATAGCCCAAATGAATAAAGGGATAAACCAATACTCAACTATTATGATTTCTCTCGACTCTTTTATATTTAAAATTGGCAGTTTTTGGTTATATTCCTTTAGTAGCTAACTCTATATATTATAAGTCTTACAGTGAAATACCTCGTAGTTTAAAAAAAATGTCAAAATTCCAAAATGATCAAGTCAACTTAACTCCATGAACTCCGTGTCCGGTTAAATGAAATGTTTTTGTATGAAAATTTTAATGAAATTCTTGTGTTCTTGAAATTTGTCCGGTTATGAGAGCTGTCCGATTATGAGAACTTCCCGTATTGGTGAATTTCACTGTATAATACAGACTTCAACTTGAGCTGCTAAAATATGGCAACATATTAAATGCGTCAAGTGACAGAAATACGCCGCGAGCCTCCGTGGCGCAATTGGCTAGCGCGTTCGGCTGTTAACCGAAAGGTTGGTGGTTCGAGCCCACCCGGGGGCGCATTTATTTTTTGCATTTTCTTATTAGAATGACTTAAAACGAAAAAAAAGTTTTTCTACTTATTAAAATAATACTTTAAATTGATTGATCTAATTGAAATTAAAATATATGTCTAGTATATATGTATATTAATTATACCACAACATAAAAAATACTAACACCTTTTTACTATGAAAAAGGAATTTAAGACGATCCTGCCAGGAGTCGAACCTGGAATCTTCTGATCCGTAGTCAGACGCGTTATCCATTGCGCCACAGGACCCATATATTTGCTGACGCGGAGAATATTGCACAAAAGTTCTTTTAAAGATTTAAAAACATTGTAAGATATTATGTAAGTTGAAATTAAGTAAGAATACTATATAAAATAAGATTAGAATATTGACAAATGTAATTTATGCGTCAAAATTGAAAGCTGTCGTTCGTAATATTACAAAATGTTCAAATCTCTTCGATAAGTTGTAACATGCATGGAAGTAGATTAACCCAAATATATGGTTTATAATGAAGCTTGAACAATAATATAAATAAAATATATTTCTAGATACACCCATATACTATATATGTTGAGTCACGGAGCTCAGGCATAGTGCGTACTTCTCTTCTAATGACTAAGTCCACATATTCTTCTCGAACTAACTATTTTATATTTGCTGAAATGTGTGACCATATGTTCCTTTTAAGTGTTATAACAAGTCAAAAAACCGACAAAAAATTAATTTACTGGATTTTTCATAGAAAATTTTTTGAAGAAAGTAGAAAACTAAATTGTAGTTCAAATCCAAGTTGGGCTCAACAATGACAAATAAGGGTTTAATGGTCAGACAAGTCCGAATTTCTAGGCTTAAATCAAGTAATAAGCCTTACATATGAATGGTGATATGTAATTACAAATCAAGGTAAGTAACCGCTAACATTAAGCACGGAGTTGGCATATTCATAGTGTGAGATCTATTTCGGGTAATGTAATTGATATCATCGTAATAATGGAAATATATTAAAAATGTAATTTATGATTATTTATTATCATCATATTTTCATATGCTCATATATCTATGTCTTTTCTTGGATACATCAACACAGTAATTATTTTAAACATATTTTGTGAAATAGTGGTTAGAGAGAAATAAAGTCAAAATATTGTCATCTGGCCTCAATCCATTTGTTAGAATTCCAATAGCACTCAAACGTACAGTAATCTATTAAACTTTCCGAAAAGGTGATCAACTTATCGAATCCGTAGAAATACTTTAAAAATACTTTTTGAGTTTATGACCATTTGTGCAGCCAGCTAGACGTATTATTTGTAGTAATTCTTCGCATATGTCCTTGAACAAAATTTTTGTTTTAATGTTAACGTGGCAAGCTTAAAAAAATATTTTTGTCGACTTCTAACTTTTTTCCCCCCCTTGGGACTGAGGAGGTTATAATGTCAGTACTTGATGTAACAGTTTGATAATCACTACAGTGGCTCTAAAACTACAACTGTTTAACGAATAAATGAAATATGTTGGAATGAAGTTAAGGACTTAATAGGAAATATTATAGAAAAACATTAAAAATTATACTATTTTATGCAGAAAACTCAATTGGGTATTAATAAATTAAAAAAATAATTGGACATTTTTTTTTTTTTCACAATATATCCTTACCCATCATATAGGTTATTTTCCATTCTAATATAATGGTATTCAAAAATATCTGCAATATTTTTAAAACTACTAATTAAGTAAATCAAATTGTGCAATATGCATTGTACCACATAAAAATTTCGTTAATTAAATTTTGAAACACAAACAATTAACATTCTAACAAATGAATTAGAAAGCTTTGTAATTAATGTGGCAACTTTGTTTCAACACATTTTTCATATTACGTCAAAGGTGAAATAATATTGCTGTATGCTTTTCAAAGTGGTGAGTTAAAGCTATACGACAATATTTTAGAAGTCTAATTTTTAGTTCTACATCAATATGTTTAAATATTGATTTTGACAAATGAGCTTCAACATCCTCGATAGTATAGTGGTCAGTATCCCCGCCTGTCACGCGGGAGACCGGGGTTCAATTCCCCGTCGGGGAGACTTAAAGAGTCTTTTATTTCAACCGATTGAAATATTATTATTGTGTTATTTTTTTTGTAAACTGAATTATCGTTCTATTAAAAGGAATAGTCTACCTATTTTGCTACTTTCTTTAAATAGTTATTTAATTATTTTTTTAAGAATTTTGACTAAACAGCGTGTTTCTCTTCTTTCATCAGAGTTAGTTACTCATTTGACCAATGATATAATTTTAGGCCAATCTACGATGAACCAAAGTGTGAAATAATTGCAGGACCGGTTTCTTCTGTTGTAATCTGCACACGGAGCTGGCTTCCAATTTAACAACTGAATTTTAACCTTTCAGCCCGAGAATGTGGTAATACCAGACAGCACCAAATTTTCTTGTCGTTATCCTAGCGGTAATAAATACTATCTCTTGCAACACGAAGTCTCACTGTAACATCACTGTAGTCATCCCCACAGACAGAATATTATTATAATCTAACTGTCAAATTTATCTCTTTTGGGTAGTGTGGGTTTGACAGGAAAATTCTTAAGCCTCTTGGAAATGATCATCATCATTTGATCCTGATTGCGTCAAATCTTTATGTGTGTTGGTATCGTCGACTTTTGTTGGCTGTACGTACGCTACAACGACTTGTTTTTGGGGTCCTTAATAAATATCAAAATTTTTTAATATTTTTTTTGATAACCACTTATTTGATCGCCTCCACTTATGCTTAATAAAAATAGCTAATTTACCTTCTGACGTTCAATATGAAGTATGCAGTAATCGGAATTAGAAAAGTATGCAATACGAATTGCTTTTAGAAGTTTTTTTATGGATTGATCATTTTTTATACTCTCGCAACATGTTGCATAGACTATAATAGCTTTCTTCAAATAACTGTAACACCTAAACCTAAACCCTATATCTGTAACACATATATCTAAACTCTATGTCTAGGTTATATTGTATATATCTAATCAAGATGCGAGTTGAAATCCATCCGTCCGTATGCCTGTGCAATGGATAACTCACTAACACATTCACAATGCTTGATGACTTTATTTGGTCGTCTCCAAGAGCCTTTAGAAATTCGTTAAAATACACCGAATTCCTCCTATTATTACTTTTTAGTATGTTGCAATCGAGTAAATTAAATATTATTCTTTGTAATCACTGAATTAAGAAACTGAATTAAGAACATACGGTGATGAATTTATAAGAATATGTGGAATGCAAGCGGTAACAGAGAACATCATATATATTTTATAGTTTTGCGGAGAAATGCTTATATAATGCATTTGTCAGGTTTCCCTCGCAGTCCTCGATAGTATAGTGGTCAGTATCCCCGCCTGTCACGCGGGAGACCGGGGTTCAATTCCCCGTCGGGGAGTCTTATGTGGGTTGTTTTTTTTTTTATTTTTTACTCCTTGAAATTTATATTATATATACAGTTGAACTTCCATAACCCGAACTTCTACAAATCGAAGACCTCCATAACTCGAAGTTTTTTTGCGAATTATGGTGATTCGAGTTAGTGAGATTCAACTGTATTTTTATTGTGAATTTAACAGCTCATTTCGGCACTCGTTTAGCCATTCATTAGTGTAAGAATACAAGTTCACTTTATGGACGACAATTTGTTCGAAGTTTTGCAATATATGCTAGTAGATCTGCTGAGTTATCTAACCATAAAGCCTGTAAAGATTTGCATCGACAACTTTACTATTATAATTTATTCATGTAGGGCATCAACTTATTCGATCTGGTATTCTTCAGAGATCGTATATGTAGTATATCATTTCAAAATCATATTCTAGGCAATCTAGAAACTTATATGACCTTGATAGTTAACCAAAGGTCGAAAATTTAACACATCTTATATATTACTTCTACAAAATATTCGTTATATAAAATAAGTATATGGCTATTTTAGTATCAAAAAAAAATATTTGTTCCTTTAGGAAATTAGAATATGAAGTCCAGATAGTGGGTTTCTCCATAGAACGTAAAATAGGAGTGACATTTTCGCCATCGCTGTACATATTTACGCATTATACATACTTATGTTTTATGTTTCATATTTTATTTCCGCTGAGCTTTTAAAGAACACTGAGCAAAGTGGTGTTATGGGCCTCCGTGGCGCAATTGGCTAGCGCGTTCGGCTGTTAACCGAAAGGTTGGTGGTTCGAGCCCACCCGGGGGCGCATTTATTTTTTAAATTTAATTTCAGAGTAAAGAATTGTTCTGATAATATTAATGTTATATTTAAATATTTGTGCAAAAATAAAATAGAAAGCTTTGTAATAAACTTGTTGACCGAATTCTATTTCGAATAATTCTCATATACAAATCCACAAATTAATTTCGATGCTGTAATCTGCTCATTATTTAAATAATTTTCTGACATTGCTCCATTTTTATTACCTTTTTTTATTAGTTTACTATTTTTTTATTACAAAAAAGTTATGCGCCCCCGGGTGGGCTCGAACCACCAACCTTTCGGTTAACAGCCGAACGCGCTAGCCAATTGCGCCACGGAGGCTGTGCTTTGAAGCCAACACAAATAATAAGATCAGATTTTTTTCAAAATGTACTTAATTGTTTAATATTTATTAAATCTGAATTTTCTATTAAAAACTATTATATGTTAGATTTTAGAAAGTATATATAATAATCTGTCCGATATTAAAGTTATATTTAAAACTCAGTTCGTCCAGATATTTTCTACAATTTGGTTTTTTCGCACTTAGTTTTTTCCTGTGCTATAAACATTGTGACGACTTGTAAAATTTAATAAACATTTTGTGGAATCTTAGCCCTCATAGAAGCTGCATCATCGGATGTAGTCTTTAAGAGGATGAGACACTAAATTATTTTAGTTGAAGGAGAGTCTGAATTATTTATTATTATTGCCCACAGAATAGCACTTATTGATAGAAGTGATTCCATGCCTTGGTTTCTTTACTTTATTTTTACTGTAAACAGTGACGTATAAAAATCCTAACAGACACATTCTATTCGAAACTGTCATTCAAAATCATAAGCAGTTTGAGGTTCCTTCAAAACTTATTCCTCTTCAGTTCTCGAGTTCGATAATTTTCGCAATATGATATCAAAGAAATCACTCTAATATCGGAATTATAGTCTAAAAGTGTTTAGTATCATATGACCCGTTGAAGTTTAAACGATTCTGTTGTTGACACATTTAGACTGAAAGTGAAAACAGTTCTCGGTTGGAGGGTTCATGATATTTTGAGATACCAAATAGAACCATCAAACAAACAGTCAGCGCATTCGTGTCTTGGCTCCAATGTCACTGTTTATATTTATAACTTTGAAGTTGTAGATAATTTCGTTTAACCTAGGCACCAGCATCAACACCGATAATAATGTTGTAATCCAACGCAGAATCACTCTTACCAACAGGTGCTACTATGCACTGAGTAGGCAATTGAAAAGTAAAGTCCTCTCTCGACGAACAAAAACTATACTCAGCAAGTCCCTCATCATTCCCGTCCTACTTTATGGTGTAGAAGCGTGGACGATGTCAACATCCGATGAGACGGCACTAGGAGTTTGCGAGAGAAAGATTTTGCGGAAGATTTATGGTCCTTTAAACATTGGCAACGGCGAATACCGCAGACGATGGAATGATGAGCTGTATGTGTTATTCGACGACATATACATAGTCCAGCGAATAAAAAGACAGCGGCTACGCTGGCTAGGTCTTGTTGTTCGAATGGACGAAAGTGCTCCAGCTCTGATAGTGTTCGATGCAGTACCCGCTGGTGGAAGCCGACACTTAGAGGGAGGCCTCCACACCGATGGAAGGACCAGGTGGAGGAGGACCTGTCTTCACTGGGTATTACCGATTGGCGCCAAACTGCCAAAAGGGGAGACTCGGCTATAACCGCGTCTACGCCAGTCAAGAAGAAGAAGAAATAGAACCGGTTATGAAATATTAGCTGGATTGTAATTGAGGATGGTTCTTTCAAAAAACTATTTTTTACCCAGAAGTTAAATTGGGCAGTTTACCATCTTTCACCTCCGTATTCGTATAGCACCTGTGGTAATCCTTGGTCCAACAGAAAGTTTTATTGAGACATAGTATTTTATAAAGAAACTCGTGTGATCGGGTAATATAACAGCAATTTTATCATCTACAATGTGAGCTTCGGATTCATCATCTTCTTCGGTTGTCTCACTGCGGTCTTCTCTCAGCATTTTTGAAAGAACCAGCAATAGAGCCTCCATAACTGAAGTATGTTTTGAACTCTGGTCCACCGATGTTTGTTTGCTTTCTTACAACAATTTTTAATACTACTCTACAAATAATTTTTTGCATTTCCCACCGAGGCCAAATTTGTTTGTGTACCTCTTCATCGCTGCTTACTAAACCAATCGCTTGTAATGTTTTATTCTTTATTCTTGCATTTCGTATTTTTTTTTTTTTTTGTTTTCGCACTACTTCGTTTGATCAGCATCTTCGACATTCATCTTTTAGCGCATTGCCTATACTTTTGTTGAACAATCTAACAACAACAATAGCAATGTTTGTTTTCATTTGCTTTTGTTGTAGTTGCTGCTGTCGCCGGTTTTTTGTTTTGACTTCAACAGCACCGTCACCACTGTCGCAGCGTAATCGTTCTTATTGGTGTTGTTGTTGTTGTTGTCGCTGCATTTGTGTGCAGCTTCCGTTGCCGCCTATTCGTCGCCGTCGCCATTCGTAACAAGCCGGCCAGCATGCCGCCCACCACCCTCCACTCGCCATTCACTCAATTCGCTGCTCTTTACACCCGTTACACCATTGCTACATATTTACTTTTTACGCTTTACCAGCTCGTCTGCCGTTTCGTGCAAGATTTCTTCGCTTTTATTCATGCTTCCATTTTCGTTATACGTTGAATTTGTCGTCATTGAAAGAGTAAAACAAAACTACAAAAACAACAATAATATAGAATGATGTGTACGCTTGCAAGCACGCAAACAACAAAAATAACACTACAACAACAACAACACCAACAATCGACAGCCAACAAAGTGTCTGGTATTCATTCAACATTTGCAGCAACCAAGCACTGGACACGGCTCCCCTCCAACAGCAAGAACATGCTCTTATATGTAAGTGTGTGTGTGCACATATTACTCCATTGCATCCAACTTCGTTTCATTTCGCTACTTTGCTTTAATTCGCATTTTGTTGTAGCTGTTGTTATTGTTTTTGCTGTTGCTCTGCTGTTTAGCATGACATTCGTTTCGTTTTGTTTGTGGTTTTGCATGCATGCATGCAATTCAGTTTCATTTTTCAGTTTTCATTTTTGGCTTTCGGTTTGGTTTGCAGTTTGGCATTTTCAGTTTCGGTTTCAGTTGCGCCGATGCGTTCAGTCTCTTGCCGACTATGAGAGTGACAACAAGTTTACGGTGTTAATTCCACTTTGCAATACAGCGCTCCCACTGACGGTGTCTGCTAGTCAGTCTATAGTTGTTAGTTAGTGAATTGCTGAGTCAAACTTAAAAGCTGTGACTTCGCATGAAGAAGAAGAACAACAATTGTTGTGATTTGTGCGGTGCTTGCTCAAGCGTTGCGTGGCGCGTTGTGTAAAAGAATGAAGATAAACAAAAAATAAAATTACAAATAAAAAAGAAAATGAAAAAGTTGAAAGAAATAGTTAAATTAAAAGTGTGAAAATATAAAAATGATTATTCATAAAATAACAAAAAATAAATAAATATTAACTTCTCCTTCTAACAACAATAAGCTGAAGGCAGATGTTATTGAATTAAGTAAAAAATATATAAAATTGAGTACTGCTGAAAATATCTACATAATTACCGGTTAAATAATAATACTAAATATTAAAATCAAGACATTAAATACTAAAAACATGTGCAATTCTGATATTTTAAACAAAAAATAAGCAAAAAAAAAATATCAATTAAAATATTCTAAAAAGTAATGAAAATCATCAGTGCTTAAATTACAAAAAAAATAAACATTACTATGGCGCCAAAATAAAAATATCAATTAAAATATTCTAAAAAGTAATGAAAATCATCAGTCACATTCAGTAATTATGAATCACGTTCGGTGTCGAAAATAAAAAGTTGTAAACACGTGTAAAATTTAAAAAAAATTATTAAAAACTTTCTTAACACTTATTAGAATATATAAATCAATTTCCGTAAAAAAAAGGTATTTTAAATAATTTCTAGTATTGCATGCATTTATTTTATAAAAAACAATATAATAAAAATTAAAAAAAAAAACAAGTAAGGAAAGGCTAAGTTCGTGTGCAACCGAACATTTTATACTCACGCAATTTATTGATCTAGTTTTTTTCAGAAAACACATAATTTGACCCATATATCCGGTCCAATAGAATAACGAAAATCATCATATGTATATAGTATATGAGGGCTGAGGTAATTCCTCAACCGATTTCACTATTAATCCCATCGTATTTTTGAAAAACCTTAAATTAGGTATATACGAGCTAGGGGAAGTTATGAACCGATTTTAACCATTTTCGGTACAGAGACACGCTATTAGAAGAAATAGACTTTCTCTGAATTAAATTGAGATATCTGAGAGATTTACCGAATTTTTCATATTCGATATCCGAGCATCGAAAAGTTATAGTCCGATTTCGACAATTTTTTCTCAAATGATGCCACAGGTCATATACAGTATTTATGTAAAGTTTTATTTCGCTATCTTCATTGGTTCGATATGTATATATTATAAAGTGCAGGAATGAGATGGAATTCAAAATTGAGTTATATGGAAAGTAGTCGTGGTTGTGAACCGATTTCACCCATTTTCGAAAGCAACCCTCTCGCGGTCCCAAGGAATAATTGTGCCAAGTTTCACTTTTAGTTTTAGGTGTTACAAACAACCGTTATGTGAACAAAACTATAATACTCTCTTAGCAACTTTTGTTGCGAGAGTATAGAAATATTATAATATACTCTCCCCAATATTTTCGCACAAATCCTAGTAACTAAATTTTGGATTTAAATATGCGTTCTGTAATGAAATTTGATAAAATCATAATTAATAAATAAAATATTTATATTAATTATAAATATATTCTTAAATATAAATATAAATATTTTATTTATTAATTATGTATTAACAGTTATAACACTGTACAACACTTGGCTGGGTATTGGTCTAAACTGATTTTTTCCGGGAGATTGAGACATAATAAAAAACGTGTATTCACCGATTTTCGAAGTTGGATTCCAAAATTTTTAATATTTGGTTTCGAAGTTCGAAAAAAAGCTTTTAAAATAAAAATTATTAATATAAGGATATGGTTACTAAAAAATATTTAAAATTTCATAATACTCTTACCAACAGTTTAGCTATTGCCAAAATCTCAATACTCTGTATACCATTTAATTTGATTCGTAAATACAAATATTCAACTGCAATAATTTTTTGAATATCAGTATTAGAAAGAAGCCCTACTGTTATAAAACAAATTGCCATGGTTCTATAGATTTTAATGAGAAGAGGAAAAAGTATTATATTCCAGATATTTTAAAATTAAATGCATATTAAATATTAAATAAATTTATCGTTTATCATAAGCTAAGTAATAAAGGGAGGGCAACGAAAAATTGCGTCATCAGGATAGCGCCCCCTACGCTAACTTCATTTTTTCCGCTTATTTCATATGAAAAGTTAAACTTAACATTTTTCATTTATAATTCGAATATTTTTAACTGAAATTAGTAGTGGGCGGTGCCACCTTTGTTAACCCTATAGTTTTTTAATAAAATTTAGTGTAATGGTTGACTAAATGAGTTTTATGTCGTCGATTAGTTCGGTTTTGGTGGTATATTGCTTATCACTCTCATACATCTTCCAAACCAACCATCCCCAGACGTTATCTGTAATATTTAGGTCTGGGGAGTATGGCGGCAACTCCAGAACACCGACATTTTGGTTTATATTATTACGTATTTAATTTCGCAACTTATTAAAAAGTGAACTTTTCTTTGGTTTCTGTCTTTTTAAACGTTCAGCTTCCATAACCACCATTTTAGTAGTTGATTTGATCACTTTAACATTATTTTGTCTTCAGTTTTGACGGAGGAGTCGTGATAATTTGAAGCTTCTCAGAGTATACAACGCCCGTCTGCTACCGTAAATCGACGATTATTGCCACATTTGAAGCTCTTTTTATAAGTTTCTTTATTTCGAAAAAATTTAAAATTAGTTTTCGATGCCTTACAATTTTTTCTGCAATTTTATGCAAATCATTAGGTGCATATGGTTCCCAAATTATGCGAGATAATTAACATTGCATTTGGGGCGCTATCCTGATGACTCAATTTTCGTTTGCAAATTTTTGTACTGTTTTTGTTTTTAATTCATTAAAATTTGATAAAGAATCATATTGTGCCCTTCTATTAGGGCTCTTAAAATTATTCGATTAACCTGAAAACCGATTATTCGAATATCCGGTTTGTAACCGTTCGTACGAATATTAACCGGTTAGCACTATTCGGTTAGTCGCAATGTTCCGACTATTCGAATAGTCGTTCTATTGCGGTTATTCGAATAGTTATACTGTCACTATTCGAATAAATGAAAATTGTTTGAAGTCCAAAAAGTCTTTGATTTCTTTAAGTTTCCGCATTCCAGCCTCTTTATCAGAATCAGAGCGGACGTTCTCCATTGCTGGAAACATTGTGACACCACGTAGAAGCTGCTTGCAAGCAGCAAATGTTAACCTTTTAACATTATCATATCAAAATAGACATTTTATGTGAAATAGTGATTTAATAATTCGCCCAGTTGAAATGATTAAAAACAAGTTTGTCATTACTTAATGGTTGCCCTGAAATCATTGTTAGTTTTTGTATTTTAAAGCGAGTTATTTGTTAGTTTTAATGATTCTGTTTTTTCAATAATAATAAGATAATGAATGAACAGTTATATTCGAATAGTCGACGACGAACGGTTAACCGAATAGTCGATGACTGACGACTATCCGAATAGTGCAAACCGAATATTATTATTCGAATAATGCCCTATTCGGTTAATTCGATTAGTGGAATACCAAGAGCTCTACCTTCTGTAGCTTATTTTCAAGCAAATTATTTCAAGTATGTTAGAAAAAGTGTAGCTATAACCCAAATACTATGGAAAATATTTGGTATTAACCAAGCATGATTGGGGGGCGCTATCCTGATGACGCGCACTGTATCATATAAATGTATTTAAAATATTTTGCATATACTACCGATATTGAAATATTAAATTGAACCGTTTGAAAAAAAATTTAAAAAATATTAAAAATATCCACTTCGAAATTATTGACTATTTTTTTGGTACCCATATAACCTTATAATTTTTGAATTTATATACATTTTTTTAATATAATTTCAAATTTATTAAAGTGGTTTGAAACCTAAAAAAATATATTCCGTATTATTTCCGTTTTATTCCATAAATGACAAAATTTTAATGAATTTTATTGAATTGGAATTTTTGGAATAATGGCAACCCTTAAAAAAATATTTTCAACTAGAAACAATTTCAAAATTTTTCAGTTTGATGTCTATAATTGGGCAGTTTTTTAACAAATATACTTTTTCAATCAGGTAGAAATATTTTAACGGTGTTTAAAGCTTCCGTCTTTCAACTAGAGAACTTTACACCTTTAGTATAATAAGAGGTGTGGTTAATTTTCGTGTTTTGAAAATAATTTTTACATTGTCACCTTTAAAATAGTCCCCATTCTTCAAATCGTCAAAACACTTCTCAAATTTGATTTTTGGAATAGCCTTTGGTTCTTCCAGCGATTTCTCGTATGCTTGTAAAACAACGGTTCTCTAAGGTTCTTTTTATTTTTGGAAATGGGAAAAAGTCTCTCTCAACGAAGTATGAGTTTTTAAAAAACAAAAATCCCCAAGCTCAACAAAACACGTCTAACCTTAGCGGCTGCTACAGACAAATTAATCAATGGAAACAGTTGAAAATTTTGATCGTCCTTCGGTACATGTACATATATCAACGTAATACAAAGTTTTGACAACAACTATGGACTATACAAACCCATTCAACTGTATATTTGACAATTCGCATTATTTTTAAAACACCACATGTTGGCATCCATATAGTAGGCGTTCGTAAACTTTGAAATATAGTTGACTAAATTTTAAATTCCAAATAGATGGCAACCCTTCTATAAAAAATAAAAAAAAATATTTTTTTTTTTTTCGAAACTATGATCATTTCTCTTAAGCTTCTTAAGTTTTTAGGTTGGTTTAATGCCAACACAAGATACATTTTGATTAAGTTTTAAATATTTTGCTAAAATAATCTGGTATCTGGAACCTCCAGTACCCATCTTATTCTATTATTCTGCTTAAATAGACATGAATCTAACCAATAATTCTCCAAAGTAATTTATTCTGCTGAATAATAATAATATTTCTACAGTGTATAATTGATAAAGTTAAAAAATACTCTACAGTATGTGCAAAAATTAAGCATACCACAGAATAATTCACATAAAATCAAATTGAAAAAGTGAAGAAAAACAACAGATATACCGGAAGTACAACGTAGACGAAATAATTGGCAGAGTTAGAGGTATGTATGGCAGCAGCTGTCCACATTTCTATATACGTATATACATATTTTATAAATTTATATATACCCATGTGTGAGTTTATGCTACTAAATGACATACAAATTAAGAAAGAAGAGAGAAAATACATGAATGTGAAATTGAATTTTACAACATTGTAATGACGTTGTTGTTGTTGCATGTACATGTGTATGTATAGTTGTATATGCAGCCGAGGGCGCGTCTAGCAAAAAATACACGCTATGGCGTATAAGCAACCTAAAACCTTTCGTTTACTACATATACAAACTATTTATATTTATATACATACATATATGATCTGATACATACAACACATTACAACTAGTATGCGTGCGCCTATTTAGTGTTGCACACGGCTACATACTTTATTTATTTGACCTCATGAGCGCGCATAAATAACAAATATCGTCGTGTATCTACGATATGTGTGTATGTATATGGGTTGGCCTGAGGCTTTTACATACTTTTTGTCACTGCCTTGTGGCGCGTTCGTTGACAGCGGCAAGTGTTTGGCGATTTTTGTTATGAATAGCGCTGTGCAAAGGGAATGCCGAAAATTGTTACATTACAGCAGAATGAGAGCGGAGTGGAAATTATGGAAAATGCGCAATAATACTTACAGTTTTATACTTTTACTACTACGTGTAAGTGTGGAAGTAAACACGTGTGTGAGAAGGTACTTTTTATGAGGTGTGTAGTTTATAAAAAATACTGAAATAATTATAATTTTTTATACTCTCGCAACAAATGTTGCTAAAGAGAGTATTATAGTTTTGTTCACATAACGGTTGTTTGTAACACCCAAAACTAAACGAGTTAGATATAGGGTTATATATACCAAAGTAATCAGGGTGAAGAGTGGAGTTCAAATCCGAATGTCTGTCTGTCCGTCCGTCCGTCCGTCTGTGCAAGCTATAACTTGAGTAAAAATTAAGATATCTTAATGAAACTTGGCACCATAGGAAGGTTGCTTTCGAAAATGAGCAAAATCGGACCACTTCCACGCCCACAAAATGGCGAAAACCGAAAACACATAAAGTGCCATAAGTAAGCCATAAATAAAGCTATGGAAATAAAATTTGGTATGAAAGATCGCACTATGAAGGGGCATATTTGGATGTAATTTTTTTGGGGAAGTGGGCGTGGCCCGCCCCCTACTAAGATTTTGGTACATATCTCGCAAACCAATAGAGCTATATAAACCAAACTTTCTGCAGTCATTTTTTTTAGCCACTTCCTAATACAGTCCAAAAATGAAAGAAATCGGATCATAACCACGCCCACCTCCCATACAAAAGTTAGGTTGAAAATTACTAAAAGTGGGTTAACTCACTAACGAAAAACGTCAGAAACACTAAATTTCACATAAGAAATGGCAGATGAAAGCTGCACTCAGATTTTTTTACAAAATGGAAAATGGGCGTGGCGTCGCCCACTTATGGGTCAGAAAACATATCTCAGGAACTACTCGACCGATTTCAATGAAACTTGGCTTGTAATAGTTTCCTTACCTCCCAATAATATGTTGTGAAAATTGGCCAAATCGCTTCTCAACCACGCCTACTTCCTATATACCAGAACTTTGAAGACGATCTGAATCGTTTACTTTACAATATATAAAGTAAGTACTAGTGAAGATATCGGTGCAGAACTTTGCACAAATACTATGTTAATAGCGTGGCAGCCCCATTCTAAAAATCGCCGAAATAGGACCATAGGTTTTTAAGGCTCCATATATCGAACACGAGGACCTCGGTGCTTCTAACCTAATATTATGGTTTCCAACTTTCAATGGATTTTATACAATATATATGACGAATATGTGGGTCAAATTGTGTATTATATAATATAAATAAAGTTAAATAAATAAATTGCGAGAGTATAAAATGTTCGGTTACACCCGAACTTAGCCCTTCCTTACTTGTTTTAGATATTTTATATTTGATATCTAATTGAAGATTAGGATTTAATAGGATAAGAGAAATAATATTCGCGTAGAATGAAAAGGCTATAAGGTCGAATTTCAATAAATATTAAAAATTTAAACAAGACGAAATATAATAAGGTAATATAATATTAGGTTGGCAAATATCTCCCTTCCGCCTTTTGGGCTTTTGAGTTTCGCGGCTATGTATAAAGCTCTACAGAACTATCTGGTATCTGGTAATACTATACATCTTTGAACGGTCTTGACATAACCTACAATACGACGCTATGCATGATTAGTTTGGATATTGTGTTCAACAGTTATAGACGTGTAAACATGAAGTTCACTAACGCCGAAAATCGCGGTATTTTCAAGTTTTCCTTCATTAAAGGCAAATGTTCTGGACAAACGTTCCGTGAGATTAATGGTGTTTTGGGGGATGGTACTCTGTTACTGCGAACCGCGGAGAAGGAATGGTTTCGACGATTAAGAGCGGATGAAAACGAAACCATGGATAAGCCAGCCGGCGGAAGACCTGTGACGACGAATACCGATCAAATCATGAAAAACATTGAGTTAGACCGGCATGTGGCATCTCGTGATATCGGATATAGTCACCAAACCATTTTAAACCATCTGCAAAAGGCTGGATACACAAAAAAGTTTGATTTGACGTAAAAAAAACATTCTGGACCGAATCAACGTCTCCGATATGCTGCCGAAACGGAACGAACTCGATCCATTTTTGAAGCCGATGGTGACTAGCGACGAAAAATGGATCACATACGACAATATCAAGCGAAAACGGTCGTGGTCGAAGGCCGGTGAATCGTCCCAAACAGTGGCCTAGCCGGGATTGACGGCCAGGAAGGTTTTTCAGTGTCTTTGGTGGGATTGGAAGGGAATCATCCGCTATGAGCTGCTCCCAGACATTTTATTTTACCATCTACTATGAACAACTGGACCGCCTGAAGCAGGCGATCGATCAGAAGCGTCCAGGAAGGGTGTAGTGTTCCATCAGGACAACACCAGACCACAGACTTTGTTGATGACCTGTCAGGAGCTATGGGAGCTCGGATGGAAGGTTTTATCGAGTTTATCGCAAATAAGGATGGGGGCTTCTACGAGTGGGGTATTATCAAGTTGCCGTCTAGATGTAAAAAGATTATCAAACGAAACGGCGCATATTTGAACTAAATCCGATCACTGTAACATTTTTTTATTTGAATAAAGAGCAAAAAAGCAACCTAATATTATTGAGAAAATAAAAATACCTTACACTTTGATTCCATAAATCAGACTTTGAATATTATCAGAACTTAATTTATACACATTCAATGCATACACATATGGACATTTCTCGAAATTCGCTTTTGCGAAATGCAGAAAAAAAGAGCAAATTGAAGATCAAGGAATTTAACAAAATTACATAAATTAGAATTGAAAGCGCAGACCGGCAAATTGAAAATAAATTATCAGCAATAAATCAGCGATTCAAGAAGATTACAAACGTACAAGTACGAAGAAATTAAAGCAAAAGTGGAGAATGTAAGATAAAATACACGCAAATGCAAAAAATGAGATAACAAAAGCAAAAACAAAAAAACACAACAACAACAACAACAAAAATTCCACTGCATTAAAAAACAGCAATTGCAAGCGGCTCTAACATGAATGCTGTCGACGGAAAAGAGCGAAAGAAAGCAAGGCAGTCGGCAAAATGTTTGCTAAACACAAAATACGCCAAAGCAAAATTGCTTAGCCAGAGGCTACAAAAAACAACAACAAACACAACAAAAAAAGCCCAAAAAAAGGCAGAGCATTGATAAATACAGAGAAGCCAATACATTATAATAAAAATTCCAGCAAAAGTCGAAAATAAAACGGCAACAACAACAAAAAACACATAAGACTTAACTGAAATCTGCAACAGCGTCGAAGTTGCCGGCTTAATTGATAGCAGCTAAGCAAGGCAACAAGAAGGCATGCTTGTGTATGTACACCGAACGCAAAAAAATCTTAAGAGGGGTACACAAAATTTTATTATTAAGGTTAGGATCCGATCCGATCCAAAGAGGGCTACCGTTGACAATTTATTCTGGGAAAATGAATGAAATTTCAGGGATTTTCGTGTTTCGGGAAAGCCGTGCTTAATCTACAAAAGACTTAGAATAAGTAAAAAGTACTTTGTAACAGTATATCAATACCCTCAGAGTTATTAAGGCGTTACATGGATGTCGTCCGAGACATTACTGAAATTTTTGAAGAAAAATTAAAAAAAACTCTGCGATTGCGACGTCATTTCCGACGAGCACTCGGACTACATAGCTCCAGGCGGGACCATTTGAAGTGAAAACTTGGAAGAAGTAAAAAATGTGAAAAATATTTTTTTTTGGAAATTTTTGAGGAAACAAAATTTTTGTCTAAAATTTCGCTATTTTTTTTTCAAAAATTTATTGTGTAATCGTTTTAAGTTTTGAGTTACGAGAAGAGCACCCTGGAGCATTTCCATGGAGTATATGCAAAGCAATTATTCGGATCAGGCAATAAACACATTTTTTAAGCCGTGATTATTTAGTGTGAAACAAAGTCCCGCTTGGTCAGATTATGCATAGATAGACTCAACTATCTAACAACATTATATATATATATATATTTGGCGTAGGAACCGCTTTAAGCGATTATAGCCGAATCCACCAGAGCGCGCCACTAATTCCTCCTTTTTGCTTTTTGGCGCCAACTGGAAACACCAAGTGAAGCCAGGTCACTTTGCACTTGGTCTTTCCACCGGAGTGATGGTCGTCCTCTTCCGCGGCTTCCTCCAGCGGGTACTGCATCGAACACTTTCAGAGCTGGAGCGTTTCCATCCATTCGTACAACATGATCTAGCCATAGAAGCCGCTGTCTTTTTATACGCTGAACTATGTCAATGTCGTCGTATAAATCGTACAGCTCATCGTTCCATCGTCTGCGGTATTCGCCGTTGCCAATGTTCAGAGGACCATAAATCTAACGCAAAACCTTTCTCTCGAAAATCCCAAGAATCGTCTCACCTCAACAACATTATACGTACATCCAATCTGGGTGCCGAGACACAAAGGGATATCAGAGAACGAGCTTGCCGACGAATTAGCTCGAACGGCAGCTGTAAAAAAATTGCTAGACTTAGAACCTTTTTTGGCAATGGGTCCCCATACAGGGGAAATGTTCCGGACGGGATTACGCCAATTACAAAATTCAAGTGTATAATAAACCTCTTAAGAAGCAAACTAAGGGTACTGGTGGGACTATATACGGGCCATTATAAGCTCAGAAAACATCTACACAACCAGATCTTGGTCTTAACGCAAACCTACCTCTTCTGTGACATGGAGGTTGAAACTTCCCTACATCTAATATCAGAATATGTAGCACTTCACTGAATTAGGACTTCACTGGGACATACCATTCCAACTGCAGTGTGCATCGACTCTCTTAGTACCAACACCATTCTGGAATTCATCAGAGTGCTGGGACTAATGGTGCCGATATAGAAATTGACAGGGCACAAAAGACACAAGTCACAAGGTCGCATTCCATTCTAAACCGTGGAACCTGTTTAACCCCTTAAAAGAGTAATTGAAGTGATGTATTTCTTTACAGACATTTATAGTAAGATCTCTAATATTAACGTTAGTATCTTATATAGATATATAGCAAAAGAGAACTAGGCTGTATCACAGGGGTCATCACGGGGCACCTGCCTCTAAGAGGCCACCTACACGTGGAAGATAATGAGACACTAGAGCATTATCTCTGCGAATGCCCGGCCTTCTGTCGTTTAAGAAGAGATACCTTCCAAGGCTCCCATTACTCTAATCTAAGAGAAATTGGGCAGCAGGGATGGAATAAACTCAGAAACTTCGTTAAATTGACCGAGTTGTTCAGGTGACGCTTATCAGGGTACCTTCGGGGAGCACAATGGGCCTAATAATGACCTAAGTGCGGCCGCTTGTGGTCAGGCTCTCTTCGCCTCCCTTTTTAACCAACCAGCCATCTTATATAGTATTTCTCATAAAATATTACTTCTAAACTTGAATATAATTTTTAGATAGCCATCAAAAGGGGTTCTCAGCGCTCACCCCTCCTCGTTGATACGCTACTTTAAGCATAAATATGTACATGTAAGCGTAGTTATGCAAGTAGATATAGAACTAAGTCCGTGTATAAATTTATAAATACATACGTATAGTTAGATATGTACGCCTGTATTGACGTCTGTGCGAATAATTTAAGGCGGTGTGTTGCATTTGTCGCTGCATCAGCATTCCCGGGCTAGTCGGTCTGTAGGCCTTTCGGAAACTTGTTTGACTTGTTGTTGTGCTATCATTCGTCGCTCGTTTTTTATTGCTTTCCTGAGATTGCCTTAGCCGTACATGTTCACTTAGTTCTTTTCCTCACATTCGCGCATGTTGCCGCAGACTTTTGCAAAAATTATTTATTTTTCATTTTTATTTTTTAATCTATGCACCTCTGTGTATGTGTATGCTTGTGGCTTTGTATCTTAAGTATGTGCATGTATAATTTTTTTCTAAATTGTTAACTTGCTTTTTAGTGTTGTACACATGTTTTCTTTTCTCTACAGGGTGCACCGTCTTTAATGTGGATATAGAGTTATTTAATACCCTAATACTCAGAATGATAGAGATGGTTAAACATGTTTTGAAAGCCTAGTAATTATTCCAAATTTTTTCCCGACACTTTAGTGATGCTCTATGTTGAAAATGAGGTCCTGTGCTCCAGTGGGAGTTACAGACTATTCTAATAGTTTCTGCCACAAAATTTCCCTAAAATTGTAATGTCAAAAAGTGATGACTCTTAGTCGGTCACCCATACCTTCCGATTTAACCCCTCTGACTTATTTTTATAGATACTTATATAGTTGTGGATGATTTAGGCAAAAACCTGAAAATATATTCTAAATTAATTGTTAGTTGACAAATAATAATAGATCAAATATAACCGATTTTTTAATTATTTCTTTCCTAGCGGTTTTATTCCGTTTTGTTAAAGATAAATAAATATAAATTTTTCAAGTAAAATCTAAGTGTGCTCTGCCTAATCCATAAATAGGGAGTCCCCTCAATCTGCGCCAAGTATTTTGCGAAAGACTAAAGTCCACCGTCAACGAACTGATTGGATCTTATCAATGTGGCTTTAGACCTAGAAAATCCACTATGGATCAGGTATTCATCATGCGCCAAATCTTGGCAAAATAAACCCGAGAGCGAAAAATCGATACACTCCACCTTTTGATCGATTTTAAAGTCGCTTTTGACATCGCAAAAAGGAGCTGAGGAAGCGAAGCGTATGAGTCTGGTGGTGAATGAGGACAAGACGAAATATCTCCTGTCATCAAACAAACAGTCAGGGCACTCGCGTCTTGGCTCCAACTGCACTGTTGACAGTTATAACTTTGAATTTGTAGATAATTTCGTCTACCTGGGAACCAGGGTTCAAAATTCAACGTAGAATCACTCTTGTCAACACGTACTACTTTGGACTGAGTGGGCAATTGAAAGTAAAGTCCTCTCTCGACGAACCAAAATAAAACTCTACAAATCGCTTATTATACCCGTGCTGATGTATGGCGCTGAAGCGTGGACGATGTCAACATCCCATGAGACGACACTTGGAGTTTTCGAAAGTAAGGTTTTGTGGAAGATTTATGGATTTATATGGATGGAATGATGAGCTGTACAATTTATACGACGACATTGACATAGTTCAGCGAATAAAAAGACAGCGGCTACGCTGGGTAGGTCATGTTGTTCGAATGGACGAAAGTGCTCCAGCTCTGAAAGTGTTCGATGCAGTACCCGCTGGTGGAAGCCGAGGAAGAGGGAGACCGCCACTCCGTTTGAAGGACCAGGTGGAGAGGGACCTGGCTTCACTTGATAGACCCAATTGACGCCAAACTGCCAAAGCGAGGAATAAATGGTGCGCTGTTGTGGACTTGGCTATAACAGCGTAAGCGGTGTCTACGCCAACAAGAAGAAGAAGAACTATGGTACAAAGGCTGATCAGCTCTCGCTACATCTTGCCCCAAATTTTCATACCAGTTTCTAGACTTCTTTAAAGACCGCAGAAACCCATGCTCTTAAGAAACTGAGTAAAACAAAGTCTTTCAGTTCTCCTTTAATGACTGCCTTGCGAATTGCCCAACGGTAGTGAAAAGTAGAAAGGCAAACACCTCAAAAATGTTGATAGTAAACGTAATAGATGTTAGAATAAACTAATTTTGTTATGATAAAATAACAGTATTTTAAATTAATTTTAATTTTTTTTAGCATTCAGTGATTTATTTAATAACATTTTATTTAATTTTTCTTTAACACCTCATGATTTTTCTGCTCAGTTTCACTAATCAAATCGACTGAAAATATACTATTGACTCAGGTTTGTCCGCTTAAACGGCAGCTAACAAATTAAAAATGTACATACGAGAGTGAGCGAGTACGTGTATGTGTGCCAACTTGTAATATAAGCGCGCTCCAAGTTGCAGCAGGCAGTCAGCAATCGTCAACAGGCAACGGATAACTATGCAGTAACTACCATATAATGGGGCAAACATAACTACCCCAACCGCGCCAAAATTTAACCGCCTTACGCGCGCTCTCGCCAACTCTCCTTCACCTTCATTTCACTCGTTAGTTTTTGCATTTCCTATTTTCCACCACAATTGGTGACTCTAACGCCAACATACACATATACTATACATACATACATAGTAGATACTCAGTTGTACATATTTCCTCAAGTTCTCCTCGGAAGCACTCACAAAAATGAAAAGAAGACAAAATTATAACAACAAAAAACATTAAAACAAGTAAGGAAGGGCTAAATTCGGGTGTAACCGAACATTTTATACTCTCGCAATATATTTATTTAATTTTATTAATATAACAAGCAATTTGACCCACATATTCGGCATACATATATATGGTATAATTGATCCATTGAAAGTTGGAAACCCTAATATTAAGTATATTGGAGATTGGGGAAGTTATGACCCGATTTCATTCTTTTTGGGCACGGAGACATATTATTAAAAGAAAGATATTCCCTCCGAATTTCTTCAAAATATCTGAGAGACTTACACATATGTCGGTAAAAAATTTGTTAAAGCACTGAGGTCCTCATGTTCGATATATGGGGCCTTGAAAACTTATGAACCGTTTCGATGATTTTTAGAAGGGCCACACTATACATGTGGTATTTGTGCAAAATTTTGTTTCGATTTATTCACTAGTGCGTACTTTATATAGTGTAAAGTAAAACGTCTTCAAAGTTGTGGTATGTGGGAAGTAGACGTGATTGTGATCCGATTTGGACTATTTTCACAACATATTATTTTGAAGAAAGGAAAATATTACAAACCGTATTTCATTGAAATTGGTCGAGTAGTTTCGGAGATATGGTTTTTGACCCATACGTGGGCGGAACCACGCCCTTTTAAAATTTTGTATATCATTTTGAGTGCAGCTCTTCTGTACCATCTTTACCATGAAATTTAACGTTTCTAGTGTTTTCCTTAGTGAATAAAAGCATTTTTAATAGTTTTCAACATAACCTTTCTATGAAAGGTTATTATAATCCGATTTCCTCCATTTTTAGACCGTATAAGGTAGTACGTAAAAGAAACGACTCTAGAGAGTTTCGTTGATATGGCTTCAGTAGTTTACGAGATATGTACAAAAAACTTAGTAGGAGGCGGGGCCACGCCCACTTTCTCAAAATAAATACATCCAAATATGCCCCTTCCTACAACAATCCTTTTTACCAAATTTTACTTTTATAACTTTATTTATGGCTTAGTTATGACACTTTATGTGTTTTCGGTTATCGCCATTTTGTGGGCGTGGCAGTGGTCCGATACGAACTTAACCTTCTTATGGTGCCAAGGAACATGTATTCCAAGTTTCATTAAGATATCTCAATTTTTACTCAAGTTATCGCTTGCACGGACGGACAGACAGACATCCGGATTTCAACTCCACTCGCCATCCTGATCATTTATATACATACGTATAACCCCATATCTAACTCTTTTATTTCTGGGTGACACAAGCAACCGTTATGTGGATAAAACTATTATACTCTCTTTAGCAACTTTGTTGCGAGAGTATAAAAAAGTGTGTGGCATCATGAAGGCAAATAACGAATTTGTATTAATGAACTTTAGATGCGTCGCCGTCTCGCCACTTCGTCAGCAACAAAGCTCAAGCAAACGCCTATTTTTGTATGTATCTCTGTGTGAGTGTTCCCCTGCCTTCTCTGCGCTTGTGTATGTGAGTTTATGAGTCTATTTTTATGTGCGCCTGAACTTGTTGGTGCAACAGACGCCGCCATTGTGTGAGATGTCAGTGCGAAATTTTTTATTATTTTTTCTTCTTTTTTTTGATTTACTTGAATTTTCTTGTATTTTCTTCTTTGTTTTTGCTATGTACATATGTATATGCCGCGCTTCGTTGGAGTCGTTGCATAGACGCACTTTTGAGCTTCACGCAGCTTGCCTATTGCCTTATTGGCGTTTCTGTTTATTTTTCTACGGCACTCTCAACATTATTTTCATGTTCAAGAGTTATACAATAAAAGCCGCAGCATTGTCCAAAGTCAATTGCTTGTGTGTTGTTGTTGTTTTATTTATGCCTTATGTTTTACTTCTTTTTTACATATTGCTTATCGTTGCAGCGTCAACATACGTACATATGCGTGTGTGTGTGTGAGCTTGTTTGTTTATCGGTCTGCGATAAAGGTCCAAGTTCAATGGTGTTAATGCACAGCATATGCTTGTAGTTTATTTGAAGGAGAAGAGGAAAAAAAGTGTGTGCATGTTTTGTGTTGTTGTAAAAATTATTGCTTAGCTATAGCTAATTGCATGTGTCTGCCAGAGACTACAAATCTCTACTTGTATATTGAATTAATTATAATTTTTTTTGTAGTTTGGTATTTGGGTTGGCACGCGAGAACTTTAATCTAATGTGGTATAGCAGCACTGCATTTCTTACATAATAGAAATCTAATTTCAGACATACATACATACAAACATACATACATATGTACATATGTATACTATATAAGAGGTCTAATGGCTATATACATATGAAATAAATAAATAAATAAATGGCGTATATTATATCATTACGGAGAATCAAAATATAAGAAAAGAAATTATTGACAACACTTTCATTTCTCTAGCTAGGTCTTGAATAATATCTTCCTTCCTTTGCATATTCTTAAAGGTTTATCTATGTACATATACATTCATATGTATATGTATGTATGTATATACTATATTCTTTTAATTTAACTTGCTCTACAAACCCTGTTTTCCTTTTTCTGTGGTCAATTCGATTATGCCCGTTCACCCCTGAATTCCTATTGGTACACTTACTAGGAAAGTGTTCTACATTTAGGGTGTTATAAGCTCCTCTTTTCACATTGCAGCATAGAATTCATTCAACGTCATTGCGCGCCTAAAATCGACAATGAATTGATGGCAATGCTTGTACATAACTATAAACGCTTGAAAGAGAAGGCCGCATGGAGGGGTAAGAGGTTTATTATAGGGCGATGAAATCTGAGATTACTGAGATCACTCGTTTTTTAAGTGTATTAAGGGGTTACTGAGATCACACTTTTTTTAAGTGTATTAAGGGGTAAGGTGAGTTTCAGAAACTAAATAGAAGAGTGTATCAAAGATACATATTTAAACAATATTTATTTATTTTATTTACAAATTTCTAAAACTCAGCCGTTGGCACCATATCTCCCAAGATGTGTCCATAAAAAAACGTCTTGCAGTGGACATCATAACTCACTCCATTGGTTTATGTAAAATCAAATAAACTAAAAATATTTCGATAGTACATGGATAAATCTAGTTAATGAACTAAGGAAAATATGAAATATTGAAATTTGAGCAAAATCGCTTTATAACTTTTTGAGATATCGTATCAACCGACTTGAAAAATTTAGTTTTAAATTGAGAAAAACGCGTTGAAAGTTTTACATTTGTACTGACGTGGCCTGATGGACGAAAATTGCAAAGGGTATATGTCATAGAATATGACTCGGATTGATCTGATATTTTTTAATTCTATAAATAAGACAATATTTTTTTTTTCAAATTTTGAAATTTTGAAACCCACCTAACACCTTGAAACTGGATAATTTGTGGGACAAGTAAAAACAACCGGTTCATGACTTCGCGTAAAATAAAGGTTGGTAGTTGGACAACAAATTAATGAATAAATCTCATCTCAGACGAGAGTAATTCGCTTACAAGAGTCGGAACTACGTGAAAACAGTAAAACTATTATGGTTTGGGGAGCATTTTCCTGTCGTGGTGTTGGCCCAATTGAGCGTTTTCCAGGGATAATGGATCAACATCAATATAGAAGCATTCTGTATTGGAACAATATTCTTTTGAGAAAATGCCAGTGAACAATGCACCATTTCAAGATTAGTGAAGAGCTGGCTTTCGTGTAAAATATTGTTGTTTTAGACTGGCCTCCGAAAAGGCCTGGTTTGAATTGAATTGAGATCGAATTGAAAACTTATGAGCAATTGTGAAGCGAGATCTTAAGCATGAAACACGCGAGTTGTTTTTCGCTTTCTCTATTAATCCTATGCGTAAAAGTTAATTTTTAGCACAAATGTAGTAATGTTTTTTCATTTTCTAATTACTAGATCATTATCTAACAAAATTGTACATACAGCATATGCATATGTATAATGATTATCCCATTCTTACTTGGGACATCATAACACTATACGGCAAAATCGACTTTTTTTCTGGGTATTGCACCAAAAAGGTGTCCAGTATATTTTGATACTTAAAATTTTTTTTTCGAATGTCAAACTTTGACCCTTCATATTGTTGTGCAGTGTAGTGAGTGGTGTATAACTAGAATATCATGAAATGATTCTAGTTATATTTAATACTATTTTCTTTTGTACATATTTTACTTCTTCTCAATTACTGAGACATCAATCTTCACCATCATCACCTTATAGGAAAAAAATTATGCTAATATTAAATTCTAATAATAGCCTTTTTACACAGCCAAATTAATTGATCCATTAAAATTTTGATTGAGAAACCAGTTTTTGCCCTTCATAGTGCCGGCTACTCGATAACCGATCAGTTTCTATAGTCGATTAGTCTATTAAAAATAATTTAGGTTTTTATTTTATATGGTAAATCGATCTTAATTAGCGATTTTAATCGAGTATAGGCTGGATAATTGATCAATTAGCTCCAGTGTGAAAAGACTATTATTTCATACTTTGTGGTAATAAAAAAGGAAAATAGAGTAGAAAACGAATCTTAGAACAATACCAGCGAACCTTATAGGAACCATGAAAGATATGAGGAGTAAAGTGGAAGTACTACCATACGAAGTACAGGATGTTTCGGAGATCTCGAATTGTCTGTTATAATGTAGTTTTTTATTGCTTACTATAATTTAAAACTAAATTGCTAGTATTTCAGGCAGAAGAGACAATGATATAAAACAAATTAGTTTTTACTCAATTTTTTAAACAAAATAACATTTTTTTCCTTTGGAAAACGAACTTCTCGTTGTATGTTTTTATAAAAATAAATAAGAAAAAATTATAATACAGACTTAAATGAAAGTATGTTAAAAACATTAATATTAATACTCACAGTTATGTATGTATTAAATTGCTCCCAGACATTTTAAAAGTTCAATAACCGCCCTACAAATTAATCTCCAACTCCTCGCTACAAATACCCATTAAGCGAGTGACATTGTTTCACAAAAACGCACACATACCCTCGTAGTATAAGCATTTCTGATAATAATGACTTGTGCCATAATTGAATAAATAGACCTTCACAACTGCTAACCTACCGCAATACGGAATGATGTGTCCGCGTCGGTAACCATAGATTATTGTATGATTGGAGCGCGTATGAAATTTCAGGCATGTAAATATTTACATAACAATACGTGTATAGTAAATTATGTACACGAGTACACAATCTACGGAAATAAGAGAGGAAACAGTAGTTCCGGACCACAGATACCTTAGAACTGGTGTGAAACGGATGCAGTTTGGGACAGTTGAGGTTGATTACTGACTTGAGACCATATTTTTGTTTAATATTCAGGAATAATTTTAAAATTAATAATAAACAAGGGAATTAACAAGGAACAAGAATAGATAAAGTGGTAGATGCAAAGTATTTCGTTGAAGAATATAGATGCATTAGAAGGTAGTATATACTGCTTACTAGCTCCTAATGCATCAGTTCAGCGTTAATTTTGCACTTGTGCGATTTACTGCTGGGAAAATCGAATTGTCATAATTTTTGAAACAAAAGCAGGAAATAAATATTTGTTTCAATTAGCTAACCATCAATATTTTTGTGAATTAATAAGATAATTGGTACCAGATTAAAGTGTTGTCTTACAATCCATCAATGTCTACTCATTTGTGTGCGATATTTAGCCATAAATAACAATATAATAAATAATAATCAAATAAATAAGTTTAACAAAATGAAAATGCATCTTTGTCTATGGGAACTTCGCTTAAGTAAATAACTTCCAAAATCTGTTGCACACTTGACACATTTTGAAATCACTGCAGATAAGTCACCAAGTAAATAATAAGTCTAAATATTTGCTTCAAAATAGTCACTGAGAAATCGGTTTATTAAATGTGTGATGTATTTGGTGTGCTATGGTTAAATATTAGGTTGGCAAATATCTCCCTTCCGCCTTTTTGTCTTTTGAATTTCGCGGCTATGTATAAAGCGCTACAGAGCTCGTATCTGGCAATACTATACATCTTTGAAAGTTCTTGACATAACCTACAATACGACGCTATGCACGATTAGTTTGGATATTGCGTTAAACAGTTATAGACGTGTAGACATGGAGTTCACTTATACTTATACCGATCAAATCATGGAAAACATCGAGTTAGACCGGCCCAGGAGATGGGAGTTAGTCAACAAACCATTTTAAACCATCTGCAGAAGGCTAGATACACAAAAAGCTTGATGTGTGGGTGTGCATGACTTGCCGCAAAAAAACCTCCTGGACCGAATCAACTGCTGCTGAAATGGAAAGAACTCGACCCATTTTTGAAGCGGATGGGGACTGGTGACGAAAAATGGATGACATACGACAATATCAAGCGAAAACGGTCGAGGTCGAAGGTCGGTGAATCGTCCCAAACAGTGTACAAGCCGGGATTGACGGCCAGGAAGGTTTTGCAGTGTGTTTGGTGGGATTGGAAGGGAATCATCCACTATGAGCTGCTCCCATATGATCAGACGCTTAATTCTACCATCTACTGCGAACAACTGGACCGCTTGAAGCAGGCGATATACCAGATCGTCCAGAATTGGCTTACCGGAAGGGTGTAGTGTTCCACCAGGACAACGCCAGACCACATACTTCGTGGATGACTCGTCAGAAGCTATGGGAGCTCGAATGGGAGGTTTTATCGTATCCACCATATATTCCGGACATACTGCCAAGTGATTACCACCTCTTCCTGTCCATGTCGAACGCCCTTGGTGGTGTAAAGTTGAACTCAAAAGAGGCTTGTGAAAAGTGGCTGTTCGAGTTCCTCGCAAATAAGGAGTGGGGCTTCTACGTGTGGGTATTATGAAGTTACCGTCTACATGGAAATAGATCATCGAACGAAACGGCGCCTATTGGAACTAAATCCGATCCGGAAGGGATATTTGCCAACCTAATATTAGAAATTTATAAGAAAATCCGGTAGCACTGTCTCGGAGGCCAACCATTATCGAGGTATAAAGAGAGCCTCTGTATACATATGTAGATTTATTTTACCATTCCTTGTTACACATACTGATGGTAAGTCTTCTACCGCAGAATTCTTGATTCCAAGATTTGTGAAAGATTGCTGTGATCATTCTGCTGAGTGTCAGGGTATTGAGTAAACGAAAAAATTTGATAATTCAAGTATCTCTAAAGCATCACAACTTAAAACCCACTTCGAAAAAAACGATGACGGTAAGAGCGGCATAAGAAGATGTAAAACAGGGTATTTCATTATAAAGAAAGAACATATGCAAATCATTCAAATCTGCTACCGATCTGATTCGATCTGATATGAATCAATTTGACAGGTTTTCGAGATTTTATACAATTAACTCAAAATATAATATAAGTATTTTACCTGTACTATTAGGTCTCGTTTTTAGGTAGGCATGTGTTTACAGCTTTCGTTTGTGGTTTTTACAGTTATATCATTGCTAAGAACTTTCCTCAATTGATTATTTGGAATAGTACAAATGATTATTTTGATCGAAGTTTTCCTAGTCCATTTAATAATGGTAATGCTAGAGTTTGCTTTTAACAGAATAAAATGTACATGAAGTCTAAATATCATCATTTTACTTTTTTAATATTAAATCTTAATTTTCAAACTATGAAATGAGCTTTCACAACTTCCAATACAATCTCCGGCTGGAAAGAAGAATGTTGGAATTTATCTGTTCTTAATAAATCAGAACAATTTACGTGGTTTCATTTGCGTATAAATATTTCGAAAGTCAAAATCTTCAAGTTTATGAAGTCTACTTAGGTTAAAGGTGAGCTTTCACTAACTTCTTCTTTACAACTTAAAGTTCAAAACAATGATAGCTCGGAAGTTAGGTTAATTGTGAAAGTAATGCTACAACACATTTCTGCTGAAATCACACTGCTAATTCCATATTTGCACGAATATTATTCTAGAAAGCTTTCACGTAGTACCAGCTAAAGATTAGCGGAAATTTCACTGCATAACAGCAAACGGTGGAAAGCAAGCATATATGTATGAGTGTGAGTTTGTATGTGTGTGAGTATGAGATTATGCACATACTTACATATATTCACAGTTTTATTTTGTTTATGCTTGCGTGGTTGCCTATAAAAAGCTTCACTTCACTTTCCGTAACAAGTGAAAGAGCACAAGAATTAAAACCAAACAGAAATATCACTAGAATCGAGTACAGCAGAAATGAAAAGTTTGCAACATGCAATTAACATGCAACGTGTGGCAATTAAAACGAAGCGCAATGCGAAGGGAAGCAACAATAAATGTGTGTTTGTGCTACAATTAAATGCATGTGCGTATGTATGTGTGTATGTGTGTTTTTCTAGTGCGAAATGGGTATGCCGTAACTTTTGATATTCAACTGCACTTAAGCTAAAAATGCCGGGAAAGTGATTAATAAACTGTGTGGCAGCAATTGCATGCAGTTTGAGGCACATAAGTGTAAGTATACTGGCAATAATTACAACAACGGTCGCTAAACGCTGTATGCTATACACTGTGCGGGGTTCTGAAATACCTACCGGGACATTTTAAACGAGTTGTGCGTTCTATTGCAACTCGCTAACAGAAAAAAAAAAATAGTTTTATTAGACATTTATTAGACGTGAAATATTCCAAAACCAGTAACTGACACAACCATCATCCTATTTTGTGTTTCATGTTGCATGCCACATGCAACAATTAAGTGCATATGTTAACACGTAGTTCTTTTATCATATGATAAACTTAAAAAAAATTCAACTCATTGTTAGTTTTGTATATATTTTCCTATTCAACACATAGTTGGGAATTTTCAACGTTTTTACCTTTACAAATAATGAATTTATTGTTTAAGTGAATTGTTACAACCTCAATGAATGTAAGAGTAGCCAACAACAATAAAAGTTACCAACAAATAATCAAACAAATGAAAATACAAGAACCAGGCAACATGTTGCTATGTACTCAATTTTGAGCTTATATGAATGTACATACATATATGTCTGTAGATATACAAAAATACATACACCTGTTTGTAGAGAATCATAATCTTGACTTGACCGCCTTTACTTTTCACTTGTAACAATACTGCCATTTTACCCATCTCTACTGACAATTTACTCATCTCTGCTGACATAAAAGAGCCAAATAGGAAAAGCTTTCTATAACTTTTAAAATAAGCAACAATAATATAATAGATATTAAGAATTCAATGCTATCTTTATATAGAAATAGTTAAATTATCAGTCCTCTCTGTTATATCACATTACTATAGCTTTGAGGTGATCTTGCTCTATGATCTATATTTCTGCTTCGTATCTAAAACTTAATAGCGACAGTTTTAAAGTTCAATTAGCTATTTCCAAAACGTCCAAATATTTTAGGTAGATTCTCATTCACTTTTCTGTTTTTTCCATAATTTTTTGATTTTCTACAAATGTTGTATTAAGGGTTTAGGGGTAGACAAGATTTTCAAAAAATCAACTTTTTTTCGCATTTTCGTTAAGTGTAATATCTTAAAAATGTTCTCTGAAATTTTGAAGTTACTCGACAAATAACAAAGAGCGTTCGGGCACTCCAAACCGCTAGTGTGCATCTTTGCGGTTTTCTCAAAACTCAGTTTGATTTTCGCGATTTGGTTGAAAATGTGTACACATCTTTGAAATAACATTAATTAGTTAAAGGGTTAGGATAGTCAGGATTAAAAAAATCATATTTTTTTGATTTTTGTATTTTCGTCAAGTGTTATATTTTAAAAATATCCCCTGAAAATTTTAAGTTGATCCAATAATTACTTTTTGAGTTATTCGACAAATATATATTTTGAACTGGTGACAACTGTAACTCGATACCGCTCAGTAGATTTTAATGAAATTTACAGCTTTTAGAATACTCATGTGATCAATGGATTTTTTTCAAAACTTTAGTTTTTTTGAGACCAATTAACTGTTGATTTTTTGCCCGAAAATCTAGAAAAAAAAATTCTTGAGACCGCGATTTTGTTAATTTTTGAAAAAAAAACTAATTTTTCTTATCCGATTGATTTTAGATGAATTTTCAAGGACTTATGATAGTCACCTCAAGGCTCTTTTTTTGGAACTGGATCAACACAAATAGCTATAACCTTGAAAACACCCCCTAAACTCAGAGAAAAATATATGTTTGTTGATATGGGTTTGGAATGAGGTTATTGATCAAAAAAATCACATCAAATTATAAGCAATTACAAGATTTTTGTTGTTGTCGTATTCATATAATTCGAACTTTCTCTACATTTGTACAAGCAGTATCGCTGAAGCTCAGTGATTAATTGAGGATTACAGGGGACCTCACATTTCATGTTATATTTTCCTTGGTTTTTGAAAGAATTCTTCTAGTATTTTATCAACTGACAGATCAATATACCTATGAATATTGATTGATGCTAAACCAATAAGCCTATCTTGACCTGCCGTATTTCGTAAATAGGTTTTAATTCTCTTTAAACTTGAAAAACTTCTTTCCGGTGATGCTATTGAAACAGGCAATAACGCCAATATGCGTAAAATCTTGAAAACATTCCCAAAAAACGTTTTGTTCACTGCTTCTAAAGCTTCGAGAGCATTCCGTAAATGCTAGCCTGAAGTTCGCTGTTTCCACATTTTCACCTCCGCAAGAAAGTTTTGTTCTAATCAGTTGATCACCCTTTCATAAAAAGAAAATAGAGCTTTTTTAGCGTCAAATTCGTACTTTGGGAAAAATACAAAAAAAAAACGTGTCCTATAATAACTGAATTTTCGCGAGGAAACTGCTATATTAAAAATACGTTGAGTAATAAAACTTTTCGTAAAACCCCCCCAAACATTTTTTCTGGATCCGCCACTGATTAATACATACATATGGGTACAACTTAACTGCATTTATACCGCTTTTCTCTAACATTAATAGAATGCTCGCTGGAAAGTAATTCAGCCACAAATAAGAAATAATATCCGAAGATTAGGCTTATTTTGTAGTAAAAGGCCAATCGTGCTAAAAATATATAGAGCACCTAGATGATTGCAGATTACAACATATCATAATCGGAAGTTTAAGCCCCTTCAAACAAGCGTTTGTCTATTAGACCGCGTTGGTTGTTTGAAAAGGTAGGCAAAGTCTGACCGTAAGTAGTCGTACCTAAGCCATCATTAGGCCCATTATGCTTTCAAAAGATACCCAAATTAGCGTCATTACCCTAATTAAATGGTAAATCTGATGAAATTTCTTAGGTTTTTTCATCTCAGCTGCTAAAGTTCCCAGAAAGCCACATATAGACCAATTTTGGTCATTTGCGATACCTATTAGAGTGCTGTCACGTAGGCAATGAGAAGTAGGCATCCTAAAGAATGACGTTAATTTCAAAAGGTGATGTGGTTTCACTAGAGATATCTCTTCTAGATTATCTTACTGTGAAGCCCCAAGCGCTGAAGCCGTTGTCTTGACACTGCATGACGAGCACACAAGAGATGTTCCATTGTTTCTCTGATACCTTGCTCAGTAGGAACTCCGTGTATTTCTGATCTACCGCTTTGCACATAACTTCGGCGTAAGTGCCAGATGATTACCCCTACGATATTGCTAGTTTTTGGTTTTTTGGTCTGTCCACTGTCAACAGTACCAACAAGTAATTTCGTGATGCGACCTCTGGTGCAGGTGTTCTTCCATGAGCTGAGTTATTCATCTAACTACCATTTCGTTTTACAGAGTTGAGAGGTCTAATGCAGCTTAGCGGACCGGTCTGCCTGTTCATTTCCTTCTATACCTATATAACCGGGGACCTAGATAACCGGGGACCTAGATAACCGGGTAACAATTAGACCACATAGTAACTCGAATAATAGTTGAATTACAGTGCATCAAATATTTTGTAAAGAGAGAGAGACCGAGTTCGAAAAAGCTACCAATTAAATAATTTGTATACCAAAAATACTATTACTTCCCGTGATTATACCGAATATATGTATAATAGTTCACTTGCTTCAGTCTAACTACTCTTCACTGAAATCTACTGTTAAAGAGCGGCCTTCTCAACAAATCGGCTGCAATAGCACAACCACTTTTCAGTGTGCAGTTTTCAGTCTCAAGTGCTGTTGCAGCCGTCGCCGCCAAACTTGCCACAAACACACAATTGACTAAATATATTTATATATTTCTATATAGTAGCTATATATGTACATATATATATTGCTGTCAGCTAGCACAACTCCTCACCTTCGCCGCCTGTCTGCGCCGACAACTTCATGTTATTTCGAGCTATGTATTGTAGCTATTTTGCGATTTCTGCTTTCTCTTGGTATTCGCGAAAGATCTCACAACTTCCATTTGTTATCACCTAGTTGTTGCATACTACAGTACATACAACTTTCGCATCCATACATATATATGTATATATGTATGTGTAAATGCGTTTGGAACTATTTATTGCATTAGCACACATGTACTAAGTCTATAAGCATTTACTACGCAAGTGCATCATGTATACTCGTATACTAGGTATTTGATTGTTTCCTATCTGCCGCGCTTGCTTGTCGCTGCAGGCCTTTTTCCCATCCATTGTGGGCACTACAGCGCCGCTGCCTCCAACACTTCATTCGCCGTCATCCATGTTAATCTCGTTTATGCTCCATACTCGCTCCGCATTGTGAGAACGACAACAGCAACAATAACAAGAGTAACAACAATAGCAATCGCAACGATGCGCTTCGGCTGCGCTAACCTTCCACCAACTCTGGTCCCCCACCGCTGGCCGCATTTCTGTGTGCGCTTGCCACATTCGCAATTTCCTCTCGCTTTTACTCGCTATGGTACATACTCGTATGTGGCATGAGCATTCCGTGCACACAAACCAAGCAAGCACAAATGGGTTAAGGTTGCACGCGGCCTGGCTGTTTTGACTGACTTTGCTAGCTGTCGGACTGGCTGCTTGATTGCCGGTTTGGTGGCTCATTCGGTTTGCTGCTCTCGTTGTTCACTTGCTAGCTGCTTGTTGGTTGCTGCTTGTTAGTTGTTGGCTGCCCAGCTTGGCCGAGTGCCTCACTGACTGTGCCTGGCTAACACGAATCTACGCACACACACACAGTTGCATTCGTGCAATCGCTATGTATTCGCCTATGCGTTGCAATATTTCAGCCGACATTTGCCGTTTCCCTTGCCGCGCCTTTGCTATTTCTAGCGTGTCGGCTTCCACATCGGCTACGTTTGTTTACTTTAAGCTTTGACTTGCTTCGCCGACAAGTCGATCCAATGTTACATCGTCAATGCATTGTTGGCGTCTCGTTTCCTAGGACCAGTGACCTGCTCAGTTTTTTTGGCGCTGCATCAATTTATTATTTCAATGCGAATGCACACATATTCTTAGTTCTATTATAGTTTGCCTCCCCTTTTTGTTGGCGGAAATCTTGTTGGTCATTTGCGTAGCGTCGAAGCTGGAGCATTTGGGCGTTGTTGTAGGTGGTACACAGACAATTTTTGGGTCATCCTAGTGGCAATGAATAAACATTTATATGAATCATTGGAATTTCTATCGCATTAGAAGAGTTTTAGTTTAGAACTTTGTTGGCGAGAAGTTGTTTAAACTTTGGTACACCTACAGTGGGGCTCATCTTCAAATGCACTAGCTGGAAATATGTCTTGTTGAATTCTGACTGAATTTAATAATACATTTTAGAACATTTAATAGCTTCATCTGAATATATACACATATATGTAGTCCAAAAATATATAATATCTGCCTACTCTTAAAAATCTATATTATTATGTTTTCATCTCAAAACCGACCTAAGCAGAAACAACCACCAGATAATCTGTAACCACCTACGCGATTTTAACTAACTCAGCTATATCTTTCTCAATTTATTCATTGTGTGAACGGAGTCTAAGAAGTCTAGGATGAGAGGTTTTTAATTTTGTTAGGCTAGGTAGGTATGATCCACTCTACGATCATACAACGCACTTAGACGTTTGGGAGACTAATTGTGACTCCACCAGAGCTAGAATACCCTCATACTACTATTTGAACCATTCTGTGGTCTTGATAAAGTTGTTCAATTCAACAAGTTTTATAAATGCAACATCTGTGACTTCGTCCAGAAAATCGTCACCGATCTTTGTCTTTCATTTCCCTTCTCCCTAGATCTAACAAGAACTTGTTCATTGCCAGAATCCAGAGAAGTGGGGAGTGTCTCCTTGCACTGTTCCAGACAGATTTACTCATCGCTGAAGCTCCCAGTTTTGAAATTATGACCCTGCTCTTTCATTTTCAGATTCTGTGTATTGAGTAATAGGCGAGTTGGACATAACCCCAGTATCTAGTGGTTCGAGACAGACGTCAAGACATCAAATGAAGGAAGAAAGAATTAAATTTAAAAAAAATAACTGACTGAACTGAGAACCGTCTTTAGGAATAAATACATAAATTTAGTTTCTCCAGAAGATGTGGCCATAACACTCGTCCGAAAGCAGACTCTTAAGGCTTTCAAATACTATGTAGGATCAAAATGTAATAATGATAATATTCTTGCCTAATAAGTTGAGAACTTAACGGGTATTTGATGGTACTTGTGAAGCCCTAGTAGATTCCATGTCAAAAGGGTATTGGTGGTTCATATAGTCCAAGTGGAGAGCCAAGAACTTCATGCCTTAAAATCTATGCTCCGGTCGATATTCATCATCTCGAAATTCATCATATCAGCCCACTCGGCGAAGTCAGTCAGAGCCTGAGAGTTATGCACATAGTGTCCAATCTTACATATAATTCCATTTTTTGATCAGATTGCATTATTCGAAATTACTTATTCTTCTTCTTTGACACTACAACCTTGAATCGGTCTGGGCCGAGAATACAAAACTTCGAAAGTTGCCTCTATCCTTTGCGAAGTGAAGTCAGTTGTACATCCCAAGTGTAGACAGCTACCTATGCATTGGATGCGTGTGTAGCCTTACTCCCGGATCTTTTGACTGTAGCTTCGTCTTCCATACATACGGCAGGGTCTAACCAGTGCATTAGTTGGATTTTTATACGCTTCACAAAACTCATGTCGTCGTAGACCTACAGTACAGCTCCTGGTTCCATCTTCTTCGGTACTCCTGACTCATACGGACGGCTCCAAAATCCTGCGAAGAACAGTTCTCTCAAATGCTCCGAGTACCTTCTCATCTCGGGTTGTCATCGTCCATGTTTCTGTGCCATATAATAGGACGTGAGTGAGGAGAGATTTATAGACCGTAATTTTTGTTCGTCGAGAGAAGGATCTCCTACTGAATTGCCTACCATTCCCAAAGTAGCATCTGCTGGATAAACAAAGTCGTCCAAAGGTGTATGGAGTTCTCGAAACTACTAAGGGCGCCTATTTTTTACGGTGTTAACTTTTGGAATTATTGTTTTCGCTTGATTCCATTTTAAATTTATGTACGATATATATACATTTTCAGCATATATACATATCATATGTATATTTGTATACTAATAGGCAGTTCTCTCAATAAGTAAACAATATTCTATTTTCAGCAGTAATGCAACGATAACATGTTTAATATGAATATCTGTTTGTAAATACATTCCATATACCATGCAACTAGGTACATATTTTCAAAACACCAAGCTTTCCGCCTATCGTCTACACACTCTTCCTACAACAGCACTCAGCAATCTACGCTTCGATCTCTTTTATTGCCATTTTCACTTCCAACACAGCCTGCGGCAATAATTGCCCGTCTGTCTGCTTGTCTGTCTGTCTGTGTGGCAGTGTTGTCGCAGCATCTCCTTTCATTTTCATTTTCATTGCGTCTTTGCTCTTGACATCACATCGTCAGCACACTTATACATATTTACATATAGACATCATCACTGGTGCATCACTGACCCTCTCAAATGCTTCCCGCTTCCGCAAATTGCAATTGCAGCCAACTTCCCCCTGTCGTCGTACCGCCGCCACCATTGCACGCACACAAACAACAGTTGTCGTTGTCTCTGCTTTGGCCAACTCTCAGCAACCGTCCGTGCTCTCAATGCACTTAACAGCACGCTGCATATGTGCGCAAGCTCTCTCTGTCACGCGCTCCAACTCAGCGCTGTCATTTTTTATCGTTTTATTTAGGCGTTTTATGGCTTTTCTTGCATTGTTTTCTTCCGTGCGAATGCAATTCCGAAGCCCGCCAGCCAACTACCCTCCTCTGAGCGCAGCGCTCTTGCAAATGGCTTGCTTGCTCTCCGCGTCACTCAAACTTACAACGGCTGAGTGCATTCTCATGTTTCACATTTACACAGAGCTCACAGCTATTTGGCCGCTCAGTTGTTGCATTCACATGCTCACCGTCGTCGCCATGGTGGCATTGCACCTCGCTGGCTACATGCCCTACCCCACCGAAATTGCAAGTATGTCCGTCACTATCTGTGACGGTGGTCGTGCCTGACGGTGGCTGCGTGGTTGTTCAGCGCTGGGTCTGTGACGCAAAAGCCTCCCCATTGCAAGATCCCTAACCTACGCTACACGACTGCTGTTGCGACGGTCGTCGGCTGTGCAGCGCAACCGAGCGAGTGGCGTGCGAATGCAGTTGTATACGCCAGTACCAGTAGCCAGAGGCACAAAAAACACGAGAAAAAAGTGAAAAAGCAAAAGTGCATAAAAACTCGTAGGGTTGCAGGCAGTGAAATCAAGAGCATGCTAAGGCGTAGAGGAGAAGGCAACAAATCGCCTTGGAGTTATTGTGGTCTGGTTGTGTGCAATAAATGTGCAATTGCATTTATGTGTCTGCAATTTCGCAGTTGCCCTGTTCTTTTTCGTTTTTATTTTCTACGTTTTATTGCATCGTTGTTCCTCTCTGTTGTTTCTTTTATGTTTTATAATGTCTGCAGCCCTTTTGCATACTCGATGTGTATAAATATGTATAAATTTGAATTTTATTCCTTTTTTCATTCAATTTGGTTAACTTGAAATTAGCTTTTTGGTTCGCTGCTTCTAGCCATGAGTGGTTAATACATAGGCCGAAAACGTTTAATGGACTTGAGTTAAACTACGCTCCGAATTTTTTATTCTAATTGATTTTAGTGATATACTGCATGGTTCCAATAAAAATTTGATTTCTAATTAAAAAATGTTCTGTGCTCGACATACCGTTAAAAAATTCTCAATTAAATGCTAGCATTGGTAGATAAAGCTTCTTTATGGTTTCTGCTATAGAACTCGTTACACGAATTTTCCTCACCCAAATCAGGAGCTGAGCGATTTGTCGATATGTGATTAACCTTGAATACTTCCCAATCATGACCTTTTGAGACATATTGGTTTTAACTAATATTCCAGGTGGTTGAACATATCCCAAAACCGTAACCGGAAAGATGGATAGGTCACATATTATGAAAAGATGATGCAGGGATTCTGCGACAAACTCGGGATTGCAACCCCCAAGGAAGTCGAAAGAGGGACCTTTCTAATAAGATGAAATAATATGTTTTTGTAAACTTGCCTTTCAGCTGCATTCGAAAAGTTAGTCTTCATGACGACCTATTACGATCTCATCGATTAATAATTTTCCGACAAATGTTACTTATATAAAGTTCTGACTAGATATTTCAAAACATATTTTTATGACTTTAAGGGAACCATCTTTCTAATTTGTTTATCTAAATAAAGATCTGAATGTATGTATGTGATTGGCGTTGGAACCGTTTAGGCGGTTATAGCCAAATTGATGATAGCGCGCCACTCCTCTCTTTCCCTCGCAGATCGGCGCCAGTTGAGATCCCAAGTGTAACCAGGTCCACTTCCTCGGCTTCCTCCGGAGGGTACAGCATTAGTTCTGCAGCTCGATATGAATACTATTTAAAATCACCGATATTTGATATACATTCTTTAGTCACTTAAATAAATATGTTACTCGAGGTATCACCTTCTTAAAACATATTGAGCTAGGTTTCGGGTTATTAAGGGACGCGCTGCATCAATCATAGACACCATGAATGTTGAAACAACTTTAACTTTGATATCGCAAAATGTTCTATAATAGTGCTGACAGTTTCTTGAGTGCATCATCCAACAAGTTAACTGGTCTTGTTGTTGTCATGCACTTGAGAGGACTAAACGATCCTTTAATAATTTCCATCTCAACTTGACTTAAAACTTAATGTCAGACACTTTATCTTCGTTTTCACGTGTCTTTCCTAAAGTGGATGGGTAAATTATGAGATAGGAACCATGAAAAAGTACTTTCAGAGCCACACAAAAAAATTGGTTCTGACCTGGGAGTCCTACTGTATGTGCCATATGTTTTTAAGGCCGCCGAATCCGAATCCGATTTCCATTTATGCCTATCAGATCATTACTACAAAAAACCAATATGACGGATAGCTTTTATAAAAATTCATCGGACTCGCTACTCGGAGGTTTTCGGGGATCGCTGATTACGAATTTTAATTATTTGTCCGTCATTTTGGATTCTTGTTACGTCAATAATGAAAAACGACTGTATTATGATATAAGAAGTCATACTTGTATTGTATGATGATCTAACTATAAGAATGATCATCTTGAAGTCTTGGATTATGAATCCCTAGACACCAGCGATTGCGGGTAATATGTAGTATGAATATTCTGAAGTTCTCTGGGAAATTAAGCGATGCTATGACTATTTATTTCTTATATCTCTTTCTAGATCAGATCAGAGATTAGACTGGATAGTCTTTTAGATAGTCTCTACCTTTGCTTCGCTCCTATATTTCACTTTTCACAATATGTTTAATAGACTCAAGACGGAACCAACAATGCATATAGTGAGTGTTGCTTAATTTTTTTCTTTCTTTGCGACTCTCCACCACGCCTTTTACTTAGAGAAGGTGCCCACAAAAACGAATAAAGAGCGTTTGAAGATAGATAGATAAAATATTATAAATATTGAGCATGATATGGTAATCCATGAATGAAAATCACTTCCTTAAACAATTAATTACTTCTCTTTCCGTCTACAATTTATTGAGTTTATTCTTCTCTTCTCTTACAGCTCTAGTAGAGACAGCATTACAGCTACAGTTATACCGTAATACAAAGGGAATAGCTGCTGGCTCTTACACTCTCACAGTGAATTCTTGTTGCCGCTGGTTGTTTTGAAAATCTATGATAATTGCAATTTGCAAGTGCGAAATGTGTGAATTTGCAACCGCAGAGTCAAAAAGTTCGCAATAAAATTCCTTTGCAAAGGCAAGAAAGTGCTTATTTTGTGGCGGATGCAACTACATTTGCACCAAAGCCGACATGCAAGAGTGATCATTTTTTGGAGAACCCTGCCTGGCAATACAGGTTTTGTGTGTGAAAAATGTAAATAAGTTTGTGCAAAAATATACACAAAGCGCAAGAAAAAATAGTATTTAATCACAGTGTGCATGTGTTGAGCTCATATAAAAGTGCAAAATGAATATAATTAAAAAAGCAAAATGGCATACTTGACGTGAGAAGTTTGTAAAATAAAGAAACAAGCAAATAAACGCCAGCAACAAAAGTGTAATAAAGCAAAGCATTAAGCAAAGAACATCAATTTCCAAATCATAAATTTCTGAAATTGTGCAATAAAAATATATACGGATTTTCGCAGTGAAACATTAACGACCACAACAACTGCGTGTTTCAACCTATTTGTGGAGTAATTCGAAGATTCAAAGTTGGTCGCATAAGTAGGTAAGTGAAATATACATATACAATTTCAGAACTAGTTTCATGGCAACTAATGTCAATCTCGGCGTGCTAAGCATCAATCCCACCAAGAATCAATTTATATAATAAGTTTATCTATCATTACAACAATCAAATCTCAATTCATTAAAACAAGAATTAACATGATTTTTGGAGATATTTCGATACAATCACCATCGATCAGGTAGGTCATTCATCTGTTTCTTAGCTTATAATGTAAGGTCGAGCACTACGCGCCATCACAAGAAGAGCTGTTTTATAATTAACTCAATTAACACTACCCATCTTTCCCTTTGATCTGATCCTGCGAAACAGCTCGCTTGACAATTAATTTGTGCTTGCCGTTTCAGCACCTGCTTATCCATTCAAAGTTTGCTTGCCTTATAAGAAGGTCCTGTATTATTTTATGTGTTCTATCTCTCTGGTACTTTGGGCATTGTCATTACGCTATCTCCTCCAAAATTGATGTGAGTTTCTACTCATATTTCGCCGTCGGAACGGGGTCATAATTGTCATTATGTTATCGATAGTACTTGCCAAAGTTCTACTATATTTTTAAATTATATCTATAAATCTGAATTAAATTAAGCATATAAAATTATAAAAATAATATTTATAAAAAAAATCAAAATATTAATTGGCCCATGAGGGGATCGAACCCGCGACCTTCGCGTTATTAGCACGACGCTCTAACCAACTGAGCTAATGGGCCACATAATGAAAGTGTGACAAATGTCATATTTGAATTTATAGCCAATACTGTGCTGAACAATTTTTAGCTGTTGATTGTGTATATATAATTCTTAAGGCACTCAATAAGCTTTCAGTTTTTCGATAAGAATGAATACATTGAAGCAGAACAACTCATAAGCAATCACTGCTGCTGTAGAGAAATATGTTTTCTGACAATTTGTCGTCAACTGCCCGGCTAGCTCAGTCGGTAGAGCATGAGACTCTTAATCTCAGGGTCGTGGGTTCGAGCCCCACGTTGGGCGCATTTAGTTTTTTTTATTTTGTTTCATATTTATTATATTAAGGATCGACATCAAATATTTCCTTTTCGTTGCTCTTCCAATATTACACGTATAAAAGGATTCCATTTGACATTTGAAGTCAAGAGCACGTCGGAATGTCGTAAGTTACTGCGGAAACCAAAAGTGTTGCAGTAGGGAATGTACTTAAGAACTTTTCGTACTCATAATTCGTAAAGAGAAATTGGATGGATAAGCATGAAATTCTTTCCTTTGTGAATAGTCTGCTTGACATGCCTCCTTGCGGCATTGGAGATTACAGTGCCATACGATAATAGAGACAAACCGGGTGACCAGGTTTTTATTGTCAGATCGTCAAATAGACAATTATACTCTAAAACATAATAAAGTAATTTTCTTAGACAGTAATGTCATTTCAGAAACCGCTCATATTTCGTCCAAATTTGCTCTCAAGTCACTCGATCTTTGACGGACGCTTGCGAAATAGTATGCCACTAGATATACTCGTATTATACCGATCTCAATAGTTTATATAGCCACCTCAAGTAATTGTCAATTAATGCTCACTTTAAATATGTAATTTAAAATATTTACTGTAGTAATATAGATATAATTTTATAAATGTCAATGTCAATCGACGAATTCTGTCAACAATTGTTACGTCAAAAATGTGTGGCGCCACATTGCATAACCGAGAACAAGTGATTTGGAAACATGTAAACATGTATTGAAATACTACGAGACATTGACAATTTTCATTTTCTAATCAAACAAAGCGTTTGTACGCAAAGTCAAAGTGTCAGACAGTGCAGAAAACATTACATGGATATATCAATATGAATATGTGCTATTCGTGTTTAATCATTTACAACAATAAATATTCATGAAATTAGCAACCTTGAAAGAAATATACTTACAGTCAATATTTGATAAAAAATATATGTGTATGCATCTGCATCGTAATGATCTTGAAATAGTGAATACATAAGTATTTATAATAATAATAAATTGTTCGATGGAAGTTTAACTCTGTTGAATACACATACAACAGCAATACATGTTGGTTGTGACTAAAATAAAAAACAAATTCGTCTATACAAAGCTAAACTGACCATTTGACCCAAGTTATTTTCATTGGAATTCCAAATAAAACTTCAGAATGGATCAATTTAAAACTTCTGGAAACAAATTTTTAGTTAAACGAACCATTCTGCTCTGCCCTACACACTTGATTTGTCAGACATACTATTTAGCATTACAAATTCCACTCCGTATACTGCTACTTTAAATCTCTGTTATACTCAGCCCAATTTAGGCAATTTTTAGAAATTTGCTTAACTGCTCTTTGTCAGCATTGCAGTGGCCCGATTTAACCCATCTGCAATACTAACATTATTCATAATCTGATAGTGCCAATATATGTAATAAGTTTTATTAAGATGTCCAGATGTTTAATCAAATTATCGCTTGATCGAATAACCGACGGACAGTCGTACTCGTTAAAATAATAAAATTCATGTGAAGCAACAAAAAAATTCAAATTTACGAGATATTTTGGACAAACATATTTAAGAGAAATTATTTCAGGGCTCGTATTTGTTTAAAGAATTATTATTAGCAAATGTAAGAAAGTTATTTTATTAGCCCGGCTAGCTCAGTCGGTAGAGCATGAGACTCTTAATCTCAGGGTCGTGGGTTCGAGCCCCACGTTGGGCGCAATTCACTATTTTAAATCAGATATATACAATAAAAAAAGGACCAAACCAAACCGTAATAGTAATAAAATTAGAAATAATTATAGTATAGATAGATATATGTTAGATAAATCCATCGATTTCAAAATATCATCTGAGTATTGCATTAATGGGAAGTAAAATCTATTCAGGAATGTTAGATTAGATAGAGATACAAGATACATGGCAGAAACTTTAAGGCGTGAAGTTTGTATATCTATGTACATATATCTATCAATCTATATCTATGTATATATTTATATATTTCATTGATGACGTCGTAAACTAACGTTAAATTCTGTCATTCACGTTCTAATACAGGTAATGATATGACATTGTCGTCGTAATGGTTTAGTCCGCATTTTATTGGAGTAATGCGAATTTAGAAATTCTTAATACAATAATATAAATTTGACTTTCTTCGATTCTTTCTTTTGCCACTTTACAAATTGATTTTAATGGAAAACTTATACTGTCCTTCTCTACTAAGCCATGCCATAAAGTGCAGAACTATCTTTTCTTCTGCAACTTTTGGGTGAATTGTGTGGCCAAAAATTTCTCTGAACACATTTTTTCACTACTAATACAATCGCTATAATCGCTTGAAGCGGTTCCTACGCCAAATATATATATGTATATATATATAATACAAATATTCATATCTAATAGTACAAAGAATTAAAGAATTGAACCTGTTGTTATACTATTTTTCACTCATATTCTGTCGTGTAATGAGTTCTATTTTCGTTAAAATGACTCATATTGTCTAGATGATTACATACGGTTAATCATGTCTACCGTAACAACCGCTATCTTGGACGCCACTCCCACAACAGCCCGGCTAGCTCAGTCGGTAGAGCATGAGACTCTTAATCTCAGGGTCGTGGGTTCGAGCCCCACGTTGGGCGCAATTAAATATTTTGCAACTTTTCGAAGATATTGAGGTATAGTTCTAAGTCAGACTATGTATACAAAATTTTGCTATACTTTTACAGAGGAATAAGTAGTACAATCATACATGTCATCGTGACATAATATAAATACTGCTGAACTTCTAACTTGAATCACTAGAATCCACAACAAAACTTCGAATTAGAGAGACTTCGAGTTATGGAAGCTAATTTGTATGAAATTTGACTTCCATTGCCAATACAAGAGTTGGAGTTATGGTGAACTTCGAGTTCTAGAAGTTCGAGTTTTGGAAATTCAACTGTATGTTCTAGATGTAATTCATTATTAATTTAGACCTGAGATTACATCTATGATTACTGTAAGTATTTTACATAGTTCTTATAAACAAAATGTTATTTTTGTTTTATAAACTTTGCTAAAAACCTTGTTGCTCTCTTTCAAGTGACACAATTGTCTGCCATATTCACACTGGCCCATTAGCTCAGTTGGTTAGAGCGTCGTGCTAATAACGCGAAGGTCGCGGGTTCGATCCCCTCATGGTCCAACTAATATTTTGATTTTTTTTTTTTAGTACACAATTTAAATAGTTTTGTCATTTTCAAAAAAAAAAATCCTTTCGAAAATTATATCATATCAAAAATTAACATGTCCGATGCGATTTATATTCGATGATCTTCTTAGAGTAGTACCTAGTTTCATCATCCTGCTGTTAATGTCATTTTAATGGTTTACCTTCCATTATGCATTCTATAATATACACATAACTTTTTTCTTACTTCCTTTTTTGGAAATTTCCAAGTTTATTACGTATAAATAAAAATAAACAATTACAGTTATATAGACAGACTGTATTGAATTATTAATTTTGATGAATTGAATTCGTAATTGGTCCGGTGTGGTACAACAACCAAATGAATCAAATCTAAATATACATATTTCCATTGTATAGGAATCGAAAACGAATTATTCATTTATTTTATATTTTTCTGTTTTTATTGTCCAACATTTTCATTGTCAAGGGGAAACAATAAAATTTTGCAAAATTTGAATTGCTTATATATTTTACGCTGAATGCTTATAATGAGTGATTACATTTGTATTTGCATATGTATTTAGTTTAATTATTGCACCGCTTAGCGCATTTTCATACGAACAATCAATTCAAAAGCAAACTAAAGTGATTAAAAAATTATTTCATTTAGTTTGGCGCATTTTCTATTTGCTCTTTGTTTTTGAATATTTATTTGATTTGACTCAATTTGCATTAATAAGTTTTGCCTCGTCGTGTTTGTTGTTTTTATTGTTGATTATGCGAGGGGAATGACTGAACTTAACCTAGTGATATAATATACATATATATTGTATATACATATGTATGTATGTATGTATATAAATAAATTTCCATAATTTTAATACCAGCATATAGTATATACAAACATTCACACAGTCAGTTTGTATTTAATAATAGGTTGTTGGGTATAATAAATGAACCAACTGACCCTTTGTGCATTCTTCTCTAAACATATTTACATAACATACATACATACATATGTACATAATAATTAATTATATATTGCCTGGCAAACAATCATATTTTTTTATTAAAATTCAAATAATCAACTTCAATTCATTATTTTGCTTTGAAAATCACCAACTCATTATGACATTTTTTATTGAACTCGAACTTATTAAACTTGTTGCGCGACGGACGTCAAATTGATTTGGCGCGTCTGTCTGTCAGTTTAATCAACCGCGGTTCGCTGGGCGCATATACTCGTACATTTGTGCAAAAAATATATTTAGAATTGATTCACGTATGACACACTGAATTTCAAATAAATATTGAATAATTATATAGTACATATATTTTTGTATATTTCATATTGTGATTTTAATATTCGCTGGAACCTTATATTGGTTTGAATTCGAACTTTGGGTAGGCAAAAACAAACATAAAAGTCTATTCACATTACAGCATATATTACTTAATTTAGTATATAATATCTTAATTAATAAAGGGTTCTTAATCTTGTTTTGATGGAATTCCAATGATGTGATTTCAAGTCGTTAAACGAAGCGAACTGTCAAACGTAAAAAAAAATATGTACATATAATATTATTATTGTTATCAAAGCACATCCAACAAAAACATTTTAAAGCATACAAAATCTATGAAAATATTTCGTTGGCAAATATCTCCCTTCCGATTTTTTTGGTCTTTATTCGATGCTTTATAAATATAATAATATATAATACCCCCCTCGTAGAAGCCCCCTCCTTATTTGCGAAGAACTCGGACAGCCACTTTACACAACCCTCTTTTGAGTTCAACTTTACACCACCAAGGGCGTTCGCCATGGACAGGAACAGGTCGTAATTACTTGGCGCTATGTCCGGGCTATATGGTGGATGTGATAAAACCGCCCATCCGAGCTCCCTTCATCAACGAACTGTGTGGTCTGGCGTTGTTCTGGTGGAACACTACACCCTTCCTGTTGACCAATTCTGGATGCTTCTAGTCGATCGCCTGCTTCAAGCGGTCCAGTTGTTCGCAGTAGATGGTAGAATTAAGCGTCTGGCCATATGGGAGCAGCTCATAGTTGATGATTCCCTTCCAATGCCACCAAACACACTGCAAAATTTTCCTGACCTGTCTAACCCGGCTTGGCCACTGTTTTGGACGATTCACCGGTCTTCGACCACGACCGTTTTCGCTTGATATTCTTGTATGTGATCCATTTTTCGTCGCCAGTCACCATTCGCTTCAAAAATGGGTCGAGTGCGTTCCGTTTCAGCAACATATCGCATGCGTTGATTCGGTCCAGAAGGTTTTTTTGCGTCAAATCATGCGGCACCCAAACATCCCGCTTTTTTGTGTATCCAGCCTTCTGTAGATGGCTTAAAATGGTTTGGTGACTAACTCCCATCTCCTGCCGGTCTAACTCGATGTTTTCCATGATTTGATCGGTATTCGTCGTCACAGGTCTTCCACCGGCTGGCTTATCCATGGTGTCGTTTTCACCCGTTCTGAATCGTCGAAACCATTCCTCCGCAGTTCGAAATGACTCTATCATTTCCCAAAACACCATTAATCTCACGGAACGTTTATCTAACGGATTTGCCTTTAACGAAGGAAAACTTTAAAATAGCACGAATTGCGGCGTTAGTGAACTCCATGTGGTTAAGATGAGGTCAATGTGGAAGACGTTGATGAAATAGTTCAAGAAGCAGCAGCTAATCTTTCTAATAATGTGTTCAAGGAATTAACTGACCAAGAAGAAAATTAAAATATTGTTATAATATTTTCGAAGAAGAGCAAAGAACTTTTCGTTAAAAGGAGTTTGACAACTATAGCTTAAATTTTGAACCAATTTGTTGAAAATTATCCAAATTTGATAGGAGTTCAAAAGCAAGAAAAAGAATGTTATAGATCACCTCATCCACTTATCAAAAATATCTAGTAGAACACAAATGGAAGACGCAAACTTCAACTACTCTTGACAAAAAGTCCAAGAATTGGAAACACGAAATAGACTGAATGATCTGACTGACTTACAATTTCATTTGTTTTTTCATCTATTAAGAGAGATCTCATAGCCAATACGTACGTACGTACGAATTATTATTGCCGAATCACTTTTAAATTGATGTTAGTTAATACTTTAGGAATATATAGAGTGAATGTGAATTTATTTTTTTATTTTTTTACGCTTATCGGCAAATTCCAATTTAATCGTCGGAGTCTTATAAATGTATAAAAAATATATAAATGCTTTCAATTGTGCTTTTAAATATGTAATGACATACTGACTTGGAATTTTCTAGAGAATTTCTAAGCACATTCGGTTGGTATATTATATATACACATGTCTAGAGAGTAGATTGCATGCAATGTCATTAAAGCCAAATGATGAGTGATTAGCTTTCACTGATCTTTCGATTATTTCATTAAACACAATACACAAAAGCGCTTTAGAAGTCAGTGACTTTGATGGGCTGTTCATAAGATGATAAAAAAATAGTATTTGCTTACATTGCGAAATATTTACAAAGCTAAGCTAATTTTCGCAAATAATTCATTTGATTTCAAACAATTACTATAATTTATTGTAATTAACGGGTTTTGATAGCAACGAAGCGCGATACACAAGTATTTAGGTAAACTCTTTGTAAATTATTGAGTTTAATCGTTTGATTATTCTAGCACGAAGCACGTTATAATAATTGACTCCCTAATGTCTCACATTTTTCTGTGCTATATTTTAGATGTAAAGTTTCGTTCTTTTGTCCACTGTCAAGTGAGCACTTGGACAACCTTTAAATATCTGGCCCTGTGGCGCAATGGATAACGCGTCTGACTACGGATCAGAAGATTCCAGGTTCGACTCCTGGCAGGGTCGCGAACTACTTTTTTTCTTAATTATTTTTGATGATATTTTAATTGGAAAGTACTGCATAAAGCTCTTAGTCATTAGAAGCTTAATTTTAACTTACAATAAAAAGAAGAAAATTAACAAGCTCGTAATATTCGAATAGTCGACAACGGACGGTTAACCGGATAATCGATTAGTCGACGAGTTACCACTATCTTTATATACTGCAAATCGAAAATGGATGAAGTTTTACCTAATATAATGGAGCGGGCCAGAGTGCGTATTGCAAAGGCTGCGTAAATTTAAACGCAATTATCTCGAAAATATATTTTAAAAAATTTGTGGTCAGTTCATAAAATAGTTTTTTGGGGTCAAAAATAGCCCTCATGTTTCTCCTTTCAAAGGCTTATTTTATATGAGATTTTATATGTATGTATTTTTTTAGTATATAGGTTTATCGTTTCCATTATTATGTCATTAAAAACACACTTTTATTTTCTTGTTTCTTCTTGTCTCGAGTCGAAGCCAGCAACTTTTATATGGAAAAAAATTAAACAATACTTCTATTCCATAATCAGATAAGAAAACGATCTCTATAAATATGTTAAAGATTTCTATCACACCATTGAAAAGATATTAATTATGACTCTTTATTCATGAGGACCATGAAGATTTTGTATTAATTTTAAGAGTACTTAGTCATTAACTTCTTAAATGACATATTTTTTCTCAGATGCTACGGTAGGATAGGAAGTAACTTTCCAAGAGTTGTTCAATTTATATTCTGTTGACGGCATGACTTGTAAGCCTCATTGTGTTTCTTCAATGTACTCAATGATTTTTTCTAGTTGACTAGACGTATTCTTTTAGGCTCAACCCACTCCGGATTAGTCAAAAACGTCTTTGACTAATAAGACACAAAAACGAGTTTTGCTCTAACCCACATACACAATGCTACAAAGAAAACCATTTTGTTTTTTGTCTCTCTTGGTGTATATTCAAATAAAACAAAATTTAAAACATTAAATATTTAAGCAATATACAAATTAACAAGAAAAAATAATTCCTGTAGAAGATTAATTAAAACACTATGTATTTAATTAATTTATTTACAATTTATTTAAATTATGATTATTTTTATATCCTCCATCCAATATCCATTCTAAACTATACACGATAAAGCAAAAATAAAATGCAAGATTTTGTCTTAGTAAAATATCGGTGCAGCTATAGGTAACGACACGTGTTTTCTGTCTTGTCTTGTTTCATTCGGTGTGGGCTCAGCAAAAACGGTTTTAGACAAATTTGTCGCAATTGGTGTGCGTTTGCTGTATGAAAACACATGAATAGTTCGACAACACATCTTCAGACCAGAAAAGACAAAGACATGCATTTTATTTCGTCTCGTTCAGTGTGGGTTATTACATATGAACCTATGAGCTGTGGTCGTGTAAGACAAGAAAATACGGCTTGGCTTGTGCGGTATGGGTTCACGCTTAGTTTCAATCGAATTTTATGCAGGAATATGGTACCTGAAAACTTAGATCTGTAGTCAACTAACTTTAGAGTTCATTTCTTGGGCTAATACACTCCATAGGTTTCAAAAATAAATACCTTTGGGGTATAATTGGCGATGGGTTAGTTTGAAAACGATTAGTTTCTTTTAGTGACCTTTCGATACCGATAAAAAATATGATTTCCTAACAAAAAGCAGAACAAAATTTTAATAGCACAATCAAATATAAGAAGTTATTGTGAATGTTTTCAATAATTCGCTTCCATTTATAATAAATAATATTTACTTACTCTGATTAAGAATTGGTTTCAATTGTTGCAAATACATTTTTTCTTTACCATGTGCTGATTACGTCATTTATCCAGACCGTGGTTAAGGTGCTTTAGGTGGATGTATGTACATTTGTATATTCTAAAATTCTTTTCGTTCTATTCTACTCAGAGATAAAACACGCATTTGCCAAATGTTGGATATGAGCCTCCGTGGCGCAATTGGCTAGCGCGTTCGGCTGTTAACCGAAAGGTTGGTGGTTCGAGCCCACCCGGGGGCGCATATATTTTTTTGTTTCTTTTTTTGTTCAATATCATTTTTTTTTTTACTCTAATTGCATTCTTTTCTTGTTCTGTCGACGTAATATATCCACTTTTAAGACAAAATTCGTTCTACCAAAAGCATATTTTTATTCAAATTTTTTATTTTATTTTTATTTGTTTTCCGTTACGCTTATAGGTAGGTTATAAAGATTAAATCGCAAATAAATGCGTTTTCTGTGTTAATTTCGGAAAGTGCATTGAACTTGCTGCGTGCCGAGTGAGTGAGCGCGCAAATAATTTGTACATAATTAATCTATACGAAAATTATTACTTGCGACGCAATTCATCAAATGACAGCGACAAGCCGCCGTGCAGTCGCTTCAACAGATAGCCAACGAGTGAAAACGCGTCATTTTCGTGCATTTCGCGCCACAGTATACGACTATTCACATTGTTGTTGTTGTTGCTGTGAAATTCCAATGCACGCAAACATGAATAATTTAATTACCCACCGAAAAAAGTACATTTTTTCTTATTTTCGTTCTCGTGTCGCTGCGTCAGTCGCAACGCAACGCGACACTCCCACATGCGTCAGGCGTCAAGTCGCGCCTTCACCGTCTTCACTGCTGTTGGTTGGCTTTTTTGATTTTGTTGCTTATTGTATGTAGCGTGTGTTGTTGTTGTTTTTTGTACAACTCATTGTTCATTCGTTTAATTGAGAGACTAATTAAGTGTCAAGTCGTGTGATTGCGACGCGGGGTGTAAGCGCTAAGACGCAGTAGGTAACGTTTGGTCAATATGTTGTCGGTGCTTTTATTCATTGGTGGTTGCACTCATTCAATAAATCTTCAGCAGTCATAACTATAAGTGGTAAATACTCGTAAAGCATTTTAATGGACATTTAAGTGTCGCCATACATAGCTCATGTTAGCTCATCCGCACAGCACATTTAGTAATACAAATTTTATATATTATATATGGTATATATTTATACTTAATTAAACCACTAATTGAACTCTTTATAATAATATATAATTTAATAAATATTTTTATTTATTTCAGCGCATGGTGTTTTTCATCAGTGATTTTTAAGTATTAAGTAAGTATTCTTCAATATAATATTTTTTTTAAATATTGTTCAACATTTTTCAAAATCTTCTTTTCTTCTACATTTTTGTATTAATCTTTTAATGATGTATGTCTTCAAATAATGTATTAATATTAATACAGTGGAACTTCTCTAACTCGAATCACCATAATCCACAAAAAAACTTTGAGTTAGAGAGACTTCGAGTTATAGAAATGTTCATTAAAACATACATTTTTTAAAAAGCTGCAAAATATAGATTTACCCACAATTTTAGTTATTTACTTCGGAACAAGTTTGTTGCAGTTTGCTTTGTTTGGCTCTTGACGTCTATATCTCATGCCTTTGTTACACGATTTAGGAAATCTATAAGTATAAAACCATATTTTTTGTTTGCCCCCATACTATATAGAAAGGCTATTTTAAAATTGTTTTCTGATAGTAAAATTTTTAATTTTGTATAATGTCCTGGTCGAAAAGTTCGATTTATGGAAGGAAATTTGTATGAAATTTTACTTCTATTGCCACTTCAACAGTTCGAGTTATGGAGATCTTCGACTTATAGAAGTTCGAGTTATGGAAGTTCCACTGTATTTCGTTGTATGACCTGATTTTTGAAAACAGCTTCAAATCTGTGAGGTAAGCTGCCCACTATTTTCTGGAATCTACTCTCTGGAAAGGCATGCTATGCTTCCTTAATTTTAGTCCAAAATCATCAGAATTTTTTAAATTTGGTTGCCCGATCTTCACTTCTAAATCATTCCAGAGAATTTATATCAGTTTATAATGGTGATTTTGCGCTGGCCAGTCCAATACATCAATATTTTTGGGAGATAATCAATTCTTTACTGCACTAGCTGCATGTTTCGAATATTACGATCAACCAACGGGATCGCTTCATACTCCGACAGTGCAGCTCACACCATGACTTTCTGGGGTTTAAGCAATGGCTTTCAGGTTATACACAATCATTTTACTATTCGATATAATACGATTATTGTTCTTTCATATTGTTCCATAATTCTTTCTTCGAACATTTTAAATCCCTCCTTACATGAGTCTTAGTAAAATTAATCCGCGATTTCATTTTTTTGTTTGTGAGCATCATTCAGATGTCTTCTAATAACACCACTGGATACGTTTAATCCAAATTCTTAATAAATTTCTTAAGACTTAAATGGATCAGCCGAAAAAGTGTGAAAACGATGAAACTCTTTTTGTGACCTTTCGGATCAAAAAAGGAACAATGAATATCTCGAATAAAAGAGAACCTTCTTCTTCTGGACTGGCGTAGACACCGCTTAAGCGGTTATATACGCGTCCACAACAGCCCGCCTTTTATTCCTCGCTTTGGCAGTTTGGCGTCAATAGGTTATACCAAGTGAAGCCAGGTCCTTCTCCACCTGGTCCCTCCAACGGAGTGGAGGACTCCTTCTTCCTCGGTTTCCTCCAGCGGGTACTGAATCGAACACTTTGAGAGCGAACAATATAAGGTAGCCAGCGTAGTCGCTGTCTTTTTATTTGCTGAACTGCATATGTCTATGTCTTCGAATAACACATACAGATCATCATTCCATCGTCTGCGATATTCGCCGTTGCCAATGTGAATAGAGCCATAAATCTTCCGCATCGGTTCCATCGTCGTCGATTTTGGAATCGTGTTCACCATATCCTGGTGTTGTACTTTCACTGCCATTCAGCAGGCTGGAGAAGTGTCCCCTCCACAAACTCAGTATACTCAATCATCAACTACTAGATCACCTCTGGGGGCCCTACAGGAGTGTGGTCTTGAAACCTTCAGTTAGTCGCCGGATCTTTTCGTAGAATTTTCGAGCATTACCCCTGTCGGCATCATTAAGATGTCTTCTAATAACACCACTGGAAAGCCAAAAGTCTTAATTAATTTCTTAAGAATGAATCTGCCTTGCACTTTCCCTTAATTGCTCGATGAACATGGGAAGTGGTTTCCCGTGGAGGAGTCTTAAGCGATTTATTTTCTATTATTGTCTATGGACCATAAATGACTAAATTAATGACAATATCTACCATTTTCGGGGTATACTTCACCGTTTATACGATTTTATAAGATTTTTTTCCGTTTTCAAAAAGTCCGATTATAACGCATAATTTTTCTGGAAAACAATGCATTCCACACTTTTTTATTATTTATGCCAATTAAATTAGCCAACTAAAATCAATTACTTTCTTGTACAATTTTCGATTTTAAAATTAGAGTAAAGGACGCTGCATGAATTTAGCCTAATTTTGTCAATAATAATTTAAAGAAAATATACTAAATGACATGACTTACGATTACTTTGAGATGCCAATGATGTTAACTTACTCATTCAATTTCATTTTACTCACCCTAAACAATTTCACAATAATTTCTTAGAGCCTTTTGTAGACTTCTTGAACAGGATTGGTGCCGGTATAGGCCAATGAAATTCATTTGCGGTAATACTTAAAACGTTTTGCTTTGCATCAATAAAAATTTATTGGATGATTTTATTAGGATTTATATGTATATCGATAAAAAAATTCTGGACTTTAGACGCTAGATAGGAGATTTGATTTCATCAGCTTTTTTATATAATATAATAACAATTAATATCATTAAAAAAATAAAAATTTAATCAAGAGATCGGAATAATGAAATTTATATTAACAACTCTTTTTAAAATATTTAATTTTATCCATTTGATTTGGACCTACATACGGTCCTACTCCTTCTCATGAATTGTTCATCATACGCCCCAGTGGGCACAACTCTATGTGCTATACATACTTTCTCTATGCTTAGGCACATGTGCATTACCAATACTCCATACAAGTGCATATGCAAACGTAAGAATTAGTCATCGACTCCCAGGTAAACGCTGACACAGTTCGGCAGCTTTTGTGCCAATTTCGCTTAACTTTAGGCAAGGATATAGTCACGATTTTAGCGCCACTTCGTAAGGTAAAATCAATTGTCCTGCACAACCCACCGAATTTGATGGTTCAGCTCACATACAAAGTTCACATACATACATACATATATATTCCTTTGTATTTGTTTGTGCACAAAAGTAAACATAAATATTGTCTGCAAGGACAATGACATGTGAACACACACACACATACTTGCATTCAAACTCAAATAACGATTTTCAAGCGTGTCGTTTCGTGACAGGCGAGACGCGTCCTTGCCACTGTTAAATGAAAAGCCAAATAGGAGCAACACATACAACAACAAGAACAAAATCAGCTGTTGTTGTTATTATTAGTGTAGTAATTTATTCATAAACTCGAGTCATGGCGTCTGGCGTGGCTTTTTCGGGCCACAGCGATAGACACACACACTTTCGCACACAAATATTTACCACCAAATACCAGTTCATAACAAACATATATAGTTTAGGGTATAAGTACATACAGACATACTCGTACATATTTGTTTAGGTTCACATTCGTCTGGTTGTCAGTTAAACTGCGTTTATTTGTTCATATTTGTGTGCTTTTTTGCCCGTCTGCTAAGCCACCACCCTCGTGCCCTTGTCCTTACTGCCTTCGGTTTTGCTTTTATTTTTTGGCTGTCTGTAGTAATTTTGTAAAAGCACAAAACACAAAAAAACTATAAATATTCCTCGCACAGGTGGGCGACCTTTCATCGATCCAAGAGACGCATGAATACCAGCACAAAGGCGTAACAAATAACAGCTGAAAAGAAAGAAAAAAATAAGTAAAAACACCGCCAGACATTTTTGGCATTTTATTGTGTACTACATAATTTATACATCTTTATAACTTGTGGGCAATTCGCGCTGCTTTCTGGGTTAATAACATGTGCTTAATTTAGTATATTAGATATTCCGCTGTATTAGGTTTGGCTTTTGTTGTTGTGCCACTTTTATATACTCTTTCTTTGGTGCTGTTGAGAAATAAAGAAATAATTTAAGATTTTTGTATTACGTTCTCATTCTTTAAGAGACTCCTATGCCATGGTCTTAAAAGTAGTACAAACCCATAACAATTAAAACCATTTTTGTATACTGATCGAATCCGAATACTAACCTGGTATAGTTTCACTGGTTATTAGAGATCAAAATGCATATTGGTCACGATTGGTCAAAGAGGTTGGAACCTCTCGTTATTCCCGTCCTGATGTATGACACAGAAGCGTGGACGAAGACAACATCCGCTGAGACGACACTTCGGGTTTCCGAGAGAAAGGTTTTGCGTAAGATTTATGGTCCTTTGAACATTGGCAACGGCGAATACCGCAGACGATGGAACGATGAGCTGTACGATTTATACAACGACATTGACATAGTTCAGCGAATAAAAAGACAGCGGCTACGCTGGCTAGGTCATGTTGTTCAAATGGATGAAAACACTCCAGCTTTGTTAGTGTTCGATGCAGTACCCGCTGGAGAAAACCTCGGTAGACGATGACGAAAAGACCAAGTGGAAAGTGAACTGGCTTCACTTGGTGTTTCCAGTTGGCGCCAGAACGCAAGAAGGAGAAATAAATGGCGTGCTCTGGTGGTTTCGGCTATAATCGCGTAAGCGGTTCCTACGCCAAATATATATATATATATATATATATATATATATATATAGCTGAGAATGTACTCGAAGACCGTGGAGAGTCGATGCGTTATCCGTTATCGCGACCATTTGATGCTTGAAATGGAAGCTCGTGATCTCGGCGACATTTGGTTTTAACAAGACGGCACCACTTCCCACACATCGCATCAATCAGAGGATTTCTTGAGAGAACACTTTGGTGAGCAGATAATTTCACGTTTTGGGTCGGTCGATTGGGAACCAAGATCGTGTGATATCACACCGTTAGGGTAATTAAAGTCTTCGATTCAGGCCTTGAAGCAAAACAGCACGCGTGTCATTCGCCACTTACCAGTCGAAATGATCGAACATCAAAAATTGGACTCAACGGATGAACCAACTGAGACCAACATTTGAAAGAGATAATCTTTAAACAATAAATGCCAAAGAATGTTCTTTCAAATGATAATAAATATGCCCCATTCAATTTGAAATTTCTGTGTTTTTTTTCTTTAAAAAAGTAGGAAACTTCGGATAATCCTTTATATGCTATATACAAAGAAGGTCCGATAAATAATACCATCGCATTTGAACGAGCTTGCACTTCCGAAAACATGAATTGAATCATCGATGTTTTATCAATTATCTAAAATCGCAGAGACGCCTGCTTCTACTTACGATGAGCTATAATTCTGATTCTACAGCCTTCTAAGCTTTAGGTTCTAAGATAATGTACCAACTTTCATTTAAGGTTGGGGCGCTTCAATCGCTGAGATTAGTAACTTATCAGACCGCCCAGGTATAACTAATATTCACCATTCCACACCAGTTGTGGAACTTTGTACTTGAGATATCCATTTTTTAGGCTTCGACAAAGTCACTCAGCCTCAGGCCAGATATTGTTGTGGTGTTTTTATAACTTTAAAATGTGATAGCTTAGATAAGTCATTGACACCTCGGCTTGTGAACGAAGTTCTTTTTGTTGTTGTAGCGGAATAAACCATTTCCCAAATAATTTTGAGGAATGCTGCCATTTAAAAAACCGAGCCCATTCCAGATACGTGCTTCCGAATGTTGTCGGAACGGTATAGGTGTATTCGGTATGCGTGGTCTAAGTTGATGCTAATTTCGATTGTGTTAAAACGTTCTTGCAACGGGGGAATTCAGGCACCCAAGGACCCACTCCGTTATACTTTTAAAAGAGAGCTTTAGTTCATTCCCTAAATTAGGTCATTTGAGGATCTGGGGTATGCTTAGTTGCGGTTCCTGACTCAACGATACATTTATATCGACATTTTAACCGCTATTGAGGGACCTTACTGCATGACAATCGGATTGAAGCGGACTTTTTTGTATACGGACTCCACTGATTTCAATAGACCAATCATTCGAATCTCTTCTTTATCAAATGTGACCAAAGGCTTTACAGAATAGCGTTGGCGCCTATAGGCTTTCTATTTTAATAAATCAGGGAGTGCTTTTAAGTACCGTCCGTGCACTAAGGCTTAAGTAGTCCTAAACAACAAACAAAAAAAGACTTTGCTTCAAAGCAAGCTACATGAACATATGTGCTTATGAAAAAACAACGTCTCGCCTCGAACTACAAACTCGTATCGCACAACGCCGGTAAGTCAATTTCACATTGCAAAGAGATGATGAGCCATCCGCAGACACTCAAGTGCACATGTGTGAAAATCAACTGCTGCTGCTGTGTAGACAACCAAAAGCGAAACGCCAAAAGACGTTGAACAAATCAAAATTCACAACTAAACGCGAAGTAAATGTAAATGCAAAAGCAACGTGCGAATGGGAAAATAAACAGCAGAAACATAAAAATTGCATGCACGGCATAAACGCGAACATAGCAAAGCGAGAAATAACATTAATAAAATAACAACAACAACATACAAGTATAGTGCACAGTGGAAACGCTCGACAACAAACGTGGGACGTGTGAAGACAACGGACGACTTGACTGCAATGACGGTTGCGGCGGCAACCAACGACGGACAAGTTGAATGACATAAAACAACGATTGACCTTCAACTCTGCGACTGAACCCTTAGTGGGGGAAGACAACAGCAACAGCAACGGCAAGAGCAGCAAAAATGAAAAATTAAAAAAATAAAATAAAATTTGTTCGACTCAGCGCTTGCAGCTACACATTAACAGCAACAACAACAGCAGCGCGCACGAGAAGACAGCCAATTGCATACAAATGTGTGAGTATGTATGTGTGTATGTGTGCTAAGCAAAGCTGCAGTGATACAGCTCGAGAGGCAGGCGGTTGGTTGGAGGAGAGGGCGACAACGACATAAGAGGAAGACGAGCTGACGACGGCGCACAAAAGTGAAAAATGAATAAAATGAAAAGTGTATAATTTTGTTTTCTTAACGCTGCCGCGCAACATGCAATACGTTTATGCCCACTTAACAACAGCGACAACAACAACAACACAGGTGTATGTTCACCACAGCGCAGGCAGGGAGGAGTCGCTGTGACTTGAGGCAGACGAGCGAGCGCGCATAGGCAAACAGGTCGGCCGAGTGGCTGGCTGACTGGCTTGCCGGCTGACAAGATGTTTGGGGAGGAAGCTAAGCGCAACAAACATGCATACAGCTGCTTACTCTATACATATGTACTCTATGTGAATGTAGGTTTATTTATATACCCCTATGTGGTTATGCATGTTTGCTTGTCGCCTGCTTTTGCTTGCTGGCATACAAACATTATTTCAGCGAATTTGCATAGTCGCGTGAACGTTTTTTAGTGCAGCGTCTGCTTTTTTTAGTATTTAGATTTTCTATCTTATTTTTATTTCTTTATTTATTTAAGTTTCTTCTAGTACATATTCGTGCACTATGCATAGACGAAAAGCGTAGATTGAATTGCAGGGTTGCATTCGCATGCGAAATAATTGCATCAGCTTACGTACGAGGAGTCTACAAGTACATTTGTACCATAAATGTGCGAATATATTTATTTTCAATTATTAAAAAGCAGTTAATTCCCTTTTTGATGCACTTTTTACCTTAGTGACCATGTCCGGGAAGCTTCTTTGGCGTTAGTTCTGATCACATTGGGCTCGTGATCCGCATTCTTTAGTAAAGACTGAACTGCAGTTGGATTCCATGCGTAGATTTTTCTTATCGAGTGCGATCCGATAAGTACCTACTTACCTTTACTTCAATTTCTTTAACCCTCCTGAAAAATATGAGATCCGTAAAATATGCCTCCGATGGGCGATAACATCTTCATGCTCTTTTGCCCGACGGGTAGCTTTATCACGCTTGGAAACCAAAAATTTAGTACCAATCCAAAACTGAAGAAAACGATGGACTCCCAATTATACTAACTTGGCTGTGATGACGGCGTTGCTAGTTGTCGACTATCCAACAAAGCTGTCGGTCTTATGCAGAATATGATACAAGCGGTCTCTGGAGATGTCAACTGTCTCGGCCAACAGACGGTATACCAATATGAAATCGAGGACTTCATGTTTGTCGTGATTCGTCGAAAACCGACGTGGTATCATGTTGAAACCTTTTAATTAAACTTTTGACGGTCACCATGGAAGGAACATTCTTCATATGGGTATGTAAAAGAACATACTTCTTTATACAGAATCTGCTTTCCAAATCCACAGCTCAGTTTCCATTCCATATACAGAGTAACAGAACTACGAGTTCGATTCGGTTGAAATTGACAGTAGCCGTTTATTTAAGATTTTATCTTGATGTGGTTAGTTATGGACTTAAAAAATAAGCTTACTTATAACGTTATGAAAATGCTCTTCATAAAAATTTACGAGGAGCTTTCATGTATGAACATGCCTTAAGTTGCATATTCTACCAGAAGATTGTGCTTCGAATTTAATACAGTAATGTAGGTAATGAAAGTGTAAGGTAAGGAAAGTAGCCAATGTAAGAATCGTGGCAATTCTACAAATCAGAATATAAAATATTTTATAACAAGTAGGAAAACTTCCTTGATAGAATTTTCAACTTTAGGAGGTTGTCGTGAGAGACTTGCGTAGACACCGCTTACGCGGTTATAGATGAGTCCACAACAGCGCGCCACGCATTTCTCCTTTTGGCAGTTTGGCGCCAATTGGTACTACCAAGTGAGGGCAGGTCCTTCTCCTCCTGGTACTTCCATCGGAGTTGAGGCTTCCACCATCGGGTACTGAATCGAACAACAAGACCTAGGCAGCGTAGCCGCTGTCTTTTTATTCGCTGAACTATGTCAATGTCGTCGTATAAATCGTACTGCTCATCATCCCATCTTCTGCGGTATTCACCGTTGCCAACGTTTAAGGGACCATAAATCTTCCGCAAAACCTTTCTCTCAAAAACTCCTAGTGCCGTCTCATCGGATGTTGACATCGTCCACGCTTCTGCACCATAAAGTAGGACGGGAATGATGAGGGACTAGTAGGGTTTGGTTTTTGTTCGAGGACTTTACTTTTCAATTGCCTACTCAGTGCATAGTAGCACCTGTTGGCAAGAGTGATTCTGCGTTAGATATCAAGGCTGAAATTATTATCGCATTCGTTCTCAATATACCAGGCTCAAATATCTAATTACAAGTAGATACTCGGCGTTGTGAGCAAGGATTTGGTCAAATTTAATGCAACCAGTGCTGCAGCACTTCTTCTTTTGTCTGACCTATCCAACATTTCCAAGAAGCACTGTATTATCCCGCAAACGCTCAGTCTGAACCCAGCCCAATGAGAGCCGCTAATTGGCTCTTGTGTGTACGGTAATTATTTATGTATGTTTATTACGTACTTGAAAAAAAATATTGCGAAACTTTCCTTAGTATCAGACATTAACGTGGAAACCCGTATAGAGTATGCGCATGCAGTAAAATACTCACACATAAGTATGCTAAATGAATTTGCATGCATCACTCAAAGTGCAACCCTCAAATGCATTTGCACAGGGAAGTTGATAGGCACTTGATGGGACCTACCTCAATGCACCATAAATTAGGGTTTGTAAAATGCACGCATGTACTATACATATGTACATATGTATGTGTGTGTAAGTGTTTATGCATTATATATATGTTATGCATATACTTTACAACTTCATTAATGCATACACATTGCATTCTGCACATTCTTCGAAGAGATGCTAATCGGTTTCTTAAGGTTGAAGAGTTAAATTTAAAGATGAAGAGTTGCCATATTTTCTTTTTTTTCTTTTTTTTTTTAATTTTGTAATCACAGAAAAAATTATTTGATTCTATTGCCAATTTGGGAGTTAAATTTGACGATTACTTTAGGCTTTAGTCATCTAATGATTTGAGGTGTTAACTTAGGTTAAAGAAATATCTTATTAAAAAAACAAGTAAGGAAAGGCTAAGTTCGGGTACAACTGAACATTTTATACTCTCGCAATGTATTGATATAGTTTTATTAAGATAATATACAATTTGGCCCATATATTAGGTATAAAGTCCAATAGAATAACGAAAATCATCATATATAGTATATGAGGGCTGAGGTAATTCCTGAACCGATTTCAATTATTTTCACTACCAAGGTACACTATATCCAAGACTACACGCTCACTTAATTTTGCTAAGATATCTCACATATTATATCGGTATATATGCGGTATAAAGATCACCGGAAGGTTAATAATCCGAATAAAAGGTATATGGAAGCTAGGGGAAGTTATGACCCGATTTTAACTATTTTTTGGTACAGAGACACACTATTAGAAGAAAAAAATCCCTCTGAATTATATTGAAATGTCTGAGGTTTAACGATATTTTCGGTGGAAAATTATTCTTTGGCATTGAGTTTGATAATCCGAATAAAAAGTCTACTATTTTACTAGATTAAGTCCATATCCTCGAGAACCAACGTCGCCCAATTTGAAGAAATACCGTTTCAAGAAAAACTATTGAGTTCAACTTTATACCACCAAGGGCGTTCACCATGGACAGGAACAGGTGGTAATCACTTGGCAGTATATCCGGGATATATGGTGGATGCGATAAAACCTCCCATCCAAGCTCCCGTAGTTTTTGACGAGTCATCAACGAAGTGTGTGCTCTGGCGTTGTCCTGGTGGAACACTACACCCTTCCTGTTGGCCAATTATGGACGCTTCTGGTCCAATTGTTCGCCGTAGATGGTAGATTTAAGAGTCTGACCATATGGAAGCAGCTCATAGTGGACGATTCCTTTCCAATCCCACCAAACACTCAGCAAAACCTTCCTGGCCGTCAATCCCGGCTTGGCCACTGTTTGGGACGATTCACCGACCTTCGACCACGACCGTTTTCGCTTGATATTGTCATACATATGTGATACGTTTTTCGTCGCCAGTCACCATCCGCTTCAAAAAATAGGTGGAGTTTGTTCCGTTTCAGCAGCATATCGCAGGCGTTGATTCGGTTCAGAAGCTTTTCAAATCATGCGGCACCCAAACATCAAGCTTTTTTGCGTATCCAGCCTTCTGTAGATGGTTTAAAATGGTTTGAAGACTAACTCCCATCCCCTGAGCGATGTCACGAGATGCCACACGCCGGTCTAACTCGATGTTTTCCATGATTTGATCGGTATTCGTCGTCACAGGTCTTCCACCGGCTGGCTTCTCCATGGTGTCGTCTTCACCAGCTCTGAATCGTCGAAACCATTCCACCGCGGTTCGAAGTGATAGAGTACCATCCCCCAAAACACCATTAAACTCACGGAACGTTTCTCGAGCGAATTTGTCTTTAACGAAGGAAATCTTTAAAACAGCGCGAATTTCGGCGTTAGTGAACTCCATGTTTACACGTCTATAACTGTTGAACGCTATATCCAAACTAATGATGCATAGCGTCGTTTTGTAGGTTATGTCAAGACCTTTCAAAGACGTATAGTATTGTCAGATACGAGCTCTGTAGCGCTTTATACATAGTCACGAAATTCAAAAGACAAAAAGGCGGACAACCTAATATGTAGATTATCTTATCTTAGGTTAGGTTATAAGGCTATTTACCAGTGGGAACCAGACTATGAGAGACAGTCCGTCGTGAAGCCACGATCACGCCCCCTTTGGTTAGATATTAAGACTCGACAAAGCGTCCTGAACTTACTACAAATCTGCGGAGAATTTTTAATGCTATATATGCCAAGAGAGATCCAAGAAATCTTTAACTTGAACTCGCAATGGTGGGACATTCCAGAAGAAAGTAATGACGATAATTCCACCTCAGCGCCTTCGAGGCAACTTCTACTTAACCTTTCCAACCCTTTTCCAACTAAAATAAAATTGAAGATTCCCCAGTTTTAGTTACTATTATATATGCTTTCCAAATCGGATTGTTGTTATTGCGTAGTAGCGCTTCTCAGCATTCAAATCTTTCACATAATTACACAAAATACAAATACAACAAAAACTTCACTCACTTATACACCGGCTTCTTCTACACAACGCTGCTAATTCTCAAGATTTTATTCTTTTCTTTACAAACTTATTTTAATTTTTTCACTCGTTCAATGTAGTGTGCGTTTGTGTATGTGTGTCAGCATTCTTCCAGCACTGCTTTTTATCACATATTCCTCTATCGTTTATTTGTTTGTTTCGGCGCGTATTTCGCTCGCTGGCTGCGATCATAAAAATAGCCGGCACAAAAGCTCGGCTCCACACCAAAACTGGTTTTACTTCCCTTCTGTGTGTGCTTTGGCAGCTCTTTCACGGCCTTCTATTGTATTTATAATAACTCGTTCGATCTCTTCCTTGCACGCTGTAGTCGTATGTAGCTGCTGCGACTATGTACTTCGTACTCACATCTCTCGTGTGTGTGTCTGTATGTATGAGCTATGTCTTGTGTTTGTTTTGCGGTTTTAAGCTCTGTTTAATTTTCGTGTTGGCAACATATTGCCGTATATGCAGGCAAACATTGCAATTTGCTGTTGTTGTAGTTGGTAATATTGTGGTTTTGTTGTTTTTGTATTTGCTGTTGACTTTGTAACATAGTTTTTGTGCGCACCACTTGTTTAGCTGTTTAGCTGCCATTTCAACATTTTCAGCTACAACTTTTCATTTTGTTTGCTCCGCTTTGTTGCTGCAACTCGACTCAACTGCAACTGGTTTTAATGGATTTGGCTATTGCTATGCTTCTATGGGTCTAACTTACTTTCCGCATTGTGTCTTGGCAAATCAAATAAGATTCTAAACAAGATTTTGCTGCGAGTTGCTGATTCTGTGATAAGCTGACATAATTCGTTTGTGAGATAGGGGGTAAGGATAAGGGTAAGGTTGCAACGAAGTATGGATTGCAAAGATCGGTTTGGAAGGAGAACACCTGTCAATTATTTACCTGTTTTGTCAAGTAAACGCATATCCTTCTTCGAGAGAATAACTACAAGTCACATATCCAAATCCGACAATCCAAGACAATTCCCGGATTGGTCCAGACTTTAACGAAATACGGACTGCAGAGATCAGCTTGAAGGGAGGACACCTGTCAATTATTTACCAGTTTTGTCAAGTAAACGCACCTCTTTCTGCGAGAGAATAACTACAAGTCACATATCCAAATCCGACAATCCAAGACAATTCCCGGATTGGTCCAGACTTTAACGAAATACGGACTGCAGAGATCAGCTTGAATGGGGGACACCTGTCAATTATTTACCAGTTTTGTCAAGTAAACGCACCTCTTTCTGCGAGAGTGCAACGATAAGTCACATACCTCCAATCAGAACATCTGCTGTACAATTCCCGGATTGGTCCAGACTTTAACGAATGACGTACTGCCTAGATCGGCTTGCACGGAGAACACCTGTCAATTATTTACCAGTTTTGTCAAGTAAACGCACCTCTTTCTGCGAGAGTGCAACGATAAGTCACATACCTCCAATCAGAACATCTGCTGTACAATTCCCGGATTGGTCCAGACTTTAACGAATGACGGACTGCCTAGATCGGCTTGCACGGAGAACACCTGTCAATTATTTACCAGTTTTGTCAAGTAAACGCACCTCTTTCTGCGAGAGTGCAACGATAAGTCACATACCTCAAATCCGAACTTCTGGTTTTGAATTCCCGGATTGGTCCAGACTTAAATGAAAGACGGAATGCGAAGATCGGCTTGAATGAAAAACACATGTCAATCTTTTTCCTTTTTTGTAGTAAACTCATTCATTTCCTCGAGAGAATAACGATAAGTCACATACCTCCAATCATAACATCTGCTGTACAATTCCCGGATGGGTCCAGACTTTAACGAAGGACGGACTGTAAAGATGGGCGTGGATGGAGAACACCTGTTAACTATTTATCAGTTTTTTTAAGTAACCGCGTCACTTTATTCGAGAGAATAACGATAAATCTTATACCTCAAATCCGAACTTTAGGAGTCAAATCTCCCAAACATTCGAAATATTATTTTTCAGCGATATTAGGACAGTAGTGGTGAAATAGAACTTGACGAAATGCTTCGAGAATATCCGAGAGAACTGTCAAAGTTTCATAAAAATTGGGAACGATATATCTATTTTATGGGGTTCCTAACTGCTCTATCAATCGAACTAAAAAATATACTCCTGTTACTAAACTGTCGTATTATATATTTCAATATTTCTCATTTTACAGTCCAAATACATTCGGAAACAGATCGATTATTGTATCGATATAAAGTTCTTTTCTCATGTAACACAGACTAAGTTACCGCATGAGAGTTCAGAAAGTTAACCCATTTATTTTACAGTCAACTAAAGGTGTCAAAGGTCTTGTTATAGTACCTGAAAGCATTCCTCTTAAAATTAAACGGAGTGCTGTTGAGTTGACAGTCTTTATCCGAATAAAAGTCGGGGTCATTTTCGGTTATGGAGACCCAACTGTCGTGGGGAAGACTGACTGAAGTCTAAAATGACAAATTTCAAGAATTACGCCTGAACTGGACTATTGACTAATGGAAGTTTCAATATTTAACCGACTTTTCAGATTACTGAGTGAATAAATATCAGCGATTTGAATTCCCCAGTAACTGCTATAAATTGATCACTCACTCAAACCCGAACTCTTTAAAAAACAATTATTTTACACTGACTTCTCGTTGATTCCGCTTTGATCTAAGCAACTCAATGATTCGATAGAAGTTTGTTTTGAATACTTATAGAGCTTCTCTTAAAGCCATTGGCCATTTTGGTCACGATAATAACACCGTTATACTTCGCTAGTATAGTCAAATATTTCTTCGAGCGGAATTTTCATAGAAACAATTTTGTTCTCTAATAACTCTCTAGGAAGTATCAGTTCAGAAACTATATATCGATAATTCTTATTTTGTTTTGGATTCTTATAGAGCTTCCCTTAAAGCACTTCAGTAGTAGAGTCGAATATTTCTTCGATGGTAATTTTTATAAAAACAATTTTTTCTCTAATAACTCTCTAGAAAGTATCAGTTCAAATATATCTATATAACGATAATTCTTATTTTGTTTTGGATACTTATAGAACTTCTCTTAAAGCCATTGGAGACTTGGTCACGATAATAACTCCGTTATACTTCGGTAGTATGATCGAATATTTTTTCGAGCGGAATATTCATAGAAACAATTTTGTTCTCTAATAACTCTCTAGAAAGTATCACTTCAGAAACTATATATCGATAATTCTTATCAACCAAACAGTTTATGTTTCACTCCCTATTAAGTTCTCGCCTAAACTAAAACCCACAATTCACTGCTGGCAACGCTGTGCGAGACATATTGAATAGCGCTTGCGCTTTCAAGCACGTAAACAAAATAAATACAATAACAACCACATTGAATGACATACTTTCGAGAGAGCCACATAGCGAAAGAGAGAGCGCGCTCATATTGACAATGCAGCACTGTGTTGCAACAGTAGCGACAGCGACAACAACAGTGTGGGCAGTGAGCGAATGCGGCGAACAAAACGAAATGTCAGAAATAGACAAACGAGGCGAGCAAAGAAAAGCAGAGAATATACATTTGAAATAGCCAGCAATAGGCAGTTTGTAGTTATTGTTGGTTATTGTGCTGCGGCGAGCGATAGAAATGTGAGCGAATTTCGTGTCGTGTGTGTTTTGTTGTGCGACAAAGTGAAAAATTGTTAATAAACAAATAGAATTTGTGAAACAAACGAAAAACATAAATAAATGCAAAATCTGTACGAAAACGCGAAGTGTGTGGTGTGAAGAACGAAGGTAAATAAAGCAAGTGTGACGTGTGAAAAGCCAGTGAAAATTTGTGCCGTGGAAAAAGTGGAAATCGCTTTGCTTTTAGTGTACTGCTGTGCATACGTACATACATATATATATATATACATATGGGTATGTGTGTGTGTGTGTGTGTGTGTGTGTAGGTTTGTGTAATAATGTGTGGGAATAAACACACAGTGAGTTGTGCTCATTCGCGTCTGTGTGCAGGCTAATTGCTGAGCAGAAAATTCTTTTTGGGGTGTAGGAAAAATCTTTGTCTGCTGCCAATAGTAAGCGATGCAACCATGCGATGCATTCACCGTCATACATACATACATACATATATACAAGCGCATCCGTAGGGAAAAGTACATAATACGGCGAGAACGACGGTGGTGCGGAAGCTCGCGTCTACGGCGGCACAATAGCAACAACAACAGCTGTAAAAGCAAAGCAAAAGTCAGAGCAGCGACGCTGGCAGCGCCCGTCCATAATAATAGCAACAATGAAAGAAGTTACGAAAGACACGTTAAAAGGCAGAGCGAATTGGCTTTTGAAATGGAATGAGAGCATGAGAGCGATGTTGCGCTCTTGCGCTCTCCACAACTGTCAAATTGCCGCCGCGTGTGGAGGCGAATATAAACAAAACAAATTGATAACTGCAATTGCAGGAGAGCGTATGATGAAGAGAGCGCAAAACTACTGCCGAGAGCGGCTGCATACAATGCATTTTCCAACTCACACTCACACATACACAAGTGCACTGCCTAAACGGCCGAGTCGGCAAGTCTTGGCCCTAATAGCAATGTACGAGTATGAGCCCAATTGGTAGTGAACAACGGTCGGTCGTTTGAACGGACAGCGGAATATAAACGTGTACGCGTTGAGAAACGCTGAAGCAAAACAATAAAATCGATGGACGGACACAGTTGAATATTATAAGCGTGTGTGTGTGTATGCGGACTTAACTCTGCGCTGAGCTGCTGTTGCGGATTTTTTCCATCTCTAAACTAGCAATGCGAATTCGTACATATGCAACTACTAAAACACAAACACACACATACATGTGCATGAGTATGCATTTAGCTGTAGTTGGCCGTCTGTCTGCTGCTGCTGCTGACTGTCCGATAAACTAACTCGCTGGCTTCAACGTTTTAGTTAGTTAGTTATTTTCGTTGGTCTCCGTGTGAGAGTCGCGCAGCAAACGTTCTTGCTCGTATTAGTTGGCAATAACCATTTGGTGGCATGCAGGCTTCTTCTAATAGTTAAAAGTGTCTGCAAAATGCAATATTTTTACGGTCCGAACCTGGTGAGCAGGCCAGCTGAAGTGCATGCTAAAGTTTAAGTGTAAGAAAAGAGAAATTCTAGTAGAATTCGGTAGTGAATTCATTGAGAAAAGTTAGGAAAAACGCGTTGTACGCAAAGTGAAGTGCATTGAATAACAATTGTTGACGGCGAAAACAAATGGAAAGTAGTATTAAAATAAATTTGAAGGTGTATAGTGTTTCTATGAAAAAAGTGTGTGGTTTTTTTGGATTTGTAGAGAGCAATTATTGCATAAAAATACATATTTTTGTGGTATATTTTTTATAAATACGTGTTGCTGCAACATTATTGCACTAAAAATATTAATCTGTATGCATTTCCATGTAATTTGCTGCGTTTTTTAATAAAAGTGTCAATATAAATTCATAATTATAAATCAACGCTGAAATAAAACATACATAATAGCAGTTATAAAGTAAAAAAGAATTGTATTAGCCACATAACATAATAACCCATATTACAAATTAAACTACGAAACAGAATCCAACCTCTCCGAGAGTTAGAACATGTGGTATTTATATGGTACCTTCAAGTTTTTCATATACAAAGTTATTTGGAGTGTGTAGCCCGCATTTGTGGAATTTTCACGACCGTTGAGGGCATTCAAGACTCTCAAAGTTTTGGGGCATAAAACTAGTGAATCGATGGAAGTACGTCCACAGACAAGCAGGCAAGCCGTGGTTACCACAAGAGCAGCAAACCCACACTACATGTTTCCGAAACTCAAGAAGAAGTCTAGAAACACAATAAGAATTCACTCGTATAATCATATCCTTTATGAAAAAGAAAATTTTCGTTCACAAAGCGTTTTTATCAAAGCTGCATGAGTTCCCTCAATGCATCCTGCTATTCCTGGTATTCCAATTTTTGCACAAAGTAAAGTTTTGCTCCTCTGGAATCCACTTCTGACGTTTGAAGCTTAATCTACTTATGACACGAAATTTTAATCATTGGGGATAAAAATGTTGTCTACCAAGAGCAATATAGGTATCTTTTCCGTTTAAACGTCATACGAAATTTCAGTAAAAAACAAAAAGAGATCTTCGGCCAATATCATCAAATTGTGGACGTTTCTCTGACTAAAGATATGATTTTGTTGGGTATTTCCAAAAATCAATGCTTACTTAACCGATAGCTGCAAACAAACCTGATGCAAAAAGAAACCATATCAAGTCCACAAGTAGAAAGGTTTTAGCAAAACTCACTTGTAATCGAATGCAGACAGGAGATTAGAATGGATTAGATTGAAATCGCGGCGATTTTGAGAAACGCTGACAATTTAAATATATAAGTCTCCAAATTCAAAGAAATATATGAGACTTTCCATAGTAGTCCTTTTGATTCAAGTATAAATATGAGAAAATTTTACAAGAAACTTTGTTCAGTTCATTGTCTATCAAAAGGTGTAACAAAGTGTTCGAAATCGTATATTTATGTCCAGCTCTTGAATGGGTCTCTAGGATAATCAAGCTTCAAGATAATATAACGATATATTTGTATACAGTGGAACTTCTCTAACTCGAATCACCACAATCCACAAAAAAACTAGAGTTAGAGAGACTTCGAGTTATAGAATTTTCATTAAAACTTTCAATTTTTTAAAACGTGTAAAATATAGATTTATACACAGTTTTATATATTTACTTCGCAGAAAGTTTTAAGTATATAATCTTAAAGCATAAATTCTGTAATTTTGATTGTTGCACTTTACTATTGTTTGGCTCTTGACGTCTGTATCCCATGCCCTTGTTATATAATTTATACAATCCATAAGTTAAATATCATATTTTTTGTTCGCCTCCTTAGGATATAGAGAGGCTCATTTAAAATTCTGCCTCGCTAATAAAATTTTAAATTTTGTATTATGCTTTGGTCGAAATGTTCGATTTATAGAGAGAAAATTGTATGAAATTTGACTTACATATATTGCCCATTCAATAGTTCGAGTTATGGAAAGAATTTTGTATTAAATAGAAGTTATAGAAGTTCGAGTTATGAAAGTTCCACTGTATAATCTTCATTTATTTACACTCCTCAGTTCTTTCAGTTTCGTTTTCTCATCTTCCTAAAGCATTTCTAATAAGAAACATTTAACAAACCATCGACCTTTGTTAAATTTCGATAAACCCGACTAGTCGAGATAATCAATCTCTATGGCCTTTATGAAATTGAACAAGTTTGCTGTGTGCAACCTTCGAAATGTCGTCGAAAAACCGTGTCCGATTGTTGTGATTATTTTCCTGTACAATGCTTTGCAGTCACATGGAAAATATACAACAGTCTCTCCTTCTTCTACTTCTTTTCAACTCCTACAGTAGGCATAGTTTAGTATCCACAGTCTGTCGGCGAGTCTTTCTTCTTCTTCTTTTCAGACTATGATCTACTAGAGTTCTTATGTCATTATTTTTAAATTTCAATAGCCGGCAGGTACATACGTCCTTTATTCCAATCAGTCCACGTTTGACAGCTTGTTGAGCAAGTCATCTATTTTTTCCACCGGGACTTATCACAATCTATGGCCTGTTTATCAATTAAAAGTCTACAAGTGGACAATGGCATGCATATGTATGCATATCCCATATACTGGGAGCCAATTGCAAGATTGTGGCTAATCTGGCTAGTTCATTGGTTTCGCAGTCACCTGGAATATCACTGTGTCCTTGACCCCAGTGCAGGTTTATCATGTAGTAATAGCTCATGACATTTTTTTACTATCTTAGAGGAAATCCTTAGGGTCTTAAGGGATTTCAAAGCCGTTTGGCTGTCTGTAAAAATATACATATATGTTTCTCGTCGTAAACACCCTTTTCGAGGATGCTTTCTTTTATTGCAGTAATCTCTGTTGGAAAGACGCTTTATCTGGTTATGGAAATTATGGATATGAATATGGATTCTGGTTTCCTTCTGTATTTATGCTTATTTCTGTTTCCTTTACAATTATTAAAAATGGTTAAATAATAATAAGGATGTTTCTACATATCGAAGTGCTCAAAAAATAAATCATTGAAAAACCGGCAATATAAAAATTTGTAATAAAAAAATAAAAAAATAATTTAAAAATAATTAAAAAAAAACTAAAAATTTGTGACAACAAAAAATTGCAAAAACAAGTACTTGCAAGTCTCAGCAAAAAAAAAAAAAAATACAGTGAATTAAAATGTGAAATAAAATAAAAAAAGTTACTACAACAAACAGCTGAAAAATTAAGCAACAACGCGTTTGACCGATCAGCGCTGCAATTATTTTTGTTTTTGCATTTAATTTTCGGTATTTCTAGCGTACGCATGTTGAATTTCGTGTGCTAAGTGATTGTGAATTCACGGCGCGTTTTTTAATGCTTTCAGTACCCTCGTGCGTATGTGTGTGTGCGTAAGCATACAGGCGCAATTCAGAAAGTAACAACGAGCATACTTGTGTTCAAACATACAGAGCTATATACACTTAAATGTAATCGACTGCACCTACGCCCGTCACTCCCGTCTGCAGACGGCTTTCACAACATTGCAGTACTGTCTCGCACGCGCATCCCAACAACAAACAAACAGACAAGGCAACATCAATAAAATGCAGCTCAACATAAATGAACAGACGTTCTAGCCAACAACAACAAATAAAACACCTTTCAGCATACGCGACAAAAACAATAACATCGAATGTAAACTTGTATTAACATTTTAGTCGTCACAGGAGTCGGAGCCGGAGTCACTACTACCACCGCCGCCCTTCGCCCTCGCCGACAACGTCAAACCCCAAGCATACTTACGTGCATACATACATCTGCATGTGGTTGTGTATGCACTCCCTCACAAGCACTACTTTCATTTATCGCTTTACGTCGTCTTTCGCATGCTACATTCATATCTACTCTCAAACATACATACATCCATCCATACTTGACATTTGTATGCAAGCAATGCTATTGTGTTCTCATTCATTTTTTTCTCTGTGCATCCGTACATCCATTGCACATATCTACTACACTGTTCGTACATTTGTATTCATGTATGTATGTACGCTTGCATGGTGCTTAGTATGCAGTGGTTTTCGTTCATCGTTAAGTGTATCGTTTTCATATGTGCAGATCATTCCGAAATGTTCTACAATGCCGTCTCTCGTCCTAATACGACGACGACGACGCTACGAAATCAAATGTGTGTTCGGCATTACAACAACTATGTTGTTGTTGTTATTGTGTCGTCTCGTTTTTTATTAGTGCAATCATTATTATGTTTCTATTCCTTATTCTTCTCTGTGTAGGCAAAAAAAAAAAATACTAAAAAAACAAAAAGACAAAAGGAAAGTGACAAATGCAACGAAGCTGAAGAAGCTAATGTACAGTAAGAATGGAGAAGATATGAAAAAAATATATAAAAAGTGTGAATTGAAGATTCAGAAAAAGCATAAATAAATTTTATTGATTCCACATATTTCATTAAACAAATAAAAAAGAATCGCGTGAAAAATGTGGAGCGTGTTAAAAGTTGAGTGCTTGTGTTCAAAAATAAAATTCTAAAATAAATTGCAAACAACTAAAGTTATATGTATAAAGTTAAATATACATAAATATATGTATATCGTTATAAAATCGACAAATAAAACACATTAACTGGATTAACTGTAACTCTATTGAAACTATCTCAAATTCGGGATTAATGCAGTGCTCGGAAATCTATATCGAAAGTCAATAACAACGGCTGCTAGAAGATTGGAAGGTCTGTATAAAAGTTAATCAAAAGTACTCTAATATCTATACTTCTTACACAAATTAAAAAATAATAATGGGCCTAATCATTGATCCCGCAGCGAAGGCGATTTCGATACGATAAAGATTTTCGATCGAAAATATTAATGCAATCATTGATTTCGTCGATAAACTGCTTTACCACAAAGTGAGAATGTAAACTGCTTCATCGACCTTTATCGACAAATGCGAGACATTTTTTGGTTCAAAAAATTAAAACTGACCTTTAACTATTGTGAAATTTCTTCCAAAAAATATTTAATTCGCCTGAAATTCTTTGAGAAAATTCTTTCGCTATTTCGAGGGAGAACTTTGTATCGCTTTTAAACATCTTCAATTTATTTTTGTTAGTCTGTTTTTGTCTCTTGGCTCTAAAATAATCATTTAAAACATAATTTAGTCCGTCATTAGTAATTATTTACATAAAAACTTATAATTGATTTATTTCTTTTACATTTCTGCTACTCATTCACCAACGGTTAGATTTCGTCCAAAATTTTGGAATTTGCGGATTCAATGATTTCGTAATTAGCGACATCTATTAGCCACGTTCAAATTGATCGTAAATTTTATTTTCGATACAGTTTCAATGATTCCGAAGTAAAATTTTTGGATCGAAACAGATACAATGATTAGGCCCAATGTAAAGAGAAACCTTAGCTGACATTTTTTAGTTGTTAAAATCGCAGTATTTTAGAACAATAACCATTGTTTGAGTGGTGATCAAGTTCTAAGGAATTAAAGTCAGGATCAGGAATTTTTTAGGTAATTGGAACGATTCTATGTGTTGTCAATTAGGAGATATAATAAAAGATCACTTTAATGACAGTTTAATGTGACATTAAATATCAACAAAATAAAGTTTTCATACAATTCTCGGTTGACATTGATTTTACATGAATGCATTTTACTGAAATTGAAATGAGGTATATTCAGAGAGTTCTTGTTGCACTGTTCTATTGGTCGCTTTTAGTATTTTAGGAGATTGATATAGACGTATACAGTATTGGGCATAAAAAACCTATCGGTAGGAAAATGTAAATTATGAACTAAATTATTCTTTCAAGAAAAATAGTGAAAATGAAAGTTTGGATTTGTAATCTATATACTACTATTATAAAGAGAAAAGATTTGTATGTATGTTTGTAATGAATAAACTCAAAAACTACTGGGCCGATTTCAACAATTCTTTCACCATTGGAAAGCTACATTCACCCCGAGTGTCAACTTTCTGGAAATAGTTCCCAGGTGAGGGTATCAAAAAAAACTCCGAGAAGGAGAATCTTAATCTAAAACTGAAAATCGTCTTGCAAATCATTCTCTTCGTATCGTAATCGCGTGCCAGAGAGTCGAGTAAAGAGCTCTCGCAGCTGCTTGCTGAACAAAATTTCAAAACCTCCCAAGTACGCGCTTGAGAGTCGAGTACGGAGCATGTGCAGCGGCTTGATGAACAAAATATTAAAAATATCCAAGCTCGCACTAGGGCGTCGAACTCAGAGCGTTCCCAACGCCTTCATAATCAGATAGAAAGACATCGGACACAAAAGACTAGAGGTCTTAATCAAGTTTTAGCTCATTGCAAATAAAATATAATTTCATGTTCGAATTTTCCTCACTTTACTTTTTTAAAATGAATCCACGCAAGAAACGGGAAAGTACATACATATGACACTATCTACTGGGGAAATATTCAATCGATATTTTGTTCCGACTCCGCTTGCATTAATGACCACCATAATCCTTGTTAGCACTGACAACATAAGCGTTTGGGATAATCCCACCTCTATGTCATAATGCCACCTCTTCAAAAGTTCCAGTTCCTTTTGGTTCTGTTTTTCATAATTGCCCACAGTGTTTCGATCGGGTTTAATTCTGGCTGTTCCCAGACCATGCCAACTGTTTTGTTCCTATTTAAGTCATAAAATCGCGAAGTTGAAAAAAAACAAGGAAGAGGACCAAAATTGGTTATTAATAATATTGATAAAAGGTAGTATAATTAAAAAAAATACTTACGATGTTACCATCCATTATGAGATAAAAAACAGCCCCAGACCATCCTGCTTACTAGCTGACATACTATTATTTTTAGCCATTCTCCGCTGAACCGTTCGTCAAATTTGCTCCATACATGGCGGATACCATCTGATCCAAAGATATGAAACTTGTATTCATCCGAGAAAATTACGGCCTGCCACTAATCTATCAACCAATTCCCATGCTTTTCGCCCATACATACCGCAATTTCCTCATTCGTTGGCTCGAAAAATGTTTTTTGAACGATGTCGACCGTTAAATACATACCCTCTGTGTCTCCAGAGAATCGTTGATGCATCCACTATCACTCCTATCGTATCACTAAGGTCCTTTTAAATATCTGATGAGGACTTAAAGCGACTGAAACATAAAAAATTACTAAAATTGCATTCCGTAAATATTTTGAGTATATATTTTCGATGAAACCCATAATACACTGAAAGTATCGGTTTTCGCTAAGCTTTGAACTTTTTAAAGATATTGACATCCCCACATTAAGATTTGATAAACAAACTCTTATTGAAGAATTAGGAAACAATCCTTTTTAAACTTACATTCACATTTTCAGAGCTGAGTGCGCGCCCTTCTTTTGCTGCTAAAAATAATTTTTTTATTCTCATGTTCCGATTTGTAGTTGGTTTTGTTTGGCCACCAACAACAACAATAAACAAGCAATCAACTCGCCCACGCAATTACGTATTACGTTATATCCATTACATATCACCACAGTTGTAAGTACATATACTATATTACATATCGGCGAGTGCACGAGAGCGCTGTAGAGCGAGTGTGTGGCGCTCTCCACTGCATTGCGAATGCAATCGGCATTGCAGTGAGCAAATAGTAAACTGTGTTATTATAATCGATGTAATGGCGCTGTGTACTTTTGCGTTTGTATGTACTCGCTATGTAAACTATTTGATTACCATGCTAGCTGAGCCTAGCAAAGAGGGTGTGGCACATCGTTTTTGGTATATTTTTAATTTTTAATTTAAAGAGCAAATCTTGAATTTCTATTTTAACAGTTCAATACACTTAAATTTTTTTTAATGTCTAACTGAAATGGCTTATGAAAAAGCTAGTTTCAGATTATATTACCGTTAACTTGTTAGCGTCATTTATACGGACAATATTTGGCAATAAACACAGGTGAATTTCGTCTTACGAAATCAAGCCAACACGCTGAACAAAGCAGCAGCTCTTTGAAACAGCTTCCAAATTTAGTGTCGAGAGCAGGTTTACAGTATCTTTTTTTTTCATATAACTGCCATACACACACTTCCTTATTTAACACATATGTGTCTGTATGTACTCATATTTTTTTCGTTTCACTGGCGCGTTTTACATGCATATTCAGCTTATTTATTTTTTATTTATTATTTTTTTCACTCCTTTTTGCCACATATTCTTACTGGCGCAGCGCTTTTTGCGGTTTGACGTAGTGACACACAAAATGTTGTTTTTGCTGTTATTTTTGTTGTAGATTTTTTTGTGTCACTTTTTGTTGTTGTTGCTTGCGCGCTCATTTTGGCACCTATATTAACCAGCCAAAAGCCGAAATCGAAAATGTGTAATAAAAATAAGGTAAAAAGTCAACAACACATTTCGCTCGTCCACTCGACTGACCAGCGTCGGCTCCAACGCTGTCACCGCCATGCCCGAGCAGTCAGTGTGGCGGCTGCGAGAATTCAATCAAATATTCTTCGGCTACTTATGTGGCGTATGACCGCCACTCAGTCAGTGGGCCAAATAATATGTTGTCTACATGTGTGTGTCTCTTGTTGTCTGCATGTGTGTATGTGTAAAAGAGTGGTTTCGTGTGTGGCGGAATTCTTCTGTGTTAACTGTATGCACGTGATTCAGTTTTAGCGCTTCCGTGTCGCTATTCAAAACGGTTTTTTTGTCTCTTTCAATTTTAATTTTATTTTGCTCGCTTCTGCCTTTTCCATTTGAGCTTTATTTGTTTTGTTGTAGTTAGTAAATAGTTTCATATTGCTCTCGCGCACTGCGCTCGCCCTCTGCCGCTCGCGCTCACTCAACACCTTCACACTTGGTTTTCACGTTTTAGCTTCTATTTTTTCTGACCTATGTCAGCACCGGCTGCGCTGATAAAAGTTTAATGATCTGTCCGTTGTTATTGTTATTAAACAAATTTGCTATTGCTATTATTATTGTTATTATTGTTATTGTTATTTACAAATGTTTGTATGTGTGTGTGTTTAGCTATTCGTATTCACTTCTCATGAATTTAATATGCAAATTAGTGCAGCCGTCAGCGGAAAAGTGCTTTTTGCGCTGCGAAAGCGGATTTTTGATAACATAGCGCTGATTTCGCTAGAGGCGCTTATTTTGAAATATTTCAAAATCTGTCTACTCTAATAATTGCGAATTCATCAACCTAAAAAACTACGTTGTTGAACTCGTTGAACCTTTTTTTTTTTGCTTTATTAAGTGATTTCATCGTGTGTGTGAGTACAGTGGCACAGTATGACAAATTTACCGTTAGAATAGTTAGCATATCTTTCATATTGTCTAAAATTAACATTTATAACACATTATAATTAAGACACAGTTATGAAATACTTATAAAATCTAAAGACTGATTTTACTAAGAAACAACACGGAAAAGCTTGCTCCACTTAAATGCGTGAAAACGTATTCCAAACCCTGAAACACAAAACCTCAGCACACCCAGAGTAGTCATCACTCACTGAAATGCTACATTGAACTTCATAAAAGACCTTTCAAATAAAAAAAAATCTTAATAAAGGGTGATCCATTTCGAGGTTGCCCACCTTTTTAAAGAAAAAACAAAAAAAACAGACGTTTCCAATTTAACGGGGAATGTTTATTATCATTAGAAAAAACAAACTTTTGCATTTATTTTTTGAAGATTATCACTTTCAAATGTTTGGCCGCGGCTACGTCTCAGAGGGTCCATCCGTTGAGTCCAATTTTCGAAGACTCGAATCCGTTGAGTCCAATTTTCGATGACTCGATCGACCATTTTGACTGGTAACTAGCGAATGACACGCGTGAGGTTTTGCTCGACGGCCTGGGTAAAAACGGGATTGTGCGCATATACTTTCAACTTTACTATCCCCACCGACAAAAGTCAAACGGTATGATATCACGTGATCTTGGTGGCCAATCGACTGAGCCAAAATGTGAAATTATCTGCTCCCAGAAGTGTTCTCTCAATAAATCCACTAATTGATGCGATGGAAGTGGCGCCATCTTGTTGAAACCATATGTCGCCGAGATCACGAGCTTCAATTTCAGACATCAAATAGTCCGCGCGATAAAGGTGGCAACATTGACTGTTACTTTCTCACCGGCATGATTTTTAAAGATATATGGATCGATTATTCCACCTGTCCACAAACCACACCAAACTGTATTTTTTTTCGAGATGAATCTCTTCAGGTTGTTCTTTTTCCCAAATGCGACAATTTTGTTTGTTTACATACCTATTGAGACAGAAATGGGCTCTCCTAGCTCAACAGAATTTGGCTCGAAAACGTTGGATCTTCTTGGAACTTTTCAAGAGCGCATAGAGCGAAGCGATGTCGCTTGGGAAGTTTGGCAATTTAAGATCTCGACGTAAAATGCGCCAAGTCGTTCCATACGTCAGTCCGAGTTGCTGCGAACGACTCTCCACGGTCTTCGTGTACACGCTCAGCTACGGCTGCTATATTTTCTTTACTGCGTGCTGGACTTGGTTTATTCGGTCGAATATTATCCAATAATGAATGCTGAGTCTCAAGATGGTTGATAGTTTTGCGAATAGTACGTTCGGTAGGCCGATTATAGTTCAACAATTTGTAAACGTTGTTCAAGCGTAAGTCCTTCCATGATGAAACACCAAACAATGCAGAATAAAAATAACATGACGGCTTGCTACGACTCACGGGTGATCTGTCAAAAAAAGGCTATTGGAAAAAGTACCTCTACTTGGATCACCCTTTAAAAATGGTTTTTATTAAACTAAAATATTGCTGAAAGTATAATTCAAAGGACCAACCGACAAATTTTAGACCAAGCGAACCCAACAAAGCACATACATAAATTTCCCGCAAAGTCTGCCGCATTGGAAATTTCGCGCTCATCTGGTTGATACTTGTTTGCTCAAGGCGTTTGGGGATAGATGATGTGCTGGCGTTGGCGCATCGCTACTGCTGGCAAGTGGTGGCGGCTGGATGCCGTGTGATGAGGACGGTTAGAATAGAATGTTACATGCGAAGTGATGCGCAAAATGCGACGAGACGTGACGAAACGACAACCGAACACGAATGCGGCGACTACAGCATGGATGAAAATGAAATTAAATGCACACAAAAAAAGGTGAAATAAAACGAAATGCTGCAGTGCAACAAAGAGAATTGAACGGAACGGAAAATTGGGCTGACGTACTCGTACGTACGAATGAAAGCGACAATGCAGCTAGGCCGTTAGCGACGCTTGGAAAGGGCGGGCGTTCGAGTTCGAGAGTCATTCTGTGGCGGCTAACTAGCCTGGCGTATTCACACGCTCGTAGTGTTAACGCTGGGTGCTTTCAAATTAATTTAGTTTAATTTTTACTTTTCGTTTTTTTGTTCGTGCATTCGCTGACTGAGCGACTGCCTGTCTGGCTGACAGTTGGTAGCCAATTTTGTTGTGTATTTGCTGTTGCGGCATGTGCATTGCGCTGGCTGTCGCTGGTGGCGTTGTAATTGCTGCTGTAATTTCTGTTGCTTTTGTGTTTTCGTACCCCACTTCCGTTTGCAATTTCAATTTCAATTTACGTGTTTTTATTCGCTCTATTCTTAGCGTTTGATTTCCTTTTTTTACATTTTAATTCAATTGTCTGATACCGAAAACAAGCAACCGCGAACTGCACGAACCGCAAAAATTAAGTAACGAACATTATCAAAAAGAGAGTGGATAATTTTGTAATGGGAAAATAATAAAAAAGAAAACATTAGCCCGAACACGAAAATTGCACAATTGCACGAGATAAATATCTAAATGGACGTACAATACTCGTGTATGCAATAAAAGTAAGTGGCGATTAGCTGAACTGCGGGAAATTGAAAAAGTTTGTAAAAAACATTTAGTACAAGTGAACTTTTGAAACACTTTCGGCTCAATTATAAAAAGTTCATACTTACATACGTGTTAACGTTCAGGGTTCGTTGGGGTCTTCACCGAGTTTAATGAAAAAGCCGATGTACGGCAGTTAATCTGGTTATTACAAAAGTATATCGAGACTAAAATAAAAATTGCGACTTAAATTATATCCTTACCCGTTTTGCCATATACAACTATATTGATGTCTCAAATCTTTTTAACTTAAAGTTTGAGGTTTTTAACATCCAGTAAAAATTTGTCGAAATAAAGAGAACGCATTGTAAGACTTGTATAGTAATTGTAAAGAAAGACTTCTGCCGCAATCTCTATTTAAATCATTATTTGTCGGATCCACTCGGTTTAAAGTAGGCGACACCATTTTCGCATTCTGGTTAAAAAAAAAAACGTCCCGTTTCAAAATATTAGTTCTATTAACAGTAAATCCAGTATTTTGCACCAAATTGTTGGTTTTATTTAGCATACTAAGAATGACCCGATTTCGGTAAAACGATAACGTGTTGAGATTCGATAAAGCTATTCTCCATATTGGCAAAAAAGGGGACAGAATCGTTTTACAAGCTTCTCTTCAAGCGAATTTTTCACCAGCAAAATCATTCGCTATATACAGCAGGAGCAGCTAGTAATCACTGGTTGTCAGTTCCGAACTACGTAAGTCATTATCGACGTGTGTGACCCGGCGTTGTCCTGATGGAATACCACTCCTCTTCTATTGGCCCAAGTTGGCAGCTTCTACGCAATAGCTTTCTTCCGATGGTCTAATTGTTAACTCTTAGTTAAGAGTTTAACCGTAGGATAGCAGCTCATAATAAATGATTTCATCACAATCCTTCCAAACACATGGAAAACTTTCCTGTCAGTCAATCCTGGTTTAGTCATGGTTTGCCTCGGCTAACCGTATTTGTATTTGAATCGCTGATGGTACTTATGGATTTTTGCATTAACTCGTGTGACCCCTTAAGTCCAGCTTTCTTTCTACGCTGGCTAGGTCATGTTGTTTGAATGGACGAAAGTGCTCCAGCTCTAAAAGTGTTCGATGCAGTACCCGCAGGTGGAAACCGAGGAAGAGGGAGGCCTCCACTCCGATGGAAGGACCAGGTGAAGAAGGACCTGGAATCACTTGGTATCACCAATTGTCGCCAAACTGCCAAAAGGAGAGAAGCATTGCGCGCTGTTGTGGACTCGACTATAACCGCGTAAGCGGTCAAGAAGTAGAGAAGAAAGAATAGTGAAGATTTGATTAAAACGTTGAAATCATTCAAAACATTGATTTATTAGATCGATCTGAGTGATCCTCATTTGATCGAGTATCTATTTTCCTTAATATTCTAGATTTCTACACCTAATATTAGGACGAGTTAATCTTTCATTGTAGGTAAGAGTTGATATTATTACGAGTATTGGAAGTTTATTTTATGTCAAGTTTTCTTGGTTTTATTCACTAACTTGCCAATACGTTTCGTTTCTTGAACTTATTGTTGTCACTTTATTGTTGTTTCGTTATGCGAAATATTTAAAACAGGTTAATTTTTGGTAAGCCATCTCTCCTTGTATTATCAATTGTATACATGAATTTCAGGGTTTGCGCTTGTCTAATACTCTGAATATCGTTTTGCATAATAATGAGTGTTCAATTTTCGACATTAAACCCCTTAGATCACGTTCAAAGTGGTCAATATACTTACGTTTCACAATAACACATACTGCGCTAATCAAAATTCTATATTGGGCGATCGAATTATATATGGGGATGTAGCTCAGATGGTAGAGCGCTCGCTTAGCATGTGAGAGGTACGGGGATCGATGCCCCGCATCTCCAATGGTCGAATATATATACTTTTTTTTTGCTGTGGAATGACATTAATTTTAAAAATTCTCGTTTTCTAGTAAATATTAGCAAATTATAAAATCATAACATTTTTCGTATTCTCTTCAACTCCTAACCAAAATTATCTATATACATTTACAATTAAAACATATTTTGTTTAAAATTGTAAAAAATTTAAATTGCGCCCCCGGGTGGGCTCGAACCACCAACCTTTCGGTTAACAGCCGAACGCGCTAGCCAATTGCGCCACGGAGGCTGCATGTTAACTGTTCGCCAAAGGCACGCCAAAAAAGTAGCGATTAAAAACAACAATAACAATCGAGTCGTTAATAATGTGAGAATGCAATGGAATCATTCTAAAGTGGTGAGCAGCAGCATATTTGCGGCGAATTGGAGAAATAAGAGATGGAAAGTGAGCGTGAGAATTTGCGATTGTTGTTATGCGAGCGCGCAGATATTTGCGTGAGTATTAAGTGAATGAAATAATTACATTGTCGTAAAATATTGACAAAAACAAAGCAGACAAAAATAAGAATGAGCATGCTAAAAATAACTTTATTCATTCGTTCTTGTTTATTTTGATTTTTCTGTTTTGGCATCACACTTGAAACCTGAATATTTGTTGATGTGTACAGAGCATGTACATATTCAAATTTAAAATACTTATTTTCACCTGGAGATCGTGATATTATAACGATCAGTTCTCTTTAATTTGGTTTAATATGTTTACAAATTTCTGGGTTATACTAATATTTTAACTTTGGTTAGTTCAATTCGTCGTTAAGTAGCGAGTTATTAGAGACTGAGCTTAATCGGCATCGCCCAACATCAGAAAAAAAATCAATAACGGTTCAACAATCGGTCGGAGCCTATGAGCTATGTCCATATGTACTTACTGGTAAAACAACGAGTTCTAGGTCTGGTTTTAGGGATTCGAAGTAAATATTTTTAGTTCTACGGAATATACACCAGAGTTTTTTTCTTAACCTCTGCTCGATTTTATTCATTAATAAGAGAAAACTATTACGACTATCGATTTATACCTCGAGCTTTTCGCTTTAAAAAAGGGACATTGAAGCATGTTCAAAAAAGGGACATTAAAACCAGTCGGTCTTGTAAGCCAACCAAAATTAGAAGTTCTGCAGATGATACTACCCTGAAATGCTGTTCATACATTGTCGGTTATCGATTATGAGACACTCGTTAGGTCACAATTCGATAATCAATAATTATCAGAGACCGTTTGTTAAACTCTATGTCCATACATACAACACGAGGCTTTTTGTAACATCAGAAGCCATAATTCGATTGTCTCACGTAAATAGATAAAGATATATTAGGTCTACAACTTTGCTTACGCCGTTTTCTCTATAGTCAAGCACTGGTCGATTAATAAAATAATTAATTCAAAATATTTGTCGAGATCTGTTTGCATTCCAAACTTATTCTGAACTGAAAATGTCACTTTTTGAGACGAATTCTCGACATTTGCGGGAAATTTTGCTTTTCTTTTTTAATTCCAAGAAAAGTGCGACTGAGGCTCATCGAATGCTTTCGGAATGCCTCGGCGAGGCTGTCCTAAGTGAAAGAACATGTCGCGAATGGTTTCAACGTTTTAAGAATGGTAATTATGAAGTCGAAGACCGGCATGCTGGTTGAAGGGAGAAGATTTTCGAAGATGCTGAATTGAAAGCATTACTCGACCAAGATTCGTTTCAAGTCCAAGAGGAATTGGCCGAATCGTTGCAAGTGACACAGCAAGCAGCCTCAAAGACATGGGGATGATTCAGAAACAAGGAAACTGGGTTCCTTACGACTTGAAACCAAGAGATCTCGAACGGTGCTTCTTTGTATGTGAGCAGCTGCTTCAAAGGCATAACCGAAAGGGATTTTTACATCGCATTGTAACTGGCGACGAAAAATGGATCCACTACGATAATCCTAAGCGAAGAAAGTCATGGGGAAAGCCTGGACACGCCTCCTCGTCGACGGCAAAACCGAACATTCACGGCGCCAAAGTCATGCTCTGCATTTGGTGGGACCAGCTGGGGGTGATATATTATGAGCTGCTACAGCCAAGTGAAACCATCACAGGAGATCGATACAGAACGCAATTGATGCGTTTGAGCCGAGCTCTAAAAGAAAAACGCCCACAGTACGAGGAAAGACACGATAAAGTCATTCTCCAGCATGACAATGCTCGACCTCACGTCGCCAAGGTGGTCAAAAAATATTTCGAGACGCTGAAATGGGAGATCCACTTATTCCGATCGATGGCACACGGTCTAGCTAACGAGCACTTCAGTTCTTATGCAGAAGTTAAAAATTGGATTGATTCTTGAATCGACTCGAAAGATGAGGAGTTCCTTCGTCACGGAATATGCATGCCAGAAAGATGGTTAAAAGTAGTAGCTAGCGACGGCCAATATTTTGAATAACATTTTTGTAACCGTTTTTATACAATAAAGACTTAAATTTACAAAAAAACGGCGGTAGCAAAATTGTAGACCTAATATAAAGGGAGATCTTAGTGGTACTCGTTGTTCATAATATTTTATTTTTATTAAGAATATATTTTCTCAAGGTCGAAATTGCGAATAGTATGAGTCCATTTTACAAGCGCTTGACCGCTAAAGATCAACGGCTTTTGGTGTTTCATCAAAATTCCTTGTCCAAGCCACCGTTTACTGCTAAATTGCATAGTCCTTCATCTTCTCGATACTCTAAAACAGAAGTCGTTAGTCCGTTCGGGTTTATATGCAATACAACTCTACTTGGGTCCGATAATATTTCTCGAACTCTTTCCAATATTTCTCTGTCCCTTATGTACATATCCAATACTTTGAATTGTCCAAATGGTATTTAATATAAATTTTAAAAGCTTTAGCCGAGTTAGGATTCGATTTGAATTCGAAAGCAACCCTCGAAAATTGGGTCAATGCAGTGGCTTAAAGCATCACAACATAAGTGCAGACACAGGCAAACAATGTACAACAACACACAAAGTGTTGTATTTTGCGTAGGCGTGGGTGCCGTCACAGCGTGTGGCACGTACCACTAATGCAACAAAATAAAGCAATGCAAAACAAAATAAATACAAAACGAAATGCAGCAAAATTCAATATAAAACTAATGAAAAAATATAAATTTTGTATTTTTGTATAGAACAACAAACTGCAATAGACATTCTCTATTGACTTTTATTTGTGTACCGACCACAATATTTATGTGGTTATTTTTATTATTTTTATTACTATCGTATTTGTATGCGCTCACTGCGCTCGGCAGCGTTTCACGCCAAAAATTTACGACTCTCATTTATAGCGTGTTATTGTTATTGCTATCCTCATCGGTTTTTATTGCAGATATTGTATTTGCTCTTTGACTGTTCGCTATGTTGCCGTTGCAGGATAGTAGACACAAAATAATGAAGTGTTTATAGATATTGACTACATATCGCATCCTTTCATGGGTTCTGAGAATTATATCATTAAGGTTATAATTTCAGCAGTTCAAAATAATATAACAATAATTTAGCAGAGTTTCTGGTTTCTAAATAATGTCAGACAAATAAGATTTACGTGTTTAAGAATGTCTCTAAGATACCAAAGTCAAGATGCATGGATGCATGGATGCATTACACGAATATGTATAGGAACTCCAACTGGAAAACTGGAGGGAGACAGCAAAAGACAGAGTTACATGGAAGTGTAATGTTCAGCAGGACAAAGGTCACAAAGAGCTGTAGAGCTAAATGATGAAGATAAAGATGCTGTTTTTTTTTTTTGTAAGAGGTCTTATTGTAAAATCTCAGTTCTGTAGAAATTTTTTTTTAAATATTTTTTATTCGTCTTCGGCACTGGGGAAAGCCACTGAGCTATCCTTAAGCGCACCAACAGGATACTCTAAAGTCCACATAAACGTAGACAGTCAGGCGGCAATCAATGTAATATCCTCCTTCTGCATATCGGCCAAAAGTGTTCTATGGAAACAGGCGACTTTAATTCTACTGGGTGCCTGGCCACAAGGGTATATAGGGTAACGAGGTAGTGGACGAGATTGTCAAAAGAGGCGTAAAACTGTCAACTGAAAGCATGATCAACGTAGGTAAATTTATACACTGCCTCTTTGATAGAAACTTGGGGAAAAAAGTTCAAAGCGCGCTGTTAGAATCTACTGGGACTCAAAACCACAAAAGTTATGTGTAAAGCGGTATATCAGAAGTACACCAGATTTCTACTGACGTTCGATAAAAGGAAATTTTCTTTCTTTTTAATCGTTCTCAATGATTATTGTACAGGGTGGCTGATGAATTTTGCTACATTAAGAAACTCAAATAATTTTTTTTTTCAGTGTATGGAATTCAATTTTATTAAATATAGCTTAATTAGTTTTAAAAATAATGGAATGCTCAAGTAATGGTCTTCAGTAACTGTAACGGTGTGACCGTTTTCTTCGAAGAAGAAGGGCCCGACAATGCAGCGTGATGAAACTGCACACCACACTGTGACACGAAGTGGATGCAATTCCGTCTCATGGAGTATCTGAGGGTTGGAAGCACTCCATATTCGACAATTTTGTTTGTTTATGTTGCCGTTTAAATCGAAATGGGTCTCGTCAGACATGAAAAGACAGTTCAACATGTTCCCATCTTCTTCCACCATTTGAAGCATCTTCTGGCATAATTCCAAGCAAATCGGCAAGTCTGCAGCGTTCAGTTTGTTGGCCATTTGAATTTTATATGGGAATAAGTCCAAATCATTGTGCATAATTGACTGTAATGACTGTCTGCTTACACCCACACGTGGATTGTTTTGTATGGCAGCAGCTACAGCAGCGATTGTTTCCTCCGTTCGAACTGAAGGGTTTCGATGGTAAGGTCTTCTGTTGACTCTCCCATGCTCGGCAAAATTGTTTACAAGTCTCATTATGGTCCATCTGCTCGGAGGATTGCCGCCAAACGTGCTCTCTTTGAACCGAAACTACGGACTCCAGTGCGTGATAGCGTGGAAAAATTTAATTTCCTTATTACATATCTTTTTTGGGACGTGAAACGACTAAATGGAAATGTTAGAAACCAATACTCCCTTTCGAATGCTTACTCGAATAATTTTATTAATTTTTTCCCATAGATACACATGGACGTCGATAAATTTTCCAAGAGCTCTTTCTTTGTTGTTAGTCAAGTACTTGTGTTCTCCATAAACAGTACTCCCGAAATCACTTCTGCAACATTTCCAATAGGTCTATAACAGTAATTCCAATGCGAATTTTCGAGAAAATTACTTTTGAAAATAGCTCGAAACAAGTTTTATAAATTGACGTTAGGTGAACCATTATACTCTATCAGCTATTCGGAGTATAAAAAAATAGTGTTCCAGTGAGCTGACCAATTACAATAAACTCCTGTGCGAAAAGGCTACAATAATGGTCCTCCCTGGTAAATTATTGTTCGGCGTGTAACTTGTCCTTTACTCAATTAAAGCGCTGATTTAAATCGATTTACCATACAAAAGAAAAACTGGAATGCGAATTATGCTCATCGTTAATCGAGTAGCCGACTGTGCGAAAAACTATTATGTACCAAGTTTATAATTATATACATAGTCACATACTAGACTGCACAAGTGCGCGTGTATACGCCAAGGTTCTCATACCGCATCAGCTGTTTCATGCGGCACTACATACGATATGTTTGCATTGTAACTTATTTTCTTGCATTTTTCCACACACTTTTTCCTACTAATCCAATAAAACTTTTCGCGCACCAATTACGGTCTTTTCACCTTTCTCGAGGCTGTTGAACTTTCTGCACTAAAGCGGTTATTTTTATATACTGACGTATGTTATGCCCAGCGTTGTGTTTGGCCTTACATAGGCGAGGTACACTCTCACGGTTTCGGTGAGGCTTGTTAATTTGCTTGAGCATAGAATTCGAAGCATTTGTTGGGCTTAGGCATTAAATTCGCTTGCGTTGGCATTGAAACATAATATGCTTAAGTGCATAGTTTGAAAAAGTGGGCGTGCTTGTCACTTTGTGGTTTAGGTTAAAAGCTTACTAAAGGTCTTTGCGAGAATAAAAGGGTGTATGAGTATATATGTTAGTCTATGCTTTGCAGTGCTGATGTCGCTGGTATTAAGTACTTAGATATTCTATTTTATACTTAAAATTCCATATCAGCCGACGGGATCGGAAAGCTTGAAAATTCGAATTATCATAAACATTTTTAAGAGCCCCTGAACATAACCTCGTAAAATCTCATCGAATTATGGAATTTAGTGTCAAAGAGCTCGGACAGTTTGTTCCCATACTGGACTAAATTTATTATTTAGCGGAAATATTATCATAGGACAATTCTTGAACTCTCGTTGAAACCGGCTTCATGGGCAACAAATATATCCATTTTTTCTCGGGCTTACTGCACGGAATGTATATTCCTTACTAAAACGCTGACATACCAACTCTTTTATTATTTTTTAAGAAATCCTACTAAAGCTATAATCATTACTAGGCTTCAATCCTGACCATGGTAAGGCCCAAAATTATAAACGTTTCTCTGACAGCAAGCAACGACATTTCTAACCTGTTTCTGAGGTTAAACTGCTATAAAATCTCTCAAAGCTTTCTCATGGTGTTCATTCAATGTCCTTTATTGGTCGTTTAGGTTAGGTCAAGGTGTAGTAGATCTCCGCGACTGCAGAGAGTCTCACTTCGACTGTCCTTTGTGACATCCAAATACTCCTGACGGATTGCCAAGATCCATATGATTCGACAAAGCGATTGGACTCTATTATAAAGTTCTTAAGTCCTCCTCACTTTTCCCTCCTCCTATTTCACTTTTTCTCAAATACTCAAATACAACTCTGCAATATTTACACACTGCAGCTCCGCTGTCAAGGCACGTACGCACTATGTAGAATTAGTAATTTCACTTACTTAAGTGGTGCTTTGGTCACTTTCATGTTGGCAAACTCACGTTCGGGTCACTGGTATCATTGCGGAAAAGTTAAGTGAAATTTCAATGCCATTTCCGGGTGTCGAACTTCTGCCGCTCCCATATGTGCATACCCGAAGAGAGCAAGGCAATGCAGAATTATGTGAATACACATAAAGGGGGGAAAGGGGCATGGAAACTGCTTATTTGCAAGGCGTTGCCGAATTTCAATTGTAGGACTTCTAAAACTAGTCGAGTGATGACGAAAATAACGGCGACGCGATTGTATAAACGAGTAAAGGATAAACGAGTGCAATGTGGTAAGAGCAAGCTAAAAACTGTGGGAGGGAGGGAGCAATGAAATTGCAGTGTGAGAGCACACATGTGAGAGAAATGAGCTGAAGCAGGCGATAAAATAGAAATAGTGATGACATGACACGAACTAACTGTATACATGCATATGGTGGATATATGGCTGCAATGGCGAAAACAATCGAAAGCGAAGGCTAGACAAGCTGAGTGTGGCTTTAGGTGGCAATGCGAAATTATTGAATAAAAAAGCGATGAACTACTGAACGAGTGCATAATGCGCCGACTATAAAACGAAGGTTCACGAACACTACGAATGCCTATTCGGCGACTTGCCTTGCTCTAGTGCAGCAACGCCCCGACTACTGCTAATACACACTTGTGCTGCACATTTTCCGGCCTATGTAAACGACGAAAATTTGTTGACCTGGAATCCTTGAGGCTGCAGCAATGGCTACGTAAGCCGTTGACTTTTTTTTCTTCTTAATGTGGGTTGTTGACACAGGGAGACGGCCGAGTGTCGATGGTATGCAGTGAAAGGAATTAGAGAAGGCATGTGCAAAAGTGCATGCAAGAATAGGTGAAATGAAAACGGATAACAGTAAAATATATGACGCTGTAATATTTGGTCTGTGTGAGAGAGAGAGAAAGGAAGTGTGTGTGTGGTCGTGTGTTTTGTAAGGAGGTGCTGTATGGTCAAAAAAGGGCGAAATAAAAGTGTGTTCAGGAGTGAGTGGCGCTTTTGCATGGCGTGAAGGAGCTTTGTGAGGTAAATGGCTTATATATATATACAGTTGAATGTATATAGAAGCTGCGTATCTAACCGGATATTGCAACCCTGTGTCTGCTGGCTTTTGATAGATGAACGCAATGACCTAATTATTGTATATAACGGTTACAATTGTATTTACAAATAAATAGGGTAAATACTTGAGTTATTTTAATTAAGTGACCTTCCGACACGCTCATATACATTGTATATAATCAAATTATATATAAGTGGACGAAGAAATGTTCATAAATTTGTCATTGGTAGTGATTTATACGCGCGAATGTGGTAAATATCAGATTTCCTTGACATTAAATATGTTTTGATGAACACGAAAACTAAGAACACATAGCCTAGTATGAATTAAATTATTCTTCGAATATTATTAAGGTATTTCAAGTGTTTTCCCTGGTAAAGAGGCGTAAATATGTGATGATTTTGACATGAAAAAGCTTGAAAAACTCCAAAAACTGCTTATACCTATCTAAAAAGAGAATATAATGATACGGTGATTCGCAAGGATGTATGAGATTTCAAAGTTCAAAGGTCGAATACATATCCTACTGTTAACTATTCCCATCCAATTTTCGATGACTTGTTTGACCATTTCGACTAGTAACTGACGAATAAAACGCGTGATGTTTTGCTCCGGATTGTCCGCATAGACTTTGGACTTTACATATCCCCACAGAAAAGAGTCTAAGGGTGTGATATCACACGATCTTGTTGGCCAATCGACCGGCTCAAAACGTGAAATTATCTGCTCCCCGAAGTGTTCTATAAATATATTGATTGATGCGATGTTCGGGAAGTCTTGTTGAAACCAAATATCGCCGAGATCACGAGCTTCAATTTCAGACATCAAATTGTCGGTTATCGTGGCTCGATTATGGTCTCATCGGCATGCTTTTTAAAGAAATATGAACCGATCATTCCACCGGCCCATAAACCATACCAACCATTGGTTTTTCTGGGTGAATTGACAGCTTTTGAATCTCTTCAGGTTGCTCTTCGTCCCAAACGTGGCAATTTTGCATGTTTGCATACCCATTGACCCAGAAATGTGCTCAATCGTTGAACAGAATTTGGCTTGAAAACTTCGGATCTTCTTGGAACTTTTCAAAAGCCGAGTCGCTTGAGAATATAGAGTAGCTTCAGTTCTTGTACTAGCTATATTTTGTATGCTTTAATTTTAAGATCTCGAACGACTCCGAAACGACTCTCCACGGTCTCCGTGTACACGCTCAGCTACGGCTATTATGTTTTTTCACTGAGTTCTGGACGTGGTCTATTCCGTCGAATATTATCCAATAATGAATGCTGGGTTTCAAGATGGGTGAAGGTGTGGCGAATAGTACACTCAGTAAGCCGATTACGTTGACCATAAATGAAAATGTTCATGCGTAAGTCTTTCCATGATGAAAAGCCTAAAGAAAGGCTATTGAAAAACGTACCTGTACTTGGATCACTTGGGGTCTATTAACATTAATTAGTTTATAGACTTTATCTTATTTAATTTTTTTTAGTAAATAAAAATTATTCTCTACTAAAGAACACTTAAATTTCTCGTTTCAGCATACCGAATAAACACTTTAACGGTAAATCAGGTGCACTATGCATGTCAATTGCATACTGTAACCGGTGTCGCCACAAATTAACTGACGCTTTGCTTGCAATGAAAATGTAAATGAAGCAAGAATAGCAGGAAAATGTTGCGCGAAGTTCGTCTTTTGCCAACAAACTTGATTGCAATAACCGCAAAATGTGCAACAATCAAAAGGCAATTTGAAACCGAACGCCAGTGAATACCGCTTGCTGCCAGGCCGCAAGCAAATTAGGCGTCCTACAACAACAACAGCAACCGCAACAAATTTTTATCACGCGTCATCGAATATTTTCTTAGTCAAACACCAGTTGCTTGAGCCAGCAACCCAACATGTATCGTTTAAATGTGCAACAACAACAACAATCTCAGCAACAACCAACGTCGTCAGCGTCGACGTCCTCCACGTCGAATGCCAAAACATCGACGCAAACGTCGACTGCCGGCGCTGCCACCGCCGCCACCATCATACCCAGTCACATTTTATTGCAGCAACAATTGGCAGCAGCAGCCGCTGCCGCCGCGGCTGGCGTCAATCAGCCACCGGCTACAATTGCTGCAACGCATCTACTCAGCGTTGCTGCCATAGCCAGCGGTGATGTGGGTAATGCGCTTGACTTGAACGGTGGCCAGCACCAGCAGCAACGCGCAGCACTCATCCACCAGCCGCGTCAAGCACATGTGACACATCATCAGCGACTGCATGTCAACAACAACCACAATGCCACCGGCATCAGCCTTGGTGAGAAGCCCACAATCATAACGAACGTCTTGGCCGCTTCGGTGGAAGAGAAAATTAAAATCATTTCGACTGCCATTAAAAAAGAGCCGCTGCACGAAGTCATTGCGCTGACGAAGAACTCCGCAGCGACAGCAACGGCCGTTGCGGCACCGTCGTCAGCGTCTCTGACGACTGCCGTTAACAATAGTGCGCACAGCAACTATAGCAATACTAGCATTAATCGCAACAGCAATAATACTCTAAGCAACAGCAACAATAGCAATAACAATCACGGCAATACGGGCCACAATACGACACACAACAGCAACAATATAATAGCACTCACTGTCAACACACTGCCGTCAACGGCATCCTCAACCAGCGGTACTTCCATTTCCGTTGCTGCCAATAAGTCTTCTTCCACAGTGAGCGCTGGCGTGAGTCATGCCAATGCAACAACAATAGCTGTGAGTCCACTGAACAATGTGAACACCATAAATCTTGTGGTTGGTGGTGGTGGTGCTGCTGCTGCTGGTGGTGTTTCCGGCGCCGCTTCGACGAGCAGTGGCGTTGCGGGCGGCGGCACCTTGGTCATCACAACTGGTGGCAATCACAGCGCTACAGCGTCATCCTCTTCCGCGGCAGCTGCAGGTGGTAATGCCAGCGGTACTGCCAATGGACATCTTGTCTTTGTGCCCAAGCGCGCCCGTTTGGAATGGTGAGTGTAGTACTTTCTTGTTTTCCAGTGTTGACCTTGACACGCTTGTGCTCTATTGTCACGCTCTTAATCTTAGCACGCATCTATTGTTATTATTGCATATTGACACATATTGTTTTATTTTTGCAGTCCTCCAAGTAATGAGGAATGGATTTCAACCTCTAGTCCGGGTAGTGTGCCCAGTTCAGCGCCACCATTGAGCCCATCACCGGGTTCACAGAACCACAGCTACAGCGCGAATATGTCGAATGGCTACGCTTCACCGATGTCCGCCGGCAGCTACGATCCATACAGTCCCAATGGTAAACCAGGTGAGTTTGAGATATTCCACCAATTGTATGCCACTTATTACTTACGTCTAAGTAAGCTAATAGACTTGGACACCTTAACCAAGTTCTTGTTGGATCTTCTACTAGATATATTTTGTGATGGCACTTCCTCCTTCAATGTCCAGCATACGCCAGACTTAGGTTAAAGCACCTCGAACCCTGCGAAATGAATGAATGGAATCGTCATTAGCCGACTCAAGAACTTTATTATTGAGTCCAAGCGCTTCGTCGCAACATTCTTAGCGATGCGTTAGGAGTTTTTTCGGGTGTCACAATGGACAGTCGAGTCTGTCTCAGTGAGATTCCCTGCATTTACGGAGATCTACCCCTTAACCTAACCTAACCTATGTTTAATGATGAAGAGCTCGGTGTATTAGAAAAAACACTTGATCAATATATATTTTTACATTTTGTCCGGGTTATCGCGGTGTCTTGCTGAACCAGTCTCTTTATGGTTCCACTGTTCAGTTCAAATATGTCTAGTGACCTTAAGATAAACAGTGGTTAAGAGTTAAATTTCAATAACAAGGTACTCTGAGTAGGTTGAATCAAAATGAAACAGGTTAAATCAGTGGAACATCAAGAATTTGATTTTTGATTTGAAGTCTTAATATACTATTTGTAGCTCCGTTGTCGAACCGTTGAAAGAAATACTCAGTCTCTGTCCATATGCCCGCATTGCTTAGGCGACTAAAAGAATGGATTTTTTTCAGTGAGCTTAGGAATGAAATGAAAGTTAAAAGGAAAGACACCACTCACATCTTACAATTCGACAAAGGGTTGTTTAATACTAGACATTAAAGATCGGGTGTGGGTAAAAATAATGGTACCCGCATCGAAAATTTTCATACAGTTAAGCCTTACTGAAATAAGTTCCTCTCAAAGTGGTTTTTATTTCAAGCTCTGAGTGTCAGAGATATCGCTAAATCTTAATGTGGGTTTAACATTCGTATACTAGGAAGTTCTAGGTCTAGATCTAAGATGACTACAGAAAATCCATATTAAAAATAAAGCACCAAGTATTTTACAAGACAGAAGACGCCCCTAGCTACAATTAATGAATGAAGTAGGAAACAAGCTTTTGTTGCTAATATTTATTTTCGGCTCAGTACTCAGTTTCATTCTTTTAATTAAGTTAGGCGTCAAGTTGTTATGCTGACAATAATATGCTGCTTATGTGCGTAAATATGTACCTCAATAATTACATATCGTATGTGCTGCATTAAAAGGCACTTGTAACTGAGTCCATGTAGTAATAAAGTCAGTTTCCCAGGCATCAGGCTGTCAAGCCAACTTCTCTTTCCCACTTGTAACACACGGTAACGCCTTAATGCTGTCGATTTTATTAACGTACCAGTACATTATATACCTATTTAAATGTATATATGTATGTAAATAGGTATGTGCTCGTAACCATATTAGTTTACCGGCATGCGCGACGTGATATAGCGTCTCATGGTCTCACAATATGTTGGACAGACCGCATTCATCTCCCCGACTACTTTCAAGCTTATGCCATATATGCACTTACATATGCATGTAAGTAGATATGTATGCATTTAAGTGATAAAACGAGCGCATAACAACAGCTCCATGCATGCTGTTATCGTTTTTCTGCTTCTTTAATTTCTATGCTGCCTGCTCGACTTATCCTTGAGTGTTGGCATTACATTACACACGCATTGAAATTCATTAGCCGGTTATGTACGTACTAAGTACATACTTAGGTATATGTTCGCATATGTTATGCGGTTGTATGGTGGAAAGCACTTGTTTGTTGTAACGTTATTTGTCGGCTTAAGTGTATTTAATAGTACATATGTGCATCTCATATCAACTTGCAACACGTCGGCATCAAGTATTGTAATATACATTACAATCGGCGACATACTTAGTACATACGGAATTACGACTATGTACATTTGTAATTGTGCTTTCACACACTTTACTCCCAGACTAGGTCGCGTGCAACCATTTGTTTTGATAAGACTTCTATTCCGATTTGGACATTAAGTTCGCTTTCGATTGTTCGACTAATTAATTTCTAGTACTGAACATAATTTTGTTTACAAATTTCACTAACATTCAGAAAAACTACTCGAGAGAAATAGAAAAATGATGTACACATTTCATAAGAATTTATTGTTGATTCACTGTCTCTTAAGTCACTTATTTTTATACCTTATATTCATCAATTAAGAATTCTCTAAACCGGAATAAAATATATTACCCAAAAGCTCTAATTATTTGGTGAATATGGGGTGCTATAAAGATTATGTAATATATTTGTATCTATTTGTTGGAAAAAAGAATTTACACATCTCCCCGACGGGGAATTGAACCCCGGTCTCCCGCGTGACAGGCGGGGATACTGACCACTATACTATCGAGGATGTTGCTAGAATTTTGATTCATACCACTTAAGACCTAGACGAGTTAAAAATAGTTTACGCAGATCATTCTGATTTGCTTAACAGATGTACTCGAGATCTTCTAAAAGTAATTTATTTCCTTGACGAAATAATAAATGAATTTATCTTTGGTATGATTACTCGTACAAAATACAAATATTTAGACGGTAAATTAATTTAAGAAACCTGCTAAAATAGGATCACTTGCTCTTTGTAAAGTGTTCAGTGTATTACTATAATTCTAACATTTTCCATTTTTTCATTTACCTGGTAAGATATTAAAAAAAAATATCTACTCATCTCCCCGACGGGGAATTGAACCCCGGTCTCCCGCGTGACAGGCGGGGATACTGACCACTATACTATCGAGGACGTTGAAATCATGCCGGCAAAATGTAAACAAATGTTAGAAAGCTTCTAATGCATTAGACAGTCGCTGTTAGTACTAAGACGCTTGAGAATACAGTTAAATTTAGAACTTTAACATTGCCTTTTACTAGCGACATCTGTTGCGCACTCATCGCAGTACTCGTTGTAGCGTAGCTTCGGACTGTTAACAACAGATGGCGCACAGAGCAAATACCGGCGATTGCTTAGTCATAGTTGAACTTTCTCACAAAAGCTCAGTTGCGTACGTCTATGACAGAATTAACATTGCTATCGTCATTGCCTTCGGTACGCTCAACGCTATTTGTTTTGTTTATATAAAAAGTTATTGCACCCGAACAAAACACGCGAATGAATAAAGTAAAGCGCAGTCTGGAATAGCGCATGTGAACGGCAATGACACCATACTCTCCACAACTACACGCTATGCTAAGGTTTTTCTAAATTTAGCTAGACGAATCTAATACAACAATAATATTAGAAAGAGAGTGAGTAAAGCAACAAGAGATGGAGAGCAAAAAAGCGACCGAAGAACTGAGTTGGTTTGCGAGAGCGCGAAATAGCTCATGCGCATTTTCACTCTCCCTAAGCACACAAATACAGCACTGTTGCATGCGATTGTGTGCAATGTGAATGGGGCGAAAAGAAGATGTAGACAGAAATGCAGAAAAAACAACAAGACAAATGGCAAACAAGAAATGCCGGTCAGAGTCAAGAGACACATTGAAATACAAACACACTTTTCAATATGGCCGACATGTTAAATAAAAGCAATAAAAGAGCTAAAATAAAAACAACAAGAAGGAGAAAAAATACGAAAGCAATACCAAGCGCATGGCCGTTCGTAGGCATGCTTTCGTTCTCTGTCGCATACACTTACCAAGACGTCGTGTTATTCAGCGTTGCAACTGACGGTCCGGTTTTGCCCTGCAAATTTTATTGTCGTATATTTTTTATAGTCTCTGTTTTGACACATAATTTCATTGTGTCGCCGTCGTAATCATCATTAACATTGTTGTCGTTATTCGTCGTTGATTGTATTTTGTTTGTTAATGTTCGGGTAGGTTTTGATTTTTTGCTTTCGCTGGCCTCATACTTGTTCGACTAACGAATCTCATACGCTCTTCGTTATCGCAGGCGCCGAATGCGACACCGTCAGTCCGAGAGTCATATAGTCAGACCGTCAGTCATTCAATCATTCACTCGGTTGCTTGCATTCTGAGTATGAGCTTCGCTGCCTGAACGATATTATTCTCCTGTTTTCGGTTGCTTTATTTAGTTGATGCATATTGCAAGCTTCTCTTTTTCCCCCGAGTTGTTTATGTGCTTTCGTTTTAACGGAAGGCGGCTGCCGTTATAGCAATCGTATTGTATTGACGGTCGGTTGTCGTTGGACATGGGAATGTGGCATCGAATAACAAAGAAAATATTGTAATTTGCTTTGCTTTTTTCTCAGTTATGTGTAAGCGATGCAGAGATGATATACATTCACGCATGCAATGTAGATTTGAATGACGTAATGATTTTCCTTTACTGTTCTACTGTGTGTTCAGCATGCCGCCTGTAAGAGTTTGGAAGAAATTATTTACAACGGAAGATTTTAAATTATTGTGTATTTCTTTTAAATCAAGGAGTTGTCAGGAATTTGAATTGACACGACTTAGACTTAAATCTACTATACTGGTCACTATACTATCGAGGATTCGGATCTATAAAAAATGCGGTTAACAGTCGCTATACTGAGCACTAAACTATCGAGAAAATCTATTTTATGGATAATGTAGCAAATGTTACTCAAATTATATTTGTTTCGAGCATAATCAGACAATTTTTCTTATTTATATAAACCCTATTAAAAATGATTAATGTAAAATTTTGGTGGAATTACTTCAATTAATTTCCATGGATAAAAAAAAATTATGACAATTTATACATCTCCCCGACGGGGAATTGAACCCCGGTCTCCCGCGTGACAGGCGGGGATACTGACCACTATACTATCGAGGATGTTGAAATTCGAAACTCAACAGAAACACATAAGCAAATTCACCACTAATCCATAAATCAACAATTATATAACCAAAATCTATCTTAAAGAGACTCTATCTTCGATGTAGTTTTCAAAATAAAAAGAAATCATATTTTAATATTTTGTAATAGTATATTGTTATAAGATTCATAAAATAAATAATACAGTTGCTGTGCGAAATAGCAATAACGGTTTGCTGTTGGACCATAACCCCCCTCAAAGAGGATTCCGCTGACGATTGAGCTTTTGAAAAACTATAACGCGAAAAATTTGATTTGGAAGTACTTGGAAGAATGACAACTAGTCGTGAACATGATTAACACTTTATAGGAAGTCACATATATTCATAGGTTGTAAAAATGATTTCGTAGCTTAAGGACTATGTTATATATACGAAGATAGCAGTAAATGTACTGTTTAGGAGACCGCCAGAGAAGGGAGCATTCCTCTCGATCGGTTGACAACTGACCAGAAAAAGGCCCACTTTCCGAAGTGGGATACTAGTAGATGGATGGGCTTCAGAACTGGGCGTGAACTAATCGGCATAGTCTTTCCAGTCCGAGGTAATTCGAGAGATCTAGTGAGCTCCGCGCCCTCAAATGTTTCGCATTTCTATAGTCATAGGCGTTTTAATCAGTTATTATCCCATCCCAAAATAATAATTATTTGCTTGTGAGTAGATTTGCCATAATCATGGCAACGCTTCCCTCTCAACTGTTCTCCATTTGCGATTAGATATATTTGGATTAAATTGGGATTTACCACAGGACATATGTACATTTGTACTTAAAAAGATGTACCAAATAAAATAAAAGAAACAAATTCTTCACAACCCCCATGTAGTCTATATCTGGTCAGGCACCTGTTTTAAAATCTTTTTTTGACAAAACAGGTCAACGCATGCCAAGCATACAAAGCAAATAAAATTTAAACCGAAAGGATGGAACAGGAGTATATAAACGCCTCTGTTGTCTACAAATTGAAATGCAAATAAGAAATTTCTTACGTATATATGTATGTATGTATACGTTAATACAACCGACCCTGCAACACATAGAATTCCGCATTAAAGTATGGATGACTGACTTGCACACATTGATGTCTGTCTGCTCAGTCTGCTGTCTAGTTCCAATACTCATCCTTATACATATATAGTACATACATAGACAGTTGGGTAGTCTCATGCACCCTGCCACAATGTTGCTGCTCACTCAATTCTATTTTGATTTGAATCTGTTTTTTGTCTGCCTTACTGTCATTTCCGCCCGTCCAACCCACCGACCACTAAGCCGTTATATACTTGTTGGCGAACAGCTGAAAGGCAGACACTGACGTCGCCAACGACAGCGACGACGCTTGTCTTTATGACTTTAAATGCGCCGGAATAACGGTACAACTGCTGAAATATCGAAATGAAGCCGCCTGGTGTGTCACACCCAGCCAGTTGGAAAGTTTTACGCAGACAAGCTATAAATTTAAAGTGGCGAGCGGGCGGGTGAGAACTTTGAAACATTACGATACATAGCGTAATTGTAATTGAGAAGGAACGAGACGACGACGACTTCCGAGACTCATCTCGGGCACTTGTGGGTGCACAGGGTAAACAGTTTTCGGCACACGATCCGTATAGACGCCGAGCTAACACCAACTGCACATGCATAGCTATACATAAACGCACGCAATACCCACCTCTTTAGCCGCATTAGTATTTATAAGTCCCAGACATGGAGTTTCCCACGCATAAAATTGCGACTAGCTTGCTGGTGGCGCCAGCAGACAACATCACCTCTCTTTCGGAAGGTCGTACAGTAAACGAGCGTCGTTGTTGTGTTTTTTTGTTTTCGCCTCGTCCGCGTCGGTTGTGTAGGCATCAACATCCTTGAGTCACGAGTAGGTGGCTGGCACATCGTGCGGCGACGCTTACTGACACCGTTAAAGCAGGCGAAAGTCGACTGCAGCCGAAGGGAAAGTTGAACAATCGCGTGTTTGCTGTCGTATACGAAGTTAAGTGCCCAAAATATTGGTAATACTTAGGGTACACGCTACGTATATCTGGAGAATACTTATAGATACATGAATGTAGCTGCCATTGTGGCGTTTTGTTGTGTCTATATACCTTAGCACCACTTTGGTATTAGACGTTAACTTCATACTCACGTTGTTGTCGTGTGCGGCATGTAATCAAGTGCTTCATCATGACGCCGATGATGATGATGATGTCGGCGTTGTCCTCAAGGTTGTGTAGGTGTGAGGAGTTCACCATGGTAACGACCGCGTCTTGTTGCTGCTGCGCGCTGGCTGGCTGGTTTTCGGCTTGTTTGGCTGTAAAATGCCAATGTACGCTCGTAAAATAGCAGGAAAAATGAAAAGGAATAAAATGAAAAGTCGTAATAAAACGTGACGACAAAGACGTCTGGTGGCCTTCAACCTTCAGTTTGTAACCTTCAACCTTTTTTCGGTATCCAGGACACAGCTGTTCGCATCCAAGTGTGTCTGTGTATCTCTTACTCACATGTCTTAGTTGATTATTTTCCTCTTCTCAACTCTGAAGCTGTGCATTTACTGCGTCGTTGACCGTTGTGCACAATGAAAAACCGCCCACCACACACTCGACTCCGCTGCATTGGAGGTTCGGTCATTGGGTCGTTTAGTGCTTTTGTGCGTCTTCTTTGATAGACACTAACAGGCGCTGGTGGAGTGTGAAGCTCGAGGCTCCACTGACCCACTCCACTACTCACGGCAGTTCGTTTGGCTGCCGTCAATAGTTTGTCCCATTAAGTTTTACTGTGCTTCTTCGGCTTCTGTTTATGGTAAATAAATTTGGGACATGCGCGCCTACTCGCCAGTTTATTGCCCTGCACAGGCCGTGCATTTTTATGTCTGTCTGGCTGTCACCTTCGCCCTTAACCGTTCGAATTTAGATTTTTATTAAATTTTTGCCTTTATAGTTGTGCGCCTGCATGCAATCGAAGGTGCGTTGACCGCCTTTGCGCTCGTTGGCATTTTAATTAAATACAGTTCATATGACTCGAAAAAGTATGGCTCAAATTTGCACATGTTTTCATTTGTATTTATTGTTTCTTGAACCTTTCTTTGGCAATTAGTTTCCTATGGTAGGGCAGTCGTTGATTTGAGCAAGCTGCAAGCATATTTTTGCGTTTTGAGGTTATTTAGATTGTAGCATTGACCTTCTTAGGAAAGAAAAGTTTTTTTGTACGAAAAGTTTGTTGCTCCATGAAGGAGTTAAGGAAGACTCTTGGTTATGTTAGAGAGTAGAATGAAATGAACTGAGGTAATATGTGGTCATTAATAAGGACTGAATCATTCAAACTCCTCTCGCTAATAAAATGGGTAACTTCTTTTGATATTAATGGGGAGTTTAAGCGAGTAACTATTTTTATACTCTCGTAGCAACTTTGTATTATAGTTTTGTCCACTTAACGGTTGGTTGTAAGTCCTAAAACTAAACGAGTTAGATATGGGGTTATATATATAAAAATGAACAGGGTGACGAGAAAAGTTCAAATCCGGATGTCTGTCTGTCCGTGCAAGCTGTAACTTGAGTAAAAATTGAGATATCTTGATGAAACTTGGAAGACGTATTTCTTGGCACCATAAGAAGGCTAAGTTCGAAAATGGGCGTAATCGGACCACTGCCACGCCCACAAAATGGCGAAAACCGAAAACACATAAAGTGCCATAACTAAGCCATAAATAAAGCTATGGAAATAAAATTTGGTATGAAGGATCGCACTATGAAGGGGCATATGTGGATGTAATTTTTTTGGGGAAGTGGGCGTGGCCCCGCCCCCTACTAAGTTTTTTGTACATATCTCGCAAACTACTAAAGCTATATCAAGGAAACTTTCTGGAGTCGTTTTTTAGGTACTACCTTATACAGTTCAAAAATCGGATTATAGCCACGCCTACCTCCCATATAAAGGTTATGTTGAAAACTACTAAAAGTGGGTTAACTCACTAACGAAAAAAGCCAGAAATACTAAATTTCACATAAAAAATGGCAGATGGAAGCCGCACTCAGATTTTTTTACAAAATGGAAAATGGGCGTGGCATTGCCCACTTATGGGTGAAAAACCATTTCTCAAGAACTACTCCACCGATATCAATGAAACTTGGTTTGTAATAGTTTCCTTACACCCCAATGATATGTTGTGAAAATAGGCCAAATCGCTTCACAACCACGCCTACTTCCTATATATTTTGAAGACGATCTGAATCGTTTACTTTACAATATATAAAGTAAGCACTAATAAAGATATTGATGCAGAACTTTTCACAAATACTACGTTTATAGTGTGGCAGCCCCATTCTAAAAATCACCGAAATCGGACCATAGGTTGTCAAGGCCCCATATATATAGAACATAAGGACCTCGGTACTTCTAACCTAATATTAGAGTTTCCAACTTTCAATGGACTTTATACAATATGCATATATGACGAATATGTGGGTCAAATTGTGTATTATATAATATTAATAAAGTTAAATAAATAAATTTCGAGAGTATAAAATGTTCGGTTACACCCGAACTTAGCTCTTCCTTACTTGTTATTTTTGTATCCCCAATAAAGTTACTACTTCTATAAAACAGTTTAGGAGAATTCCATTATATCGAGTACGCAAGCTTTTGAGAGGCATAAAGTATTCATTGAAGGTGGTGTGATCTCCGAAAACTTTCCTCATGCGAAGTGGTCATTTGCCTAATAGCGTTTTTAGACAGCCAAATAAATTAATCAATTTAAATTTAAATCGAGAAACCCTTTTTTGCCGTTTATACTGCCGGCTAATCGATTTGCGATTAGCTGTTGCACATTTTTGTTTTTGCTTTTCATAAGAAGTTGGTAATTTCTGATTAGTCAGATTTCTGATTAATCAGCTGATTATTATTTATCAGCAGCGCCATCTACCGTCTAGTAGTATTAATGCTATTTTATCAAAAAATTCAGCCAATCACAGACAAAGAACATATATCGTACGTCTTTGTCGCAGAGTTGCATTTGATTTTCACGTCGATTTAAATTCAATTTAAAATAAATGGAGATTTTATTTTGTATGATAAATCGATATTAATAAGCGTTTAAATCGAGCAGAGGCCGGTACGAGAATAACATCGAAAAAGAAGAGAAAGATATCAACTTTTCTTACGGATACCCTCAAGAGATTTTCATTCATATTTTTATGTGAAGATCGTAGGCCAAATTCGTTCCAAAAGACTTGATCTTTAGACTATAATATCGCCTACTATATGTATGTCTAAAAATTAGAACTTTGTTGCGAACTTTTGAAGCAGCGTTTAATATTAACCTAGGATTGGAAATTATTTTTCAACGGCGTCGCTTTGGGTAAACTTTTTGTTTGAGTTCTCATGCACATAATAATATGTTTGGTAAATCGTTTTTTGGGAATCCTCCGACCGTCGTCAATGTGAAGGTTTACAAAAAATAAGAACAGAAGACCAAATGGGTTATTTGAGGTATGGTCAATTTATGAAAGTATGGATAGGAAAATTTTTTTACTTCTGGACACATATTACCACAAGAAATTGATTTCTAAAGGGCTAGGCCAGGCAAACCTACAAGCCTAAACGATAATTTCAACAGAATTGTATTTTTAGGAGATCCATTGAAGTCAGAAGGGAAGAGGTAGGAGTTAAAACTTGTGTTCGGGCGGTTTTGAGATTTGTAGTTTTAAATAAACTTTATGGAAGAACAACTCGTAAAATTATGATGTTAATACAGTGATTTAAAAAATTTTAAGATAACACAGCCACACAAAAAAATTTGGTCCTGACCCAGGGTCTTACTATTTTTACCTTATGTTTTTGATGTCGCTGAATCTCAATCTGAGGTACGTTTAACCCCATCAGATCAGGGTTTTTACTTAATCCCCACAGACCAATATGGCAGGTAGCGAATTTATAAATTCATCGGATTTGTTTGAAATTCGCTACCCGGGTGTTATCGGCATCGCTGATTACGAATTTGGCGTTGCTTTACAAATGGCGGACCAGTATGAATTTATTTGTAAAATGTGTTCGTAATATTGGTCTGCCATTTTAGATTTTGTAAAAGCGACTTCGGTTCTGTATTTGTATTCCGTGATCTCATCCCAGAGTAACGAGTTTCAAGTCAATGCGATGAATTTTTCAAAAAATCGTCCGCCATATTGGATCCGCCAAAACAATGGCTTCACTTAGTAGGACCACCAGGTCAGAACCAATATTTCCATTTTGATTTTATCAACTACGGATTCCTGCACCACAATAACCATAAGTATTCACTTCTTGCGAACACTGTCTTTTTTTGTATTAAAAATGTGGAAATTCAAATCAAACATTCCCAGTGAAATCTGATTATTAATCTATAACCCATCTACAAAATGTAAAATAAATATTTTATTTTTTTTTTTTGCTTTCAGGTGAGTACCCATCTCCACACTTGATATTTGATTCTTTTCGTGTCCCGGCTACAGCTGCTGCCATAAATAGGCTTCAATTGCCGTTGACTGCAATTTCCTTGGAAGTCAAACTAACGGTAAATTTGTTGCAATAATCAAACTTGCCCAGCAAAGTAAGTAAGCGTATCTAAGCGTTTGTGGCAAACGCTCAAATTACAAAGAAATACTGTCTGTGCTCGATTAAAAATCAATCGAGCGATAAGGCTAATGAAAAGATCTCCAATCAAATTCTTCCTAAGAAAAATTCATGGCCCGAAAAAGTTAAACGAAAAAAGTAGCAAAATGCGCACAAGAAGGCGTTAAAATATAAGAAAGTGAAGCAAAAAAAATTGAAAAAAAAAATAAAAACTTTAAAGCTCGCATAAATTAGTCATTTCGCTCGGTACAACAATTAGGCGCGTCTGCATGCCAACATGCCACACCGAATTGCCACGCAATACGGCTGCAACATGCAACACCACGGCGCATGCATAAATTACCCTTGAAATATTTGCGAAACCCGAAAAGATCACAAAGCAAAATGCGAAAAAGTGAGTCGAGGCAGAATCTACAGTCTTAGATGGCGTTAAGTGTGTGTGGCTCAATTTGTGTAGGTACACAATTTCAAGGTCCCTGAAATTAGTGTTTGTTGCTGCGTCTGATTGCAGTCGAACAACTTATTTTACCGCTTTTGTCCGCTTTTTTGTGCGTTTTTTGTTGTATGTCTTTTCATTATTTTTTGGCTTTTTGTTTTTTATGCATTGGATCGCCCATCTTGCCTCAGTATGCGCTTGAAATTTGAGATAAAATTTCAAAATAAAATTGAAGAAGTATAGAAGTGTTCCATGCGAACATGTTTCCATACAGACAAACGTCTAAAATTATATAGTGGAGTTGCTAATAAGCAGGAAGTAATATGACTTTCATGGAAAGAATCGCCCAATGATGAAATGAAATTAATATTATTATGTAAAGGGAGTGCCATAATTTATGTCGTTATGGCTATTTTATTTTCAAGGAAATAATGGGAGAAATATGACTCTAGTCAGAAGCAATTAGTGAATCTAACAGAGTTCACAATGTTTTCAATATTGAGAGATCTCAGACAGAACTCTTCACCACAAACTCCTTACAATCGAAAGTATTCGAAATCCGCTTCAATTAGCATAAAACATAAGGACAAATGAATTGATTTATGGGAAGAAGTCTTCTTGATCGTTGAAATCAAGTATGAAGCCTGAAATTTAAACCCTTATTTGGCTACTGTTCTAACAAAAATTGGTTGGATTCAAATGCATTTATTTTTCAGTTTTGCCTTAAGGGGTTAGGGTTAGTCAGAGGCACGAAAAAATGAGAATTTTCAGTAAAAGAATTTATAATTTCCAAAGAGTTGGTTGTTTGTGTTGACCCAGTTCAAAAAAACAAGTCCTTACAGACAATCATAAGCCCTTGGAGATTCATCTCAAATCAAACGGATAAGAAAAATTAGTTTTATAAATGGATAATTCTGGGCCAAAAATTTTTTTTTTTTTAAATTAACAAAGTGTCGACCTCATAAAACTTTTTTCTAGATTTTCGGGAAAAAATCAAAAAATCTAAATTTGAAAAAAAAAAATCCTTCGGATCAAGCCTGAGTTCTAAAAGCTGTATAAATTTCATTAAAATCTACTGAGCGGTTTTCGAGTTAAAGTTCTTACTTGTTCCAAAAGCATAGTTTTGAGAGAAATGCATTTAAAGTTTCACACTAGCGTTTTAGAGATTATCAAAATTGATTTTTTTCTAAATCCTTACTATCCCTAACCAATTAAAACATAAAAGCAATTTAATTGATTCTTCATTAATGAAGTCAAATATGAGAGCTTAGCGAAACTTTGTTGGAATCAAACACAGGACCTTTTCAGTTTTGTAGCTTGGGATGCTTGGTGATATTGTCAGCCATCTGTAATCTTGGTACTATAAATGTTTGAAGTTGGACCACTTGCAGAGTTATCAATTTTAAATTTTAAATTTAAGAGCACGTGTTTATAAATTGAATCTCAGTGGTCAAGAGGTTGACGATCTCAAACACATCAACTACATTATCTAGAAAATATCACTGATTTAAGTACTATTGATCGCATTTGTGGTGTTTTCGAATGTCGGGTCAGAATGAGCTACAAGTTTGAGGGGTTTTAATGTCTCGGGCATGTGTTATAAAACAAATGAAATCATAAGAAAATTATAAAATTCAACCTAAGTATATGGGCATACTACTGTCGTTAACGGTTTTATTTTTTATTAGAAGTACAGTCATATAAAACCTCTATAGTCTCATTCTTTTTAGTATTTTCTGAAAACTCCAGAACTGTAGGAGCTAGCTGTATGTACAGATTAAGTACTATTATATGACCTAGAGATCCTGATTGAGTACCAATTTTATTTTGTTGATGCTGTTCGATTATATTGAGGTAACATTAATATCAATTTTTTCGAAGTTGTAAAATGAACATGAACTGACATAACCAAATTCTTTAATGAAAATATATACGAATAACTGCTACTATATCTAATAGAAACACCAAAATGGATTTACTAGATTTTTGAAAAATCGATCCAATGCATAACTGCCAATGTGTTCCTATGCTCTACTCATGTTGTTGTACTCTTCGCACTAATTCATATTAAAATTTCGTCAAATTTCATCGTTTGTTTGTAAACCGGTTTCCGCCAGTTTTAGGTAGATTAGTGCTGTTTAAAAGCATGCATTCCATAGTTAGCAGCAGATTCTATTGTTGTTCATGTCAAAAACTTTTGTTCCCGCGCTGCATTTCCTGATTAATGGCGGGAACAATAGCCGCGCAGCAGCAAGTGCCGTTAGTGATGTGAAGTTTGAAAGCTTTGTGATGATGAAATTTGCTGACGTTATTCAACGAGCTTGGCATTAGAGATACCGTTTAGAGAAATGCTGTTGTTCCCCCCATGTGATAGTTCATTTAAATATTAAAAAATCTTTATTAATTGGATCGGACCTAATAATAGGTATTAACATCTTAAATATATTTAGAACTAGACAAGCTGGAAACATGGATATGGTTGAGCTATTTTGGTAGAACGTTGTTCTCTAGCTGGATGGTAGATCTCTTCCTTTTAACCGTGTTCTATTGTAAGAATGTTCCAAGGCATTAGCCAATGATTTTGGATGTTCATGAAGTTTAGTTATTTCTTTCTGCTGTCCCCTATCTACCCTTCTTTACCAGAGGCATACCAAGATCTGTGTCTGTTTGTTCAATTTCACTCAATTTGCTTGCTAAATAATAAATTTACATCAGCACTTGACTGAACTCACCGAATTAAATCCGTTAATTTGTGAATTATTGCTTCAATTTGTATGATTTATGAACAGTAATGGCTTGGAAGCATTGCTAGTCAAGTGAAGTGGTTTTGTAAACGAATCAAGCCATATAATGAATGACTAAATTATGAAAATTTGTTTAGAATGACAAAAAGGACATAAAATACGAAGAAATAAAATATGAAATGAGGAGTGATTAAAGAAAATTATAGCGAATAAAAGAATTGTAAATGATGCTATTAAATGTAGGAAAATGGAAGACAATTTGAACAATTTGAATGAAGTGACTTATACGTTATTAATTAAGAAATAGTTTTGAATTTGAAGAAACCTTGAACCACAGGGTGTTGAAAAATACCAAACTAAAATTGTTTCAATTCCATAACTCATCATTTGGGTAGAGCCAATAGGCGTAGAAGAGAATAGTTGCTTAGGACGAGGCAAGACAAAGCGAATTTTAATTGTAAATAATTTATAAAAAATATATTTTTTTGTATCTCGACCCTGAACTTTTGTTTTTTTTTTTGTTATTCAACACATTGGTCCAAAACAAAGTGTGCTTTTTCGAGCAATTTATTCTTCGTTAAATAAAGGCTAATTTATGTCTAATAAATATACATATCCACTACTTTTTCATACATTTTAACCGTCCGACCTTTTTTCACTTAAATACTCTCACTACAACTAATTTGCATATTTTAGGGCGCTTATGTAGTAATTGCAATATAAATTAGTCTAGTGCAAAATAATTTATACACTTTTTGCTCAGCGAATAATTTTGAATAATTATTTCAATTATGTAGTGACACAAAAAAGAATTCGCCGCCCCCGGGTGGGCTCGAACCACCAACCTTTCGGTTAACAGCCGAACGCGCTAGCCAATTGCGCCACGGAGGCGTTATAAATAAAATCAGTTGAGTACGCAACGGCTGATGGACTAGTAGCCAAAAAAAAAAACAACAATAAAAGCTAGAACAACAGTAATAATAAAAGCTATAAGAAACTTAAGTTAGTACAGCGAAAATATAAGCACAAAAGGCAAGCAGAAGAACTAATCGTAGTGTAGGAAAGCTCTGACCTTAACTGCTGTCTGCTCGCTTTTTTCTGCCTACACACTTACTGTTTTTTCATAATTCATCATTTTGCTTCATTTGTGTTTTTGTTATTTTTTAATATTACCAATTTTGATTTTACTGAGTGGTTTGTGAGTGACGTAGTAATATTTAGCTTACATTTATGGATGAGACTAAAACTGATGCAGCTAAGCGCTACTTAACTTCTATCAAAACTTGAAAATGAAGACGTCATAATTTATACATAATGACAAAAGTTTTCAAAGTAAATATCTTTAGACTATTATTTTTGTAGATATATGAATTTGTTACGAAAGGTCTCCTCCAAGAGCTTAAAGTGATCGCAAAATATTAGTCACTTCAGCCGGGTATGTGATGTAGCTGATACACTATCAAACGTTTTTCAGAACCATAGTACTATTTTAAGGTTATGGAATCATCAGCATAGCTAAAATCATAAAAACATTTTTCAGAATAATTTCCACAATTACTACCAATTTCAAATATTAGGTTGGTAAATATCTCCCTTCCGTTTGTTTGCTCTTTATTCAATGCTTTATAAAAAGTGTTAAAACCGATATTCAGTTCAAATATGCGCCGTTTCGTTCGATAATCTGTTTCCATCTAGACGGCAACTTCATAATACTCCCCTCGTAGAAGCCTCTCTCCTTATTTGCGAAGAACTCGGACACGCCTCTTTTGAGTTTAACTTTACACCACCAAGGGCGTTCGCCATGGACAGGAAGAGATGGTAATCACTTGGCGCTATTCTCCGGGCTATATGGTGGATGCGATAAAACCATCCGAGCTCCCGTAGCTTCTGACGCGTCATCAACGAAGTATGTGATCTGGCATTGTCCTGGTGGAACCCTACACCCTTCCTGTGGGCCGATTCTGGACGCTTCTGGTCGATCGTCTGCTTCGGTCCAGTTGTTCGCAGTAGATGGTAGAATTAGGTGTCTTGCCATATGGGAGCAGCTCACCAAACAAATAGCAAAACCTTCCTGGCCGTCAATGCCGGCTTGGCCACTGTTTGGGAACGATTCACCGGCCTTCGACCACTACCGTTTTCGCTTTATATTGTCGTATGTGATCCATTTTTCGTCGCCAGTCACCATCCGCTTCAAAAATGGTTCGAGTTCGTTCCGTTTCAGCAGCATATTACAGGCGTTGATTCATTCCAGAAGGTTTTTTTTGCCAAACATCAAGCTTTTTTGTGTATCCAGCCTTCTGCAGATGTTTTAAAATGGTTTGGTGACTAACTCCCATCTCCTGGCCGATGGCACGAGTTGCCACGTGCCGGTCTAACTCGATGTTTTCCAGGATTTGATCGGTATTCGTCGTCACAGGTTTTCCGCCGGCTGGCTTATCCATGGTGTCGTTTTCACCCGCTCTGAATCGTCGAATCCATTCCTCTTCTATTAGACCATTTCTGAGAACATGTCGACCAATTGCAATGAAGGGCTTTGGCTCTACCTTTGTGTTCTGGTACCCAGATCAAGGTTATACTGTTGTTGCTGCAAATCTAGTTAAGTTTACAGTCCAGAACCAGCATCGAATCTATTTCAAAGGATGATATTGCATGAATCACCGTGGTAGTTTCTGTCCTCAATCTGTAATCTCAGCAGGTTTGCTAATGGCAAAGACCTCAGCTTGACAGATGCTGGGGAATTGTCCCATTGGACTTGGGACAGCTTGAGGTGTGGTCCCGTTAGCCCGGACCCTATACCAGCGCCTGTTTTATATCCGTCCGTTTACCATTGCAGGGTACTTCTGCTTAAGAATTCCTGGGAGAGGAATCCTCCCATTCCCTCTTGTTGCTCGGAGCTATTCTGAATCGTCTCTCAAAGTGTACCCGTTTGATAAAATCGTCCTTTGGAAGTTTTCCCCGATGGTCCGCAATTGTCGGGCGCTTATTGCTCGACTGTTTCTCTTTCATACTAGAGGGTATCGATAGATATTTTCTAATATTTTGAATATTTAGAACTTCTCCAACATAGAGTTTGAAGCCACCGATTCTTATATGTATGTATATAGTATATTTCCAAAGTAACGGTATTTCGCTTCATAATTAAGTCGCTTCTGTGTGAAAATAATTTTAAACGAATTTCGAAAGAAGGATTAAAAGTGCAAAGGATAAAAGCTGCTTCCACCATTATACTATTATATAAGTGCACACATATGCAACGCTTGAAGTTTTTTTCCTTTCTGCTCGTCACACTTTTTCAAAGTAAACAACTGCGTTTACCCTCAAAAAATGCACATGCATTTACCCCTTTTCGATTTTGGCTCTTGTTTTGTATTACGAAATTTGTGAATGCTCGTGTTGTTCTTGTTTATTTGTATGCACGCGCATGGACATTATGCACATGTTCCCACTTCCTTGTCACACAAAACCGTATCCATTGTTGCACATTACATAAGTTTTGACCTTGATCTTGAAAAACGAGAATTCGGGCACAAAGCGAAGGCTGCAAATTGCAAAAATAAATACACAAACACACACATGTAAGCATATGTCGTACGCAGTACACATGTGTATGTAGATTAAAAACAAGCTCACCCAAAAAAAACAAAAACTCCAAACGAAGGGCAGTGAATATTTCGAAAATGAAGCATGGCAAAGAGGAAGCAAGCGAAAGCTGCAAATAAGGGAATATGCACCACCAGCGCACTTAACTGCATACAATTGTATGTGTGTGTGGTATGCATTAATGCACTGACACGTGTGTGTGTGTTTGTATATGTATTTGGCGCTTTAAATAGCACAGCAGGCGCAGCAGAAAGCAATTTACAAAAACAATAATTGTAAAATGGCAAATGAATAAATTTAACCGTTGAGTGTGTATGGATATATTTTGTATGTGTCATATGTGTGTGAACTGGTAAAAAAACTATAGAAGAGCCAGTGGACTCAACCACATATTCTTGTTGTCGTAGTCTTATTGGAAGGGTCGTGTCAAAAGAGTGTACAAATACATGCAAATGTATTGTATAATAAATTTTTTTATTTACGTTATGATACCTAAATAGTTCTCTGAAATCTCGTTTATTTTCAATTTGCCATCCATATGTAATCGTTTGCTTAAAATTTCAACTTACTTACTTACTTTCCGAACACAAAATATTTGCCTTTTAAATTAACTTCCAATCGATATCAGAGAGTTTACCTTCTCAGGTCCATCGATTTAGTATTTCGTTAGAAGATAGTCGGGAACTCTTTGTTACATCCAATGGTCATTAGTTTTAGTCATTTTATTTGTCGAACCATCCGTTCATTTTCTGCGTGGCTATTCTTCTAGTTTCACAACTCACTAGATTGTTATAGTGATACACTAGCGCAACGATTATTTCTTTGTGTTTTTAACATGTTTCCGAACAGTTCTTCAAGACGATCTATGTAAAAAGAGGTAAACATTTCTACTTTGCAAACCGTTAAGAACTGTTCAGTAATCTGAATAATGGGCCCAATCATTGAATCCACAGAATTCGAATTCGATTTCGATACGATTAAGATTTTCGAAAATGTTCATGCAATCATTGATTCCGTCGATAAACTGCTTTACCACAAAGTGAGAACATAAAATTTCATCGACCTTTATCGACAAATGCGATAAATTTGATAAAGTGTCTGTGCTTTTTGCTTTGTTGAAAAAAATTGAAACTGACCTTTAATTATTGTGAAATTTATTCCAAAATATATTTAATTCGCCTGAGGTTCTTTCACAAAATTTTTTCGCTATTTCGAGGTGGCAACTTTATATCGCTTTTTAAACATCCTTAATTTATTTTTATTAGCCTGTTTCTGTCTCTTGTCTCTAAAATACCAATTTAAAACATAATTTAGTCCGTCATTAGTAATTATTTACATAAAAACTTCTAAATGGTTTATTTCTTATGCATTTCCGCAACTCATTCACCAACGGATAGATTTCGACCAAAATTTTCGATTTTGCGGATTCAATAATTTCGTAATTAGCGGCATCTATTAGCCGCGGAATGTATTTTTTCGAGTCGGTAAGTGAGTGCAATGTGTTCAATTCAATTTTATTTTCGATACGGTTTCAATGATACCGAAGTAAAATTTTTCGATCGAAACTGACTCAATGATTAGGCCCAATGTGTCTTTGACAGTAAAGGGCCACATTCCATCTAATTTGCTTAGTGCCACGAGCAAAATCAGCTTAAATAATACGGACTGTCGGAAAAGGAATATGTATTTTGTAAAGACAGCTTAAGGTCCAGGCCCACCGTGGAATGGATTTACTTACTTAATCGCATTATATAGGACCAAAGCTTCATTGGTTCATTCACACTAAGCTCTCTGAAAATGTCGCATGTGATAATCAACTTTATATGGTTTGGGTGCTGTCTAAAGAACTATAACTCTTTACTCAGACTTTTCACACAGGGGCTAATTGATCAATTAACTGGTCTTTGCTCGATTAAAACGCTGATTAAGATTGAATTACCATACCAAATAAAAATCTACATTTATTTTTAATTGAATTTTAATCGACTTGAAAATGAAATGCAACTCTACGACAAAGACCGTATTTGTAATTATGTATATATACGTGCTTTGTCTGTGAGTTGTTGTTCACGCTACATGACGGTAGATGTCACTACTAAAAATACCAATCAGCTGATGAAACCTAGCAACTTCTTATGAACAACAAAAACAAAAATGTATAACAACTGATCGGTTAACGAATAGCCGGCAGTGCGAAGGGCAAAAACTGGTTTCTCAATTAAAATTTTAATTGATCAATTAATTTGGCTGTGTGAAAAGGTTAACAAGAATAGTTCTATTCACAGCTTGAGGGTATAAAATTGCTAAGTCTTGATAAGCTTTTACTATTTTTTTTAGCCGCGTTGTTTGTTAGAAACATTAAGGTTATATAGTTAACCGATCTGAACAATTTCTTCGGAGATTATATTATTACCTTCAGCAGTAATCCATGTCAAATTTCGTGAAGATACCACGTCAAATGCGAAAATTTTCCATACAAGCTATTGATTCCGATCGTTCGGTTTGTTCGGCAGCTATATGCTATAGTGAACCGATCTGAACAATTTTTTCGTAGATTCAATTATTTCTATGAACATACGAGCACTTGATTCGGATCGTTCAGTTTGTATGGCAGCTATATGATATAGTGGTCCGATATCGGCAGTTCCGACAAATGAGCAGCTTCTTGAAGAGAAAATAACATCTGCAAAATTTCAAAACGATATCTTAAAAACTGAAGGACTAGTTCGTATATATACAGACAGACGGACGGACGGACAGACAGACAGACGGACATGGTTAAATCGACTCAGTTCAACATACTGATCATTTATATATATACTTTATAGGCCCTCCGACGCTTCCTCCTGGGTGTCACAAACTTCGTGACAAACTTAATATACCCCGTTCAGGCTATAAAAATTAAAAAGCTATAATATTCATTAAAAGTAAATTAAAATTAAATAAATATATTAAACAAATGATTTAAGTACTTTCGTAAAATCTCTTACTTGGCCCGAAGGCACGTTTATTGATTCACCATGCTGTTTGTATTTGTGCATTGATATTAACTTGATTTTCGGGTTGGTCGCTTGCTATTGTTTTTGTTGTATATATACATTTTTTATTTCTTAGCCACGCTCTGCACTTTTTTTCATTTGTCTGCTTGCAATGCACTAACATTGGCTCAATAACGTGATTTTCCAACGCACGCAGGGATTTGTGTAATAAATTGTGTAAATAGGTATGTCGCTGCACTGACACTCCTATACTTATTTATATTTATATTTGCGTGTGTATATGTGTGTTTGTATTGCATTGTAAAATGTCGATTTCGTTAAAACAAGTGCTTTCTCGTAAAATTTCAAGTTCAAGGTTATACCGCAGATTGGGGGTAAGTAAAAACAGGTTGATTGAGGATTTGGAATGGCGTGGAATTCTGTTACGAAGTGAACAGTAAATGAGCGAAATAAAAAAATAAAATTTTGTTTTAATTTAATTAAATTAATATTTTATATTGTTTAAGATTAATTTTTTATGTCCTAAATGCGTAAATTTTATCACATCAATCATTTTGATATTCTGCCAAATTTTGCAATTTTAAATTTAATTTTTAATTTGCCTAGAATGCTAGTGAAAATATACAAGATCACATCATGATCCATCACATGACATCACATCACATCACATGGTAGATATTATGAATCATATGATATGAGTGGTCATGGAAATAAATTTCACTTTCGTTTTCATATTAGTTATTAATATTAATTACTTTGCATTATATACTATATATGATCCGATACATGCCATCACATCATCACTAGAAGTAGTTGAGATTAAAAACTTCAATTCAAATCGATGATAAATCAAATAAGGAAGGGCTAAGTTCGGGAGTCACCGAACATTTTATACTCTCGAAATTTATTTATTTAATTTTACACTACTGGAACAAATTAAGGGATAAAAAAAAATTCCAATTTCAACAGGCCGTAACTTTGAAAGAAATGGTCTTACAAGAAATCGATAAAGATGGAAATTATAGCTGCAAGTGTCTAGTTTTTGGATTAGAACTTTCGTAAAAAGTAAAATAAAAAACAATCTGCGAAAAGCGTGTGAAAAAAATCGAAATTCGATTGGGGGTATTAACTTTTTTTTAAATTTAATTAAAAGGAGATCAGTAGAATCAAGGAATACAGCTGCGGAAACTCGTTAAAAATGATTGTACGATGATTTCTGGTATTTCCTTAATTAGTTTTTTTTTTATTTAAGCTTTTCTGGAGCAAAATTGTGGAAAAAACTAGGAAAAACGATTTTTTCTAATTTTTTTAAATTGTGAGCTTTTCAGAGCAAAAAACGTGATCCTTTAATTTTTTCAAAAATTCGATCGAGTGAAACAAGAAAACGGCTGGCTGGATTAATTTGATTTTTTGTAGATTTTTTGTGGACATATTGAACTGTAAAAGGCACACTTAACATTAGTGGTTTCCTCAATATTTTCGATCTAGCGCTCGATTTTCCAAAAAAACACCAAAAGCTCTTTTTTGTTGTATTTTCAAATTCATGTGACAATAAGAATTTTTTTTCGGAAAAGCAATGGCTAGTCGCTAATGAGAATTCATTCAAGTTCTTGAAACCCACCTTTAACTTTCTGTGCGATCATTGGTTGCTGAGATATCGATAATCCAACACCATTTGAAGACCGATATCTCGACGAGTAGTGGACGTATCGAGGTGTTCAAAAAACCAAATTAAAGTTAAATGTACAAAATATCCGATCCCTATAGTGGTTAAACTAAAAAAAAAATTTCCACGCCCGTAGACCAAAAAAAAAACTAAAAAAATTTTGAAAATTTTTTTGTTGCTGGTTTTTCTACGATTACTGAAAACCGCAGATGCTAAAAAATTTTAAAGTTCTAATCCAAAAACTAGACACTTGGAGCTATAATTTTCTTCTTTATCGATTTCTTGAACAGCGACCATTTCTTTCGAAGTTACGGCCAGTTGAAATTTGCCCAAAAATTTTTAATTTTTTTTGGATCCCTTAATTTTTTCCAGTAATGTATTTTTTATAACATACAATTTGACCCACATATTCGGCGTATATACGGTAATAAGTCCATTGAAAGTTTGAAAACCCTCGGGGGAAATTATGACTCGATTTCACTAATTTTTGGCACGGAGACATATTATTGGAAGAAACATACTGCCTCTGAATTTCTTCAAAATATCTTAGAGACTTACTTATATTTTCGTTAAAAAATTAATTCTAAGCTCTGAGTTCCTCATATTCAAGGCCCCATATGAATACTTATGGTCCGATTTCGACGATTTTTAGAAGTGCGATGCCACACTATAAATGCAGTATTTGTGCAAAGCTCCGATATCTTCACTAGCGCTTAGCTTATATATTGTAAAGTAAACGATTCAGATCGATTTCAAAGTTCTGGTATATAGAAAGTAGGCGTGGCTGTGAACCGATTTGGACTTTTTTCATCACATATCATTGGAAAGCTAGGAAGATATTATGAACCGAATTTCACTGAAATTGGTCGAGAAGTTTCGAAGATATGGTTTTTGACCCCTAAGTGAGCGGAACCACGCCCATTCAAATTTTTTTATACCATTTTGAGTGCAGCTTTGTAATGAAATTTAAGAATCTGGTGGTTTTCCTTACTGAATTAAAGCATTTTTAATAGTTTTCAACATAAACTTTGTATGGGAGATTTCCTCCATTTTTGGACTGTATAAAGTAGTACCTAAAAGAAACGACTCTAGAAAGTTTCCGTAATATAACTTTAGTAGTTTAGGATTTCGCCCATCTTCGAACTTAACCTTCTGATGGTACCAAGTTTCATCAAATATAATACTCTCTTTAGCGATTTTGTTGCGAGAGTATAATAATGCTACACATGACATCATGTGCTATGATTTGTTATCTGATATCAGATCATGCATATCAAAATTATCAGATGTCGAGGCAAGATGTCTAGCAAAAAATTATGGGAATTTCACAACATCAAATCTTCAAATTCTGTGCATTGGAAAAAACCTCATGGGGTTTCACCATCGTCTAAAGATAAAATGTAATTTAATATACTTCATAAAAAAACAATTTCAAGCAAATCAACTAAGCGACTTATCTTTGATTTAAGCGCTACTTTCTTATAAAAAATAGATATTTAATGTAAGAGAGTAAGGGGATATATCTTTAAAGTCATATAGTCGTTGATTATTCTGTCTCTAATTGATTATACCAGTATATGTGAGTTATACCAGTTGTTTGTTCGATTCACCACCTGTCTGCGTTTGTCAAAAAGAAGATATTACACCAAACAACTCGTTAGCTGGCACTGGGTCGAGAAAATTTCGCATAAATACGGTTCAATTCAATACTCAATTACTCACATTGTTATAAAAAATAATAATAATTAATATTTATATATCTTATCATAATTCACTGTTTATGCCATATCACACCCAGTTAATTTCAAATAAAAGATATCAATTATAAGCGAGCGTATTACGAAGCTACTTTCCAGCTAGAATATTATATTTATATTCATTTCGATTTTGTTGACTTTCCTTCCACCCCCAGCGAGTCTACCACCTACCTAGTACTTGTATGCTGCCATCAATGTTGTTGTTTTAGAAAAGTAACTGTGTGCTGTGCAACTGTGCTGCAAGCTGATAATAAAAGCACATCTACTTGCATATAACTGTAACTGTATGTAATGCTGTTTATACATCAATTTGTGTACTGTATTTTTGCACTTTTGCTCGCATTTCGCAGCGCTGCAAAGTTAAAGGTCGCTGTATCAATTCAAGGCCAAGTGCAAAATGAAAGTAAACAAACAGTAAAATACGCGAACAAAAAACACGCGAATGCACACACACACTCACATATAGCCAATGATACAGACGCAATTTATTTGATATAAAATAAAGTGAAATTGTGATTGCAATGAAAGCAAGCAGCGCGCAGCCAATGATAATCATAAGCTGCAGCAAAAACCAAGGCAAAAATACATACAAACACACATATTTCCACCACACACTCTGCCAACAGCAGTAAACACAAGAACAACTCAATTCACCACGAATAAACAATTAACAGATAATGATTCTCAGTTTATGTTTAAATAAATAAAAATTCAGATTTTTTTTGCACTTTTTTTCGCAAATTTTTTTTTGGTAAATATTGTTTCACATTTGTGTTTTGTGTATGCATTTTGCATATTTTTATTCCATATTTATATATATATATATATATATATATATATATATATGGAGTGTTGATTGATTTTATATGCACCTTTTGGAAAGCAAACCACTTTTTGGTAGACATTTTATCGGTCAACGGTTTAATCGGATTTCAATATTTTTCCTCCTGCAAATTCGCCCATAAAATTGTGGGCACGTGAAGAGATTTTTTTGAGTGGTAAGATACAATTATTTGATTAAACAACGAAAAAAAAAAAATAAAAAAAAAAAATAAAAAAAATTATAAAACGAATTAAAAATAATATTTGAAAATAATAAAAATAAATAAAATTGTAATTGTCCTTATCAGCTATTAATGCTTTTTTAGACTGATTATAACCTAAGCCATCAAAAGGTAAGACAAATATGTGATTTTAGACCCAAAAATAAATATTCGGTATGATCTTCGAAAACTTTACAAAATCGTGTTTAGCTATTATTCCCTGAGCTCAAAGATTTATGTGCATATGTATTATAATATGCTAGAATATCATAAGTTTGATTTTTGGTAAAAATCTGGTACTACGATACGATACGATATGATAAAAGTATTTTGAAACATTCGTTAACACTGTTATTTAAGAAGAATGTAGAATAATTTTGCCAGAATAACTCAAACTTAACTTAAGTCGACGTAAGCTACTTCAGCATTTTGACATTGAAACATATTCCTATTCACTCCTCTATTAAGGGGTTTCATGGGTTTTTTCCAGGAAAGAAGGTCCATTTTTAATATTTTTTATATAAAAAAGAAATATGTATTTAGTTCACACTTTTTATTACACTATTAAATACATATATTTAATGAATACGGAAATTTTTGAAGAAACATACCAAAAACTTGTCGTCATTTTCAGCGAGCCCTCGGAAAAAAAATTGTGTTAGGTAAAGACTTTAAACTAGAACTAGTACAATGGAAAAAAATGAAAGAGAGATGTTTTCCAGAGGTTTTTACAAAAAATTTGATTATTTGTAAATTGTACCTCGAAGACCTGAGTAAAATTGCATCAAGATCGACTGAGTAGTTCCCCAATTATTAATTATTAAATCATTACAACCGACTTTGAAAATAAAGTTTTAAATAATACGGAAAGGGAGGGTGTAAGAGAGAGAGAAGAGCGACTGAAGTGTGTTCAAAAACTAACGGGAATTTTGTTTTTAATTTTTATTCATTCGTCTACATTAATGTTGTAGCCTTCAAAATAGTCGCTTATAGCGTTTTTACGCAGCCAAATTAATTAAGAAGTTGGTAAGTTTCATCCGCTGATTCAAATTTTTTAGCAGCGACATCTACCGTAGCTTTTATTCGTTAAAATTCGATCAAAAATTAATATTGTTCTACAATTTTGCTTCCGGCGTTTTTTCGTAAATTTAAGGCATTTTTCACTTAGGACAGCCTCACCGTACGACCCAAAAGCTTTCGATGAGCCTTAGCCGCACTTTTCTTGGAATTAAAAAAGAAAAGCAAAATTTCCCGCAAGTGTCGAGAATTCGGCTCAAAAAGTGACATTTTCAGTTGAGAATAAGTTTGGGATGCGAACAGATCTCTACAAATATTTTGTTGACACAAATGTCCAAGATCGATATAAAATGATTTAATCGACCAGTGCTTGACCCTAGAGACATTTTTAGATTTTTATTCTGTATGGTTAATCGATCTTAATAAGCGTTTTAATCGAGCAGAGGCCGGTTAATTGAGCAATTAGCTCCTGTGTGAAAAGGATATTATACCAGTGCTACTTCCAATCATCGAAATATAAATACAAATTCGATTTCTGAAATAGCCTTTAGCTCAGCGATTATTCGTATGCTTGTGAAACGACGGCCCTTTACGGAGTTACTTCTCGTTAGGATCCCTAAAAAATGAGATTTGTCAAGCATTATTCCTGATACAAAAGTACTAGAAAATATAGTTCAGAAGCCTGTGTAATACTTTGAGACTAATCGGTTCAGCCATTTCCAAGAAATCTTGGTTACCGACTTTCAAAATTTAGTTTTAAAAAAACAAGGCGCCACACCGGCCTACTATTTTCAAATGCTCTGAGGCGTCGTTATTTATTATGCGTGTAATTTCAAAAATAACCGTTGGATTGACTTGAAATTTTCAGAGTGTTTACTTGAATAGACATACATATGTATGTACATTAAGAAATTGAAATTAAAAAAATCGATTTTTTAAAATTGATTACCATCGATCGTATTTAATAGAGATCGCATGTGCCTCTCTTTTGTGTGTAAGAACAAATCCGTTTTCTAGCTACAAATCGTTATTTTATCAGCTGTTTTTGGTGTCAACTCTCTCTCTTTCTTTCAACTGCTTAACTGTCAACTTATCATCAAAAGCAACTGTCATTTTACGCCCTCGAGTTCCTATACTCATCAAAAGCAACTGTCATTTTACGCTCTCGATTGCCTCTCTTTAAATGAATATCTTGAACAGCAACTACTTTCACTATTTATTTTATTTTTTAGAATCTTAATACAAATAAACAGAATATAAAATATATAACATACCAAAAATGCTAACGAAATAATCTAAATCTATATATGTATGTATGTATAAAAACGGAAGATTAGAAACATCAGCAAAAAAGCGGCACGGTGAAGACATACCAAACAATTTAGAAGAAGTCATCAAACTTCAGGTTATTAGCTTTGCGAACGTGGTGAATTATTTGAATTATTCATCCATGACGGCATACGGTTATTTATTTCGAAGACAAACCCCACTCATCGAACGTTCCGAAAACTAAACGCGGCCGTTTTCCTGCTGCGTCGCGTTGCGTTGACTCAATTTTCGGCTGGCTTGCATTTCGTTTTTTAATATCTACCAAAACATGTGTGTACACATAGCAGTCAGTATACATTTATTTTCGTTGTTTTCGCATTTGTTTTTAGCAAAAATGTTTCTCATTTTTTATGACTCGTATGTCTGGTCGCAGCTAAATGGCTTTCACACCCCACTCCCCAGCCCGCTATTAAATCTGCTGGTATTCGTGTTTGCTTGCACTCCAACGCAGTCAGAGCGACTCGCATGCATACATAGAAATGTAGATACATGGACGGCCCACCGCCGATCTCGCCTGCAATATTTACTTAAAAAGCGCCCAAAAATCACATGAACGCAGCGCAGTGGCGGCAGCACAGAATTGGGTGGCGAACGCAGGCCGCGGAGACGCTTAGTCCCGGTTCAGTGAGCCGAGTGTAACAGGCGCGTTTGCGAATCTCTCATTGGTTGGCCACTTGGCTGCCGCTGCGCTCCCCCAACTCAGTACCACTACCACCCGTCACCCATTCCATTGCCACTTTTTGTGCATTTTTTGTTTGCTTTCGGCTTTTTTGTTGTGCAACAAAAGGTCGGTGCGCTCGCAGTAACACGGCGGCGACTGCGTTTCGGTTGCTCGGCTCGACCGTGTTGTGCTGTGATGGGGCTGGGTTGGCGCATGTGGAATGTGTTGTGCGGCGACGGAGGGTCGGTTTGTTTCTCGGTCGTCGGCCATCATCGTCATCGCTGCTGTCGTAGCCGAAAATGAAGCAGCAACCGCATTCAAGGTCATTGCGCATAGACACAGACGGCCCGCGACCACTGCGCCCTCAATCGGTGTTCACACATACCTACTTAGAAGCTTGTATGTGTATCCGGCTGCCTACCGCGCCCACTCCCCCAAGCGATTGCACTCAATTTGCGCTGTTTTTGTGGGCGATACATTTTTTCGGTTATTTTTTAGTGGATTTTTATTTTGTTCTTTTGCAGACAAATTTTATTTGGCACTGTTGTTGTTTGTTTTGCCTTTATTTATTTACCTTCCGCTGGTGGATTGTCGAAAAAAAAGCGAAAAAATTTTGCATTGCTTTCGCTTCTGTGCAATTCCATGCGTTTATTATATAAATTCGTGTGTTTTGTCTCGTTCGCTGTCGTTTTTTGCCTTGGTTTTCTACTTTTTTGTTGTTTCGTTTTTGTTTTGGATTTTTTGTTTTTGATTTTTTTGCATTATTTCTTGTTTTGATAAGCTTTTGCGTGTAAGCGTTGCAGCAGAAATGTCGAAATATACTGTAATCAATTCGTTCGAGTGTCTACAACGCAATAAATGAAAACTGGACTGGAATTTGAAGAAAGAGACTTAGAAGCCTTATATTTGAATACAACTTTTTCTGAAAATTAAATGCTGGAGAGCCACTGGAACTCCTTCTCTCAGAGTTTCCTTACTAGAAAAAAAGAAAATGGATCTCATAAGGTGCAAATAGTTCTACGAAGAGCTTCAAGTCTATTCCATTATATTCTCTTCTTCTTTTTGACCGGCGTAGACACCACTTACGCGGTTATAGCCGAGTCCACAACAGCGCGCCACGCATCTCTCCTTTTGGCAGTTTGGCGCCAATTGGTAATACCAATTGGGAACAGTTCCTTCTCTTGGTCTTTCGATCGGAGTGTAGGTCTCCTTCTTCTAGGCTTCCATCAGAGTGGAGGCCTCCAGTTTCCTCGGCTTCCACCAGAGGGAGCACTTTCGTCCATTCGAACAACATGTACTAGCCAGCGTATCATATAGCTCAACTTTTCATCTTCTGCGGTATTCGCCGTTGCCAATCTTTAAGGGACCATAAATCTTCCGCAAAACCTTGTTCTCGCAAACTCCTTAGTGCCGTCTCATCGGATGTTGATTCCATTATATTATCAAATTGATTTAGATTTTTATGGTAACAATTTTAAATTTAGCTCCATAATCCATTCCATTATAAAATCCTGTCTTCCGCCATGGTTGCCAACTGGCCCATTAGCTCAGTTGGTTAGAGCGTCGTGCTAATAACGCGAAGGTCGCGGGTTCGATCCCCTCATGGGCCATGTAAAACATATATTTTTGACGCACAAAGCGGTAACTGCATTTTGTACCGACAGAGCTCTTCATCCATGTGGCATCTCTAATGAGACTAGTGCCCTAGACTGACTCGCACTGCTCTCACTTTATCCAAATATGGATCTCCCGTTTCTTGAGTACCATGTTCATATTTCACCAACTTTTAATTTTGAGAGATATTAGTAAGTTGGCCGAAAAAAACTGAGTGAGTTCCGCTTACGTGGATCCGACTATCATGGAAACGGGTTTACCAACTCATCTTAGTGGTTGGTTTTTTCTAAGTCAGGTTATTAGGTTACTGAAAGTTGGTACTCTTCGTGTTTCTCATTGTTGTCACATTTTTGCTCCATTGATTCCATAATTTTACTGAGACTATGATTATATCGATTTTACCATTATTTATACATAAGAACATAGACGAAGAATGTTGAACTAGTCCGGCTAATATCTAAAAGAACTGCGCTTCGAATTTCGATAGTATTTCATACGATTTCATAAACGATCTAATCTGTACACGTTTCTTAAACCTCTGATAGAATGACTCTTTAAAATATTGTAATATAAAGTTCAAGGATTGAATCCTCGACTACGAAATAATCTTCAGAACCTGGCACTGTGCGGGGTTCTCTTTTGACTTCATTGACTTGTTCGTTTCAATTATTCATTGAGGATCCATATAATATTATGGGTTTTCATGAATTTAGTTATAAAACAAAAAACGCTATTTTCGCAGGGTTGCCAACTGGCCCATTAGCTCAGTTGGTTAGAGCGTCGTGCTAATAACGCGAAGGTCGCGGGTTCGATCCCCTCATGGGCCACAAAACAAATATTTTTTTTGCCTTCAAGTCTGGTATGGAATACAATTGTTATGTTTATCAAAATATTAATTATAAAAACATATATTTAAAACGATTTGAGAGCTATTTATCCTTAAATTTAATATGTAAAATGTTTATTATTATATATATTGTAGATAGATCCAGTTTAGAGTATAAAAGTTATTAATTCCATTTAATATCTTGTGCGGCCCATTAGCTCAGTTGGTTAGAGCGTCGTGCTAATAACGCGAAGGTCGCGGGTTCGATCCCCTCATGGGCCACAATAGATCAATATTTTATTTCCAAAAGGAGTTTCTTTCAATAAAAAATTAGTATATCTTAATCGCAATAGCTTTAGTGAACTAATTTCATATGCTCCAGATAATAATTATATGTAGAATAAAGTCTCAAACTTTGAGTAGAATATCAAGATCAATCAGCATAATATGAAGAAGAATATAAGTTATATACAAAATTCAATCATAGACTGACTATTCTGACACGAATATAATTAATAGAGATTCGTTTGGAGACCGCACATTTTAATCATTGTGTTGATAAGAATTTTAGAGATATTAACAAATATTTCCAAGCAACAACTATAACGTTCCTGTAGTACTATAAATAGTTGACATGTGGATGATATAATCTGCGAAAGTTATACCAATCCGTGAAGTTACCATTTCTTTTCGGGTTTAGATTTTTCTCTGAAGTTCTAAAAGTATCTTAAGTCTTTCTTTTTTTATCAAGTTAAGTTTTACGAATATACTGTAGAATACCGACTCCTGTGTTTGAGCACCGACAGTCCGTATTTTTGAGCGCTACAGTTGATCTCAGTTTAGTCTTCAACTAATCTTAACTAGTGAGTGTTGTAACGGTATCTGGCCCATTAGCTCAGTTGGTTAGAGCGTCGTGCTAATAACGCGAAGGTCGCGGGTTCGATCCCCTCATGGGCCACGAAATTATCCTTTTTATAGAAAAACAGTGATTGAAATAGAAAGAATAGATTGGTTCTTTTGATGTGATGGAAGACGAACAATAGTAAATGCAACCTTGTAGAACTTACAACTTTGGTACTTACTCGCTTGAAGAATTACTCAATTCGCTTTGCTTTGCTATCGTTTTTGTTTTGCCCCTACTTAATTCAACTAGAGAACTCACAATGATACCTTTTCTTTCAAAAAACATTTATTAACGCTTTGAAATACTCAAGTCTTGTCATTATCTATTACTTATTTTAGGTTAAGCTCGGGGAGTCAACAGCTGATGTTACTGACTTGGATATTGATTGATTTGATTTCAGACTAACGAATTAGTTTATTATTTTTCAAAAAAAAAATTACTGAAGCATCTAAAATAATCCAAAAAACTGAATTTAATTTGCTGTCATAATCTCTTATCAATCATATCCACATAAATCATGCACTCCACCCACATTTACTCCAACTCGGTCTGTATGTCTCCTGCTTTTACTCGAATTGCAACCCTCCAACTAAGCTTTTCCATTTACCACATTTCAACAAAACGAGAATATACTTATATTTGATTATGGTGAATGAATACAACCACCTATTCTAACGGCTGACAGCCCATCAATGCGCCTGTCAGCAGACACATCACCGAGCGAGTTGTCATCGTCAAAACGCTAAGCATCATGTCAAACATTTACTGAAATTTACTGTTATTGCTTGGTTACACTGCTGTTTCGTCTTTTACCATTTGATTTTCTGTGTCTTCGCGTACGCAATTTTGCTTTTCTTTATTTGTTCTTGCTTCTCTCTGCACTCTCCAAGTTTTTCCGATGTTTTCATTTTCCTTTTCGTTCTTTAAGATTTCGTACTTCTTGTTTCTTGCACTTTCCGCTTTGCTTTCAGTCACCCACCCTTCTGTGTACACTTCGTTTTCTGTATCGATTTTCCTTTGTTTGGGTGCAAAATACGTCGCACGTGCTACTGCGCCTAAATGTCTGCTACATTTTTTTTGCTCGTTGATTTTTCTGTTGTTGTATGGTTCATTGTTTTTAGACAGCTGCCTACTGTCTTCCATTCCACTCCCAATTCGGTCGAATGTCCTCTTGCGTCTTCTTTGCCGCTATATTCCGCCTCTCTACAGTCGTCATACGCAGTTCTTTTATGGTTTGAAGTGCGTGTATGACCTTTTTAAGTTGGTTTGCGCTTAGGTTAGGCTCCATTCTTCCACATGTAGTTCAAACACTCTGCAAATTTATATAAATATATATACCATGTGTGTGTTTGCGTAGTCGCATTGGGATTTAACCGGCTTTTAAGGGCTTCCAAAAAGTTTGTATTTACTTTTGTAACTGTAATTTAGGGTGTGTTATATGCCAATGAATTTGTTTTCGTACTTTATACTGATTTCTGTGGCTTTTCTGGGCCAGACACTACGTCGACGACCTTTTAATTTAAAACAAAAGCAAGCATATGCTGAGCCATTTAGCTTTATATATTTACTGTTGGTCGCTTTTGCACAATAACTGAAATTGTATTTTGTTGAGTTCGTACCTGCTTTGAGCCGACTGACCTCCTTTACCTTTGACAATCAGAATGAGCTGTAAATGGTGGTACATTTGGTTGAAATACGAATTCGACAAATGTTTAATGCTGATATATTTCTGAACTTGTGGTTAATAGATTTCAGTGATTATGATGTTAAAGGAGGTTTTTGTGAGCCTTTGATGTGGCGACTGTTTAGACGGTTGCTTACAGGTTATGTGGTTACTATGACCATTTTTATTTTTTAATTTAATTAATTATTTTTTAAGTTAAAGTCATATCAATTAGGGTATAGTCTTGTATTTGACAAAAAAAATATTCCCTTATATCTTAGAAGTACCACTCTTTCTATAACATTTTGACTCTCAAAACATCGAAACTTCATTTCATATATGTTGCCAAAAATTCCCCTCGATTTCGATTCGATATTATACAGTGTCTTTTTCAATATTTTCATTTTCTATTTTCGAACTATCAATTATAATATTTTTAGTTATAGATATAGATATATTTGAATCTATTAATTATACTAAATAGATATATTTAGATATATTTGTTACATATTTCACTTCCGATAACAACGCAGAGTTGTATTCGCCCGGCTAGCTCAGTCGGTAGAGCATGAGACTCTTAATCTCAGGGTCGTGGGTTCGAGCCCCACGTTGGGCGCAGCATATATTTTTTTACACTGATTCCGAATCAAAAGAGAGGGTAATAAATACTTAATTATTTATATATAGTTATGATTTTACCATTTTTGTAATATTATTTAATATAATAATTACAATATTACATTTATCAGCAGAATTTTGGGTCAATTTTTCAAATACCAATCAACTGAGAGCGATGACATTTCCGTTATTTGTTGATACGCCAACGGGCCCATTAGCTCAGTTGGTTAGAGCGTCGTGCTAATAACGCGAAGGTCGCGGGTTCGATCCCCTCATGGGCCACTACAAAACACTTTTTTACAAAAGAAAGGTACATATTTCTCAATCAGAACAGGGGACAATGCGAAAAGGATATATTTCAGCAGCAATGATATATATATGATGTAAATGATATATATAATACATATATGTTTCGCTTATTCAAACTGCTGGCTGGTATGTGGATTTTTATATAGTATATTCAAATCACTGAGACTGTATCTTGTCTTTATCTTCGCTTATTTTACGGCATCTTCAATTTCGTTGATTTGAAAACTTATTGCGAAATTTGTTATTTGCAATCGGTATAAATAAGATAAGGCCAAACAAGCAAAGGCGGTAGACTACAAAAGCGCAGGTTGAGCGGCCTATCAGACAGTTGAATGCACTGCAAAGATAATATTTTTGCATTTGATTATGTTTGGTACACGAGTCATTGCTCAAATCTGCGAATAAACATTTGATTTCATGTATATAGTACATATGTACATATGCAGTTGAACTTCCATAACTCAAACTCTTGAATTGGCAATAGAACTCAAATTTCATACAAATTACTTTCCCTAACTCGGAAGTCTCTCTAACTCAAAGTTCTTTTGTGGATTATGGTGAGTCGAGTTAGGGAAGTTCTACTGTATAATGATAATGATCTTTGAGATGGAATAATGATTTTTTTATATTTCTAAGAAAAATATTAAATACGAGCCACCTAGGAACGAAAATTGATCGAACAATATTTATAATCTCAAATTAATAATGATTTCTGCAGAAGATTATATTTAAAGCACTCTGTTTGGATTTTGAAGTAAAAATAAAACTTTATTGCTTACATACCTTATTTATTTTTATGCCAATTCTACCTTACTTTCATTTATCTCTACTTCAATACATTATTCTAAGGAAAAATAAAAAAGAGAATCTTAAAACAAAAAATATTTTCCGCCCAACGTGGGGCTCGAACCCACGACCCTGAGATTAAGAGTCTCATGCTCTACCGACTGAGCTAGCCGGGCAAGTATCAACCGTTACACGGAGTAGCGGATATGAAGCGACCAATAGGCGCCCACACTTACGCACTAACAACAAGCGTAGGTGTACTGTTAGAACAAATGTAAAAGCGTGTAAAGAGAGAGAGAGGCAATTTTTAGATAGTAGAAAATTACAGGAGAAAGAGAGGAGCAGAGAGAGCGGGAAGGAAATGTAGGCTCACCACTTTGTAAGCGTAATATTATCTGTTGTCGCAAGCAATATAAACGAAAATCACAGAAAATCGCCTATGTAGGTGAGTTAAATATAGCAGGAGGCTTGTTTTTATATTTTTCAGAGATTATTTTTTTTTACATTTTGTCACTGCTTACATGTAGACTATTGTTGTTTATCATAGTGCGTACGGCATTGCACAATTTTCGACTCATAAATTCACAGGTTTTATGTGAATTTCATAATTTTTGTGAGCGGTTTGCATTTTTATGTGCGGTCAGAATGTTGTCAACAAAGAGCATATACATACATACATGTATATTTAATCTTCATGTATTTACATATATTTGTATATGTAGATATTTAAATATAATATATGTAAGTAGATAATCGCATAGAGTATACCGTGTTGGCTGTCGCGTATACGCAACATTTTTACGCACTGGTAGGGTAGGGGTGCTGAAAGTATTTCAGTGGCATAAATTGCTGAATTCTTGTTCATATTTAGTGAGGTAGGCCCGCCAGCTATGTTGTTGCTTTTGTATATAAATAAATACATACAAATATTTTAATGTGTACATTAGGGGTGTACATAATGAGGCAAATTGAAGAACGGGATATATGTGCCTTTAGAATACCTTATTGAGTAGAGGCAGATTCCTGCTACAAGAACGTAGAAACTAATTCCAGGCAGATTTCCATAGTTTACTTTTTCATTCTGGTTTCAGTGAATACTATTATTATTAATATTGCTTAGAAATATTTATCATGATACTTAAATTGCTCATTGATAACACCAAATTTATATAATCAATACAAATGGAGCAATAATCTTGGTGAGATTTTTTCTGAATTCTTAACCATAAAATTAAATATTATAAGCAAATACTCTCCGTACCCGATAGTCGTGAAAATGGTATTTATGGGAACTCATCGATGGTAGGACTTTTAAAAATCTGATACTCACTGTAGAAACGTTAGAAGGAGTATTGTAGTAGGCCTCCTCGAGTGAAAAGTTTTTGTTTGCAATGGATATTTTCCCTGAGATGTCAACTAGCTCCTCTAAGGGTCTGGAAGTCATTCTGACTTGACTCATTCACACTTGATGAAAGACACAAGCTTCTATTTGACATACATAATTGTTCCAGATCAAGCCCTCAAGGAGGGGTACGTGGTGTACTACAGGAGTGCCAACGGTTACGCCGGCATGGCTTTCAGCATTTATAAGTCTTGTTGTATGAAACAATAAATCTGTGTATTTAGTCCACCAATGATACTGATGATGATGAATGTTAAGGAAGGTTACCTTCCATGTTCAATGCTAACGACTTTAGGCTAAAATAGTAGAAAAAATAATATAAAATGAAATTTAAAATGAAAAAATGGGCATCCCTAGCCCCTAATAATACATATATAATTTACTATACATATTTATATTATATACATATGTATGTACCCAACTATCTCACTTGTTCGACCGTATTTACACTTAATTTTATATACTATATACTATAAACTTTTGTCTGTTATTGTCTGGCCACTGAATGAGGAAGTTCGCGTCTGTTGCTAGGCACACAAATGTCTTCACACAAACAACTCTGCATATACACACACAATAATAGAATACGCTCCAAAGTGCTTTGCGTATGAAAATGAGGTCAACTGATAATATAAACTGCAGCGGTGGAAGGAATTAATTATGCTAGCGTCGTTCAACAAGCGGCAGAAAAAATAACAAAAAAAGAACAATCAGCAATCTGAAGAGGTTCGTTGTTGGCCACAGTGCCTATGCTCAAGCTCGGTGGCGTCAAAGCAATTATCATTTATTTTTGATAACACCGGCAGGGTATATATAATACTTTTGTATGTAAACATATGTATGTATTTATGTGTTATATGTAATATATACCGCAAATCCGTCAAATGCTAGTCAGCTGTTGTTCATTGAAAGCCGGTATTGTTGCAAAATAGGATGTTAGAAGGGTTTTACAATAAAGAGAGGGGTAAGGTATTTCCGTATGACAGCAAATTAATATTGAAGGACGTTGAAAATAATAATTTTGGGTAGGCGAAGCCGCCAGATTTTAAAATAAAATACTCAGGAGCTCAAAATTCCAAATAAATATGACTGCATATTGAAAATAATTTTAATTAAAATTCAAAATAATTTAAATCGTATATCATTTTAGTCGTAATTGTAATCCAATAGTCTCTTCCATAAATTTTCACCGCACCAATATATTTTCCATTCATAAATTAGCAATACACGCATTCATATTTATTTTGTGCGGATTGTTTACAATATTTCTGCTACTTTTAGAAGAATTCGTTTAATTTTAGTTAATTATTTCTCAGATGTGCAAATTCAATGTTGTGTGAACGTGACTAATGTCTTGTTCGGTGAAGTTTTCAAGCGAAAATTGGCTAAATATAAGGTATATGAAAGGCCGACTCATTGAAATTTGTATTGATTTAATGTATACAATTTATATTGTTTGATTAGTAAGGCCAATCTAGAGCCCTCAAATATGGTCCAACATTGATAATACATTCTGTGAGTAATGAAAACAGGGTAGGTTGGCACCAGGCACCATCGGAAGGTTGTTTTTGGCGAAATCGGACCACTGCCACGGCCACAAAATTACGAAAACCGAAAACATATAAAGTGCCATAACTAAGTCAGAAAATTTCGTACAAAGGATCGCACTAGAAAGGGGTATATCCGGTTCTAATTTTTTTGGGAAAGTGGGCGTGGCCCCGCCCACTACTAAGTTTTTTGTATATATCTTGTAAACTACTAAAGCTATATCAACCAAACTCTCTTCAGTCGTTTCTTTTAAGCACTAGCTTAAACAGTCCGAAAATGGAAGAAATCAGATTATAACCACGCCCACTTTCCATACAAAATTATGTTGAAAGCTACTAAAATTGCTTTAATTCAGTAAGGAAAACTACCAGAAACCTTAAATTTCATTATAAAGATGGTAGAGGAGAGCTGTACTCAAATGGGCAAATTTTAAATGAACATGGTTCCGCCCATGTATCCGAAACTACTAGACAAATTTCAATAAAAATCGGTTCATAATATCATCCTAGTTTCCCAATGATATGTTAAGAAAATAGTACAAATCGGTTCACAACCACGCCTACTTCATATGTACCAGAACTTTTAAGTCGATCTGAATCGTTTACTTTACAATATATAAAGTAAGCACTAGTGAAGATATCGGTGCAGAACTTTGTAAAAATACTGTATTTAAAGAGTGGCATCGGCCTTCTAAAAATCGTCGAAATCGGTCAATAACTTTTCAAGACCCTATATATTCAATATGAGGACCTTAGTGCTTCTATCAAATTTTTTACCGATAATATAGGTAAGTCAATCAGCTATTTTGAAGAAGTTCAGAGGAATTATGTTTCTTCTAATAATATGTCTCCGTGCCAAAAATGAGAGAAATCGGGCAATAACTATCCCTAACTCCCATATAATGAGTGAAATCGGGTCCCCTATACCTAATATTAGGGTTTTCAAACTTTCAATGAACTTTTACCATATATATGCTGAGTATGTGAGTCAAATTGTTTGTTATATTAATAAAATTAAATAAATAAATTGCGAGAGTATATAATGTGCGGCTACACCCTTATTTAGCTCTTCCTTACTTGTTTTGTTTCAAAACAATTGCGTTTATTATGACTCAATTTTTACTTAGTAAACTTTTATTTATTTACGCAAATTTTTAAGTCCACTTAGTCCTCCAACAGTCCGCTTTTTAATTTATTTGTTTCAATTCCTTTGATCGTTCTTTTAAAGCATATACGCTTATGTTATATGTACTCAGTATATAGCCTGTTGTTTGCCTTCTGTCGGCAAAGTTCTAAAATTAATTCACTAAGTAGATGCGAGTCTGTAAAAATAATGACTTAATGCTTTATGTTTTGTTTTCATTTGAAAATTTTCAAAGTTTTTAAATTCCTTTTCGTGTATAATTGAAACAGCATTTTGTTTACTTTTTAACATAAATACTTATTGAAGAATTGTTCGTTATATAAAGTACTTAACTAAATAGTTATACAAATGTTGACTTAAAGTAAATCGTCGCAAATTTCAATTGTTAAAAAATATAATTAGTGAGCTATCATATCATTATATACCTTGAAAAAAAAAAAACATTAAAAATCCATTTGAAAAATACTATATTGATGTCAACACTCCCATGAGCTGAGCTCAAAATTTTTAATTTAATTTTTTGTAATCATAAATTGCTTTATTAACATGTCTAGAATACGGTAGTAAAGTGATTTTTGGAAATACGAAGCCATTTGAAAGATACAGCAGTCCGATGCGCTAAGTTGGCAGCTGGAAATTTAGAATGCGTTTATCTCAAAACCATGTTATTCAAACTTTCCTTTATCGTATTTCAAAAACGGCTTGACCAAATGACTTGAAATTTATCAAAAAATTCTATATAGTATAGTTGCACCTATAGCATTCATTTGAAATAATTTGTATATTATTCTAACATTAGCATATTTCAGCGAATCAATATTTTCAAAAAAAAATAATATTTGCTTTCTTTCTGTTTTGTTCATTGCTCAGTGAGTATCCTCTACCTCTTCTACAAACCAAAAAATGCTTGTGGGCTAATTATTGTGTAGGCAAAGTCAAAGTATAACAATCTCGGTACTTTGTTCGACATTATCCAGCTTTTGGAAGTCTTTCACACAGCCAAATTAATTGATCAATTACAATTTTGAATGAACTGCCGGCACTATAACCGATTAGCTGTTAAACATTTTTGTTTTTGATTTTTATAAGGAGTTGGTGAGGTTCAACAGCTGATTGGTATTTTTAGCAGCGCCATCTACAGACGTATAGCATGAACAACAACTCACAGACAAAGCACGTATATATACATAATTACAAATACGGTCTTTGTCGCAGAGTTGCATTTAATTTTCACGGCCATTAAAATTCGATTAAACATTAATGTAGATTTTTATTTTGTATGTTAAATCGAGCGTTTTAATCGAGCAGAGGCCGCATAATTGATCAATTAGCTCCTGTCTAAAAACGCTATAAGTCATGGACGTGCTCGGAACCAAGGGTTTACTAAAATGTTTTTAGCGTGGAACAAAATATTTCTTTACCAAAAAGAGAATCGCAAACTTATTATTAGTCTGTTTGAGCGATTGGTATAGTTTATTCGATTCGTTACTCTTTAATGCTTTACGTGATGATTTTTTTTTTAACTTTCTTAGTAAGGTTTTGTACCCATATTACAAGTCAAAGGTGACGAGAAATATTTTAAACTTCAAGCGTTAGAATTTGAAACATATTCTAATTAAAAGACACTAGCAAACCCGGCCACACGTTTTTGTGGCTAAGGTATACATTAAATTAAGTTGGTCCAATCTTGGCTTCGGCGACGATATTAATTACTCGAGGTTGATTTATGTTACGCAGCATGATTACAACTCACACTACTTTTAATTTCAAAGTACAGGCAATTTTAAATAGTTTGGGATAATTGACTACGTCATCCTGGTTAGTAGCTGTGTCAACTCTCTTGGACCGAAATTCTAAATTGTCGCATTAAGATCATCGATATTTTTGTTTACCACCAATATAGGGCATTCAATCAGTCATTTATGGTTATCATATTGAGGTTTCATGTCAGGAAAACTTCTCTTTCGAGTCAATGAAGTGAAAGAAATCTGTTGGAAATGCTATTAATCCATCGAGGTGTCAACTGCCAACTATTTCTACAATCGCAATTTGTTATTGTTGCAAAAACACTCATATGTTAGTTGTTAATTGGCGATTCTTTATGTGTCGCCACAAATTAAATGATTTTAGGCATGCGATTAGTCCGTCAGTAACAGTTGATCCAGGAATAATTGGAAGAGTCTGGCGTAAATCACCTACTAACAGAATCCTGGCTCCACCAAAAACGTTCATCGACAATCAAGATCTTTTAAAGTCCTGTGCAGTACCTCCAACGACTTCTTGAATATTTGGAAAATTTTCGTTAAAGCGCTATTTTTGACGATTTTGCTGACTGGTGTTTCGTTCATTTGCAATTTAGGAGTAATTTCAAGGCCGAATGTGCCGTATGTTTGCCTACTAACAGGTGCCAAGTCGCCCCTATTCCCTTTAACCTTGGTGGTGAAAATGAGTGAAATTGGTTCCGGAATTACATCAGCCCTCATATACTATATATGATGATTTTCTATTGGACTTTATGTCGAATATATAGGTAAAATTGTGTGTTATCTTAATAAAATTACATCAATAAATTGTGAGAGTATAAAATGTTCGGTTGGACCCGAACTTATCCTTTCCTTATCTGTTACAAATTGTTTTGGGCTATCGACACAATCTTATACAATTGAACAATAACAAAAATATTTTAACAAAGGAACAATGACAACCTTCAAATTATAATTTTTTGTTTTCTCTTTTATAATTTTCTGTCAACTCGAATACAATTCTCTTATTATTATCTTCCTCGAAATTTTTTCATATTTACTCACTTTCTAACCTTTTTCTGGCCTTCCACGAATATTTCAAGACTAAAATTAGCCAGATCGGTTTGGCCGTTCTCGTTTTTTTGCGGCACAAACGAACAGCAATTCATTTTTATATCATATTATTATCAAGCGACAATTATTTTTAATTCCGCACAGGACCATTCAAAAATTTCAAAATTTTTAACTCGTGATATCTTTTGAATGGTATGTCAGAATCTAATAATTCAAAAAGTTATATAAAGGTTTTGAAGCGATCTTAAATAATAAATCATTTATTTCGATAAGGATTAATACTAAGGTATAAATAAAGAGCCTTTTCAAGTAGTGGTAATTTAATTAATTTTTTTTATATAAAATCGCTTATTGTGACAAAACTATAATAGTTAGAGGTATGATGTCGCGACGTTTTTTGTAGATAATGATAAGTTCTACAAAATTGTAGTACATCACTTTGTTATATCTTCAATCGTTTTCGCAGCATTCGCTATTAAAGAAAGTTTTTTGGCATTTTTTTTACATTATCGGAGTTTTGGAAAGGAATCCTATTTTTTTTTAAACTAAATATAGCCTATGTCACTCAGGGATAGTGTAGCTTTCCAACGGTGAAAGAATTTTTCAAATCGGTTCAGTAGTTTCGGAGCCTATTCGACACAAACAAACAAAAAAACAAACATTTCCTCTTTATAATATTAGTATAGATAAGACAAGAAGTTCCACTTCGAAATAAATGTATGGGGAAGATATCCTGTTAAGCTACTATTAGTTATTTTCTCAGGAGCCTTTCCTTTAGGAAAACACTTACCACTTGGCGACCGTTTAAACAAGTATGAAATGGAGGGTATTTTTGATTTCACAACACTTGGTTTGAATCCTTTATTAAGGGATATATAAAAGATGTGGCTTGACAATATTTTAAAATGTTTTGGTATAAAACCGTAAAGAAGGAAAACGCGCGGAAAACTGCCTTATGTTCTCGACGATGTGTGACGAACTGATGAAAAAAAAATGACTGTCTTCTTCCTTCGCTTTCTGTGTCCTCATGTGTACAGTTATGGGTTTGTTGTGTAGATGTGTATCGGTGTGTAGTGTTGATGAGTAGTGTGCTCTTGAGTGGTGTGGATGATAATCGGTGGTGTGGTGAGTATGGTGGATGTAGCGTGTTAGTGATGCGAGTTTGAATATGGTGAGTGTTGTGTCCGGGATGATTAGAGTTTTTTCGGGTTTAAGTGCTGCTGTGATGTTTGTGTGTGATATGTATGTTAGTTGTTTGTAAGAGGACAAGGCTCATTTAGCCATCCCGGCCCCCCTAGGCGAATATTCAGCCTAGCAATCGCTGGAGTTGTTGCAACGTGGCTACCACATTGCTGAGGCCGGTTGGGCGGCGGAATGGTGACCTAGTCCTGTGACGCCGAGTGTTTGTCGAGTTGTGACGGTGCCTCGAATAGGGTTCCTCTATATGGGTAACTTGCCTTCGTGGTTGCTGTCGGTGAGGTCGTACGTTACCCCCGTGGTTGCGTGGAGTAGGGTGTCGCCTGGCTTCGTGGCTGGTGGTGCGGTGCAGCATCGTGTGATGCGGTAGCATACATATCTGGCACAGACAGCCGGACGTACACTCCTGCGTGGTGTGTGTAGGTGCGAGGCAACTCAGGCAATGGCCATGGGCCTGGGCGACTCGCTGACGTTGCGGGGGTGGCATACCCTTAAAGATGCTACAGTGTGACAAGCGGTGTGGTCGACAACAGAGGGGACATCGTGTGCGTTGTGTTGGTGTTTCATTCGGTTGGGATGCCGTAGTTGGTCGTGTTGCATTTCGTGCAACGATTGGCTGCGGTGTCGCTGTGATGTTTCGGGGAGCTGGAGTAGGACCAGTGCGTGGCACGGTGATGGCCGAACGAATAGTTGGCACTGGTGCTGCAGGCATATCCGCGTCCATATCAATCTGTATTGGAGAGAGTTATTAATATAATAAATTTCTGGCATGTATATGAATGCCTCGGAATGTGGCAAGAGTGGATCGTCATATGATCGATCAATTATGACACTTTGTTGGTGTTCGCAGATATTCATTATTTATTTATTTTCGTTATTTATTTATTATTTTGTTATTTATTGATTTTCGTTCGGTTTTTCTTCGGTTTTTTTTGAGTTTTGTGCGGTTTATTTGTTGCGATTTTACGTTTCGATGTTATCGGCGGTCGGCAAAAAGCATAGTTTAACGAGCGGTCTCGTTAGTATTCCGGTTTGTGTACGCAGATCGACTACGCGAATATGACCGTCGGAGCCGTAGTGAAGCTTCTCTATGCGACCAAGCCGCCATTCTGTGGGGGGAAGACAATCGTCATTTATCAAGACACAATCCCCAAGCTGTGGCGCCTTTTCTGGGGTTTTCCACCGGTACCTTCTGTGGAGGTCCTTTAAATAATCTTCTTTCCATCGGCGACTGAATTCATGATGGAGAATTTTAATTCTTTCCCATCTGTTTAATAAGGAGAGCGTCTCCACGTCTGGCTCAGGTGTGGCCAGAATGGGCGCTCCTTTAAGAAAATGCCCTGGAGTGAGGGCAGTGAAGTCTGAGGGATCTTGCGAGAGTGCTGCGAGAGGCCGTGAGTTGAGGACGCCTTCGATTCTAGTTAATAATGTGGTGAATTCTTCATAATTAAATTTGTAGTTTCCAGCTAGCTTCTTGAAATGAGATTTGAAGCTTTTAACGGCTGATTCCCATAAACCACCCATATGAGGAGCGCTTGGGGGGATAAATTGCCAATTAATACCTTGAGGAGCGTATTTTTGGACAATGTCCGGTGAGACTTGTTTTATAAAATCCACAAATTGTTTTTCTGTAGCTCTTTGAGCTCCGATGAAGGTTTTGCCATTATCGCTCATGATCTTTGATGGGAAGCCCCGTCGTCCGACGAAGCGTGCAAATGCCGCGAGAAAAGCCTCCGTTGTCAGATTAGTACATAACTCTAGGTGTACCGCTTTTGTCGTGAAACAGACAAAGACAGCCACGTAGCCTTTCATAAGGGTAGGAGATCTTAGCATGGACGCCTTTATCTGAAAAGGCCCAGCAAAATCAACACCTGTTGTGGTGAAAGGCAGAGCGAAATTGCAGCGTTCAGGTGGAAGTGCTGCCATAATCTGCTTTCGCATTTTCTGCTTATGCATGGTGCAGATCTTGCACATGAAAATACACTTCTTTATTTGGGGCTTAAGTCGGGGTATGTACAACTCTTGGCGGACCATATGTTGCACGAGGCGATTTTCGGCATGGAGCATTAGAATGTGGATGTAAGTGATAAATAGGGTGGCAAATGCAGACCTCTCGGGTATTATTATAGGGTGGCGCTCATTATAAGTTAGGCTTGAATTAGCAAGCCGACCATTTGCACGAAGGAGACCTTTCGAGTCTAGAAATGGGTTTAATACTAAGAGTGAGCTCTTTTTATCAATCGGTTTCGAGTCTTTTAATAATGATATGTCGCGGCTGAAGTAGCGCGTTTGGGTTGATGCGATAAGAGCGACCTTTGCCTTTTGTAAGTCTTGGTGCCCCAATGTATCGCATTGGAGATATGATGCTCCTTTAACCTTGAGTTTAAGTCGCTCTATAAATTTGAGCATATAGGCGACTACCCTGAGTGCTCGGGGGTACGAAGAAAATCGTTCAAGGATGTCAGTATCATCCAATGTTGTATGATAAGTGTCGATTTTTCGACTTTCTGGTGCAATTATGTTGCGCATAGGCGATTGTGGCCAAGAATCAGGCGATTCTGTTAACCATCGGGGACCATTCCACCAGAGTGTGGTGGTGGCGAGATGTAGGGGTTTGCATCCTCTTGTACCTAGATCAGCAGGATTATCAGCACTGGCTACGTGTCGCCAAGTAGCTGATCCCACTAGGTCAAGTATTTGAGACGTTCTGTTTGAGATATACGTTTTCCACGCATGTGGTGGTTTTTCTAACCAGGCTAAAACTATTTCGGAATCGGACCAGAGATATAGTTTATATTTCGTCATGTTTAAATTAGACTGCACCATGGATACTAGTTTGGCTAGTAGCAATGCGCCACAGAGTTCAAGTCGTGGTAGACTTAGCGTTTTTAGAGGAGCAACTTTTGCTTTTGCTACTAGTAAGTAACTTGTAGTTGCTGTATCGCTTTGTGTGCGCAGATATACAGTGGCACAGTATGCCTTTTCAGAGGCGTCGCAGAAGCCGTGTAGTTCGACTTTGTATTCGGGGGAATAGTTTACCCACCGTGGAATTTGTATCTGCGAAATATCGTTCAGATTATTAGCGAACTGGGACCATTTTTCTAAGCGAAGAGGTTTCACTTGTTCGTCCCAGTCGGTTCCGTCTAGCCATAATTCTTGGATCAGGATTTTCGCTTGTATCATAATTGGCGAAAGCCATCCTGCGGGGTCGAAAAGTTTTGCCACAGAGGATAAAATTTGTCTTTTTGTTGTAGCTGATAATGCGGATATTGACTCTGTAGTGTATGAAAACTGGTCAGTTATCGCATTCCATTGTATGCCTAGTGTTTTTGTTGTACTTTCCTTTTCGAATACAAGGAAATTGGTATCCAACAAATTGGCTTTTGGTATATTTTTTAGAATATTTGGGTGATTAGCAGTGATCTTTTTTAAAGGAAACCCTGCGGTGTTGAGGGCCTTTATTACCTGTGATAAAGATTCGTATGCTAGTGGAAGACTGTGGCTTCCAGACAAGATATCGTCTACATACGTTTGTGTTTTTAATACTTGTGTTGCCAGAGGAAATTCTGACTTTGTGTCTTCTGCCAGTTCGTGGAGTGTACGAATGGCTAAGTATGGAGCACAGTTTACGCCAAAGGTAACTGTTTTTAATTTGAAGTCGTGTAGTGGACTATTAGGAAATTTTCGGAAAATAATTCGCTGAAAATCTTGATCATCTTTATGTATAACTATTTGTCGATACATTTTTTCTACGTCCCCATTGAATACGTATTTGTATATACGCCAATTTAATATGAGGAGCATTAGATCTGGTTGGAGTGTGGGTCCCGTAAATAGAATATCATTTAGGGAATTCCCCGAACTAGTTGATTTTGAGGCATTGAAAACCACTCTAACTTTTGTTGTTTTTTTATCAGGTTTTACCACTGCATGATGGGGCAAGTAGAATGAGTGATATTTGCCTTTAATTATTTTTTCGCAGGGGCATACCTCCTCCATGTGATCTAAATGGAGGTATTCTTCTAAGACACCATCATAATCTTTTTTAAGCTCACCTTTTCTAAGTAGGTTTTTTTCCATGCTTAGAAACTGCTGTATTGCAGAGGTGCGGGAGTGACCTAAGGCGAGTGTGTCAGGAAATTGTTGTTTTCGTGGTAATCGTACGACGTACCGACCATTTTCTGATCGAGTAGTTGTGGCTTTGTAAAAGTCTTCACAATACTGATCTTCTGGTGTTGTAATCGATATGGGGGGGAGTTCTTCTAACTCCCAAAATTTCTTTAATTGTGTATTAAGGTATTCATTCGATATTTCTGCAACTTCAGTTGTCATGGTGGAAACTGTTTCAGTAAATAGTCCACTTAGTATCCAACCGAATATTGTGTTTTGAGCTAAAAGGGTGTTTGAAATTTTTTCAACACCTTCTAGTATAATTTGCGGTATAAGGTCGCTGCCTAATAGAATGTCTATTTGAGCTGGGGTGTGGCAGTTGGGATCTGCTAGGTTGAGGTGTGAAACCTTATCCCAATGCTTGCTCTTTATTTGATAGCTGGGAAGCATGTTTGTGAGTTGCGGTAAGACTATAGCTTCTGCTTGGATACGCTTATCCGCTTGGGGGGAAATTAGGGTAATGTGGCAGATTTTGTTGGAGTTTTGGATTACTCTTCCGCCCATTCCCGTAATTTCAAATTTAGCTTGCTTTGTGGGCAGTTTTAGTTTATTTTGTGCCTTAGACGCTATGAATGATCGTTGTGATCCTTGGTCTATTAAGGCTCTAAGTTTGAACAGTTCTCCTCGATGTTCGATGGAAATGACTGCTGTGGGTAGTAAAACCCTACTTTGAATTTCGCTGTGTAGCGTTTGTGTCTTTTGTGCCTTTGAGCAACATGGTGTCTCTTGGCTAATTTCGGGATTTTGTATTTCGGGAGTTGCTGTTGCAACTAAACCCGTGGCTCTATTTGTATAAGAGCTACTCTGGGGTGAGTTGGGAGATATGTTATAATGTAACATAGAATGATGTCTTTTATGACAATATACGCAATTGAATTTGCTTTCACAATTATTAAGATTGTGTGCGTGGGACAAGCAGTTTGTGCAGAGCCTTTTTGACCTGACAAAGTTGTTCCTTTCATTAATATTTAATTTTTTAAACTTCTCGCAAGTTTTAAGTTTATGCCCTCCTGTACATAGTTCGCATGACGTATGCTTGTTCTGTTCAGATGTGAACGATTGTGTTTTGACAAAACTCTTATTTAAATTGTTGTTGCTATTGGCTTGGGGTCTAATGAAGCTTCTATTCAGGTCGTGTTGAACGTTTTTTGTTCTGACTACTTTTTTATCTACCCTTTCCGCAATTTCATATTGGGTAGTTAAGAAGTCTTTCATTTGCTGCCATGTTGGGCAGTTTCTTCTTGATGAGAGCGATTGCTCCCAGAAAATTACTGAGTTTTCTGGTAATGCTGTGGTGCATATATTTACCAGAATAGGGTCCCAATTGTCTGTGGGAATATTTTGCGTCGATAGAACCGACAAACAATTTGAAACAGTGGATTCTAGTTTTATGAACTCTTCACTCGTTTCTTTGTGAATTTTCGGTAAATTCATAAGTATTGATACTTGCTTGTCGACCAGTATTCTTTTGTTTTCATATCTTGCTTTCAGAGCTTCCCAAGCCAAATTGAAATTGTCGTCATTTAAAGCGAACTGCTTGACTATTACGCCTGCTTGACCTTGAGTTTTGTATCTGAGGTGATACAATTTTTGCGCTTGCGATAATTTTGGATGGTTTATGTACACGGCTGTAAACATATCCCGAAAGGACGGCCATTGTTCATAACCTCCATAAAATATTTCTGTATCGCATGCTGGCACATTGAGATGAATGCCTGAACTTGCTTCTTGAGTTTGTATTTGTAGCAGCTCTACTGGCGACTTAGGAGTCGGTGCTCTCATAAGTTTTAATTGGTCTGAGATCATAATTTTTATGTCTTCATACTGGTCTAAGCAGTTTATAAATTTGGCGTAAGCCGAAGATTTAAAATTGTCTGGTAGATCTGAATCGTCAGTTTCTACTATTGTGTCATATACACCTTGGAGACGTGTCCAAAAATGTTCCATTGTCTGACTTTTTACTTCTAGTGCCGATTCAGAATTGTCTTGCATTGGCGAAGCAGCAAATCGAGTGAAGTATCTAATTAGATTGTCACTCTCTGAAATAAATTTGGTATATAATATGTCTTTCCCCCTCTTTTGTTTGGTAGCACCTTGCTTAGAGCGTGTAGCTTCTGCAGGTGCACATGGACTCTTATCGTCAGAAAGCATTTTGGGAATTTTTAAAAATTGAGTAGCTTCAGAATATTTTGAGTCTATGTTCATTTAGAAATGTTATTTAATAGAAAAAGTGTATATTTACTTTCCGAATAAACTGAGAATTATCGTAACCGCAAACTCTTTTTAAATAAATAAGAGTGTTTTTTATTTTTTTTCGAAAAATTATAAAATACCGCGATATTACGTATTTATTTATCACGTTTTTATTTACTTGCGTTTTTTTTTTTTTTTTTATTACGGAATTATCCGTATGACCTTGTATATGAGCGCGCTCGTAAGTAAAGGGGTCAATGCCTTTTGTACATATGTGTGCACGATATGTGCTTATTTATCTGCATATAGTTATGCTCTTAATTTTGTATGCAGTCCTGCTTGTTTTTGTAAGACAAAGAACAAGGGGAACAACGTGAAAATCGCCAATAAGGACTTTGAATATATATATAAATATATGTACGTAGAGGTTATTACGCCAAATATGAATATTGTGTTAAACCGATTTTTATTTTATTAATTTAAAAATTTGTAACCGTGTTTTAATTATCCCGTAACGTTTGTTGATCTTCGATGGTAGAAGTATGATTCTTCGAAATTAAAAATATTTTAGGATTTATAAATATTAAAATGTCTCCTATGACTAATTGTAGGGTACTTAAGCATAGGCAGAGAGAAAGGCAGAGCGCGGCCAATGTATGTATAAATGTTCTTTTGTTTGCGCTATAAGAAGAGCACGAAAACGAAAAACAATTAAGTGCAGGTGATTCGTCGACCACACTTGTGTATATGTATGTATATCGTTCTTTTGTACCGTATGAGATATTGTGGAAAAGAATAAAATATGGAAACGAAATTGACAGAGTGCAGGTATTTCACCACTGCACTTGTATATCGGAAGATATGTGAGTGTGAAAACTTTTTTATGTTATGGTGATTGTGATGTAGTATGTAACTAGCAATATTAAGAAAATATGTATGTTTAGAAATAAAATAAGCATGAAAATTATATTAAGCAATATGTATGTTAATAAATGAAAATGCAAAAAATTAGGTAAGTATGTATATGCATTTATATTTATTTCTCTTCCTGATAATTCCTTTATTTTTGTTTTTATGTTTTTTTATTTTATTTTATTTTTAGCTGAATTTTAAGCACACATAGGCGAATGATGCTTTATTTATCGATATATATATAAGTAGATATATATAATAGGTGTATATGTATATAATGGGTGTAAATTATAAATATATATAATTTTTTTTTTTTTTTTTTATATTGCAAAACTGTTTTCCATTACCGGTATCTTTAAATTTACCGTAGTTTCAGATTTTGATGTATCCGTTTTAATAAAATCCTTTTTTTTTTTTTTTTTTGTTTTTTGTTTTACCGCTTATATTGGGCCACCTCGTATTTACATAAGTATGTACATATACGTAATAATAATAAGGAATGGATACACTCACTTTATTCCTCTCAAGGGTTTAAAGGGGGGAGATATTTGTGTGGCTTTCTTTTACTGTCTGCTCCTACTCCTGTTCGAATGCTACTTCTTGGTTGTTGTACGATTGTTGTTGTGTTGATTAGTCCTTTTGGCAATTTGTTTCGCACTTTTTGTTGTGTTGTAATTAGTTTCGCGCCCGTTGGTTTTTTATGTATTTTTTGTTTTTGGGTCTCGCGCACGTTTTGTTATTTTTGTTAGTAGAATTTTGTATGTATTTTTAGTTTAGCCTGTTGTGTTTTATGTTTCACCATATATCCATAACTGCACTTTGCCACTTATTTAGGTCACCAATTTTAATAATTTTTTTTTTTTTTTTTTGATATGTACTTTTTCTTGAGTTATTTGGTGGTTATGTATGTTTTATTTGTTCACTGCACTATTTGTTTTTTATGCATCTTTTATAGCATTATTTGCTATGTATTGTTTCCAGTGGTGCCTGTCTCTTAGGCTCGAAGGACCATAGTTATTTTCTCAGGAGCCTTTCCTTTAGGAAAACACTTACCACTTGGCGACCGTTTAAACAAGTATGAAATGGAGGGTATTTTTGATTTCACAACACTTGGTTTGAATCCTTTATTAAGGGATATATAAAAGATGTGGCTTGACAATATTTTAAAATGTTTTGGTATAAAACCGTAAAGAAGGAAAACGCGCGGAAAACTGCCTTATGTTCTCGACGATGTGTGACGAACTGATGAAAAAAAAATGACTGTCTTCTTCCTTCGCTTTCTGTGTCCTCATGTGTACAGTTATGGGTTTGTTGTGTAGATGTGTATCGGTGTGTAGTGTTGATGAGTAGTGTGCTCTTGAGTGGTGTGGATGATAATCGGTGGTGTGGTGAGTATGGTGGATGTAGCGTGTTAGTGATGCGAGTTTGAATATGGTGAGTGTTGTGTCCGGGATGATTAGAGTTTTTTCGGGTTTAAGTGCTGCTGTGATGTTTGTGTGTGATATGTATGTTAGTTGTTTGTAAGAGGACAAGGCTCATTTAGCCAACTATGATCCAAAAAGGGTCTAATATGTATAAACATATGATCGATTAGGCAGGTCTATACTCAAGATTTTTCGATCACTCTGTGTTGGTAACCCAGTATCTCCGATAACCATTTCAAAATTAGGAGAAGTCAAATATTCTTCCTAATATACTAATTCCGTTCGGGATTTCTCATAGCTTAGTGGTGCTCAAAAAGTGTTCATCACACATCTATTTAGCATGACGAAGAGTTGATAACCATGTGATTAATTTAGAAATTTATGTATGTTATCATTGAAACCTATCACTGTCATCATCACCACATCATTACTTAATAAAAGCCACAACACCGAAACACCTATTATGCAAAAACTGGGAGCGGGAAAGCACCATCTTTACGCTCACGCACTAATTTATGTTTATGCACGCAGTACCCATATATACATATATACATACATACATACATATGTATATTTGTATATACACACTCATATGCAAATACATATGATTCATAAAGGTCGTTTGCGTTTGCGCCAGCAATTGGGCCCCACAGACAAACTGTCTGCGACTATTTATGTCAATATTAAGCTAAATATATAAAAATATATGAGCGACGTAGAAGCAAAAAATATAATATTATTACAAAAACAACCACAACCAAGTGTGCGAAATTTCATTAATGAAGCGTACTTTTGCAGACATTGCCCGATTCGCACTACTACGGCACGCTTAATTTGTTTATATTTGTTTTTGTAGGCGAAACCAAAAAAATCATACGCACAAGCATAAAGTTTGGCTGTCTGGTGGACGCCAATAAACGGGGAAGGCAATCATTTTTTTCTTTACGTGCCTATCGCAAATAAACCATTCATATTTGCACATATACACAGCCATACATATGTATATGTATATACAAACATACATGTATTCTCAGAACTTTGAGCAAAGTGCGTATGCCGAGTGCGTTATCAGCGCCAAAACAAAATTATGTGTGTATATATGTACGCACAGACGCCACCATAATAACAAACTTGATATTGTACAACAACAACAACAACCAGTAGCTGTGCGTAATAATAACGCATATGAAGCGCCACCGCCCCCAAAGCCAAACCAAATCACAATAGCAATAAAAACAAACTTTTTTCAACGAAAACTCAATGAACCAGCAAATACAAGCGCCAAACGGAAAGGAAATCACAAAAACAACAACAAAAACTTATAATAATAATAAATTAAAGCGCCGGCGCTCGGGAAAAATGTGAAACTACTAAGAGACAAAGCAAAATTAAATAACGCTAAGCACTAGGGAGTGACATTGAAAGTCTATCGAGAACAACAACAAAAGCAAATAAGCAAAAAAAATTGCAAAAAAAAGTGAGAAAGAAATGTAGGCAGTACAACAAAAATAGCGTACAGTTGCACGAACTATTTCGCTAGTGAATCGCGAGCTTGCAATGAGTCAGTGCCTCGATAGGGTCGTGAGTGTGTGTGTATGTTGGTGTGCGGTGTGCAGCACAAAAAGGGTAAATAGCAATTGGGTTGAGGTGGGTCAGGCGCGGCGTTCTCATTACAACGCGGCGCATAAAAATAGTTGAAAAGCGATTTGCTAGCGAAAGCGTACGCTTCGAATTTATTTTCTAAAGCTCGTTGAGATAAGAGCGACTAGAAGGCAGCGTTATTTGTATGATGTTACATGGCTTTTGTTATTAGTTTTTACGCGGAGTGCAAAAATTTAATTTATATTTTTTCTAGAATTCCTGGCTGAGCGCGGGAATAGCAAGCGCTTGCATTGGCGAGTTTGTTGTTTGAAATGTTTGATTTGTATTGATTATCTAATATATTCAAAGCGCTAATGAGCACTAAATGAAAACCTTGAGTGTTCAATGAAAAATGATGCATTATTATTATTTTCGGACTTGTAGACAATATTACTAAATCTAGCGTATATTTCAACCAAATATTAAGTGAAATCGATTGCTATAGGCTTAGGTTTAAACGCATTGACATATCCAGTGTACTTCCCAAAGAACCTTTAGGTTATTTTTCTGCGACTTCTTATTATTAGTTATTCTCACCAACTCCTTATGGAAAGCAAAAACAAAAACGTATAACAGCTGATCGATTATAGAGTAGCCGGTAGTGTGAAGGGCAAAAACTGGTTTCTCATTTAAATTTTAATTGATCAATTAATTTGGCTGTGCGAAAAGGCTTTTACGCTTTCTATAAAAATATTCATGATATTTAAATTCATAAAAAAATATGAATTTTCATGTGAGATAGAATTTTACCATTTGAGCCATTCACAAGAACAAAAATGTAAAACAAAATTTGATAGCGCAAAGAGTGAGGTGGTATACCCTTTTGTCGAACTCTTTAACTTTGCTGTTGGAATTGCCAACGTTCGTGAGTTTCTTAGTGCCGCTCCTTACGAAATTATCCTTTGCTGCCTTATAACCTTTTCGTACAGGAAATAATTGATCAATTACCAGGGGTTTGCTCGATTAAAGCGCTGATTTAGATCGATTTACCATTCAAAGTAAAAATTTCATGTTTCTACATTAATATTTAATTGAATTATAATCGAGTTGAAATTGCTTGTTGGACAGTTGTTGTCCAGCAGCAGTAATACTTCAGCGTCGGTAGATATCGCTGCTGGAAGTAAGTAATAAAATAGCAATCAACCTTACCAACTTCTTACGAAAAGCAAAAAACAAAAATCTATAACAGCTGATCGATTATCGAGTAGCCGGCAGTGCGAAGGGCAAGGTGTGGTGGTTTCTCAATTAAAATTTGAATTGATAAATTAATTTGGCTGTGCGAAAAGGCCAGTTAGCATTATTAATATGTTTTCGCCTCTAACTCTACTTTCTTTGTTAGCTATAAGGATCACTTTAGCCGAGGTATGAATGGCCCAACGTCATCTATTAAGGGTTAAACTATATTTTAATAGATGTTGGGTTTATGTTAATGCATTTCAGATTTTGAAAATTTAGTAATGGGTTTGGACAGCTTTTCGAAATTTCCTTCCCAGGAGTGTTTGTCTAGACTAGATCGTTCAGAATCAAAAATATCAGTACAGAGTCTGAGTATGAATCCTATGCAATCTGAGAGAGTGTCAGAGTGTTTCTTTTAAATTATTTTTCTGTGCCTCAACTAGAAAAAAATTTCTGTCTGTAATATTTCATCTTCCACTTGAATAGATATGACACAGACTATTTAAATTGAGCAATTTCTGCTTTGATTCTCTAAACTATAATAAATATTTTGCCAGACAGATAAATTAAATAAAAATCATTTTTGTATGATAATAAATTGCTATATCAATTTATATAACAACTTTAACAATTACATAAATTAAGTGAACAATAATCCCTTGTGGCATTATAATAAATAAGTCTGCGCGAATAGCTCCGCACTGCCTTTGAAATATTTATTCAAAGCGCAAGTAGGTGGCTTACGAAATATTTCTTTTTTTTTTAAATTTATGCTAGGTGTGAGAGCTGCTGTGTAGCAATAGTTGTTCCTTTTTTTGAACTAGTAGTTAGACGCGAATGTCTAACTTTCAGTTGTGCCTAACCCTGACCTCAATTATCGCTTGGCTCATCGCCTCTATCAGCTTTGTCGATCGCTCAGCTTTCGTTCTTTCTCTTTTTCGAGCATTCAAGTGTATTTTTGGCTCGCGAGTGCTTGTCATACGTTTTTTGATCTTCCGGTGAGCAACTGCATGTTGTTCTGTGTTTATATTAGTGGTTTTGTTGTTTTTCTTCGTTTTTGAGCGTTTTGTTTGACTGCGGTTTCGTGCGTCAGTTGTCAAATTTTGTATTATTTCTTTTTAATTTTTCTTCACATTTTACTTGTTATTTTGCAAGTATTCATGCGGTTCTCTGTACATTAGTTGAGTGCTTTGAGAGTTTGACAATTATCACTTTGTTAGTTTGTATGCCTATATGAATTTAACTTATTGTAGACTGTTTGACTATTTGAAAGACAAATATTAGAGAAGAAGGTTTAGTACAGATGGAAATCCGGATATGTAAATTTAATAGAAATACTATACATCTTTGAAAGGTCTTGACATAACCTACAAAACGATGCTATGCATGATTAGTTTGGATATTGCGTTCAACAGTTATATACGTGTAAACATGGAGTTCACTAACGCCGAAATTTGCGCTATTTTAAAGATTTTCTTCGGTAGAGGCAAATCCGTTAGAGAAACGTTCCGTGAGATTAATGGCGTATTGGGGGATGGTACTCTATCAAAACGAACTCATGGATAAGTCACCCGGGGGAAGACCTGTGACGACGAATACCGATCAAATCATGGAAAAGATCGAGTTCGACCGGCATATGGCATCTCGTGATATCGCACAGGAGACGGGAGTTAGTCAACAAACCATTTAAAACCATCTGCAGAAGGTTGGGTGCCGCATGATTTAATGCACAAAAATCTTCTGGACCGGATCAACGCCTGCGATATGCTGTTGAAACGGAACGAACTCGACCCATTTTTGAATAGGCTGGTGACTGGCGACGAAAAAGGGATCACATGCGATAATATCAAGCGAAAACGGTCGTGGTCGAAGGCCGCTGAATCGTCCCAAACAGTGGCCCAGCTGGTATTGACGGCCAGGAAGGTTTTGCTGTGGGTTTGGTAGGATTGGATGGGAAACATTCACTATGAGCTGCTCCCATATGGCCAGGCGCTTATTTTTACCATGTACTGCGAACAACTGCACCGCTTGAAGCAGTCGATCGACCAGAAGGTGCCAGAATTGGCCAACAGAAAGAGTGTTGTGTTCCACCTGGACAACGCCAGACCACAAACTTCGTTGATGATTCGTCAGAAGCTGCGGGAGCTCGGATGGGAGGTTTTATCGCATCCACCATATAGCCCGGGCATAGTTCCAAGTGATTACCACCTGTTCCTGTCCATGGCGAACGCCCGTGATGGTGTAAAGTTGAACTCAAAAGAGGCTTGTGAAAAATGGCTGTCCGAGTTCTACGCATATAAGGAGGGAGCTTCTACGAGGGGATATTATGAAGTTGCTGTCTAAATGGAAACAGATTATCGAGCGAAATGGCGCATAAAGAGCGAAAAAGCGGAAGGGATATATTTGCCAACCTAATATATAAATATATGGTTGAAAATGGAACTCTAATTTCATATATGCATTTCAAAATCGTTTAAAATTAAAAAAAAAAAAACTTAAAAATCGCTTTAAAAATATTTTCCCAAACCATTCTATCCTCGTTCCATACTATTCCGAATATTCAGAACATAAAAACAAAAAAAATATTCTAAATTATAGATCTATTTTAAAATTAAAAAAAAAAAAAAAAAATAAAAATCGCTTTAAAAATATTTGCCCAAACCATTCTCTCCTCGTTCCATACTATTTCGAATATTCAGAAAATAAAAACAAAAAAAAATATTCTAAATTATAGCTCTATTGAGGAAGATATAGTACGTGATGTATGTAGATATAACTGCAAAAATAGATTTCAATATAAATGTGCAGTTATATGTTTGGATTTGTATAACATAGTATTAAACTATTAGTTTTGGCGCCACCAACAGGTGTTTTTCTACGGTTATATATATATATATATATATATATATATATATATATATATACATGGGTTGATATTTAAACAATAATCAAATTAAATATTGTTTTTATATATTTTATAATATGTTTTTTATGCATTAGGGTAGTACTTAAAAATTAATCTGATTAAATATTTTACTACATCCCTTCATCCGTTGGTAGTTCGCACTTCCGATGATCTATTTAAATATATCTTCGAATATAGTAATTCCAATGATTCGTTGATGATAAAGCAGAACTTTTAAGTACCACCCTAATATACATACATACATACATAATAGTTTTCAGCAAGAGCGGTTCATATTTGATTAGAATAAAAAAACGGGTAGAAATAGTGAGAACAAAAAAGTTTAAATACAAAGGCGAACGTGTTTGCTGGCCAAGCTGTTTGGTGATAAATTCATATTTAGCTCTTTTGTTAGCTTTTAATTTTGCAGTTTTATCATATTTTTTCGATTAAATTGTCTTTTTTTTAAATAATTTTTTTATTTATTTTTGTATGAATATTATAAGAAGCCGATCATAAAAAATATATGTACATACTTATGCATAAATTGTTATTTTAGTGGTATAGAACTGTTGTTCCAACAGTCACAATTTTGGCTGTGATAGTGTTTGAAAAAATGTTCAGACATATGCACCCACGCGACAGCATCTTATGAAGATCATGCTTTTGGTTCAGTTTGCACCATTTGTTCGCCATTCTGACTTTAAGCTAGTTTAGTGGGCATGAATTAGGCTGCAACATCTTAATTAGAACGACGCCATGACAGCCAAACGAAATTCATCACATATAGAATAACGGCAACACACGTCACCATCGGACTAAAGACATTGTGTGAATTTAGCGCCGACGCTCCGCTTTTTGTAGTTTCAACGACTTCTCGTACGTTCATGTTCGGCGAGTTAAATATTCCTTCTCCCGTGTCCATATTGTCTCGTGCGTTCAAGTTCGGCAAGATTAATATTCCTTCTTCCGAGCCCATATTGAACTAATTACGAAACGGTCAGTAAAAAATATTGTGTACGTTCCTTCTGTCCTTCTTGTTCTTTTTAAATGCAGTTCACACGCGCATGCACTGTTTACATAATAATTTGTTTTTTGTCTGTATACGACGGTTTATGCAATTCCAATTATTAAAAAATTTAAAAATTTTGCTTTCCGTGAAAAAAACACGTAACAAATGTAAAACGTTTACAAAAATATTGTCAGCGTGTTCGACAGTTCAAGTGAAATTTTGATTACAGAAATTCGTTTACACAGAGGTGTAATATTCTGGCAAAGTAGTTTTCTTACCTCAATTGAATTTTCTGAATTACGAATTTCAGTTTTAAAAGCTTTCAAAACAATTTTAGAGACGAATTATAGGTGAAAGCTGCCTTTAAACTACTTGATAAGAAATAATTGATTTATGCTCAAATTTGTTTTAATAACTTCTGCGATGAAATATTACTTTCGGCATAGGTTTTTATATTGCCAAAACTGCACTTTCATAAGAAAGTATTTTCGCTAAAATTGATTAGAGTTACGGCATTTTGCGCCACTTGGAGCCAGTTCGAACTACATATCGTAAGCTTCTTGGAAAATTGTTTATATTATCAATTAAAATTTTTACGCTCCTTTGAATTTTACGTGTTATATACATACATATACTTGTACACCGAAATAACTTTTGTTAAAAACGGTGTTAGCTAAAAGCATATTGAGCCACACGTCTTCATTATTGCGCAAAATGTTTAATAGTTTCGTCGGTAATTTCATATTTTCGCATCAATTTTAAATATTAGTAAGTACATAAAATTACTTTAGTCATACTTGGTATTAGTTAACACCATATTGAGGTACTTTGAGCCATTTTGAACTGTCTGTATCTGTTATAAGTATACTAATTTTAATTTCAATTCGAATTGATTCGAACATTTTAAACTCTCTCCCTCTCTATCCCTCTTTATTTAATGTTATTAAGATAACATACAATTTGATCCACATATTCGGCACATCGGTACGAGAATAAAGAAAATCGTTATATATAGAATAATGGGGCTGAGGTAATTCCAGAACCGATTTTAACTATTTCTTTAGACACCAAGCTACATTATATCCAAGATTTTACGTTCACTAAAGATAAGATATCCCACATATTAATCGATCTATGTATACTGTATAAATCTCACTGGGGGCTAGAGGAAGTATTTAACGGATTTTTCTCATTTTCGTCACAGAGAGACACTACTAAAAGGAAAATATCTCTTCTAAATCTCTATAGAATATCTAAGATATATACTTGCATATAATTTTCCACAAGCACTGAGGTCCTCATGTTCGGTATCAGTGGCCCTGAAAACAAATAAATTTCGATTTCGACAACTTTTGAATGAGTGACACTATAAATGCAATATTTGTGCGATATATTATCTGGTGCTTAATGTATAGATTGGAAAGTGAACTATTCTGATCAACTTAAAAATTGGAAAAATTTCGACTGAGAATAAACATACCCCATTGAATTTGAATTTTCTTTTTTTTTTCCTAAAAAAAGTGGCGAACCTCGAATGTGGAACATTCAAAAGGAAATAGTTTTTTTTCTTATTTAGTTTTTTTTTCTTATTTTTTTTTTTAAAGCTGTATACCATATTTCCTATTTGCTGTTTATTTTATGTTTTTTGTGTGAAATTCATTTTGAGTAAAATAGTAAAATACTCTTATTTTTTTTTACCTGTTGACCGCATTAGAATTAGTTTCGAAATCAATAATCAGTTCAAATTATCTGGGTTAATGGCATGAGCACCTAACTCAGTACACCTAGTTCAATATATATTTTTTGTTTATGCCGCTACGTCAACACATTCATATCTCGTACGTTCGTTTAACCGATAAGTATGCATATATCTATGTATGTACATATATAATCTATATAAATAGAAAATTATTTACGTAGAGAATAGAGTGTTGCTTATTCATGCCATATACATGTACGATACATCATATGATTTTGTTGCCTTTGATTTGTGTGTTTCATTTCTTTGTCTAAATTAGTATTTTATAATATTGGAAATATTATTTGGTTTTTTGCTTTTGAAAGTGATTTGATAAGAAGTCATAAATATGTTCGATTATATTGTAAAACCATTTACTGGAATTAAGTGTAAACTGTGTTGTTGTCACAGCTGTGGTAACTACGGTAAATCATTTTCAAATAAGGCGGACGTTCTGAAAATGAATTGATGTGGCCTTGTGCTCCCCGCGGACCCGTAGGATACTATTTAAATAAATAAAAATAATAAAAAAATTCGGGGTCTAACTTGGAGGTTATGATCTAAATATTGTTCGATCTATGTACCAAATAATTCTTTCCACAACGTTTCAATATCACTGTACGTCAAAGTCGACTTTTTTTTCTCTGTATTGGATCAAACTTAGCTTTTTCGAAATATTGGGTCTTAAGTAATTTTTGAAGTTAGCCTACAATATCGAAAAATTTGCCATTGAAGTATGGTTAAATAAATTGAAAATGAGGAAAATAGTCTAAAATCAGGCATATTTCACAACTTAAACGATTTCAATAAAATTTGCTAAATACTCCCCATAAAACATCGTTTTGTATCCAGACAGTTTACTTAACAATAGCACACCTCATCGAATACTTTCGACCTATTAATGTTTCTCTTAAGAAAGTCATCACATGTGACGGTCTGTTTTCTACTCGTCCGATTTCAATGAAATGAATTCGGGAGAAATCGGTTCCCAACCACGACGACTTTTCATATAACCCAGTTTTGAATTCAATCTGATTCGTTCAGCCGAGTCCTTTTGGCTGTTTGGCGCCAATTGGTAAGACCAAGCGAAGTCAGGTTCTTCTCCATCTGATCCTTCCACCGGAGTGGAGGTCTCCCTCTTCCTCGGCTTACACCAGCGGGTACTGTATCGAACACTTAGAGTTAGATCACTTTCTTCCATTCGAACAACATGACCTAGCCAGCGTAGCCGCTGTCTTTTTATTCGCTGAACTATGTCTATGTCGTTGCATAACGCATACTGCTCATCATTCCATCTTCTGCGGTATTCGCCGTTGCCAATGTTTAAGGGACCATAAATTTTCCGCAAAATCTTTCGATTGAAAACTCCTAGTGCGGTCTCATTGGATGTTGACATCGTCCACACTTCTGCACCATAAAGTGGGACGGGAATGATGAGGGACTTGTAGAGTTTAGGACTTTACTTTTCAATTGCTTCCTCAATCCAAAGTAGCACGTGTTGACAAGAGTGATTCTGCGTTGGATTTCAAGGCTGATATTATTATCGGTATTGATGCTGGTGCCTCGGTGTACGAAATTATCCTCAACTTCAAAATTAAGGCTGTCAACAGTGAGGTGGGAGCCAAGACGCGAATGCGCTGACTGTTTGTTTGATGGCAGCAGATATTTCGTCTTGTCCTCATTCACCTCCAGATCCATACGCTTCGCTTCCTTATCCAGTCTGGAAAAAGAAGAACTAACGGCGTGGATGTTATTACAACGATATCGATATCAGTACCGTACGCCTGCAGCTGTACACTCTTATAGATGATTGTACCTTCTCTATTTATCTATGCACCTAGTATTATTTTCTCCAGCATCAGTTTAAAGATATCACACGATAGTGAGTCACCTTGTCTGAAACCTCGTTTGGTATCGAACGGCTAGGAGAGGTCCTTCCTGATCCTGGTGGAGCTTTTGGTGTTGCTCGACCGTATTAGTTTTGCAGGGATACCAAATTCGGACATCGAGGCATAGAGCCAGCTCCTTTTCGTGCTGTCGAAAGCTGCTTTAAAATCGACAAAGAGATGGTGTGTGTCGTTCCTCTTTTCATGGATCTTCTCTAAGATTTGGCGAATGGTGAAGATCTGGTCAGATGCAGATTTTCCAGATCTAAAGCTACACTGATAAGGTCCAATCAGTTTGTTGATGGTGGGCTTTAGTCTTTCACACAGTACGCTCGATAGAACCTTATAAGCGATGTTGAGGAGGCTTATCCCACGGTAATTGGCGCAGATTGTGGGGTCTCCCTTTTTGTGGATTGGGCAGAGTACACTGAGATTCCAATATTCCGTAAAGAAACTGATTCATGCCCCCGCCGCCTTGTTGTACTTCAAGCGGATAATTGCTATTCGAATTTCTTCGCGGTCGAGCAATGGAACATCTGCTCCATCGTCGTCGATTGGGGAACAGGGTTCGCCATCTCCTGGTGTTGTACTTTCACTGCCATTCAGCAGGCTGGAGAAGTGTACCCCCCACAAACTCAGTACACGCTGGTCATCGATAACTAGATCACCTCTGAGCGTCCTACAGGTGTCAGTAAATTGCGAGATTATAAAATTTTCAGTTTCACCCGAACTTAGTCTTCATTACTTGTTTTTTCTCGTATTTTTTATGTCACTTGGTGTTAGAAATATCAGATTTTTTTTTTGTTATTAGAAACCTATTGCACCATTGCATTTCGCAAACCACTTCTAGACTCCCCAATTTACACATCGAATCAATTTAAAATTTATCTACCTTTCCCTCGGCGCTGGCATAGCAAGCTGTTAGACTTTATCTATATATTTATATGTATGCACAATACGTGTGCAATTGTTGTCTGCTCAATCGGTCATTTACTTCCAATTGCAAATAAGCAAAACAAAAAAAAGAAAACAAAAAAATATAGAACAACAAAAATAAACATGAGCAAAGCACAGTAAAGCAGTAAAAAACACAAAAATAAAAAATAATGAAAAAAATAAAAATTAATTCACATTACTTCTACGCTCAGTTTTATTTGCAGAATTTGTATTATTTTCATCTGTATGCGTTGGTATTTTATTGCAAGGCTTGTTGTTGTTGCGATGCTAAGAGGTTCTTTGTTGTTGTTGCTGCGCTTGTTTACTCTGATTGCTATTGTATTTTAGGTTTTCTTTACGTTTATTTTCCACACCACTTTTAGTTGTTGTTGTTGTTGGTTGTTGCTGCCCGTTGTTGATTTAGATTTATCGCCCATATGTGCAGCGACGTTACTGTCGTCGCTGCTGTTTGTACGCCGTTGCGTCGCTACGATTAATTTTTGCTCATTTTGCTGTGCTTTTGTGTGTTCATATCAGTTGTATTTGCATTTGATCTCACTTTCATGTGTTTTGGTGTGTGTGTATGTGTGTGCTGAGGTACCTATTTCCACAAATAATAATGCCTTGTTGTTATTGTTACTGTTGTTACTGCTGCTGCGGCTGCAATCAATTTCGCTGTCATGGCTTCGTCTCGTATATTATATGGTTGATTATATTATTATTGTTGTTGTTGTTTTCGCTGCGTCGCATGCAATTGACTTCAATTGAAAGCGAAATTTGTGCGGCTTTGCATGCTCCTCGCGCTACATTTACACAAACCAAACACCGCTAGCCATACCTACACCCGCCGCTTGCCTGTTCTGTATAAATCCATAAATGCGCTAAACAAATAAATATTGCAATAAAAATGCTGGCAAAAACATCGAGCGAGCGAGCGAGCGGTAAAATGCGCCTACCTCCAAACTGGTTTAATAAAATTGAATTTTGCGGTCATATACAACAATTTGCACTAAGTGAGTGCAACAAATATTTTATTTTATTTGCTTGCCGAAAAAAATTAAATAAATTTCGGTGAATTAGCTGAATTTACACCCGTCTGCGATTTTGATTTCGTGCAAATTTATAAATTATTAAAATATTTTTTTTGTATTCTTACTTTTTTTGCCTTGCCACTTAAACAAGTCTGAATGAAAGAAGAAGCAGAAATTATTGTTAATACTTATATTATGCAGTTTATTATTTGTGCGACATGACGTATACTTAACTTTTTTGCTTATTGTTAGGCTGATAAAATTCATGAAATACAGTACGTTCCTAACTAATCGGAAACAAAAAGGTATTATTTAGAGAGCCAAAGTGTAAAGAAAAAAATATAAAAATTAATTTATCAAGTCAAGTTGTTCGGCGAGAGTTCTGATAGGGTTTCCCATATGTATAAGGCTGTTGAATGTTTTAATGTTTTGAATATGATTCCTAAACAATTGGCAATTCACTGATGTAATACTTTACCAATCGTCGATCGAGCAAGAAAGTAAATTTTCGTAAAAAAATCTCTTATATGTATTTACCGGCCCTGTTTTTACACTATTTTTGAACGTAGTTCTCAGTATACATACCTGGGCTATATTCCACAAATGTCTCAGATACTTTCTAGATGGTATCTCTCTTTATTAAGGAAACCAACATTGTAAGCTTGGAGATCAAGCGCAGCATAACGCTCTGGAAGGTGCTTCGTTGGAATCAGTAGGCAATTGCGAAGCAGATCTTCTCTCTCGACGAACATAAATTACGCTCTAAAAGTCTCTCATCATTCCCGTTCTATTATACGGCGCAGAAACATGGGCGATGACAAACCGAGATGAGAAGGTACGTGGAGCATTCGAGAGAACTGTTCTCCGCAAGATCTTTGGAGAAAGATCTTTTGCTCCATGAGTGAACAACAGAAATAATGGCGCACACGAATTAAACACAAGGGCCTTGTACATAGGTACCTGTCTGTACTTGGAATGTACAACGGGCGTGACTTCGGAAAGGATAGAGGTAACTGGCGAAGTTTTCTGTTCTCAGCCTAGACTAATCCACGGTTGTAGTGCCAAAGAAGAAGAAGAAGAAAAAGAAGAATAAAAATAAGCAGAAGAAGAATAATAATAATAAGAAGAAATAGAACAAGAATAAGAAGAAGAAGGAGAACAAGGAAACCTATGTTGCCAGGAACTTTGTACATTTTATAAGTTTCTGTGTGAAATTATAATATTTGTTTTTTCATTTGTTTCTTCAGTTTTGGTTTCTTTGCTAGCGTCGATTTGTTAAGATTTTCGAGAGAGTTGGGTATGATTGTTGCGACACTTAAATGAGCGTAGTTTAATTCTTTGTTTTTACTCAATCCACGAAACACTTCTCAATCTACGACGAATACGGTCACACGATTGTCTTTTCTTCTATCTGGTTCAGAGTAGATCTAGTATATACATATGCATTTATGACCCAATATACTATGTCACCTTGAGTTTCGTTTATAGGGATCCTAGTTCAATATGTAATGGACCATTAAGTTTGGGTATATCGAAAAATTGGTACTAACGAAAATATGGAATTTAAGTAATTTAAAATCTTAAGGATGAATGTTGACGTCGAATTATTAGGTCTACAACTTTGCTTCCGCCGTTTTCCAATAGATGTCTCTAGGGTCAAGCACTGGTCTAAAAATAAAAGTTACTCACTAGCACGCATATTTTGGAGATTTCACGTCTCTTCTGTAAGTTGTAAGCTTCCAATATTATGGATTCAGGTTTATAGCAAAATCGGTACTAACTGTATGGGTGATGAGAATGAAGGGTTCTTTATTATTTCACTGGGAGTGTGAACAAGTGCTATTTTCAGCTTGCGTTCTACTCTAGATCAGCTGGACTTCGCGTGAGCATATCTAATTCTGCGCGAATATCGGAATACTTTTAGTTGTAGGAAATGTGGTAGATCTAGGATTTTTATTGTTCTCGGTAAGACTCGATGTCGAATAATGCGAAACATATTGCGATCTCTTTCAAGTCCTATCCTTTTGTTAAAGACCACACAATTTGCACTGACTTGCAATTACTAGTAAATTTCCATACTGGAAGATCACACAAATCCAGTCCAATCCACCATATTAATATGTGGTAATACTCGTTTCGTCAACGCTGAACGGTTTTAAGCTGATTTCAGTATGCTTGAGCGCATTTCTTTTGCTGAATTAATTTTACAGCCATTAAGTGAAATATTTGCTATGCGAAGCAAGCCATAAGCTAATAAGAGCAACAAATAATAAATAAGAAGGAGCTGTAAATAATTACAACAACAACAGCAGTTGACAAATGGCTATCAGCAGCCAACAATCAACAATCAACAGCAAATAAATCCGAGTGTACAACAAAAGCAAAGCAAAGCAGAAAAAAAACAGAACAACAATAAATACAATTGCAAAAAAAAGGTCAGTGGCAGTTATCATACGCCTGCGGATGCCGGTTTATAGCTGTGCACCACAATACCCTACAAGCACCCATAAATATCATAGTGGCTGCCTACAATGGGGCCACAGTTGCAGACTTGATTTTTCTGGGACTTGCGTTCTAATCAATGTATCTGTGTGTGTGTGTGTGTGTTGGTGGATACAACCACTGTGCAGGCGCGCGCTGAGTGTCTGGTGTGGGGCAGACGCCAGCAGCTCTCAAGGTTATCGCACGCCACACAAGTGAACTCATGTAAACGCAGCGGCGCACTGGAGAACAACAACAGTTGTTGCTGCTGCTGCTCAGCAAAGAAAAAAAAAACAAAAAGCAACAAGAAATGAATTACAATAAAAAAGCAGTCTGGCTGACTGCAGCCGAAAGTAGGCGCGATTGGTACTTGTGCGGGTTGGAGGGGATGCTTTCGGCTCGCAGCTGCGAAGTGTGAACCATATACCGCTGGTGTTCGTAATGCAAACAACGCAATAAAGGTGCGAACCAGTGCTGTCTTCGCTTCTGAGTGTTGATCCAATGCTGGAGTAAGGGCTGCCTAGTCAGTGATAGCTGACTGCTAAGTAAATATGTATTGCATATAAGTACATAAAAAATAGCGAGATATTTAATTATCGCCATTGTAGGAATCTTACAGTTGCACAAAGTAGCCTGTGTTTACAGTTATTATTTTTTACTTTTCTTCTCAAATAGTTTGTAGAGAGAATATGTGCTTAAGTGGCGTATATTGGGAGGTTGTTGTACATTTTTTTTCAATTTGAAATCATCTGCGCATCTTACGTGAAAATAACTACGCGTTCAATTACGTCGAGTGCTCTAAGCATTGCTTCTATACCCTAAATGTAGGCAACATTGTTAGTCGGGTCCATATTTTTAGGCGCATTGGCGAGGGGTTAATATATTTGGTTTACTACTCTTTACAGCCGATCAAAAGAATATTTAGTGGGACCAATATGACATGACTATGTAAGCTGACGTTGAGCAACACCAAAAGCTCCGTCAGGATCGGGAAGGACCTCTCCGAGCCGTTCGATACCAAACGAGGCTTCAGACAGGGTGACTCACTATCGTGCGACTTCTTCAATCTATTGCTGGAAAAAATAATACGAGCTGCAGAACTAAATAGAGAGGGTACAATCTTCTACAAGAGTGTACAGCTCCTGGCGTATGCCGATGATATTGATATCATCGGAAGCAACAACCGCGCCGTTTGTTCTGCGTTTTCCAGACTAGATAAAGAAGCGAAGCGTATGGGTCTGGTGGTGAATGAGGACAAGACGAAATATCTCCTGTCATCAAACAAACAGTCGGCGCACTCGCGTCTTGGCTCCCACGTCACTGTTGACAGTCATAACTTTGAAGTTGTAGATAATTTCGTTTATCTGGGAACCAGCATTAACAACACCAACAATGTCAGCCTTGAAATCCAACGCAGAATCACTCTTGCCAACAGGTGCTACTTTGGACTGAGTAGGCAATTGAAAATTAAAGTCCTCTCTCGACGAACCAAAATCAAACTCTATAAGTCGCTCATTATTCCCGTCCTGATGTATGGCGCTGAAGCGTGGACGATGACAACATCCGATGAGACGACTCTTGGGGTTTTCGAGAGAAAGGTTTTGCGCAAGATTTTTGGTCCTCTAAACATTGGCAACGGCGAATACCGCAGGCGATGGAACGATGAGCTGTACGATTTATACGACGACATTGACATAGTTCAGCGAATAAAAAGACAGCGGCTACGCTGGCTAGGTCATGTTGTACGGATGGAAGAAAACACTCCAGCTCTGAAAGTATTCGATGCAGTACCCGCTGGAGGAAGCCGCGGAAGAGGACGACCTCCACTCCGGTGGAAAGACCAAGTGCAAAGTGACCTGGCTTCACTTGGTGTTTCCAATTGGCGCCAAAAAGCAAAAAGGAGGAATGAGTGGCGCGCTCTGGTGGATTCGGCTATAATCGCTTAAAGCGGTTCCTACGCCAAATATATATATATATATAATATGACATTCTAATAGTTTAAATATCACCAAAATTATACAAAAACATGAAAAAACGTTAACTTCGACTGTACCGAAGCGAATATACTCTTCACAGGTGCATTTCTTTTAGTAACTATGTATTTAAGCAAATCTAAAGACGTGAGAAAAAGTAAGTAAAAAAAAGAAACATTAAGGTTATATAGTTAACCGATCTGAACAATTTCTTCGGAGATTAAATTATTTCTATGAACAATAACTCACACCAAATTTCGTGAAGATATGTAGTAAAATGCGGAAGTTTTCCATACAATCCATTGATTCCGATCGTTCAGTTTGTATGACAGCTATATGCTATAGTGAACCGATCTGAACAATTTTTTCGTAGATTAAATTATTTCTATGAACAATAACTCACACCAAATTTCGTGAAGATATGTAGTAAAATGCGGAAGTTTTCCATACAAGCCCTTGATTCCTATCGTTCAGTTTGTATGACAGCTATATGCTATAGTGAACCGATCTGAACAATTTTTTCGTAGATTAAATTATTTCTATGAACAATTACTCACACCAAATTTCGTGAAGATATGTAGTAAAATGCGGAAGTTTTCCATACAAGCCCTTGATTCCGATCGTTCAGTTTGTATGGCAGCTATATGATATAGTGGTCCGATATCGGCAGTTCCGACAAATGAGCAGCTTCTTGAAGGGAAAATAACATCTGCAAAATTTAAAACGAAAATTCTTAAAAACTGAAGGACTAGTTCATATATATACAGGCAGACGGACATGGCTAAATCGACTCAGTTCAACATACTGATCATTTATATATATACTTTATAGGGCCTCCGACGCTTGCTTCTGGGTGTTACAAACTTCGTGACAAACTTAATATACCCAGTTCAGGGTATAAATATATATCGTTGCCTACATTTAGTGATTTTTTAGCAAATTTTCACACACAGGGATTTAATTAGTCGCAAACTTTAGAAAACGAGATGTATTGTTACTATTTCTATTTAAATTTTTCATATACCAGTTTAACAAGCTTATATACACAGCTTAACTACCAACAGCTCATATTTTCCTAATAACTACGTCAGCGGTATAATAAAATAGCAATTAGCTGCTATTAGCGTTGTAACGATTAGTCGACTTCATTTATTACCTTCACTTCTAAGCGCTTAATTATTACACTAATGAAAGCAATTTATTTACATTTTTAGCGCACTTGATTTTTATTCATGGCTTTTCGGTGTATTCGTATGTATTCATGACCAATCATATGCAGTCAAGTTCAATGCCCAATGTGTCTAACCGCTGGCGGTGCGACTAAATGCAATTAGACAAACGAACTTAACTTGCAAATAATTTTAATTTAATTGTGTTTAAACAAGCACTTGATTGTATGTTACATAAAAGGGCTTCGAAGTGCATTTCGTGGGATTGTTGTCTTTGAGCTGGTTAGACTGATTAGAATTGGGACAGAGTAAAAAATATAAATTAAACAAAAATATTAATAATTTTATTAAAAAGGCTAATTGGGTTTAATTAAAAAGTAAACAATTTTAAGATATGCTTGAAGGGCATTTAATTTGTTGTAAGTGTATTTTTATGGTTTAATCTAAATTTATATTAATATATTATAATTAAATTAATATATATAATACTTTAATATAATAATAATATATAACATTTCATTGTAATTGTAAATTAAAGCTCTAGTAATCAGCTTACCACAGAATGTGTGAATAAGTTTGTTATTTTGTAATGTATAATTTATTAGATATGAGTATAACGGGAAATTTTTCTTAGTCATCTTCCAAGAAATTTTTCAATATGTGAGGCCATAGTGTAAGTAAGTGTCAAGTAATTTGTAATGTAAAGTAATATAACACACATTTTGACCCACATATTCGCATATCTATGGTATAAAGTCCAGTGAAAGTTTGAAAACCCTAATATTAGGTATAGGGGAACTAGGGGACCCGATTTCACTCATTTTTGACATGGAGATATATTATTAGAAGGAAAATATTTCCTTTGAATTTCTTAAAAATATCTGAGAGACTTACCTATATTTTTGGTAAAAATTTATTCGAAGCTCTGAGGTCCTCATATTCGATATATGGGGCTTTGAAAACTTATGGTCCGATTTCGACGATTTTTATAAGGACGATCGATCAACCTACCATGGGAAGGGATATGTGTACCAAGTTTCATTAAGATATCTCAATTTTTACTCAAGTTATCACTTGCACGGACAAACGGACGGACAGAGATTCGAATTTCAACATCACTCGTCATGTCTCCCTTCCGCTATGTTGCTCTTTATCCAATGCTTTATAAAAAGTGTTACAGTAATCGGATTTAGTTCAAATATGCGCCGTTTCATTCGATACTCTGTTTCCATCTAGACGGCAACTTCATAATTCCCCCTCGTAGAAGCCCCCCTCCTTATTTGCGAAGAACTCGGACAGCCACTTTTCACAAGCCTCTTTTGAGTTCAACTTTACACCACCAAGTTCGTTCGCCATGGACAGGAACAAGTGTAATCACTTGGCGCTTTGTCTGAGCTATATGGTGGTTGCGATAAAACCTCCCATCCGAGCTCCAGTAGCTTCTGACGAGTCATCAACGAAGTGTGTGTGGTCTGGCGTTGTCCTGGTGGAACACAACACTCTTTCTGTTGGCCCATTCTGGCACCTTCTGGTCGATCGACTGCTTCAAGCGGTGCAGTTGTTCGCAGTAGATGGTGGAATTAAGCGTCTGGGCATATGGGAGCAGCTCATAGTGGATGATTCTCTTGCAATCCCACCAAACACACAGCAATACCTTCCTTGCCGTCAATCCCGGCTTGGCGACTGTTTGGGACGATTCACCGGCCTTCGACCACGACCGTTTTCGCTTGATATTGTCGCATGTGATCCATTTTTCGTCGCCAGTCACCATCCTCTTCAAAAATGGGTCGAGTTCGTTCCGTTTCAGCAGCATATCGCAGGCGTTGATCCTGTCCAGAAGGTTTTTTAGCGTTAAATCATGCGGCGCCCAAACATCAACCTTTTTTGTGTATCCAGCCTTCTTCAGATGGTTTGAAATGGTAACTATCATCTCCTGGGCGATGTCATGAAATGCCACATGCCGGTCTAACTCGATGTTTTCCATGATTTGATCGGTATTCGTCGTCACAGGTCTTTCGCCGGCAGGCTTATCCATGTTGTCGTTTTCACCCGATCTGAATCGTCGAAATCATTGCTCCGCAGTTCGTAGTAATAAAGTACCATCCCCCAAAACACCATTAAACTCACAGAACGTTTCTCGAGCGGAGTTGCCTTTAACGTAGGAAATCTTTAAAATAACGCGAATTGCAGCGAATTGTTAGCGAACTCCATGTTTACACGTCTATAACTGTTGAACACAATATCCAAACTAATCATGCATAGCGTCGTATTGTAGGTTATGTCAAGACCTTTCAAAGATGTATAGGGCTGCCAGATACGAGCTCTGTAGAGCTTTATACATAGCCGCAAAATTCAAAAGACAAGAAGGCGAAAAGGAACTATTTGCCAACCTAATATATAACCCCATATCTAACTCTGTTATTTCTGGGTGACACAAACAACCGTTATGTGAACAAAACTATAACACTCTTTTAGCAACTTCACAAAAAACATTTCCTACCAAATATCTTCCGACTTCATGTAACTTTTTCCTTTATTTTCCCCCAATCAAATGCATTTTTATGAGCTTGCGAAATGATTCACGCACTATATACTTGATATTCATATGACAAATATGCGTAAATTGCAAACACCCCTTGCGTTGGGCGCTGTGGATATACGTGGCGTATGAGTGACCTCTGCACTCCATATTGGCTGCATTTGTCATGTACATATGTGCGTGTGGTCTCGAGTTTATATAAAACTGTAAGCTGAGCGCCACCTCCTCACATATGCTCCCAACTACTGGCTTGTCTTAATTTTTCAGCGAATTTCAGCATTGTCAGCTTGTAATTGCCACTTAGATAATTTATTGTAGTTACATGAAAATGAAATTTATTATTACTTTGGCTTGCGCTTTTGCTCCTGCTACACTCCTTTTGCGCATTTGTCTTGTGCTTTAGCGCTTTTGTGCTTTTATTCTCTTTTGCTTTTAATCTTTTTTTGTGTGTACTCCACAATTTGCAATGTTTTCATTTTCACATGCTATCGTCTGCGTCTGCGTTTCATTTACGCTGCTTATTTTAAGCTTTTCCTATTTTGCGTGCGCTTATTTATGTTTTTCTCGTGTTGTTGTGCATGCACTTGAAAAATGACGCCATAAAATGTCAATACATTTAGTGTTGTCTGTGTCTGGCCACTGCAGCGACTTCAGTGCGCTCATAAAAGTTGTAGTTGCTCCACTCAATGCCCGTGCAGTTCTTTGTGACCGCGCCGTTGTAGACAATTGACGCAGTTGCGTTTGGGTGTATGTATTTATTTATCTATTTTTCACAGTTCCAGTGCTGTACTAGCATTTGGCTGCAGTCATACTGGCGCACTTGTTTTGTTTTTCTCTTCTTTTTCTGTACACTTCAATGGCTGCTTCGGCTGCGAGTCGAGCATTAAGTTATTGTGGGTCTAATTATGGGTCGAGTTGTGTTGTTTTTGTAGTTTGTTGTATGTATTTTTTCATTGGAAGAGAATTTCCACTTTTGAATTTTTATAATTGTTTGGAAAACTAAGTTTTCTTTATGTTTCTAATATATTTTTCTAAATATGGAGGGAGTTGAGGGTGGTGTATGTTTTAAGAACGCATAGTTTGAAAAAAAATTTGAGTGTCTTTCAAAAAATTTAGTTCTTAACGTATACATCCAAGTATATCTTAATTTTAAATTTTTTAATTCTTTATTGTATTGGCTTTCTTCGAAAACTAACAAAACTGTCAAGTTTTTGAATACAAATTTTGTCTTAAATTATTTATTTCTAACTTTACCTCAAAAGTAGGTTATTTTTTAACATATTAGGTTGGCAAATATCTCCCTTTCGCCTTTTTGTTTTTTGAATTTCGCGGCTATGTATAAAGCGCTATAGACCATACATCTTTGAAAGGTCTTAACATAACCTACAAAATGACCCTATGCATGATTAGATTGGAAATTGCGTTCAACAGTTATAGATGGAGTTCACTAACGCCGAAATTCGCACTATTTTAAAGTTTTCCTTCGTTAAAGGCAAATCCGCTAGAGAAACGTTTGGTGAGATTAATGGTGTTTTCGAGGATGGTACTCTATCACTTCAAACTGCGGAGGAACGGTTTCGACGATTCAGAGCGGATGAAAACGACAGCATGGATAAGCCTGCCGGCGGAAAGCCTGTGACGACGAATACCTATCAAATCATGGAAAACATCGAGTTAGACCGGCATATGGCATCTCGTGACATCGCTCAGGAGATGGGAGTTAGCCACCAAACCATTTTAAACCATCAGCAGAAGGCTGGATACACAAAAAAGCTTGATGTTTGGGTGCCGCATGATTTGAAGCAAAAAAAAAAACCTTCTGAAGTGGATTTTGACTGGCGACGAAAAATGATTCACATACGACAATATCAAGTGAAAACGGTCGCGGTCGAAGGCCGGTGAATCGTCCCAAACAGTCGCCAATCCGGGATTGACGGCAAGGAAGGTATTGCTGTGTGTTTGGTGGGATTGGAAGAGAATCATCCACTGCTCCCATACGCCCAGACGCTTAATTCCACCATCTACTGCGAACAACTGAACCGCTTGAAGCAGGCGATCGACCAGAAACGTGCAGAATTGGCCAGCAGAAAGGGTGTAGTGTTCCAGCAGGAGAACGCCAGAGCACACACTTCGTTGATGACTCGTCAGAAAATACGGGAGGTCGCGTGGGAGGTTTTATCGCATCCACCATATAGCCCGGACATAGCGCCACTGTGTATAAAGCATTGAGCTGAAGGGAGATATTTGCAAACCTAATATTTTGCTTTAATATTTTCAAGATTTACTATTTGCTTTAATAATTATAATCTATCTAATAATAATAATCGATGTATTTACGTAGCAAGGGTGTGCGTCGTAAGGCTGTTATACGTAAAATATTCGTTTCCATGAATTGTTTTTCTCATTCAGCAGCACTTCAATCAAAAGGCAGACGATTTCCATAGAAATCCAATAAAAGGCAGCAGGATAAAAGGTCTGGCCGACAACCCACGCAATGTTGGCGGTAGTGAAAGAAATTGGTGGGGAAAAGAAAAATTATAAATATGGTTATTAATAGTACGTCAAGAACAGCAACAGCTGTGGTAAAAACAAAACACAGTCAACTGAGAGTGCTGAAAGAGAAAATACGTAGTAAATAATATCAAGGCAAGTGAGAAGCAACTAACACAATGATGATACTAATATATTGAGGATAAAGATTTTTTCAAAAGGCTTAAAGTATTCTTATAAATATTTTGGATACTAAATCTAAATGCATTATAAAACAAGCATTAAAACTTAAGTAAAAATGAAGGTTTCAACCCGATTAGCACTCATATAACAGCTACCGACTAGCACCCATAAACAGTCACGCTTTAAAAATGAAAAAATTGTCTACGAAGAGACTAAGAAATGATGGTATAGCATGACTGAATGTTCTTTCGGCATAATTTGGCCCAGACGAATATGGTAGTGTTCGATTCGCCACTTCTCCCTTCGCCATATTTGACCCAGGCTGTTCTAGTGAGAGAGCAACTAGTTGAATTCAATATAAAGGTGGTATAATCTCTTTATTTTTTGTTTTTTTTTCTTTTTATACCATACCAGTTGTTTGTTCGTTTCAGGGCTCTACAAGTTCTGCTGAATAGAATGTAGCTTATATTTGTAAGAGTAAACTAAAAGAGTACACTTATGATACTACTTTTTTCCTCGCATTATTCTTTATTTTTCCGCTCTCTTCTTCACTATTTTGCACTTCATTGAAAAACAGAAAAATTAATTATCTGTCAACAATGTTACTCTGCGGCGAGAGTGAAAACCTTTTAAAAAGTGTGGTTTACCAGCTTTGTTGTTTTAGTAACTTGTGTTGGCGCTCTCAGTGCTATTTCTGTAGTTGCATTATTTTTATGGGATTTGAAATTGAATTTCATATCTAATGAGAGGTTTTGCTGCTTTTGAAACGATTTTAAAAGGTAAGGTATACGTAGGTATAATAATGCAATATATCAGATACAGTTGAACTTCCATAACTCGAAGATCACCATAACTCGAACTCTTGAATTGCCAATAGAAGTAAAATTTACAAAATACAAATACTAATAACCTTCCGTACCGCGGAAGCCTCTATAACTCAAAGTTTTTTTTTTTTGTGGTGATTCGAGTTAGGAAAGTTCAACTATATACATATATGGAACATACCTAAGTGCTTTTTCGTGAATCCTAATAATCCTACTAAATCTTCGGTAAATTGGTGTTCTTGGGTTCATTATAAGATTGAAACTGGAACTATAAATGCAGGCATAAATGCAAAAAGTGATGTTATGGCTGAATCAGTGTCATAGATATTCAATTTTTGGAATTCAAAGTTATTTTCAAGTAGAATATATAAATTTTTATTAATAACTGAGTCTTCAAGCTTAGTCTTCGTATCGGAGTTCATATATATGTTATTGTTTATTCTTATTTTTGGAGTTAATTGGAGAACCAAACAAATCTGAAGTGAAAATAAATTTATTTCGGAAACGAATCTAAAGGTTTCTGCGAGGTTCTAGTTTAGGGTCTGAATCATGACAAAAAATGACATCGGATGTCCTTGTTTTGCAGATCTTATTAATATAATATATATCTATTAATACCTTGTTTCGGAAAATATCTGTGTAGCCTTGGCTATGTTTTAAGACCCGGTTCTTACTAAGGCCAAGGAAGTTCAATTCTCTTAAATTACTAGTGACAACAGTACCTTTCGAAACCCATATTCAAATGTTCTTTATACTGTCCATTTGAGATTGGTCTCTGTCTTTATCTTGAGCATCTCAAGAAAAACTTGTACTTCAAAAAATGACTATGGGTCTAGATGATGATAATTTTTCTTAAATGTAGTGATTATTGAAGATTTTTTGAATCAGTGCGTAGTTCGTAAGAAAAGAGAACCCATATATGTCTATGTCTTTTAGTCTTACTATAAAAAAATTGAAGAAATCTGATTTTCCATCGTCTGATATCGCTCCCTTCAATCACATTTGCATTATAACCAAAGTGAATTGTATCGGCAAAGTATGATTGCACTTCACTTTTGCATTACAACAAAGTTGACACTGACAGCGGCTGTGACTATAATGATAATGACAGTTTGTCATAAGCGACAATTCGCACATTTGCACAATGCCATAGCGAGCGAGTGCATAGGCACTCAAGCAGACGCAGGCAATGAGGTGAATATTCAGCTGAACAATTCAGCAATTCATGTCAAAATCGAAGAAACTGATTTATGCACTTTGACAGCTTCATTGCGTCGTGCAAACGTTGGAAAGCCGAGAAGAAAAAGAGGTGAAAAGTGCAAAGCAGCAGCCGCTTGATGACGCAGGAGTTGAGTGCGCTGACGAACGAGGCACGGAGCAGTCACAGAGGTGTCGCATTAACATCGAAGTAGCGAGTTGTGTGAGGAATATGAAAGTGAGCCACACAATTGAAGAGGTGTGGGGATGTGTCTGAGCTTGTGTGTGATATGGAAAAATTGGCATGAAATTAATTCGTTGCACTGATACATCTTCTTCATATATAAGCGTAGCATGCATAATATGAAGAGGTTAGTAGATCGCTGTTGGCAGATAAGAAAAACCAACGATTCATGTCCAATAAATGTAGCGTGAGTGCGTGTGTGTGTGTGTTTAGCAATTTTGGCAGTAAGATAATAATCGCGAGAGCGTGCTCTGCATATATGACTGACCGTCACGCTTATAAACACTACAATTAACAGTATATAAAAAGAAACTAGGCAAAATGTGCGAAATTTAGTTTCAGCTTCAGACGCGAACTTTTAAAGCGTTGCAACAACAAAACATTTTATATAAAAATAATATAAAAAAATATTTTATAAAAAAATTATAAAAATATAATTTATAAAAAAAGAAATTTAATAAAAAAAGTCTTTTTTTATATGCGTTTCATCGCCCATGTCTACAAGTTCATTAATAACTGCAACGCACAAGCGTTTGAGGAATTTAAATTCTGTGTACAAGCTAGTACTCGAAACGGGCGTGGCAGTGCCCGCAGTCAATAGACGCATACGAAAAAATATATATGGCGCAGGCGGCGGCGCATACTTACATACATATGTATATTTATATCGTATATTGATTGAGGCGTCTGCAACTTTTTCTATTGCATTGTGTTACAACAACAAAAACACACTGTTCATATGAGATTTTCAGCGACTAACTGCGAAATAAAGTCGGCAAAAAGTTAACGAAAGCTTTGGCGTGGCTATCTTTGATTGATGACTGAACTGGTGCATTGATTGATTGACAAGCGCATGCCAAACGTACATTGTCAAGCACGTATTGCAATAAAAATGTGAGTCCCATATTTGATAATGTTTAAATTAGAGAAATGATTTCAACTTTAGTGATGCGGCTTAAATTTTTTGATAATTTTGCTACGTACATATCTAGAAGAAGGCACGGTGGGTTATTCAGAATAAATGCTGAGGATTACACAATAGGCTGATCCACTTCGAGGTTCCCTACTTTTTTAAATAAAAAAAAAAACACAAAAAAGAAGAGCTGCACTCAAAATGGTATACAAAATTTTAAATAGGCGCACTATATATTCGAAACTATTCGACCAATTTCAATGAAGTTCGGTTAATAATATCTTCCTGGCTTCCCAATGATATGTTATGAAAATAGTCCAAATCGGTTCACAACCACGACTCTTCCCGCATACCAGAACTTTGAAGCCGATCTGAATCGTTTACTTTACAATATATAAAGTAAGCACTAGTGAATATATCGGAACAGAACTTTGCACAAATACTACATTTATAGTGTAGCATCGCCCTTCTAAAAATCGAACCATAAGTATTGAAGGCCCCATATATCGAATATGAGGACCTCAGAGCTTCGAATAAATTTGTTTACCGAAAATTTTTAGATATTTTGAAGAAATTTAGAGGGAATATGTTTATTTTAATAATATATCTCCGTGGGTGAAATTGGGTTATAACATCACCTAGCTGCCAGATATATGACACCAACTTTCAATGGACTTTATATATATCATATACAAATATGACGAATATGTCAAGTCAAATTGTGTTATATTAATAAAATTAAATAAATAAATTGCGAGAGTATAAAATGTTAGGTTACACCCGAACATACCCCTACCTTACTTGTTTAAAGATTATCTCTTTCAAATCGTTGAGTGTGGGAAGTGGTGCCGTCTTGTTGAAACCAAATGTCGCCGAGATCACGAGCTTCAATTTCAGGTATCAAAAAGTCGGTTATCATGTCGCGATAACGGTCACCATTGACGGTTAAGTTCTCACTAGCATCATTTTTGTAGAAATATTGACTGATGATTCTACCGGCTTACAAAAACCAGCAAATCGGTGGTTTTTTTCTGGACGAAAGTTGAACAATTTGTAAACGTTGTTGTGGCGTCAGTCTTTCCAAGATAAAATGCAAAACAATACTGAACAAAGATAACACGACACGAAAAAGGCTATTGAAAAAAGTCTGTTACTGGGATCACCCGATAGAAAAAAGTGGTATTTGGTGCTGAAAGTATCAGCCTTCTTCTAGCTTCTTAACAGGCGTAGACACCTCTTTTACTATTATAACCGAGTTAACAACAGTGCGCCATTCATTCTTACTTTTCGCTGTTTGTCAATTGGTGATACCTAGTGCAGTCAGGTCCTTCTCCACCTGGTCTTTTCAACGCAGTGGAGGAAGAAAATGGTGGCTGTGGTTTAAACCTAAATGCAGGCAGAGGGCCTTTGGTTACTCGGTGTGGAGTAGCCAAAGTACGGCAGAGGGTTTAGATGGGCCCTACCAAGGTGGCTAAGTGTATCCATACCCTCGCCAATTGGTACTGAAGCTGCATAGAAAAATTAGTGCGCTGATCAATGCATTGTATTGATCCGATGTGTTTTTGAACACCCTGAGGTTAGGCCGTCAGCGGCAGGAACTCACTGTAATCAAAACCACTAGTTGTTGCCAGTCCATTGTATTTATACCAGTTGTTTGTACGATTCACCATTCTTCAAGGTTTGAATTTAATTTAAATACTAAATATCATAATAATAATAAAAGTGCGACGTTGATAGCCAGAAATCTGTTATACATTCTTGATACGTTTTTTTCTTCCAGACTAATGATGCTTCTTCTTCTTTGTAGAAATTGTTAAACCATTTCTAAGCTCCCCAAGTTCCAAAGTTTTTTTCTGTGTGTTTTTAATGTACTGCAGGTGCTTATTGGAGCCTTCCACCCATACCCTATACCACCCCTATCACTTACACGCCCATCGTCTTATGCAAGTTGTAATTGAAATATGTGTGTGTGCGTGTGTGTCTGTCTGCATTCATGCACTTTCTTATGCGCTTATCACGCGCTCAATGAAATATAATAATAAAATAGAAAAATACCATTATTGGAACGCACAATAAATCGTAAGCAGCCAGATACAATTTCAATTATGCCAGAGTGCGAGCACGAAAACATGCTAGTTAGCATTTACTGACATACACGCATACATATAAACACAAGTAGCCATATATCTTACAGTCGACAGGCGCGTAGAAAATAAATAAGTGGGCATAACCATTGAATTTAGCCACAATGCTGTTATATTGTAAATACGTATGTGCAACTGTATGTATGCAACTGTAAGTATGTATGTATGTATGTAAGTCCACATGTACCTGTCAATAATGCTATTCTATGCAACAACATTTTTTTGTTGTTGTTGCTATTTCATATTGACTGCGCTTTTAGCGCTATTCCATTCAATTCTATTCAAGCGCGTATTTCATTGCCTTTTTGTCGCTTACAATTTTCATTCTTATCTGCAAAGCGTCTGTCTGCCAATCAACCGACTTAAATGTAACTGTATGTATGTAAGTGTGGTGGCATGTTTTACTTACATACATACATAGATATAAATATAATTAACCGTGTTTATAGATACATTAAGGTGCTTGTGGTTACCAAGTTTATTTTTGAAATCAATTTGCCTTTCAGTCTCCAAAGAATTTCTTGGTATTATTGAATACGCAGGAGTAATTGTTTGTATCTTCGAATAAGACAGGGGTCTATTATCTGAGGTCAAGCTCTAACATTTTCTAGAGGCTTTGGAATATGAGGCAAGAACCGATTTCACAGATTGAGCGAAAATTATTTCTTTATGTCGGAGTATATTGGTGTCTACTAGTTGGATTATTTGACACAAACGCTTCATAATCCTGTCAAATTTAATATAGATTTCTCAAACTATACAAAATTCTTTTGTTTTGTGTTTTTTTGTTGGGTCGCGTTCTTGATAATTTCGGATTTATCGAACAGATTTTAGCGAATAATTTTCTGAACTTGTCAGTAATGTAAGTACTTATATATGTTGCTTATACTTCTGTAAAAAGATTTACATAATTTAGATTATAGATTTGAGGAATAGCATATGATATGATCATATCTAGAATACATATAGTTCCAGATTAATATATGTACTATACTATACTGTATTTTTTGTGGCTTTGTTGATAATGGATAACAAGTATTAGGTAAATAACCTGCACCCTAATATATGGTACATGTATACACCCTCATGACACTAAACCCTATTAATTCGTACCCCGCTAGAAATTTGTAGGCTTGCTTTTAAAATCGTGAAAATTTTAATATAACGGCATAATTACTATCAGAGGAATATTGAGTCAAGACTACTAGGAAAGACTACATATATGACCTTTATATATAAAATTCCTCTGTACTTGTGTACGTCACTGAACTACTCCTAAAGGCTGGACCGATTTGATGGAAACCCTTTGTGTGCCTTCAGATGGATTCGAGAATGGTTTGTAGGCACCAATCGGTCTAATTTAGGTTAGGTTAGATTAGTAGTTAGATAGACCAGTTTCGGTTCTTTGCGATACCATATCGAGCGCCGTAAGATAGTCAATGTGAGGTGGACATCATTTATGATTAGAAGTGTAAGTGCACAAGAGATGCTCCAATATTTCTCTCATGCTCTTGATATTTTCTGCCATCTGTCAGCCTCATATCATAAACATGTGCCGCCACCAAACAGTGGCCAGCCACATGACCTTAGCAGTTTTGCACCCCGGTAATTTTTTTCAATGCGTTATAGATCATCGTATAGATAGTAGATGGGTTTGCCTATATTGGTCCGGACGTTTTCGAATGATAGTTGTGCACCACTTTGGCCAATCCCGTCTACAATCTCGATGCCCTCAATGACTTTGTGGCCTGGTAACCAGTAGAAGCGTAGCCGCTTGTTCCTGGCAGCTCCGTCTACTGCCACCGTGGTACTCAAAACACTTTCGCCTGAGATGCCAAACGATGTTATTGACTTGATTGCTGCTTGACTCTCCACGTAGACACTTTTGAGTAGCCGGCTGTTGCGTTGTAGGCTAGCTTATCGGCTTTCCCGATAGCAAACACAGTTTGAAATATACTGCAGTACTTCAGGTTTGGCTTGCCTTCGTGTCGGTTGCATATTTCAACCACCGCCTTGTATCCCCGCCTCAGTCTCTCATCTCTCCTTGTTTTGCTTCATCCGCGGGCCTCTCTTGTTGTCAGAGTTGATACCCACTGTCGACTGCTCAGGTGTGCGAAGAATATCTTCTTCCTTTTCTGCGCTTATGATTATCGCGCTTTCTTGGTCCGGGTCTTCGAGGACTACGGCACCAGTGCGCTGTAACACTGACTTTAGCATTAGCACTACAACCACCACAACCTGCTCCCGTTGCAGTATGGGTGGGGCCGCTGGCGACACAGCTTATGGAATCGCTTCCACCAACGTTTGGACTTCTGGGATTTGTACTTCTAACGTTTTCCTACAGGGCGTATTCACATACATGTGTGGTTTTAAGAATTTATTGCCGCATATCTCGTCGTTGCTGTTGTTGGCATAAAACATACATATAATATTTGCATTCGATATATATACATACCCACACATATGAGTATGTATTTTGTGTACTCGCTGCGCACTCATGAATATTCCAACGCTTGTTACATTTACAAATGTTAATGTTAATTTACTTTGCTTGACATGAAAATGATTTTTTCTCACTTTTTGCGTTTTTCTCTTTTTTTCTTTGCAGGTAAGTTTCCGGTTTTCAAATTCGCTATACAAGTCGTCGTGGAATTTAATGAAGTGTGGAATAATGCTTTAAATGCATAAATGATTTGTAAGTAATATTGAAATGTACCGTAATTTACAATTGAAATGCGTGTTTGGATCTACATATGTGTGTGTGTTGTTCATTCAAAGAACAAGTTTTTGTAGTTTTATGTCTTTTCTGATTTATTATATTTACCACTTGTTAGGCACTATTTAAGTATAAATATGTAATCGCGTGCAATTATTGAGACATTTAATGCAAATTAATTATTTTCTGCATTTCGATTATTTCATTCATAACAAGCGTTTCATTAAAGCGACTTGAACACAGCGCACACCAGAGTTGTGGAAGCTGTCGATAATGATTTTCTGTGATAAATTATAAATTCTTTTAATAGAAAACTGTTATTTTGCTATCGGCTACAAGCTACTGTGATCTCAATTATTATTATCACGAAGTGGTCTATTAAAGGTAAACTGTCTTAATTAGATTAATTTCTTAAATGGCTTTATAAATATCAGTAATTAATGTAAACAGTTGAAAATATTTTATTAAAGCTTTATAAGGTCTCGATGTAATGTTAACGCAACTCAATTATTTGCTTTGAGTCCAACTTCAGAAGGGAATTTCTTTACGGCTTCAAACACTTGGCAACTTCACATAACATATATATGTATATCAAACTGATCAGGGTGACGAGACTAGTCAAAATCCGAAAGTCTGTCTGTCCGTCCGTCCGTGCAACGGATAACTTGAGTAAAAATTGAGATATCTTGACGAAACTTGGTTAACACGTTCCTTGACCGTGGGAGGGTTGCCAAGTCGGACCACTGCCACGCCCACAAAATGGCGAAAACCGAAAACACATAAACTGTCATAACTAAGTCATAAATAAAGTTATAAAAGTAAAATTTGGAATCGTCCAAGTAAAGACCACATTTGGATACAATTTTTTTGGAGAAGTGGGTGGTTTTTGAGAATAGGTTTTTTGTATATATCTCGCAAACCAATAAACCTATATAAACCAAACTTTCTGCAGTCGGTTCTCTTACGTACCCCACCACACACCAAGAAAGTAGTTGAAATCGGATAATAACCACGCCCACATCCCATACAAAGGTTAGGTTGAAAATTAATAAAAATCAGAAACACTAAATTTTACAGATATAATAGCAGAAGGAAGCTGCACTCAGATTTGTTATAAAATTAAAAATAGGCGTGGCATCGCTCACTTATGCGTCAAAAACCACTTATGGGTCTCAGGAACTGCTCGACAGATTTCAATGAAATTCGGTATATAATATTTTCTTGACATCCTGATGACACGTGCGGATAATGGATGAAATCGGTTCAAAACCACGACTACTTCCCATATAGCTCAATTTTGAATTCCATCTGATTCCTTCACTTTATAATGAAAATAATGAAAATAGCGGAATAAAACTTTACATAAATAGTGCATATAATCTCTGGCTTCACTTGTGAAAAAAATCGTCGAAAACGGACTATAACTTTTCAAGGCTCCAGATATCGAACATGTTGAACTCAGCGCCTAAGGGTAAATTTTAACCGAAAATATGGATAAATCTCTTTGATAATTTAATATAATTCAGAGGAAATTGTTTTCTTCTAATAGTGTGTGTGTATATTCCAAAAATAGTCTTGGATATAGTGTACCTTGCTGGTGAAAATGAATGTAATCGGTTCAGGAATTACCTCAGCCCTCATATACTATATGTGACGATTTTTGTTTTTCTATTGGACTTTATGCCGAATTTATGGGTAAATTTGTATGTTATCTTAAAAGATTTCTTCAATAAATTGCAAGATTATAAAATGTTCGGTTGCACCCGAACTTAGCCTTTCCTTACTTGTTTTTTTTTTTTTAATTTTTGTTAGACTTTTATTTGTAAAAAATGTGGCAACCTTTCAGAAAAATATTTTCAAAACAAATATTTTTTTACCCTATTTGGTTATTTCGACTTAAAAAATATTTTCAGCTGTAAACACTTTTAAACCTTCGATGTTGTAATACTTCAATTATTATTATGTTTTAAATTTAATTAAATAATTAAAAAACTAACAGGTGGCTCTCCGTGAAAATTTCAACTGTAAGCCTTCTAAAATGGTTATAGTTTCAATAGTGTTTCGTTTATCGAACCAATTTTAGTCAAATAAATTTTTAACTGGTGGCAACCCTCTTCGAAAAATAAGCCAAATCGTAATTTTGTTTAAATTTGTTTGGTATGATACTATTTAGGGTATTTTATTTTATAAATTACACAAATTTGCTCAACATATTTGAACAGGTGGCAACCTTTTGCATTTTTTATTTTTATTCAATTTATTTAAATAATTAAAAAACGAAACTATAAGCCTTCTAAAATGGTTACAGTTTCAATAGTGTTTCGTTTATCGAACCAATTTTAGTTAAATCAATTTTTAACAGGTGGCAACCCACTTAAAGAAATAATTCAAATCGTAAGTTTGCTTAAAGTAGTTTGGTATGATACTATTTAGGTTATTTTATTTTATAAATTACAAAAATTTGCTCAACAGATTTTAACAGGTGGCAATCTTTTGTATTTTTGCATTTAAAATAAACCAAATATCACAACGAAATTAAAAAAAAAGTATATTAAAATCGTTTTATGACGCTCTGCACTACTTATGTATATATTAAGAACGTGAGTAAATTTCATTATAGTCTATAGTCTTTACTACGCTGCCTACAGGAGTTTCACTTCAAAATAAAACAACCAGTTGAAGTTTGAATTGAAACCATAACGCAACAACAACAACATCATCAAACATTTTCGCTCCATTATCAAAATGCCACACATATTTTATACGATTTTTATAACGCCATAAATCAAATATTTCCTAAGCGTCTGCATGGCGTCTATGCACCAGTCTCATGAAACCAACAGAAATTTTATGCTCGACTGCAATATGTGAATTCTTTGACATATTGAAATTTTATTGAAGTCTTGTCAACATACTATTGCAACGCGATAATTGCGGTGGCGCCAAGCAGCACAAAAAAAAAAACGAAAAACTTCAACTCCATATCGGCATGCAGAAATGCAATAAAAAATAATAATTAAAATCACAACGCACATTCTTCGCTGGAAGTCTTCGTATGACACATACTGCGGTTTATACATACATATGTACATATATACAAATATATGTATGTAAATACTTATGAGAATACATAAGAAAAGGCGTGCAACGTGAAAGAAGTAAAAGCGAATATCATTTGTGTTCCTAAAGTGCCACACCACGTTTAAAATAAATCAACGAGTGTGACATGCGAAGAATTTAATGAAATAAAAGTAAAAAGTGTTCAATAGTACTCCGCAGGATTTGAGTTCGCACCCAGTTTTGGTCCGATGTTAAAATTTGGCATTAACATTTTAGGTTAGTTAAAGGGTCTCCATCCATAAGCTAAGAGTTCGGTATGGAAAAATGTAGAAAATATTCCTGTTCAATCATCTAACTCCGTCTACAGTTTTAACGTCCGAAGACTGAGATTTAGACATGGTCAGCCGAAGGAAGTAGAATTTCAGATTCAGAAAAAATATTGGAAAAACTCCGGATGATCTCGTCTATGTTTCCCTCTATACCGTAATAGCAGTATCAGCTAGTTATGACTTGAACTAACTTCTGCATTGTTATTGTCATACAAGAATTGTTTTCCAGTACTTAGTTTAATTCTGAGATCTCCCAGTGTAGCTTAAGCGATTATAGCCAAAGCCACCAGAGCGCGCCATTCATCATTCCGTTATGCAATTTGGCGCCATTTGGAAATTTCAATCGCTGACAGGTCACTTTCCACTTTGTCTTTCCATTGGAGTGGAGGCCGTTCTCCTCCGCGGCATCAAACACTTTCAAAGCTGGAGTGTTTTCGTCCATTCGAACAACATGACTTAGCAAGCGGAGCCGCTGTCTCTTTATTCGCTGAACTACATATGTCTATGTCGTCAAATAACTCATACAGCTCGTCGTTCTATCGTGTGCGGTATTCGCCGTCGCCAATGTTCTGAGGACCATACATTTTTCGCAAAACCTTTCTCTCGAAAACTCCAGGAGTCGTCTCATCGGATGTTGTCATTATCCAAGCTTCAGCGCCATAAATCAGGACGGGAATAATAAGCGACTTATAGAGTTTGATTTTAGTTCGTCGAGAGAGGTCTTTACTTTTCAATTGCCTACTCAGTCCAAAGTAGCACCTGTTGGTAAGAATGATTATCCGTCCTGCTACCGATCACATATATTGTATTAAGCGAGATCTAAATTTGCTTCATATGAATTTCTTGTGAATGTTGACATGATTGACTTATCGACTTTCTATTCATGGGTGTAGATATGGACCTAATCTAAAGAGCTAAGTTAATCATATATTTTCTTTAAATAGTTCTCTGTTTATGTAGGTGAAGGTCATTGGCGTCCTCTAGAATCATATATTCAATCCATGTCAAGATTTATAAAATTATATAGAATGATGCTATGCCCAACATAATTTCAATTTCACTAAGATTTTGAGACCGGTTACTTTGTTCTACTGGAATTATTCTTATCAAGGTCATATATATAATCCAGGTTGAGTTCTGAGATTAGATCTAGAATAATTCTGTTTCCCGACATAATTTCAGTTTCACTAAGATTTTAAGGTCAGTTACTTTGTTCTAATGGAATTATTTTTATCAAGGTCATATATATAATCCAGGTTGAGTTCTGAAGTTAAACCTAGAATGAGGCTGTTTCTAAAATTATTGTTGTTTCTTAAGTTTTTAAGATGGATCACTGCTTTTGTCCAACAGGAGAGTTCTGGTTTTCATGGATGTCTAATCTAGGACGTGTTCCAGTTCTAATCTAAGATTTTAACATGGGTCACCGTTAATGAAGTCTTTTATGTACTTCGATTGATTAGTAATTAAGCGGATACTCTTTCTTTTGTATTCTACAATCGGAACTAACTCGTGAAGAACTAGTGCCGTTTTGAGATCAATAATATGAGAACTTGTGGATGAGATGTCGAGCAATTTTAAGAGAATCCCAGACAATGTTAATACTCTAAGGCAAGAATATAGATTTTTCGTCAGGTACAAGACTTTTAAGTCCTGTTTCTTTGGCTCATCTAGTCATAAAACAAGCGGACAGCTTTATCGAGGAACTCTTTATATATGCAGCGTTGGTCTATCTGAGACCAAAATTTAAATTTCTAATGCACTCACATACTATATACATGTTTATGTGCATATAGACCTCCAGAAGTCATATATATAAAGCAGTCTGCCATCCATCCTCAGCCTATGTATACCATGTACTCGTAATATTAATCTTAATTTATTTGTTTATAATTTGCTTTCCACAGCACATCGACGAAGTATTTTCAATTTCATTACAATGTGGCCGCACGCATTTCAAGCGGCACTAATAACAACAAAAACAAGAAAGTCGTCGTGCATGGAAAGTCATGCCACAATAACACAGTAGCCATTGCAAAGATAAAGCTAAAATGAGGCGTCGACAGCAACAACAATAACACAAGTCAAGATATCAAAAGCAATGAAAGCTACACGCTAATGTCGGCAACAAACGCAACAACAACAACAACAACTAAAAGCAATTGTGGCAAGCAATTTGCTGCTGCTTTAACGCTTGCCTATGCCTACTGTTGTTGTTTTTGTTGTTGCTTCAGCAACATGTTTTTCCTCGGCTGCAGATTTTTCTTTTTGCCACTTTTTTTTTTTTTTTTGCTTTTTTCCATGCCACTGACATTAAACCTGACTTTGCCACACATTTTCCACACTGACACACAGAGTGAAAAATGCAAAATCGCACAGACATATATATGCCTGAGTACATGAATAAATATATCATGTATTTCTGCACATTTCCATATAATTTTAGGTATCTCCGTTGTTGCATGCCACCGCCTTATATGCTTGTTGTACACTGTTTGTCAGTGCTATTATTATAGTTGTTGTTGCTGTTGCTGTTGTTTATGCCATTCTTCTTTGTTATGTTACTGCTGCCCCTTTAACCTGATGTGATATTATGTACTATGTCTGCAACGGCTCCACCGTTGTTGGTGTCGGCATTGTCGGCGGTGGTGGCGTTGCTGACGGCGTCTAATGGCTGTTTGGCATTTCGCAGCCTTGTTGTTCACTCATTTTACTTGTGTTGTTGCCATGTTTTTTCGTATTCTCTATTTTGTTTATTTTTGAGTGCTCATAGCATTGTTGGATGCCTTCTTGATTGTGTTTTTTCTGTTTTCTTTTATGGCTCACATGTGTGCTTTGCACTCAACCATGTGCATTGTTGTTATTGTAATGTTGCCTACAACAAGCATCATTCATGTGAGGGAACACTGTTAGTACATATTTTTATCGGTTGTGCGATTTGCTGCTTTTGCTTTGTTTGCACTTTGTTGTTGTTGGTGTTGGTGTTCCTACTGGTGATGTTACAATGTCAAGGTATATGACGTGATATTTTATTATATTCTCATTTATACCATGTTACGATAGGATAATGGTCAAAATCGAACTATAACCACGTCTATTTTCTAGAGAGCATCCTTTTGCATCCAAACTACTTTTTCGACTTTACAAAATTGTATGTCAAGGTCAAGCATCATCGAATTTTTCGAAACAAAACTTAAGAATCCGATATGTGGAAACTGTTTTTCAAAATTGGACCACATCGTTCTATATATCCGACTATCTTTCCTCAATTTTAATTTTTAATACTCTCGCAACAAAGTTGCGAAAGAGAGTATACTAGTTTTGTTCACCTAACGGTTGGTTGTAAGTCCTAAAACTGAAATAGTCAGATATATACCAAAGCAGTCGTTTTCTTCAGGCAACTCCTTATACAGTCCAACAATGAAGAAAATCGGATTCTATCCAGGTTTATGAACTAAATATACACCAGGACACTTTATATTACAACTATGCTCAATCGGATCTTAGATTTAATTGAATGGACGAATGTGTATGAAAAGTGGTATAAAGGTAAGAAAATTTATATATATATTGAGATTGAGGGATGATATTATAATATTCATGTTTCAATGAAATTATAATTTTTAAACTTAGCTAAAGCGATTAGCGGTCTTTAATTCGCTATTTAACGAGTGATATAATTTTGGCATAAACTAGTATAATCAAAAATATATAGAATATAGACTGGTATAATGCTGGTATAAACTGGTATAATCGAAAATACATATAATATCGACTGGTATAATACTGGTATAAACTGGTATAATCAAAAATATATGGAATATATACCGATTAAACCATTTCGATGATGCATCTTCATATTATATTCGTTAAATTTGAATTGAAGAGAATATATATTTTTTACATTTATATATTTTGTGAAGAGAACACAATGTATACTTAGAGAGTAGGGAAGTGGCTAATAATGTTTGATCGTTAAGAGAAAAATGTTTAAAAAATCTATAGCTGGAATAAGATTTTGCTAGTTGAAATTTAGCATGATTGAGTTTATACTAGTTCAAATTGTGATTAAATTTTTATAAAAAAAAAAATTTTTTTAAATATGTTTACTTGAAACTATTTGCCATTTTACAACTGGTATAAACTGGTATATTTTTGGTATAAACTGGTGTAATCAAAAATTTATGGAATATGCAACAATTAAACCATTTCGATGATACATCCTCATACTATATGTATTCATTAAGATTGAATTAAAGACAATATATAGTTTATAATTGTGATTAAATTTTTATAAAAAAATTTTGTAAAAATAATGTTTACTTGGAAGTATTCGCTATTTTATAACTGGTATAATTTTGGTATAAACTGGTATAATCAAAAATATATGGAAAATATAACGATTAAACTATTTCGATAATACATCCTTATACTATAATTTCCAAAATTGGATTAATTAAAAAATATAACTACTTTACTATGTTTACTTGGAACGTCCCTTGCATATGGGCACACAAGTAATATCTGTGAGTATGTAATGCATAAAAAGAATATACGCACATGTTATTTGTTTATTATTGTCATTTATGATGTGCATATGTTCGTTAGATTATTCCAGTTTTCGCCAAATGTCTGCACTCTGCGACATTCTCCAACACCTCATTCGCCGCGCTACTCCTGCCTAGGCAATGCTGATAGTTGTCAGACTGTGCCTCTGCGCAAACACACTCACATAAAAGGAGACAGACATACATGAATGCGACCGGCTGTTGTTGATTGTTTTTTTGGCTGCATTCATATTGCTACAAGTTTTTTGTTGATTACCATAAGCATCACTATTATTGCTGTTGTTGTTGCTACTGACGCAGAGGGCACACAAATTGCTATTGTGCCATGCTGCAAGCGCACACACACACACACACACAAAAGTCGCACATACGCAAATCTTCATTCTCTATTGTATGTAAGCAAGTATGTATGCATGTGTGTGTTTGCACTTTTGTTATTTTTTGTCTGTTGTTTTTATTCTACTTTTTTATTGCAAGCACTCTTTATTGCTGTTGTTGTTATTTCAACTCTTGTTATTTTATACTATTGTTGCTACAATACATGTACTTGGAATTCGCTTTGGTTATTTGTCGTTGGTTCATTGGTTCATTTCTATGTCTTCGCATAAATTTTCAAGCTCAACGACATTGCCACACAGCCTCTTCAATTTGCTTTCTTGTTGTTGTTGTTGTTGTCGTCTGTTTTATAAGGGTTTGTTGTGTTTACAATTTCTTTTCGGCTTTTATTGATTTCGATTATTGCTGTTTGCATTGCTGGGTGTCCTTCAGACCCAGTACTCACCTGCTGCTTTGTTGCTAATGACACCCCTTTATACACCCTTTTGTTCTTGTAATTGGTCAATGCTTCTTATATACTGATGTTTAATTCTAGCGCGGAGAAGTATGCTTTAGGTTAACCAGTCTATACGGCCTACTCGAGAAACTTGTTTTAGTTGTTGTAATGTAATTGTAAAACATTTTCCAGGCAGGTTTGGAGAATGCTCCCGTGTAACAGTCCTGGGTCGCATAATAATCCGAGTTCGTTCCATTCAGAAAGCGGCGACCGACTTGGAAACGGTTACATCGTTCTCTATATTTACCAGTTCATTTTAATATTATACTTTTGAAACAAAAGGTATTCGGCTACTCCATGGCCTGGCTCATATAATTATATATAGTTTGTAAATGCTTGGCCTTTTGGTCTGTTGGCAAGTACAAATCTGTTACTGGGTTTGGCATCAGAAGGTTGATATGTAATCTAAGTTCTGGTGTTCTCATTATAAGAAGCTCCAGAGATACGCTCGCATAGAACACATGAACTGTAAGCAACTATAGTTAAGTATAAATTACATATATTCTTGAGAGACCTAATTTTCTGTGTGTTTTCACTTGAAACAGTTAAAGTGATTTTCTATGATTTTTTTTTTTGGGAAAGCTATGTATTCCTTCCTATGATTTACAGAACAATATTCGTCAAAAGAACCAAAAAAATACAAAATCACCCCTCCGAACTATTTGTGAGCTGAATGTACTCAGTTCAAACTGGAGCTAAGTTGGTAACCCATATAAACTCATACATAAACAATACATTACAAATAAAAACCAATTTGCACTTATAACATATAAAAATAGTAACATACGTATATATACCTCAGAGAATGCTGGTTTATTCATCAAAAATGGAAAAAGCACCCTTTTTCAGCGCTGATGCCAACCTAGTGCCCTTACGCATACCCTCATGAATACCTGTTTACATTTAAATACAATATCATCTACTACACAACCCCCAACAAATATGACCAGCATCACACCCCCTCCGTTACAAACCGGTCAGCAAGTGCATCCTTTAAAGTAGCTTTGCGCATAGGTTTCATCCTTCAATTTGTATCTCGCATATATGTATATATGTTATTGTAGTCTCTCTGCTCCTGCATCAGCGCTATTGAAATGTTTAACTTTGTTTGTAGTTTCTCGATTACTATTGTTCTCTCAAAACTTATGTTAGCCTGATAAAAGACAGTACGTTTAAAATTCTCTCTTTTCATATGTAGTACGTGTATATGTATTTTATGAGTGCTTCTCCCACGAGGCTACATTTTGTAAAATTGTTCATTCATTCATATATTTTCAAAAGTATGTGAAATCTCTCCAGGAGACTTGTTAATATCTCACCCTCTCATTGTATATTCTTCTCTGTGTTCCCTCATTTCATCTTTGTTTTGAATATTGCCAAAATAATATTTAGTAATTGCAATTCTCAACCGGTTCTAACATTATCTAACTTACCAAATCCTAAGAATTTTAAGTAACGATATTAAGAGTCTCAAAAAAATTTGTGATAAGCTCAAAGTGCTTCGTCTATACAAGAGAGATTCCAGAACTTTTTACCAAAAACCGAGTTTTTAACTGTTTAACCTAACCTAACTGTTTCAACAGTTTTTTGTAATTTAATCAATATGTTTTTGAAACGCTCCTTCGATTAAAATGAGATTACTTTAAAACATATTTTCCATTTCCAACTCAATTTAAAAACAGAAAATAATTATTTATATTTTTCCGCTTATTACTCACAATCATTTTACTTTGGGCCGCTATGATAGAAAATTTCTGAATGAATTTGCCTAAGACGTAGTACGACGCAATTTTTTCGCTCCAACGCCAACAAGAATAGCCACTGCGTGTGCGAAATAAGTGTTCCACAACATTGCAAAAATGTGCGAAAATTGTAGAAATGAGCATGTATGTAGAAAAATCAACAACAATAAAATTAATTGCACTTTTCAGCAAACATTGTAGACACTTTGTTGGGTGTACGCTAGCAAAAATGTGCCCATGTAGCCGTCCATGTGAATTCTTACTTATCTCGCACAAATGCCAGTAGGAAAAGTTTTAGAGATATGGTATATGGATAGCGAATTCTTTTGGGATGATTCGAGTATTACTTAAAGTAAAGCCTTTGAAAGGTGTGCGCTCCAAGTCAGGTATCATTGTTACTCAAAACTTTAAACGCGTTTTTCTCGGAACTGTGTTTTCAAAGTCGGTTGTCAAATTTTCTCGAAAACTACTCAACCGATCTTGATGAAATTTTGCACAGGTGTTTGACATACAATTTACTTGTGCTTGAACGAATGATTTTTTTTTTTTTTCAATTACAACTATTAAAAAAAAATCAGCAAATTTGACCGAAATTTTTATTTATTTTTGGAAAAATTCCTGCCAAAATTCCAATTTTTTACTTTTTTTGTCTTTCCTTCGTTTAAGCACGAGTTTATAGTCTTACCTAAAACCCTTATTTTAGTTTTTTCCTTTTGGGTGATCCTGTCAGGTTTATGCCGACAACGCGGACGCACTTATTTTCCGAGGGGTCACCGGAAATGACGTCAAAATGGCGGAGTTTCAACATTTTTTTTTTTTTGAAAATTTCAGAAATTATTCTTTAAATATGTATCTATAAGGCAGAAAAAAGTTTGAATTAAATAAATATTTTTTAGATATTAAAAAAAATATTGAAAATAGGCCTATGTAACCCCTTAATGACGTCAAAGTCACTCACAACAATACTTTCGGTTAATTTTGAAACTTTTTGGACTGCATTTTTCACATTACCTTGATCTGAGATCTGAGGACCAGAAATAGTCGCTGAGAGTAATCCAAATAATATAGTTAATGTGAAAGCAATTCAAAGCCCAACTTGCACAGAGCTTCCACAGATCAAAATATTCAAGAACGATACGTACAATTTAGAATATATTGATTGATTCGATATTTTTGGATTATCAGCTATTTTATTTAGCTTCTTTTTACAATAATAAAAAATACATTTATTAAATTTTTTTTCGGGGATTTTACTTCACAGCTTCTTTTGGATGCTCACTGAGATCATAGTTTCTGGTGTTCATATTAACGTTAGAGAATTTAACAAACCACTAACAAATGGTTGATTCGCCTGATTCAGAGCACAAAAACGTCCATCACCAGTAGTATTTTGTTTTTCAAAATCAAAATTCTACATCTCGTCAATCAATAACTGTAACACACGGGTCTTTTGAAGACCGGGTCTGACTTAAATACATATGCATTAAAATCTATGGACTTTCTGTCAAAACAGGATGTACATATGTTTCAGCCTGCTTATTATTATTTATTTCCTACAGGGTCTTCAACTATGGTATATAATGGTTCGTTCATATACATGTGTACATACCATTGCTGCACATATGTACAAGGCATGCTGAACTTCGGCTGCACCAGTTTGTTGTACCGACATGGGCATTAAAAGTAGTTCGATGAACAGATTAGGCAGCAACAAAGTGGCGAAAATGTGAGCTCAGACGTATGTATTTACATATGACATCACTGAAGAGCAAGCGTCTTGTGAATAAGCATGGGTAAATAGTCCACAAAAAACACATAATATGTGAGTGTAAGCGACACACCTGAGCGGAGAACAACAAAATTAACCCAAAATGGTGGCATGCAGCCATAAAGCGCACTAAACTTTTTAACTATTGCTGCCGCTATTTGGACAAGTTCAAGTGTATGCAATGAAGGATTAATAATGCAAGTGTGAAACAGTTACACGCAGATATAAAATTGCAGCAGAAACACATACACTTATACAGACATATGTGTGTCAAAGATTTGTATTGCATATACATATGTATGTAAATATATGGCGGCACCCAAAATGATTGCTCTTTTTGATAGAATGGGTTGCATAAAACGCATAGAAAAGCCGATAGTCAACAAGAGTACTCGTGTATCTACTTTGAGAGCGTGGAGAGTTTGGGAGAGCATAGTCAAATATATTTTTCTACAATTTAAGTGAATGGAGAGGTGAGAGTGACAGAGCCTGTAAACATGGCAAATTTCAAAGGGTGTTTCTTTCGTATATTACAAATATGAAATGTTCAAAAAATTGATGTGATAATTACTTTAGATAAAGTGCTTACTATTATAATAATGAATTTAGAAGAGCTCATAGATATTTTTTTTAAGAAGACTGTGAGTGTTATTATTATAATTTTTTATCAAATGGAAGCATTTTTTTTAATATATCGTATGTAGATATATTGTATATAAAATTATATATGATACAATATTAAAAAAAAATTGATTATTTCATTAATTACACAGTACAATATTCGGCTGGGTATTGGACCTAACTAATTTTTTCAAAATTTAGCGTCCAAAATCTAAATATTTTGATTCGAAATTCGAAATTACTTAAAAAATGATTATTAATTGCCGGGTATTGCTTCTAAAAATCCAAAATATAATCTAAATTTTCTTCTTATTTCTATGGTACATATATACAACTTTTTCGGGAAGCTTATATGACAGATTTTATAATGGGTCTAGAATTTTTCGATATGCCATTACACCATTGAATTGCGTGGAAAATATAGATTATATCCACATTTTGGAATTTTTAGTAGCTACATTCTGTAATTAATAATAATTCTTTTTGAATCCATTTTTTGAACTTTGAATCCAAATATTTCGAATTTGGAGACTAACTTCATAGATTGGACAATACTTGTTTTACTTTTGACTCAATCTCCTGGTAAAATTGCTTTGGTCCAATACCCAGAAAAAAAGTCGATTTTGCCGCATGATGTTATATATATTTTTTGGAATTTTATGTTTACATGGTGAGACTAAAATAATTTTTCAATTCACATACTTCATAAAAAAATTGCCTTATATCAAAATATAAAAATTATTAATAACAAATTCTTAAAACTTATCATTGCATTGGATCTTAATGATATTTATTATTATTTCTTGTATGGATTATCCTCTCTTTGAATACGAATTTTTATTCTGAGCCAAATATTTTGTTTTCTTATTTACTTGTAGATACCCTTTATTTGTAAATTTTTTATACAAAATATCTTCGAGAAATGTTAAATATCTATAATTTTTTCTTATAAATTCTTTAGTAAAATAGAATTTAAATTTTTATATACATATTTGAAAAAAAAAAAATTCTCAAAGTTTTAAAAATAATATTAATTGAACTTTTGTTGGTTTAAGGAGCATAAAACGCATGAAAATCGAATGGTTTCTTATTAAGATTTTTTTTACAAAACTATTTGAAGTAGGAGATCTTTACATTTATTGCTAATGTAACACATATTTTAAACTTTCTAAATATTTAAAAAAAATTGTTTTTAATTAAAAATGACAGACATAAAAGCATTGGCGTGGATAAAAAAATACCGTATGCAAAATTAGATAAAACATTTTCAAAATGTTTAATCGAAAAAATCCCACGTCACTCTGTGGAAAACATATTTAGGAAGATGTATTTTAATTTTCAAGTCAATCGGTTGAATAGTTTTTGAATTATCGCATACACCGTCTCGAAAAATGTTGTTTTGAGAAAAACGCAAAAGAAAAAAAACTTACGCTCCCACCGCGCTGACTACTAATAATCATAACTTTCGTAACTATTGAGACATTGTTTTTGGAGACATCTCAAAATACTAGTTAGAATATAGACTTTGAAATTCAGCAAAAACAATACAATTTTTTTTTGAAAATTTCAATAATCGAATTGTTTCTTAGAAAAAATCGTTATTTATTATTATTTTGAAAACTACAAGACTCGAAAATTATTTGAAATACACGATTTTTTCATACTTTGCATCATTTGACTTGGAAATGGTTTCTTGAGTTATAAACCGTTGCCACTAATGAAAATTATATAAGTAGTAGCATACCATTAGGAGGAATATAAAATTATTTGCTGAAGCATACATTTGGGGAACTTAAAAAAATATATATGTTCGAATATTTTTCGTTTGAGTGAATTTTCGAACTTTTCAAAGATATTTGCTATAACTTTTTGAAGATTATACTATTTTTTTTAATTCGGATAAAAATTTGATACCCGAAATTGAACCGTATATTTATATAATATAAATGGGAAAAAGTTAAAAAATCATATAATTTATATATACGGATTATATATACCTTAGTATTGAGTACTAAACTTGCTTAGAATGAAAAGTAGCTCGTCATAGATCAACAGCGCACAGTAAATGTGTCTCATGGCAACAGCATTTTGCTTAATAGTCATAATCAGCTACTGTATATGCATTATTATTTCATAATAAGTTGAAAATTTCGCTAATTACTGGTGCTACACTCATATTCAAAAATATGTATTTAAAAACATTTATCTCTACATAGCAGTGTTGTTTAGCGTTCATTGCAGTGCATTTGCGCTAGAAAAAAGTAAAAGTTTAATTGTTTGTTTTGTTTTTGCTGTTGTTGTTTGTTTTTTCTTCTAATCACTCGTATCTGCGTCAGGTGAACGAGTTCAATGCATCGCACAAATATTCCAATAAATTGCCACACTGTACGCGGCCAACAAAATCACATTGGCAGTTAGGCATACAAACATAGAAACACAGATATCTTTCGGTCATATGCGAGCTTGCTTACTTACTTATATGTATATATAAATAGTTGTATGTGCATATGAAATTCTTAATTCTACATAGTTCACTAACATCTTTGTATATATGTATGTATTTGCGTCTAATTGTGTTCCTCTTTTGATTTCCAACTTGGTTGCCTTTCTTTATATTATTATTATTGCAATGCCGCCTTTGCACTTGTGCACACACACATACATACGCGCATGCTAGTCCAAAAAAAAAAAGCAACAGCAGAAACCGCCGCGAGTCAGTTTGACGGCGCATCAACAGCAAAGAAATTCTATAGGTACACTGCTTTATATGCATGTTTGTATGTATGTATGTATGTATGCATGTGTACTGGTACAAAATCGAAAGATATACATATAAACATAGTCGAAAACGGGGTGAGGTGAGCTGAGTGTAGCGCCTTTTTTTGTGCAAAGGGTGAGTCGTTGGTGGAGTGAGGGTGTAGTAAAAGTAGAAGTAAATAGCATCAACCACTCACCACTCTCACTGCACACCTATAAATTGAAGGTAGACACACACACACTCACACTCATTTATCATTTATTGCAGTATGCGTGTATGTGTGGCGTAGCTGACTGCATCGGCATTTTTCATTCATCGCCCGGCGGCATCAGCAAGTTGCGGTCGAGTTCAAGTTTGAGATATGTAAACCTGCGAAATGAGAAAATATGAATGCGAGTGAGTGTGTGTGTGTGTGAATGTGAGAGCGCATGTTAAATAGAAAACAATGGAGAGCGCGTTGCTGAGGTGAGCGAGAGAGAGAGAGAGAGAGTGCAGTTGTATATTACAAGCGAGGGTGAGAGGGCAGAATTATATATTGATGATGTGATGTTTAGGTGATGTTTTAAGGGCATAATGTCATGTGATTTGTTCATGATGATGTGATCTATGATTGATGTACAATAGAGTGTGCGTTTCTTGTGATCTATGAGTTGGTGTTGCTTTTGAGTATCAATTTCATCTTAAATTGTAGTTGATAGTGTTAATGTGACTTTTACATATATATATGATATCATATTGAATATGAGTTTGTAGTGAGGTTAAGAAATTGTATTGCAATTTTTCATATAGAATAATGTGTTATTGTATAGAATTGAAAATAGCTGCTCATTGAACAAAAAAGTTTATATTTGTCTTTACTTAACATTATATCAATGCATATATGACATCACATGTTAGTTTGATTTGCTGACGTGATGTTATAGTAGTGCGATCTAAGCTGATGTAAAATTTCTAAAAAAAAAATAAAATTTAAAACTAATATTTAGAGTTTGGAATTTTGTTAACAAAATTTACTTACGATGATGCGATGTGTAGGTGATGTGTTATTATGCTTACGTGTAATGAAAACCCATGAATATTAAATGGATAATATTTGAAATAAGGCAGTGAAGAATTGTGACTCTAAATGCGGAGCGATGTAGAATAGTAAGCCGAATACATTTGTTAATTAGCGGAATTCCCTAGCGAATAACTTGCAGTGAGGTGATGTGATAATGATGATGTGATGTTATCAGCAGGTGATGTGATATTAAAATTGGCTTACATAAAACACTATTTAACAGAGGTATTATTAAGAGGCTTAACTGTTGGAAATTGCTGTAGAAAATAGTATATAAAGCGCGCTTATCGACTACCTGTTGATGTGATGTGAGCTGAGGTCTGCAAGATCACCTCTTGTTGTTTTCTTTGCAAATACAATAGTTAAATACTTGATTTGTTGAAGACAATTGCTGACTTTGACGTTGTGACTTCTAAATACCCACATGAGATCAATCAGCGAGAGTGATGAGCGTAAAAACAGCACCCTTTGCTTGGCCTATCGCAGTGATACCATCAACGACATCATATCGCAACTATTCCCTCCACTACGCTCAGCTATACAACTCACACACTAAACATGCACTAAAACTAAAGTGTGGTGAAATCGCATAACACTAATTTGAGTGACTGTCTTGTCACTTGCCAAAAATAAGGTGTAAGGTAAATAAAACATGTAGTACGAAATGAGAGAATAAACGCTAAATGAGAGAGGCGAAAGCGAGTGTGGAGAAGAAAAACGCTGTAAAAGGTGCAATCAACAAAGAGCAACTCCACACTATAGCGGCTAATGGCAGTGGGCAAATAAGTAAAGTAACCGAATAGCAAGTGGTGAAGCGCATGGAAAATGCAATGTGTACTCGTATATGACAAGAAAGTGCTGTGTGGTGGTGGTGAAAACTGACGCACTGACGCTGCAAAGAAAATAAACAAATGTTGACTACGCGATTGCGACCGAGTGACAGCAAGAGCAGCAAGAGGCGACTCAACAACTGAGCGCATAAAAAGTCAAGGGTGTCAGTGTATGCACACACATACACATATCTCTTTATATTTGTGTGTTCGCCTGAGCGCCAGTCAGTGTGGTGAATAACATGCACTACTAGCACAGCATTTGCTTCGCTGTTTTTCGCTGCTATTTCGTCTGCCGTTGTCTGCTCGGAATCGCTTTCATTGATTTCAGTATTTGTTTGGACTTCAACGCTAACGGTGTACAATTCGGTTGATATACGAACATATACATACTACACAAACACGGCAGCGTAGAGGCAGAGGCGAGACCGCTTTTTCAACAATAGCGCAAAACATAGAAAACTCTTCTTCTACACGACAACTCAGTGCTATGACACTACAAAAACACAATGTATATGTGTGTAACATACATACATATAGACAACTTAGAAACAAGTGAAAAAAAACATCAAATAGTTGCTTGAAGTGTTCTTACTCGTGTGCTATTTCTTGTTTGTTTGAAAACGAAATAGCTGAAAATAAAAAAATAAAATATTCAAATATTTTTGAAAACGCAAACCTGTGAAGTAGCTGAAAATAAAATAAAAAAATATTTTATTGAAATTACAAAGTACCTACAACTTAAAAAATACATACATACATACATATATAAATATATGCTAACTAGCTGAGAAAAATAGTGTGCTGCTGTAGAATTCAAAGTGCAACTAGTAATTGTAAAGACGCGTGTTCGTTCGCTAGCGGCGTCGTGTTAATTGTAAATATTTTTGGCGATTTTCGTTAGTTTCTCTCTGTGGCGTTGACGCTAGTTGCTGCCGGGACGCGCGCTATTGGACGTGATCTTGTGAGCGAGTGAATGCGCTTAAAGTGCATGCGGTAATAATAATAACAACAACAAAGCGTTTGCTAGTGTATGCGAAAATCGTAAGGCAACAAAACAAGTGCAATTTTAACAACAACAACAACAACAACAGCTTAGTGTTGTTGTTAGTTTAATTTAAATGTTTTATTTTATTTTTTGAAATTTTACCACTTCGACGCGAAAATTTTAGTGGTTTGTGTGTGTGTGTGTGACGCCTTTGCAAGGAAATGTGTGTGTCTAACAAGCAAATGCATGTAGCTGGAGCGCTTCAAAGCGTTGTGAGAAAAATGCGTTAAGAAAGAGTGAGTTTAAATAAAAAAAATAGGAAAAGGGTTTCACAACAACAAAAAAAAATTAATATAAATAATTGTGCAGAATTTTTAAGCAAAAATGTACTGCACGACATAAAATAATATTTAAAAAAATAATTTAAAAAAATTAATTCAAACAAAATTTTGGTGAAAATTAAAAAAAATTACATTTAAAAAAATTAAAAAAAAAATTACATTTAAAAGAATTAAAAAAAAAATTATATTTAAAAGAATTAAAAAAAAAAATTAAGGTGAAAAAAATATTTTGTTGCAAATTAAAAAATAATAAAATTTTACACTTCAAAAAATTAAAACAGAAAATTTGTATGGCAAAAAAAAAATATTTTGGTGAAAATTATAAGAATAAAATTTTACACTTAAACAAATTAAAAAAAATATTGTAAGGCAAAAAAAATTTTGTTGCAAATTAAAAAATAATAAAATTTTACACTTAAAAATGTAAAAAAAATTTTATGCTTAAAAAAATTAAATAAAATATCGCTTCAAAGAACTTTGAAATTTTAAATATTTTTCGCAAAAATTCAAAATTTGCTCACCAAAAAGCAGTGTGCTCATGTGTTTAAAAATATGCCAACAACATGAATACGTAACTGAAAACAAAGAGCACATACAAAGCGTCAAAGCGTGGAAAATACAAAAAAAAAAAAAATAAAAAAATCTAACTTTGAGTAAAAGTTTTGGCAAAAATTGCAAATTAACAACAACAATTTGAATGAAAATAATTATAACAAAACAAGCCGAGAACAAATGTGTGGAGAAAGCACGAAAAATCAGCAGCGTTATAGTGAATAAAAACAACTACAACAACAATATACGCTTATAAGCAGTCGCAACACGTATTCGCGCTGACTTTTCGCCTGCTGGAGCAGTAAAGGATCGGCGGTTGGCACGTAGAAACAACTGTCAGGCCAACGCTATTCCCAATCACCCACTTCTCATTACATAGAAAATCTAAAAAATCTTACTCACCATCTTCTGCGACTCAACTGTAGCGCCAGCGGCGTCTGTAACTTATATAAAAGTCATCTGATAGCAGCATGCGCTAGATACAGCAGCAAACGCCCACCCACACACGCAGGCACTTCTGTCGCTAACCCGAAGGTGCGTCTGGCATGCTATCAATTTTTTCGCGCATTTCTGTTCGTTGTTACATACAGAACGAACATAACTGCGGCGTGTAACTGTCTGCTCAAGGTCTGTTCAACAACAATAAAAAAAGTTAATAAAAACGAAGCGTCATAAGAAAATAACAAACAACAACAAAAAAGTCAGTCAGAATTGAGCTGTGCTTAGCTGAGACGCGGATTGGCGGCTGTCTGGCACAGCGTAATGCCGCAAGTGAGTTAGGTGGAAAGTCACTGGTTTTGTTACACGACAACAGCAACAAAAACAAGAAAATCCCACACAGTCAGTGCGAGGAATAAAAGCTGCTGGAAAAGCAAAAAGGGAGCAAAAAGCATAGTTCTTGTGCTCGATTGCGTCTGCTGATACGCGTTTAACTGCGTTTCCCAAAGGACTCATTGGTATGCGTATACGCAAGTGACAGCAGACATACAACAACAATAAATAAAAAATACTTAAGAAATAGTTGTATTTGCGGCATTAAGGCGTAGCTTTAAAAGGGAAGAAGGCAGAAAGCTTTAAAAGAATACAGAGAGTGCTGACAAAAATTGAAAAATCGATTTTTAAATACAGAATTGAAATAAATAAAAAAAATTTAAAAAAATAAAAAAAATATTTAAAATAAATTTATAACCAAGCGCGCAACCAAATTTCTCTTATTAGTCTACCTGCACACAACAAAAAACAACAACAACATTACAAAAAAATGGCCTTAAAATAAAATTTGGAAACGCATTTATTTTCAAAATAAAAAATTGAAATTATTATTTTATGCAAATATAAACCAACGCGCCACCTCACCTAAGCAGTGTACTTGAAGTTGAGAAGCAACAACCAACCAACCAACCAACTACCTACGCCCAATAAGGCAATACACAACAACAAATGGATTTATATTGTTATCAGCCAACGCCACCTGCCTCACTCATGGATTATCCCGTTGGACCGCATCAACTGCAGAATGGCAGCAGCGGTGTCGGTGTCGGTGTTGGCGGCGTCGGTGGCATCGTCAATAATACTAATGCATATTTCAATAATATCTACACCAATGGCAACAATAATAATAGCAACAACAATAATAGTAGTAATCATTATAATCATCATAGTAATAGTGATAGCTCATCGGTGACGACAACAACAACAACAGCGACAAATTTCGGTGATTGCATTGGTCTGGAGCGCGGTTTTGATTTCTACAGTGATCGAGGTGAATATGCACACACATACTTATATACTTACATATTGTAGATTTGTGAAAGTTTTTGTTTATTGTTAGACGAAAATTTTTTACTGCATTTTTAATGCAATGAAAGTAAATTTTATGGAAAATTAATGAAAATTCAGTGATAAAAGATTAAAAAAAATGTAGAAAATACAAATGAAATGCACTTAAAATTTGTGGCAAATAGTAATTGAAAGCTTGCAATTAATGGCATTGTTATGATTGAAAATCTGTTTGCAACGAAAATTTATTGCAAATTAATGCACAAGCAGTGCGTTGACATTATTATTGTGCTTTTTGCATAAAAATTAGTATTATTTTTTTTAATATATTTTTTAAAAATTTATTGTTTAATATTTTTAAATTGAGAATATCAGTAACCAACATTTTTTTCGAGTGCTTGTTTAATCCATAATAGTCAAAAGTAATAACATAATTTAAAAAGAATTCAACTTCAAAAGCATATAAGCATATTTTTAAAATAAAAATAAAAATTAAAAAATTGAAAAAATTAAATAAAAATTCGAAAAAAATGAAAAAAAATTAAAAAAAAAAAATAAAAAAAAGGTAAAAAAGTAATTCCAAATTTGACAATATTTATGCAACCACAAGTGCATTTCATTTGTTTTTTCACTATTTGGTTATGAAGTAATATTTTAGATATACATATATATATTGTCTTGAACTTTCTAAAATGTGTATTTTTAATTTATATTCCGCATTTTATTATTATAATTTTCTGCATTTAATTTGTATTGTTTTGTCATACGATTTCTTTACTCATATTAGTTCTTTAATTGGTTGACATTTCTACATATTTTTTTTTCACAATTTTGAAGTTTTTCTGGAGTATTGAGCGCATTATTAGTTTTTAATTAAGAACAAATTGTTTTATTTTTTAATATTTTTGGAATTTTTTTAATTTTAATTATCGAAATTTTCGTAATTTGTGTTATTGGTCACTTTCACACATAAAAAAATATTTTATTCTTTCACAGACCTGAATTTGAAATCGTTTTTCAGCATATTCTTGAAATTTCTCAATTCTTAATTTGAAATCGCTTTTCCAACATATTTTTCAAATAAGCAAATCATTGCTTTAAAAAAAAAAAAATCGGCAATTTGCAATTCAAAGCTTTATACTTAAGCGCAGATTTTGTACTGAATGAGTTGCGAATTTGTGTTGTATTCTACTTGTATTAAGTTTCGTTGTTATTTGGCGTTTCTAAAAAGTTCTGTTAAGATTATCGGCAAAGAAAAAAGTGAACCAACAACAAAATCAATAATTATATGGGAACTTTACTATACAAAAAAGTGCGTATGGAATTTCGTTTATTGTATGCACTGTCTGTTTTATGATTTTGAAACAAATTTGTTAAGAAAAATATTTCAACTTTTGTTTTCGGCGAATTTCGTACTTTGGATGTATACATTATTTGAATGAAATTACAAACTTATGGATGAAAATAAGAAGTATAAAGTTGTAATTAGCGTTTTGTAATATAAAATGTCAAATTTTTGTTTTCGTCGAATTTCGTCCTTTGGATGTATTCATTATTTGAATGAATTTACAAACATATTGATGAAAATAAGAAATTTAAAATTATAATTAGCGTTTTGCCGCACTAAATGGTGAAATTTTGTTTGCGGTGAATTTCGTCCTTTGGATGTATGCCTTATATGAATGAATATCCAAATTTATTGATGAAAATAAGAAATATAAAGTTGTAATTATCGTTTTGTCATACTAAATGTTGAAGTTGCGTTTTCTACAAATTTCTTCCATTGGATGTATTCATTATTTTAATGAAATTATCTATAAACTGATGAAAATGAGAAGTATGAAGTTCTAATTTGCATTTGCAATACCAAATTTAAACCTTTTATATTTATTTCTTTTTTATTTTATTCTTCCTTTGGATGAAAAAATAAAATGTTTGAATCTTTCAGACCAACCTTATAAAAATAATAAAAAATGAGTGATAAAAAATTAAATAAAACAAATTGATGGGTTTCTGAACACATTTTTATTTATTTAATGTGTGAAAATGGTAAAAAATTTTCGTCCTTTAGACGAAGAAAAAACAAAAATTACTCGTAATTACTCGAAAATATGCTGATATTTCTACCAAAAACACCAAACTGTTATTTTGTGCACAGCAAAATATTTGACAAAAGTAGAGAATATAGAAATATAGCCTTTTAATTTTTTTCTACCAAACTGAATATATGTGTGTCCAAGTATGAGTACACATTCCCCACCCGCAACATTATTGGCCAACTTACTTGCGCATACTTTCGTCCAAGTAAACTACACACAGGCTCATATACTATGCTGGAAACGGAAAAAAGGAAAATACCAAACTCCAACTCTCATTTCTTGCATTTAATATTATACAAATATTACTTCGGCTTGGTTTATTTAATGGTTTTTGTTGTATATATTATATTTTACTCTAGTAAATTGCTAGAGTTTTTTAACCACACTTAGCTACATTTACTGTTACCAACGTACAACATTTTTTTTGTCCTATGTTGCTTGCATTTCTTCGTGCCTGCTATTTCTCAAACTCCCTTTACCCAAATAATTTCACGATGTATTTGTTGCTACACATTCTTTGGAGCATTTAATATACTATTTTTGTTGTTGTTGTATTTACCGTTGGTTGCTTTTATGTCACTAAACTGTGTGGGGTTTTCTTTATATCAACCATTTGCTGGTCGATTTTCCGCCTGTGAAATACGAGCGCCACTCGCAAGTGGTCATTACTCTGCTTTTAGGCAGCAAACAAAAAGAAAAAGAAAATTTAATATTGTAGAAAACTGCTGCCGAATTTTGTACTATATAATTATTAGTTGAGAAAGAGAGTGAGTGCAGGTTCTTTATGTGTTAGATTTGTGATATTTTTTAAGGTACTTGCCTTAACTTTCTTTTCTTTTTGCATTCTTTTACTTAATCCTACCTCTTTTTTTATTTCATAAAGGCATTTCCAGCCACCAGCTGCCACCCTTACCTCAGTAGCTTTGTTACATATTACAAAATGCCGACATCAATTACCGCCGCCACGCAGACACATTTTAATTACTTGCCATATTTTATCAACTCCTCGGCGCTTTTGCCAATTTCTTGCGGTTTAAATGTGTAATCCTGGCTCTTATGCATCTAATTTGCCTCAACACCACATTCTTCAAGCTATATCTCGGCTCAGTGTCGCAAGTGTCTTCGCCTTGCTCCTTTAAGTGTTACTCATACGCCGTGTCAGCCCATTTTTACCGACAAAACTTCTTGAAATACAATTTTTCCTTTATTCTGCTTTAGCCTGCTTTAATGATTTGGGGAATATGCCACGAGACACGCGGGAGTTGTCTATTAACCAACAACGCTGTCGAGTCGCAGTTGACGTCGCAGCAGGCGCAAGCGCTGTGCTTAAATATCGCCGTTCTTTATTGCGTCTAATTTATTTATTTTTCTTTTATTTACTTTAATCATTATTTTTATTGCGCGTACGCTGTAAGCAATGCTTCACTTGCTGCTGCTGCTTGACTTTCGTTCTTTGGCTTTGGCTTTGGCTTTGGCGTTAGCTTTGTCGTCGCTACATTTTAATTATAATTAATGAATTTGTTGCGACGCCGAAAGGGTAGCGTTGTGTGAGTTATTTGGGGGTGTCGGTGTTGCCTTTTGGGTGCGACACGTTTCAGTGTAGTAAACTTGTTGTTGTTGTTGTAGTAGTCCTTCTAATCGCCTAACCACTAACGACCATTTGGCGTTTGCTTTTCATGTTTCGGCTTTTGCGGCATATTCGCCTTGATTTACAAGCCAACAACACGACGAGGCGCGCGCGCTATCGTGAAAACTGTTCGTGTACGTTGTAAGTGCATACATATGTATAAGTGAGTGTGTTGCTGTGTATAAAAAATGGTTGATTATACGCCGTGTGGCAGCATTGGCATCTACCAAGTCACAGCTCCTTGCTCACTCACTCACTCACAACTTGCCTTCGCCTTCATCATTGCTGCTTGTTTGCATGTTGTTTATTTGTTGTTGCCGCTTGTACTCTCTAGTGACTGCTCATTTGCTTGCCGCCTCTCCTACTGCTCAGCAGCTTATCACTTCATTCCCATCCTCCATCCTGACCGGCGCTGTTAATGACACTTTTTTCCGCGCGCAAGCAGCCATTTTTATTACTTTGCCAGCACCGTGAGGAGAGAGAGGGTGTGAGTTAGAAAGTTGTAGTTTTATTGAGATCTGACTTTCTTTGTTTTTTGTTTTTGTTATTTTTATATTTTACTTTTCCTAACATTCACTCTTTGCTCCGTCATCAATAACGTTGTAATATGATTAAAGCAGTTTTAACTGAAAAAAGCAACAACATTTATCGCTGTAAAATTAATGAACTGCTGCCATTGATATGTGTCTAAAAAGTTTTTGTAATAATTTTTTATGAGCGCAAAAGTTTGTGTTGAACTACGCTATTGATTGTGGCATGTTAGCATGATTTGCTAGAGTTAAATGAGTGGTAGTAGGGGGTGAAGGCGAGTAGATAAACTATTTGATATGATAATGTGAATTTATTTTCTGGTTTGAAAACAAATTGCGAAAAAAAATCTAAATTTTTATTTCCGGCTAAATTCGTCCTTTAGATGTATTCATCATTTCAATGAAATTCCAATTTTATTGATGAAAATAAGAAGTAGGAAGTTGTAATTAGCGTTTTGTTATACTAAATGTTGAATTTTTGTTTTCGGATAAATTCGTCTTTTGGATGTATTCATTATTTGAATGAAATTCCAAATTTATTGATGAAAATAAGAAGAAAGAAGTGGAACTTAGCGTTTTGTCACACTAAATGTTACATTTTTGTATTTGAAAAAATTTCGTCTTTTGGATTTATTCATTATTTCAATTAAATTACAAATTTATTGATGAAAATATGAAGTATAAAGTCGTAATTAGCGTTTTGTCATACTAAATGTTGAATTTTTGTTTTCGGATAAATACGTCCTTCGGATGTATTCATTATTTGAATGAAAATCCAAATTTATTGATGAAAATAAGAAGAAAGAAGTGGAACTTAGCGTTTTGTCATACTAAATGTTACATTTTTGTATTTGAAAAATTTCGTCTTTTGGATGTATTCATTATTTCAATGAAATTACAAATTTATTGATGAAAATAAGAAGAAAGAAGTTGTAATTATTGAGTTCTTCCAATGGATGAAATGATTAAAATATTAAAAAAAACACAATTTTTTTGTACAAAAAGTTCGTTATTTCTTTATAATCCACAAAAATAATACTTTGTATTAGAGCCCTCTATAAACACGCTTTATAGCGCAATCTCTACATAAATCACTGCCAAAAATGCCATAAACTATGCCGCAACTAAGTAACACCCAAAACTCATATAATTTTTGTGGAGTTTATCTGCCAGCCAAAAAACGCATAAATTTAAGTCCAGTGTGCCTTAAACTTTTTATTTGTTTTTCTCAATTCCATATGCGCATATATATAAATATAAATATATATATTCTTCACTTTTCCGTTGTTTTTTCTACATTTTCTAAACTTTCTGTCACTGGCTTCTTGTTTTTTGTGCGTTCATTAATTGTCAGTGAAAATTTGCATATTTGCCACTGTCGCTATGACAGCTGTGTAAAATGCTTTATTTACATACGTTTTCGCATTAAATTCATAGAATTATAAAATGTACATATCGTGGTCTATTCTAAAAGAACACACATTGATTTGCGAGAAATAGTTGAAAAAAGTTGTCATGGCACATAGTATGTAAATTGAAAGAATTTTTATTTTAGATTTTTTTATAGTTAAATATGTATATTGTTGTATCATATATAAAGCTTAAAAGTGCCGAAAATATATGAGCTGCCTTCAATTTGCTAAAACTTAAAGTGTGGCGAATCGAATAAGCAACTGGTATAAGTCTCATAAACTGGTATAATCAACAACTGGTTATACCATAGTTGATTTGCTAAAACTTAAAGAGTGGCGAATCGAAAAGCAACTGGTGTAAGTCTCATAAACTGGTATAACCAACTGGTATAACTCTCTTAAACTGGTATAATCAGCAACTGGTTATACCATAGTCGATTTTCTAAAACTTAAAGAGTGGCAAATCGAATAAGCAACTGGCATAACTCTCTTAAACTGGTGTAATCAGCATATATACATATGTATTATATAAGATATTTTAGTAGGATAAACTAGCTTAAAATATTTGAATGAAATGCTTAAATTTCCTAAGAAATATATATCAAATACCACCTAAGTCTAAACTTCAATTAATGATTTATTCCCAGAAATATGTATCTATGCTATTGTGGTTTTAATTGAAAAAAAAATAATTCTTCAAACTCAAAAGACTTTTGGGCTTCTAGAAAAATTTTAAATTTAAATTTTTTATTTATTTTTTTTTTATTTTTTAATTTTTTTTTTTAATATTTTTTTTTAATTTTGTAATTTTTTTTTAATATTTTTTTTTAATTTTTTAATTTTGTAATTTTTTTTTTTATTTTTATTGAAATACGAATTTCAATTACTGTACCAAGGTCTCATGGTACGTCCCCATTTAGTAGTCTGCCACACTGTGCATAAATTTCTTATTTTCTTTTTGTATTTTTTCCGGCAATTCTGCTGAGCTCCAACAAATACTTCCAGTCGCTGTTCAGGCGCATATGTCACCACCCGCTATTCGTGGCAACCAAAAAGCATTAAGTAAGAAAATAAATAAATAATCATATACAAATATGCTATTAAAATTGGAAAACCATTCAACTTCGCCGCCAAATGGACTATTAATTTTGTGCACATGAATGTTTTTCTCCACACCATTTCGACGACGCCATTGTCATTGAAAGGAAAATGCTGATTTCTTCTGTTGCTTTTCTCCGAGCTAAATATACATATAGACACATGTAGTGTTTGCGCAAATTTATTTTCAATTTAACAGCTTCAAAGACTACTTGGTTGGCGCTGCACTGCCGTAAGCCATAAAAAATATGTTTTGAATTTTTTAAATTGGAAATTATTTATTTTATACGTAGAAAAAGTGCAAAATTACGAGTGGGTTAACATTGAATCCTCACATGCGACTTGCTACTGCTTTTGTATGGAATTGTTTGCTGTTACCTCTAGGCAAGTTGAGGTATTTTTCTGTTGCTTGGAATGGAAATAAAAATATAAAAACACTGAGAAAAAAATATTTAAATTTTTTATGATTTTTTCGCTTGAGAATATTTCTTAACTAGCTGTGTCGAAAAATAGCTTTAGTATATTTATTTTTTATTTATTTATATTTATATCTACAACTCATCTCTCCAATTTTCCAAATTCTAGTTAATAATAACGCATTTCATGCTAAAGTGTCAACTTACCTTGCTATGTCTTCTTGATTGCCTATTATTTGGCGTTTCTATCATTGCCATATCACTTTTCCATTTATATTTGCTGCGCCACCACGCACAATTTTCCTCATTATTTGCTCTAAGCCTTGTCAACTGTGCAAAATCACGTAGCTACCTTAGCGGCAGGCACAACCATAATGCATTTAACAGGTAGCCCTGGTGACGTCACGATGAAACCCTTGTGTGCGTAGTGGGATTGGAAATATCAAACAACTATTTCTAAAAAAAAAATATATATTTTTAAGCAAACACTCTACTGGCAAAATCTGCCTTTGCTCTACTCGTTCAAATATTTTATCTTCCTTTTTGCTTTATCTTCGCTACCTGCCAGCCATTCGTCATACATATGTTTCCAATCTGTTGTCGCTACGGCGTGCATGCCATGTTGCACAAATGCAGCCTGTTATACTCGTCCTCTGCTGACTACCTGCTGAAGTCGCTTGTGTACCGGTGTCTCTCCTTGCAATCTTCCAATCCACATGAAGATTACTTAGAAACTATTTTGTTGTTGTTGTGCTTTGCTCTTGTGTATTTTGAGATATTTTTCTGCTGTTAACACAGATTTACGACTGCAAATACACACCACCACCATCAGAGATATGCACAAAGACCCTCACTTTTTTGTTGTTGTTGGTCTAACTCGCTCACAAGCAAATAGCCGACCGTCTTCTCCCTCTATTGTGTCATTTGTGACTGCTTTAGTTCGAAATGTACGAATTTGTATAAATTTGTAGCTGATTTGTTCGTCTATTTGACTGCATTTTATTATCAATTATCATACAATATGTAATTGTAGATTTATATACACTTTTGTATACTTATTTACAACAACTTCTATACAGAAGTAACGAAGCGTGCTGCACAAAAATATTCGCTTGCTTTATAATCTGCCGACTTTGACAGTAGCTGTCAATTTTGCTTTTCTATTTCGCCTCATATTTCACTGTCAATTTTCCCGCTAAGTAGCTTAACTTGCAACTAAATATATGTGCTCCACACAAATGAAGGCGTTAGCGTCTTTTGTGTCTATGCATTTATTATATATAGTTACAAACCGAATTAAGTACTTACTTCACTGAATCCTGACTTACCCAGTAGTGAAATGTAGTAGTTGAAATCCAACCCACCACCGATTAACTTCAATATATTCATATTTTCTCTTATATGAAGTTTTTGGTCAGATTTCGGTCAAAATTTTGACAATTAACTGTGAAATGATTTTTGGACTTTTTCGAAATAATATTTTTTTTTTTCGAAAATTCAAATAATGACACAATATTTTCTTAATGTGTTGACTAAATTCTTTTTTTAATTGTTAATACAGTTTTCAATCTTATATCTACCGCCAACTAGTATCAGACTAGTTATTTTCGGACTAGTTTGATATTTTACTCCTAACTATACAGTATATTGTTCTTTTTGTGTGTGCGAATGGTTGACTAAAATCCCTGCCAGACAGTCGCAGCTAATGAAATATTAAAAGCATAGCGTGATAGTCTCATATAGACATCCATATTTACATTCGTACAAATCTTCGGATGTCGGGCAAGTACTTTAGAGGTATTTAAGCGCGGAATTGTGTGTCCGCGCAGGATTTCACCGTTATTTGTGTGTGTTTGTATAAAGAAAAATCCCTACAGTGTCAGTCTCTGGAGTCACGGTGTACAAATGCAATGACCTTTTTGAGATATGCAGGTGCGAGGAGAGTTGTTATCACAGATTTTTTGTATTTTTTATGTAATTTATATTGATTCGATTCTATTATATTCGAAAATATGAAATGTGATTTAAAAATATTTTTTATATATTTATTTTATATTTTCTATTTTTGAACTGTGCTCTCTTGTCAAATAATTTACTTGTTGAAGCAGTAACAAAGTTAAACTCGCTGTGCTTGCTGCTTGTTACTCATTCTTTATTTGATTATGCCAATCTTGGCATTTGATTTGTGTCTGTCTATTTGATTTATATGATTTACGTACGTTCGATTCGCTATTCTTCACGTGCTAGTGAAACGAAGGCAGTTAATAATTATACAGTACCAGCTCCATATCTACATGTATAATATATAATTTTTCTATTTTTTATGTATACCTAATAATTTTAAACTTTTTTGATTATACATTATGTATGCTTTTTGTGTAAAAATTTTTACACTTCATTTTATTTATTTTTATCAACACAAAAATTAAAAAAAAATCATCTCCACAAATTAAAAAATAAATAAATAATTCCATATAAAATTTTTAAAATCAAAAATTTTTGAAAAAAATGGTCTCCAAAAATAAAAAAAATTATTTCATATAAAATTTTAAAAATTAAAAAATTTTGAAAAATGACAAAAATGGTTTCAAATTAAAAAAATTGTAAATCAATTCATTCAAAATGTTTAAAAAATTAAAAACAATTTTTATGTCATATTAAATAATTAAAAAAATTAATTAATTTTTATTAAATACAATTATTTTTTTATTTATTATTATTATTTTTTTTTGATACCATCTTTGTTTCTATTATTTTTTTATTATTTTTTATTAAATTCTAAATATTTTTATTGATTTTTTTTATTTTTAATAATTTTATAGTATAAAATACATACATATCTTCAAGGCTATAAATATAAATATTTATTATTGTTTTTTACTATTCTTATTCAAAGAATTCTCGCCTTACCACGACTCCTTTCAAGTTTTCGGCATCACGTGATTCTTAGACATCACAATCAGCAATCACTTTGACTATATGTCCGTTCACCACAATCGCCTGTCAGTTTTTATTTATTTTCTTCACACACTCTTGTTGCATTTCGTTTTGATTAACGTGCAATTAACGACGTAAGCGCAACATACCCACATACAAATACAAAAGCACATAAATATGTATGCACCTTGGTATGTACCATCCACAATCAGCTACTTGTAGCGAGACAAACCGTCAGCAAATACGCAAGGGCTCAACACGCTTACATTTTCTGCAGCATTATCTTCACACACACACACAGTCATATATGCGCATATTTGCTAAGCAGAAGTCACTTCCAACCACCGGAGTCAGAGAGCGTTCGATTTCGTTGCTGCCCTTCAAATGCTTAGCACCGCTGACATTCATATTGCACTTCGTTATAAATTTTCTTACTTCAATATAAGTAATTTGCCTCAATTCGACTGACATTGCGTTGCATTGTCTGGCTGGTTTCGCTGGCGACTGCTTGTGGTGTTAACCTCGAAGTGTTTTTTGTTGTTGTCTGTTTTATTGCTTTCTGGAAAATTGAAAATTCGTACCTCCACAATGGCTAATAAATTGTTAGTGTTTCGTTATTAGCAGTGGCAGCCGAAATTGTTGTAATGAAAATTTATTGACTGCTCACAAATTGAATTAAGCGTTTCATAATTTTTGCCGCCGATAAATAATTGAAATATATGAGTAATTAGTTTGATTTGTATATAGTAAAGGGAAGTATTTAAGTACTTAAGCAACTAAATAAGCGGTTTTCGAAAATCATAAATTCGTATCATAAATTTTTAAATATATAATTAATTCAATTGAGTAATTCGCTTGAAGCTCTAGAGAATTTCGAAAATTGCATTTCAGTAATATACTTTCAATTCGTATTAAATAATCTATTGAGTAATTTAAAAGCTTTGAAATGAGCTTGTGCTGAAGCATTTGAGTATAGAAACCGCTAATATATAGTTTTGAAATGATTTATAAAAACATAATTATTAAAAAAAAAATAAAAAATAATTTTTTTTTATAAAAAAAATTAAAAAAAAAGTATTGAAATAAAAATAATTAATTAAAAAATAAAAATATAAAAAATATATTTTCAATAAAAATAATAATTTTTTTATTCAGAAAAAAATTAAATTGGGTTGGAAAAAAAATAATATTTTTTTATTAAATCTTTTTTTATAAAATTATTTTTTTTTTTATAAAATTTAAAAAAATAATATTTTTTTTATAAAATATTAAAAAAAAAAATTATACAAATAAATAATTTTTTTATTCAGAAAAAAAATTGAATTGGATTAAAAAAATAATTAATTAAAAAATATATATATTTTTCTAATAAAAAATAAATAAATAAAAATAAATATGTTTTTTTATTCTGAAATTGAATTCTAAAATAATTATTGAAATCACATAATCATCGAAATCAACAACTCTGCGCAGTCTTCAACTTTTTGCAGCTCAATTAGCTATTTTGTTGTTGATCACACACACATACATATCTACCTTAAATACATACACACATACAAACATTTATAAAAAACACATTTCTACAAATATATTTATGTATATATGTCTCCACAGAATTGCTTCCTGCATTCTTTTATATTTGAAATTATTATTTGTATGTAGTTGTTGTTGTTGTTGCTACATGTCTTCCGCTGCTTTTTTGAAAACGGCAGCTACTTGTTATTCAATTCGTTGTGTCAGACGAATGAGAATTTGAAATATAAAAAAATTGTCATTCCACACTTGCATGGTGTGGCTATTTGGGTGAGCGTTGCGGCACACAAACATACTCGCACGCAGAACCTGCAGATATGCTGTCTTCAAGCATTTATAATATTCAAGCATATGTGTAGTAGTGGTAGTGCTAGTTGTTGTTGCTGTTGCGCATAGATTTGGAAATGGAAATTTTATTTTTAGTTTGACACCATTTAGCATGAATGCGCTTGGCTGCCTGCCTGCCGGTCGCTCGCTAGTGCTATTAGTTTTTTTTTTCATTTCCCTCCGTGTGTCACCAATCACTAGCATAAATGTGTGTTTGTTGCTGTTGTCTGCGTTGAATTTCGTTGACTCTAATTTGCTACAAAGTTACACACATAAGAATATATGTAAATACTTTCCATTTGTTGCTGCCAGCTTGCATTTGGTCTGACTCGAGTGTTTTTTCCCCGAAAATTTCTTGCTATTTTTAGTTAATTATTTTTTGTGTGTCAATTTTTGAGTTACAAAAACAAAAAATAAAATAAAAATATGTTCTACATTAGCTCTGCTCTACCGCAACACATTTCGAATTATGCTTGCTCGCCTCGAGACGCTTAAGGAGTTGGTTTGGTGTGAAGTATTGCTGACATTTATAAATAGCAGTACTGAGGTACAGGGTGGTTTGTAGTATAAAAATGCATACCGGGAATAATTCTTACAGTATTTTCTTAAATAGTTTGATGCAGAGAGATGAAGATGTGCTGTTTTGGTATTCCAAAACATGTATTCTAAGGAATTATATTAATTTAGATGAAGTTAACTTAAGCTTTAACGGATATTTTGACTTCTAATAAACATTTATGCATATTTTTTGACTCAATTTAATTGGAATTCGTTGTTCCTAATGCTAAAATATTGTGTTTGAAAAAATACTATATTCTCTTTCAAAAAAGTTGATCTGTATGTTTGAAAATTATCGCATTAACTTAAGTCGACTTATGCACATTTTGCTTTTTGCACTTAGTTTAACTTCCGAAACACTTGTTTTTTAATTAGTACCATTGCTAAAACTATATATAACTCTGTTTTTCAAAGCCTTTTAATATTGCGAAGAGCTTTCATTCAAAAAAAGCTTTTGAGAATATGAAAGCACAGATTTCGATTTTCGATTTTCTTAAATGTTTGACTTATTTTTCCAATTTTCAACATTTTATTCAATAAATCATGTTTTCTTTTACCGTTATTTAAATCTGTAGTGATACCAAAATTATCTACTAAAGCTTTATAAGCGCTTAAAATTTGCTAATTACAAAGAAAGCTGATTCTCCATTTTTCAGAGCTTTTCAGTGTAGCAAAGAGCTTTCATTAAAAAAAATTAAGGCTCAGTTTTTCATTTTCGATTTTCTTAAACGTTTAACTTCACTTATTTATCACTATCACTTATTTTTTAAATGGCTACCAATTTTATTCAATAAATCAATTTTTCTTTTACCGTTATTTAAATCTGTAGCCATACCGAAATTATTTACTAAAGCTTTTTAAGCGCAGAACTTTGGTATTTACAAAGAAAGCTTATTACATTTTCCAGAGCTTTTCTACGCTGCGAAGAGCTTTCATCAAAAAAAGCTTTTGAGACTATGAAAGCTCAGTATTTGATTTTAGATTTTCATAAACGTTTGACTTCGCTATCACTTATTTTTTCAATGGCCAACATTTTATACCATAAATCATGTTTTCTTTTAGCGTTATTTAAATTTTTTATCTTACAAAATTATCTACTAAAGCTTTTTGAAGCGCTGAACTTTACTACTTACACAGAAAGCTCTCCAAAAAATTTTCCAGGCAACTATTTACTGCCAACAATATTATTTTTATATATTTATTATACTTATAATTATTTATATAAAATTGAAACCAGTTTGGACAACTCTTCTTCATGTATCTATTTTATACAACAACTCAACAACAACAACATTAAAGAGGCTTTATCTGAGCGCGCTCGGTCAGTGCATTCCGCGGCGCGTCTAATCTAAATTAAACCTTTTAAGAATCAAGGCCGGTCAGTGGTTTACATTAAAAAAACATAAGCACTGAATTAGTAAGCGCTGTTCTACAAATAAAAGCAAGACATCGTATTGAAACAAAAAACTGACAATAGCCAAGCTTTTGCTTAAAGGCTTTAACACATCTATTTATGTGTGATACATTGGTAAATTCACGTAAATTAATATATTAAAACAACACGCAATAAAATAAAAAGCGTTAGCGAGAGCAAAAACAAAATGCGCACAAGTCTTATGCAAATGTGTTAAAAAATATAAAAAATACACAAAAAAAAATTTTGAAACAAAAGCATATCACAAACAGTTTTATTAAATTTCATTTATAATTCACTTTTTTTTTTGTTTTTATTTTGTGTGAGTTTTGATCAAATGTCATTCAACCGGGCCGCGCTGTGTTTCGCGGAATCGGGCGCTTAGATTTTTTTCCTACAAACTTTTCGTATTTCATTTGCATTTAAGCTGAGCTTAGCAAAAAAGCGCTTTGCTGTTGTTTTCATTTTTTGTTTTTGCTAATTTCAAATTTCAATCTCATGTATTTTCAAATACGCTGCACAAGATTCCTTCAATGGCGGGCGCGCACATTTTGTTGCATTTTTTTATAGTCTTTGAATTTTTCGAGAATTCTTTTAGAATCTTTGTTATACCGTGATTTCGACCGCAAACCCTATTACTTATTCTTCAAATTTCATTGAGCGTCAATCATATTTTATGCGCATAGTAAATATGTATAAGTGCATATTTTTAACCGTTTTTTCAACGCTTTGCGGCGTTTTTTATGTGTTTTTATTTTCTAAATTTTTTTCAATTTATTTTATTTGTATTTATTGTCGCTGTTGTCTTGAACTTCTTTGACGGCGCGACATCCTCATTTGAATTGATGTTTGAATTACCTCCTCCTTCGTTTATTGACATTTATGTATTTCCGAAATTTTTGTTTATTTTTATTATTTATTTTACTGCGAACAACACTCATTTCTTAACTGGTCATTCGTACCGGAAAAGGAAATGAGGTAAATGCTTGAATTGGTTTTATCGCATAATTCTTGCGTACACATTGATTGAGTATGCAGTTGAGACAACAAAATTGGTTAAATTTTAGGTCAGTCATTGAGGGGATTTTGAGTTTTTCAGTAGTAATTAGTAATGACTAATCATAATATAAGTTACAAGTAGCGCTAAGATTTGAGTTTACCTATTAAAGCTAGTGTAAGCGCAAGTGAAAGCTCTGAAAGATTTGGAATTTTCTACTTCAAAGCTTTTTTGGGTATATTTTATATATTATATATTAAATAATTAAATTATATATTAAATAATTCTTTACTTCGGGTTATTATGGAAAAAAAAAATCAGTGAAAGCTCAATTGAAAGCTCTAAACGGTTCTTAATAGCTATTCCCCGCGCTATAAGATTTAATGACAGCTTTTATTGTCGAAATAATATTAGTTATACTGCTATGAAAGCTCACCGAAAGTTTTTGCAAGCCTTAAAAGTAGTGCTTTTATAATTTGCTAGAAATATCACAAGTTTAAATAAGCCTTTATAAGCAAGTGAAAGCTCTGAAAGATGTGAAATTTTCTAACCCAAAGCCTTTTCGGGTATTTTTCAAATAAATAATTATATATTTCGAGTTATATGAAAAAAAAATCAATGAAAGCTCAATTGAAAGCTCTAAACGGTTCTTAATAACTATTCCCAGCGCTTTAAAGTTATAATAAAGTTCTTCACGTTGAAGTGAAATTAACGAAGCAGCTATGAAAGCACATAGAAAGTTGGTGATTTCGTTATTTGTAAAACATAAGCTTACACGAAGCTTTCATAATATAATATCATAATTTATTAAATATACGACAAATTTCTCGTTTTTCTTTCGCGCTCCTGTCAACTGCAAGCTTAAAATGAGCTTTCATTATTTGCTCTAACACCTCCTGAAATTCTCAAGTTTGAAAGAAGTTTTCATACAATTTTTTACAATTTACTGTTTTTTGCAAATTACAAAGATATTCCCTCTTCCCTTCTCCTGACATCCGTTCAATGCTGATAAAATACCAAAAATTATGATAAAATATGTTTGCTCACAGCGGGTCGCATGAGTGCATATGTCGCAAAACAACAACCAGCAAATTTATCAAGTTTTTTTTTATTTTTCGCTTGCAAACGCTCACATATTGCCAAAACGCCAAATTAATCACTTGATCAAATAAAGCAAAAAAGTTGTGTTGTTACGCTGATGGCATGCCAAAAACTGGTATCTTAAAGGCAAAATCATGCCTTCAATGGCAGCGCGCAGCAAAGCCTTCAGTTTCTATAAAAAAAGGCAAAATAAAAGATATGAATAAAGAAATGAAAACAACAGCAAATGTATATTCTGCAAGCTGTTGGCCGCCAAAAAAGCGCGCGCGCAGTTACTGTGGAGTGCGGGGTGCGGAAGCGCAATGTTGCATTTTGGGTTTGTGCTTTGTCGCACTGTGTAATGTCTCACTTTGCCAGTTTCCTGTCCAAAAAAGGCGACGCGTCATAAGCGTTGCGAGTGGGAAACACATTTGAAATTTTATTTTTATTGCAATTTCATATTTTATTTCGTTTTTATACGAATATATTTATGCTTTTTTAACACAAATTTCCATTGCATGGTAATTTTATACTTCTTATATAAATTTTATATATTTTTATATATTTTTTATATTTGCGGTTTATTGCAGTGTTTTGGCACACAAATTGTATGTTTTGAATATTTTATTGCATTGTGCATACTTAACCACATATTTGATATATAGTATATATGCATAATAATGTATATATATATACTGATATATATACATATGTATGTCTATATATTACTGTTGTTTATTTTTATTGAGTTTTTTGGTATTATTATTACTCGTTTCTCATTGGCTCAAGCTGTTGTTTTCGTTAAGACAACTTGTAGTGGTAATGACCTTTGGGATTTTGTTTTCCACACTTCTGTTTTGGTTATTTGATATGCGCGTAAGCCGTTGTTTAACCTTACTAAGCAGTTAGTCAACGGTTTTTTTTCGGTTTTAATTAATAAATGTTGTTGATTTAGCTGCGCATTGGAAGACTTCAAGGCCTTCAAAAAGCAAATAAGTTGCAATGGAGTTGTAATTTTAACAACTGAAAAAAGTAAGTCTCAAGAAGACCTAACTTTATAGTTGAATCGAAAGCAAGATAGTGTGAACTGTTGTTGCTGCTGTGACATGTAAACTTTTGGTGTTTAATAAAACGCAGATTAAAAGAAAAAAGAAGATTAAACTTAAAGAAGATTAAACTTAAATTAAAAATTTAATTTTTTTGAATAACTAAGTACTGTTTAGGGTACACTTAAGTATATAATACACTTAGTATATAATAAAATACACATTTATATACCTCCAACGCTTCATATTCCCTCTCCATTACATTTTCCGCCTATTTGGTTACAACTTCAATCATTTATTAATTGTCGAAATCACCCTCAATGCCGCAGTTGTACAAATAGCCGTAGTTTAGAAACACCCGAGTACTTCGCGCGCCAGCTTGAAGCCGCTAAACAAATCGCAAACAACAAGAGTAGACAAAGCGAGAGCAAAGATGCCTATCAGTGTTCTCGTCTTTCAAAATCAATTAAATTTACGACAACAACAAATCGTCGTTGCTATTAACAATACAAGCGCAATATTATTGGGAGCAATAAATCTATTAAATGAGGCAGCGATACAAGCGCGCTAAATGTGGCACATACCTTCGAAGAAGCTATGCGTCAGATGAGAACTGTATAATGGTCCATTAAAATGAAAATTTTGTAAAGCGTACGGAAAAGTGTTAAGCTGTTTATTGGCGAATGCCTTTGAAATTTCTATTTGATGGATTGTTAATTAAAGGCCATGAAATTTGTTTGCAAAAAAATTAGCTTTCACAGTAATTAGTTCATGGTGTGATTTTTTGGAATATAAAAATATATTTTGGAATTATCTTAGCAAGCAGCAAGCTGAAAACTGTTTTTATTAAAAATTCGTATGATTTTTGGCAGTTTTGGGTCAGTATTTTAATGAAATATGTGAATTAGGTTGGCGTTTTCGATACTCAAGAAAGCAGAAATAGATTTTTTTTTTAATTTCTAGGGGGTTGCCTGAAATCATTTTTAATGGATTCAGAACATGACTTAAAAAAATTATAATTTTTTTTTTTTTTGAAAAATTTCGAAATTATTTTTTGTAAATATTCAAAATTTATTTTTAAATTACCTTAATTAATTTTTAATGGTTTTAGAACATAATTCACTTTAAAAAAAATTATTTTTTTTTTTTGAAAAATTTCGAAATTGTTTTTTTGAAAACTTTTAATTTTATAAAATTTTTTTTTTTAAGTTAGGAGGTTGCCTTAAATCATTTTTAATGGAATTAGAACATAATTGACTTTTAAATAATTTTTAAAAAATTTTGAAATTATTTTTTGAAAATTTTTGAAAAATTTCGAATTTATTTATTTTTTTTTTCAAAAATAATTTTTTGAAAACAACTTTTTTTAAACATTTTTTATATAAAAAATAGATGCTTTTAGAGTTTCAAATTAGTATGGATAGTTCGATTTGAATAATATTTGCATTAAAATGATAATAATTTAATATTTTTTTTGAAATTTAGGATAAAAAATAATTCCATAAAATATCTTGCAACAATGCATACAAAATATGCATATATATCAATAGCATAACTTCGCTTAAAATGTTACAAAAACTAGTATTTATTTTTACTTGTGCCTCCTTTATATGCAAATCCATGCAATGCGGCTGCCAGCCGCCGCGCACTGTGCGCTTATTGTGTTGCAAAGGCGCCGGATAAACTCATTTGGCGTAGTCAATGTCAGTTGTGACGTAGCCATGGAATGCATTTGATACATAAATATATGCTTTTGTTGTTATTGTAATGCGTTATTGTTTATTTTCCAACTTGGTTGTATTGTTGTTTTGTTGCTGCCAAAGGCAGTTGTTGGCAGCTTAAGGCGGTTCGCAAAGAAAGGAAATTTGGCACGAAAAAAATTTGATACAAACACACACTCATCATACATATATTTGAATACAATGTGTGCACATATTGTGCTGTGTAGCAGCCACACAATAAATACTTGGACAGCCAACAAATTATGTGGCAAGCCAGCAGTAAAGTGCTTGAAGGGGATGTTGGAGCCTGGCAAAGCTCACACATCAAAATAAGTTTACAAAAAAGTAGAAATACTTTGTGCTTCACTACGATTTGATAGTCGCATAGCAAAGAAAAAAGCTGGCACTAGTGGCAAAGCTTTGTGAGCCCAATAATCCAGTTTCCCGTTTTTGATTGTCTGGCAAATTGCAGAACAGCGGCAATAAATCTTGAGAAGTTGTAGGGAAGAGAAGCAAATTTTTGGTTTCTTGCAAAAGACCAATCAGATAACAGCTTATATTCATATAAGTATATGTGCCACATAGCTTACAGAATTTAATGAAATAAAAAAATATATTTTGGCATAAAATACTTGAAGTGAGCTGTATAGCAGAAGAATATCGAAAAAGGGTAGCAAAGAGAGTAAAAATAATAGAAAAACGTAAATAATGGTATACAAGTGTATACAAATATATATATATACTTTGGAAATATTTTTTTATTATTTTTTTTTGTATTTTTTTTTGTATTTTTTATTTATTATTATTTGTATTTTATTTTTTGTTTTTTTTTTTATTTTTTGTTAATATTGTTTTAAAATTTTCTTAATGTTTTTTTTTTTTAATATTTTTTTTTGTAATTTTGTAATTTTTTTTTTTTCATTTTTTATCTTTTATTTATTTATTTTTTATTATTATTATTTTTTAATTATTTTTACTAGTTTTATTTTCTTATTATTTATTTATTTTTCTTATTATTTTATATTTCTTTATTATTTGAATTTTCATTCCTGCACCACCACATAAACACCACTCGACATACTAAACTTAACCTAGAAAGTCAATAAGCGCTTGAGGTTCGAAAAACCGGCAAAACAACTTGATGAAAAAACGCTCATAGAAATCGAAATGCGCGCGCAACTTGCTTGACTGCTTGTCGGAAAATATGTATTTCACGAGTGGGGTGATGCAAATTTTCATTTTTTCCAGCCAGTTATGTGGAAGAAAGCGAAAGAGGAATCAACAAAATCGAATGGCGTCCAAGTTCAGTGGCGCAGCGTAATGTGAGATAAAGTTGCGTTGTGCTGTGTTGTTGCAAGCGATTTATGGGAAAGTTGTTGCGGTAAAAGCACAAATACAACTAGAGTTAGAGGCCTACTTACATACATATATAGTTTGTAATTTAGTGTGGTTATGTGTGTAATGCAACTGGTTTTGGTGGTTGTTGTTGTTGTGTGCATTTTTGTGCATTCATCTGTGGCTTGTGGTGGCTGCGGTTGCATATTAGTGCGACTTGTTGCGACTTTCTTAAAAAGAAATGAAATAAAATAAAATAAAAAAAAATAAAATAAAATAAAATAAAATAAAATAAAATAAGATAAAATAAAATAAAATAAAATAAAATAAAATAAAATAAAATAAAATAAAATAAAATAAAATAAAATATAATAAAATAAAATAAAATAAAATAAAATAAAATAAAATAAAATAAAATAAAATAAAATAAAATAAAATAAAATAAAATAAAATAAAAAAATAAAATAATATAATATAATATAATATAATATAATATAATATAATATAATATAATATAATATAAAATAAAATAAAATAAAATAAAATAAAATAAAATAAAATAAAATTAAATTAAATTAAATTAAATTAAATTAAATATTTAAAAAAAATCCGAAGACTACCATTGTAAAGACACTGTAATGTTTTCCATATAAATTGGCACATTTTTATATAATTTTTTATTCATATTTACCATGAGCTTTCTTTCTTTTTATTTATTAATTCGAAAAATTTTTATATCTATTTTTCAACACCTCTACCTCGTTGATTTATTCTTTCCCTTGTGGTTGGTTTTCCCCACAATTGTTGTTGTGCAGCTGCATTTCACACAACTTCATGAATTATTAATATCAAAGTCAGCGTGTTTCGCTTTCGCACACTCTAGTCGTCGGCTTGCAATTGCAACACTATCTGCAGCTTCTATCTGCACTCTGTTGCTGTTGTTGTTTTATCGCATGGTTGGCCTAATAGCTGCTATTGGAAATTTACGTTTTCTTCGTCAATTATTTTCGCTAATTTTCCGCTCACATTATTATGCCCACACAGCATTTGCTATTGCTATTGTAATTGCACTGCATTTTTTTTGTAATGTTGTAAGTGAAATTTCTCTTTTTGCAATGCAATAACTTGTAAATCAAAGTATTTACATGCATGTGTGAAAATAATTTATTTTTTCTTTGAGTATAAAAGTGCAGTTTTTAAGATCATTTTGCACACACTGTACGTGAGTACTACGCTTTTCGCTCAAGAAGTCAGCTTGTTTATTCTTTCTTTCGTAAATGAGTCTTGAAATTATTTGTTTGCCCTAGAAACCAGCATATTGCCTTTAATAATATTTGTTTTTAAGAAATATCTTCATTCCTTCTTCTTCATATAGTATATATCTATACTTATGTACTCTTCCAATAAGCGCTCGTTTAGCTCTCAATTTTCTTGCCGGCGATTTCACTTTCTCTCAGCCAACGTTTGCCTCACATGCGCTGCCGAGTTTGTGCAGCTCATTACCGGCTTTCTCACGAAACCACTTTCTTTTTTCAGCGTCAGCTTTTGTTGGTTAGATCGTTTTTGCCAAATCTTCTTTCACCACGTTTTTTTTTGCTTTTCGCTTTTCAATCTAATTTCTTTCTAAGCAACGCTTCAACGTGACAGACTGTTTTCAAAGCCCTGCTTCACTGCAAGTCTCACACAATTTTTCTATTGTTGTTGTTGTTTTTTTTTATTTCTAAGCAAGCCGTCTTGGGTCCAACACATCTGTTGTTTGTTGCTTGTTTACTTCCAGCATTTGATTCTTCACTTCACACATTTTACCTTAGTGAGTTGTTGTTCTTGTAATCACTCTGTGACTTCTTTCGAGCGTCTTCCTTAATAGCGTTGGTAATAACAAAATGACATGAGTTTGAGATGCGATTCAGTTCTTTTCCTCTTCTTTTTGTAAGCTGTTTGTTTACCAAGTTGCCGAAGTGAAAGAGTTGGATTTCGTTACTTTGTACCATGTATAGGTGTGTGTTTGTAAGAATTCCACTGAATCCACAAGCTGCAGATCGTCTTTACTCAGCTGTTGTTGCTGCTGCTGTAGCTGAGTTTTCGTGTTCTTTGCCTTCCATGAATCACAGTTTGGAGTTTGTTGTTTTCATTGTTTTGCTGGTCAGAGGGTCAAAATTGGAAAGGTACACACATAACCCGACTGACCTACAAAAAATTGTTGTTCAGCGAGATATATGTACAAATATACATACATATTGACAACATCTGATGGTGGTTGTTCGCCTTTATGCTTTACTGACTTGTAGCTTCATCTGCTACTTGGGAGTTGAAGTTTAATTTGTACGCGTTTTCATTTCTTTTTTGTCACTTTTGATTCAAGTTTTTTTTTTATCTCGCGCCGGCTTTGTATGCATTCCTTTGGCATGCAGTTTCCGAAATATTTCAATACAACTCTGCAATATTCATTCTTACGCATTCACACATTTACAAAAAAAAATAAAAAAAAATAAATTTAGCGCCCTCTGTGCCCCTGTGTTCTTGACTGCTTCCATAATTTGTGCTTGCTCCATTTCGATTTCTCTTTATTCAAGTTTTTACTTGATTTTTATTTGAAATCCATCGTCATTCTTTGTTAAATTTACATACTCACATGCCTGCGTGCATTTCTAAAAATAACCTCAAATAACGGTGTCATATGCTAATCGAATGCAGATGTTTGTATAATTTTAGATTTGCTATAAAAATATAGGGGGGAAACTTTTTTGAAATAGAGAACTAAAAATATATTTATTATGGAAGAGTATTTATAATAAAAAAATAAAAATATTATTCTAAAACAAATGAGTATCGAAATTGAATTTCCTCTCAGTGAAGAATAAAAAAATCGTAGGCACGGAGCTTTCCCAAGTTCCTTACTTACTTTTTACCTATTTTTAATCAACAGTTGTCAACAGAATCGCAAAATAGACAGGTTCGGTCAAAATAATAGATGAAGTATTATTATTAAGAGGATGTTTCCAGGTTAGATCTACATATAAGCTTTATCTTCGTACTCTAAAGAAATAGTGTAAAACCATACGTAGAAATAATTGTTCTCAGAGTATCTTAAAAATAAAGAAAATTGAGATAGAATCTTCATTTGGAGTCACTTATCCAAAAAACCATTGTCTACGGTCTCTTAGAAACTTTCGAAACTATGCTTAACTTATATTCATAAAATTGTTTATCATCTTAAGAGCAGTTGTTCGTCTTATTCGTCAAATTGGAGTGTGGCGAATGGCACAAATATAAAAGGCTTAAACTGGTATAAAATACTTCAACTGGTATAAATGACTTCAACTGGTATAAATGACTTAAACTGGTATAAAAGACTTAGACTGGTATAATAGACTTAATCTGGTATAAAAGACTTCAACTGGTATAATAGACTTAAATTGATATAAAAGACTTAAACTGGTAAAATCTAGGTATGAACGGTTATATGTCTATACCAAAGTCCAAACATAGGCTCTGGTATTGAATTCAAAGTAATGAATTTACCGTGAAAATGGTTCTAAATGCTCTCATAGATACTACATATAGAGAGACAACACTCATATCTCGCCTTGTGAAATCACCATTTCAGTAACTGAGTGACTTTACTCTCTTGTTTCGTTAGTTCATCGTGGTTGCTTGTAATTCTCAGTGAGTTTATTAAATTTAGACAGATTTTTTTCATCATAAATCTTAATACTAAAATTTAATTATAAAATTTTTAATTTTTTTTAACACAACGCTCTTTTTATATATATTTAACGCTTTGTAAGAACTGCTATAATTCCATATACTATTTTTAACAACTTAATTATTATACTGCAAAAAACATTAGAATTGTGTGTGGTCATTCAACCATTGTAAAGAGACACACACTTTTATATAAATGTACCTTAACAAATTAGTAAACGCCTAATTATAATTAAATATCTGTGTATAAAAAAGCTATAATAATATTGTTGCTGAAGCTTTTTTTATTGTTAGTTTCTACCTTTCATATTTCGTTGTTGTCAAGTAATTTGTGGCGCATTTTTTCTACACACTTACAAAGAATAGAAAGGAGCTCATACAAATGTATATATTTTCATATATATGTATATGTATATAGACTTAGTTGTATGAATATGTAGACGCATTAAACTTGTAGTTAAAAATGCCATAAAAATTTCTGCTCTGACGCACCTTTACTATTAACTAGTTTACGTGCTTTTTTATATGATACCAAAAAATTATAAAATGTTCTGTAAAGTATACCGAAATACTCAACGACCAACTTATTTGAGTTTGGTGAGTGCATGGCTATCGCTTGGTTTGTCATCGCTTCGCATCTCGAGACTTTGTCAAAGCTCTGGAAGAAGTTCTTCAGTTTTTCTGTAGCAGATTTTCGAACATAACAACACTGACGGTATGGCGTAGAAACCAAGCTAATCATCTACCATGATTATTATTATACATATATTTAGCAGCTGATGACATTAGTTAGAAGCTGTCTTGTATAAGAACTCATATATATATATAAGTATATAAAAAAGTATATACAAAAAAAAAAATATTTATATATATTATTACATACACAAAACATTAAAGTCGTTGATATGAGCCGCACCATGATTGTTGGACCCTCTGATGGTTGTACATGGTATATACTATATGGTGTGTACTAGATTAGCTTAATTTGTTTTCTTTTTGCTATATTTTTTTTTTTGAACCGCACATTAACGTTTTTCTTAATATTTTTTTGCACCTGAGTGTCACACGGTCATTAAGTAAAGTCTAAAAGGTGGTGAAGACACACAAAGTATATATGTATGTACGTAGTTATAACTTACAAATTGGACCTAGTGTTTACTGTGGATAATAAGTGGAACTTATATTCATAAAATTGCTTATAGTATAAGAGCTGTTGTCTACGATTCGTGAAATTGAAGAATGGCGAATCGAATAAACAACTGGTATAAATAATTTCAACAGCAAGTCGGTTAAACTACCCTACAAAGGTCCAAACATAACCGTTTGTATTGAATTGAAGTGGATAACTCTCTCTATCCTCATATGCATATTCTTAAGGAAGCAAAGTAATAAATTTAAAGTTAAAATGTCTACAAATCGGCTGAGGTTAGCATCTTAAGAAATCTTCTGATATACAATTTAAGTAAGCGATCCTTCATTCATTTTAATAATTTATATTTATAAATCTTCTAACCCTGTCGTCAGCATAAACCTGTCTCTTGAACACACTTTATTCCCTTGGAATAGTCTAAGCAATAATATTTAGTATGACTCCACAAGAAATTTAACGCTGACTCACCTGTCAATTAGACCTAAACTAAGTCTATATCCTGTACACTCTCATTTAATATAACAACTTTATATTCTTTGGGCCAATACAGCACGTTAATTATCAATCACTTTGGCAAACAAAATCAAAAGTAAAGCGGCTTTACTTAGTTGGTAAGAACGCGTGCGAAAGCCATAAACCAAAATATAAACGCCATACCATGCCATGAAAAGGCGAAAAAGTAGAGACTTCTACGACGACTACCTGTCGCAATCTTTTTACCGTGTACTTGATGTACGCTGCTGATGTATATATACTTACAAAACCAACCTGTTCCGAAACACTCAGCAAGACTTAGTGACGGAAAAAAGTCACGAAAAAAAGAACTGAAAGCCAAGACTGGTTTGTTCCTTATGGCCGGACATTCAAGGTGGCTAGCGGAGAAACCCACAAAGCGCAAATCGCACAAAAGAAATCATATATCTACAATGCACGTAGGTATGGTGTATAAAAATAAAAGTAAAAGAATGCTATTTGTACGTCGTCGCTGATCTTCAGAAGTTCGGCGATGTTGTGTGGTTTACTAAAATGCGCTGGTTTTTTATTATTATTTCTAGGTTTTATACTTCTACTTTTCTTTTTTTTACGTTGAGTGATCGTGATGATCATCATTAACGTCGGCTTAAAATGAAAGCTTGACTTTGTATATATATTTTGTATGATTTTCTGTATAATTGTAGTATACGCGATATGTTCTGTGAGGAAACTGGTAGTTTTTGGACTGATCGCGCTAGTGCTGATATTATTAATCGTGCTTTTGGTGATCCTCACCTCAAGTTCATCATTACATCATTATGAAGAATGCTTTCGGTGCTTTTTGTTTTCATTTATGATGCTTTATACATGCTTAAAAGCCCAATTTTTTGCTTAAATCGTTTGTTTATCTTAAAAAAAATTATAAAGAAGTGCGGCATACATACTAGCTAGTTTTTGGCGTTACAATCGTGTAAAAGTATCGGCGACTTTTGATTTTATTAAGTGGCGCAAGTTCAAGCATTTCGACAATACAATTTTTTATGCCGTCTTTATTATTATTATTCTTTTATTTTCACATTTACAAAAGTCTTTATCAACTGTGTTTACCTTACTTCGCCTTATTGCCAACCATTTTATCATAATTTTTACGAGTTTTTTATTATGCGCACTTTGTGTCTCCAGATTTTTACTTCGAATTATTGCGATGTTTTTGTTTCGTTAACGCAACAGCGACTCAACTTTTGCCTTAGTAAAAATTATCGGCTGTATTCTGCGGCTCAGCGCTGCCCCAGCTTAATTAGCCTTCATCATCACTTTGAGTTCTACACCGTAGCCACTTAAAGAAAAAAAGTACTTCGGGTCTCAGCAGCAGTTCGCTTAATTGAAAGCTTTTACCACTTCCATTGTGCTGTGTGGCTTTGACATATTTTCCACATTTTCCTTTTATGCGAGGTATTATGTCACCTCGCGGAACTTTCCAACTGCTCCACTTTGACCAACAAAGTCAATTAAGCAGGCGGCCAGTTGTTTGTCCAAAGCAATCAAAATTATTCTCAATTCTTTCACCATTTCCCTTTATCGCGCGCTGTTTCACGACATGCCTTCATGCGTGGAGTGGGTGTGCCATATCCCAAAGTTTGCCTTAGCGCTTAACAGCTTCACAGCCATTTTTACCACCCACTGTTACTGCATTGTTTTGGATTTTTTTCATTTGTTTTAATTTATTTTTTTTCTCATGTGTACTTCCCTTTCTAGATTTTAGCTTCCTTCATGGGATTACTGCCGACTTGACGACATGTGTACACCCTTCCTTATAATTATTCATGTGTCATTATAAAAGTCTTACTGTCATACATGTATATATAGTCCTTCCCTTCAATCCACTTGAGTTTTCCTTCAAATTATTTTTTTTTTTTTTGCAGTCTCAAGCTGTGTCTACCACTTTCCATTAGCAGTTTCGCTAGTCCACTTTAACATTTTTTCACTTTATATCCTTCAAGTTATCCCTACGCAGTTTCCGTCGCTTGAAGGTTAAATCAAGCTGTTTCTTACTGAAGTGTTTATGCCGACCGCTTACTAATTCGTCGATGGTCAGCATTTCTTCTTACGCTCCTCTGATCTCCCACTGTTAGTACTTCTCTTGGCTTTTACTTTCATAAGTGTTTCTCGTGCTGTTCATAAATATGGTTTTGGTTTACTATTGTTTTATGAGTTGGAATCTGTCATGCCATACTTCCGGTATATGTAGTTGTCTATTTTTATTTTTTTATTTTTTTTGCTTATTTTGTGTTCTTTATTTTTAGGCTTTTAGTAGTTTTTTCTTAATTTATTTAGTTCCCGAATTCCTGAAAGCCATCCGTATCCGATATCGTAAAATCAAAACTTTTTTCCTTAAGGGGGTCATCATCTATGTGACGGCCTGCTTTTTAGGATTTTAGATTTTTTTTCTGTGACCAGTAAATATATAGAGCTTTAAGTTTATTATTTATTAACATACATTTTGACAATATAAATATAAATTTTTAGCTGAAAATATTGTGTAGAACGTAAGTTACAGCGTTCTGAATACCCTCGCTGAAAAATGGGCTCGCACTTCCTCACCGATTCCAACTCATTGGCATATCGGACACATGGGATTTGAGAAACGATGGAGGAAAGTTTGAAAAACACATTTCGGAAAAACGAGTTCAGCTCAGCGCTTCGAACAGAACCTTATAACTGCTGTATCTTTAAAACGACTTCGAATTTTTAAAAATCACTTTACTACCGTATTCTAACATGTTAAGAAAACAATTTATGATAAAAAAATCGATTTTTTTGAGTTCATCACATTTAGTGTCCCTTTTAAGTTCAAATGGCAGATATAGAATCGGATATGTCGAATGAGAACGTCATTGCTTTTGAGTGTTCTTTTGAATTACTGTTTCTTTGGCGAGTTTTAGATACAATATGTTCAAGGAACTAAGGAGCTAAAAAACTCTCGATAGTTTCTTCTTTATTAATTATATTTGTTCCAGAATGAGGTTGAAAATTCTTAGATCTAGAACATTTTGTGAACTGAGTCACTCTCTCGAATTTATATTATTCACCTTATTCAGATTCCAGAAGGTCGAGGTTTTTTAGAGGTCTCTTGATCCATAACAATGTATATCTATATCTAGTTGAAAATTGTGTATACTGCTAGTGGGAAATGGGTGTTCTCTGAACGTATGGTTCTGTCTATAAGTCAGTGAAGAATCAAATATCATGAAAATTAAAAAAAATATTCGATAGTAGCTACAAAACTAAAATTTAATACAATTAATAAATTTCGAATTTTGTAAATATTGAATTTTATTGTTAAATTAAACTTTTCATCACTTTCTTCTACTGATATTAATAAATAATTTTGTAAATTTATTTATTTTTTAATTTTTTTTTATTTTTTATTTTTTTAATATTTTCGTGCACCGCTTCACCTAATTCCAGACACTTAATGTATGTTCTATTGTAATTACACTCATAAACTCGCATTTACTTTGCACTTTGCAATGGCAAAACAGTTGCCAAAAGGTTAATGCACACACAGTGGCGATGCGCGTGCGAGTGAGTTGCTGTTGCGCTGTTGCCGTAATAAAATATTATGCAAATTGCACACTTAATAGCTAGAGAAAATATTTCATTAGCCACTTACGATTAATTAAAGTATTTAATAATATGTACATACAATACAAATAAACAAACGAGACACATTGTCAGTTTGTGAGAAATGCGCACATTAACCTTAACCTCATTTTTCAAACCGACAATTGGGCGCATCTAGACGCTATACGGGTATATATATATTTAGATCTATATACATATATGTAGGGGCATACACGCTGTGAACTACAGCGCTGCAATTACAGTGACGCGACGCGCCACAACAAATGCAACTGTGATGAATAGAATATATTTTTATATACAAATATATATATGTATATACATATAGTATATAAATGCAGTTTGCAGCCGAACAGCTGTTCACTGTCATACAAACAACCAAATCATATACAGCAGCCCGTCGCAGTGACTTTATCTATAAGTTTAGTGCTCCCCAAATGACTAGTGCTCGCTGTGCGTTGCTTACGTAGCGCTCGCTTAGTTGGAATTTATTATGCGATTGGGTTGGCTGTGTGGGCCGGCGTGTCAGCAATCAGCAGTCAGCAATCAACGCTATCAACATTAAACAACTGAGCGAGTGAGCGCGCATTGTCATTGCACTAGTCATTGGCAGGCACAACAACAACAAACAATTCTATGTGTAATTAATTTATTAAATATTGTAAAAAAAATAATGCAAATAAATATAGTATAATGCCTACCTACTCATGTTTGCGTAGTAATAACAGCATTACATGCACAACTATAATATAATATCAGCGTCCAAACGATTGCAGCGCGACGCCACTGATAATGACCACTGTAGCGGCAACAGCTGTGCCCGGCTCTGATGGGTGTAAAAATCTCATTAGCTGCACTTGTATTGTACTATTAGTGAGATTCTTGTATGAACTATTTATGTTTGCAAGATTTTGCACGCGAATTGCAAATAAGCAGTGCAATTAAAATATTTACAATGCTTTGTTCTTGTTGTTCTTTTTATATTACATGGGTGGTCGCGTAATTACACTGCAGCTATTGTTGTGATACTGTAACGCTGGCGATTAGCCGCCGCTGACAATTAGTTGGGTGGAGTAGCAGGCCAAAAAGGCGCTCATTATTATTGAGAAGACACCTACCTATTCTTAATATCTCAAGTGACGATAGTTCAATTTTGTTTAAAATATGAGCAGAAAAGTGAATAGTTGTTACAGATAAGTCAAAGATGTAGCAAAACCATATCTGAGACCCAGTTCGAGATCCAGTTTTAATCATATATGATCCCGAACGTGTCACTTTTTACTCGTATATTCAAGATTTGACCAGAACGTGTTTCAATATTCCCAAAATCTATTAAAAGACAGCATCTTTGAAAGAGTAGACGAGCTCATCTCTCGCTTATTATCAGAAGTCAACAGTTTTAGTTCGAAGAAGAGCTACTGGTGAATCATGGGAACCATCCGCTGAAGAAAGCGTTCAGATACAGCAATTTTTATTGCGATCATTCGAAGTTTGTAGAATAGTCAACGTTGCAAAAAGAGAAAATGCTTGTTCTCTCTTAGTAGGTGGGATGTCAGACGACAGACGTTTCCACCGAGACTCAACCAAATCCACAGGAAAACCTCTGCTGGACCAACATACACCATCGAGCGAATTTTCTCCGCCCATGAGAGTTGTCCGTCTAAGAGAGGGTCTTTTGTTCTAAAACTTTAACTTGGTAAAAGAAAAAATATTCGCTCAAAAGAGGTTTCCGTCTAATCTAGGTGTCTGTTAAGAGAGGTTTTCCTCTATAATATATCGATTAAATGTCTACAAGTGGCCAAGGGGATGTATATTACCAACTTTTCGTGATCTAATTGTAAGGTAGTGCCAAATCTGGCTATTTTATCTGCTTCACAGTTACCTGGAATATCATTGTGTTCTGGAATCTCTCGTAAGAATTGTAAATTTTCTACAATTCATTGTTCAAAGCATTGCTGTTGCAACTTTCAAAGTTCCTGGGGAGATTTTTACGATACTTCAAAGGAATCTTCAAACTTCTATTATGGCTCTCCCGCTCTGAGCGACTTTTTTGTATATATTTTTACGAATACAAAAAATATAGAAAAAACTTTTAAACTTTTTCAATTTACTAATTGCTTCCACATATAGTGTAGAGGTATGTACAACAATAAATATTTCTGTTTTTACGCTACAGTCATAAAAATATTTGTATTGTATCGTCTAAGTCAATAAACCTTATCGTAAAAATGCTATTTACATATACATATATGTACTATATGTATATCAAAAAAATAAACAAAGTACCTTTTACTGTCATATCTTGAGGCATAAAAAACTAAACACTGTAACAAAGCACAAGGAAGGTCAACACTAGGCAGTACATAGTCAGTGTGACGTTGAGGAAGACTTGAAAAATACGATAAATGAGTAAATATGCGGAAAAGCGCTACGGTGCGGTGAGTCAGGCCTGCGTCAAGCAAAAATAACATGTGAGGGCAGTTTTGAAATGCTAAATAGAATTGTAAATAATATGTGGGTAAAAAAATATAAAAAAAAAAAATAAATTAAAAAAAATATAAATTTCAAAAATAAAAGTTAAAAAATAAAAAAAAATATATATAAATTAATAAAAAAAAAAATAAAAAAAATATAAAAATCAAAAATAAAAATTAAAAAACAATATAAAAAAATAAAAATTAATGAAAAAATATAAAAAATAAAATAAAAAATAAAATAAAAAAAATATAAAAATCAAAAATAAAAATTAAAAAAAAAATATATAAAAAAATAAAAATAAAATTAAAAAATATAAAAATCAAAAATAAAAATAAAAATAAATTTTGTTTTTTAATATTAAAAAAAAAAACTCAAAGCTTCAGTTACGCTTAAAAAGTATAAATTAGTAAATGTCGCATTAGCTTCATGCACTCAACCTAGACTTTGTAAGCTTTGTAGTGTTTGCATATCTATACAAACTCTCTTACTCCTCGTGCGTTCTTTGTTTTGATAAGTCTGTTGACTTTTTCCTGTCATATACACCCTGTAATATATAAGTACTCATGACTTATTTACTTGTGATTTTTTCACTACTTCATATTTGTTTTTACAATTTGCTTGTTTACACTTGGAGTACGCGCCGTGCATACATTGTTACAGAAAAAAACTGTAAACAGCAACATAATATATACATAAGCGTTTATGTATGTATGTATGTCAGCAAATGACATTAACCGCGTAAATTCTTTAAAATGTATATAGTAGAGTGTACGTATGTATGTGTGTATGTATATGTTATGGGCACACTTGCGCCTACACCGCCAGCCGTGTTCCATAAACATATCCGCTTCCAGCGCACATATCACAGATTACATAAGCTTATATGTATTTAATGGCGCCTTGGCAGTGATAAGTCACAAGTTGGGTAAATTGTTTGTTACTTCGACGCCTTTGTAGCACTCATAGGCGCGCCTTTTGAAATGCACCAGCTTCATGAATGATTGATCTATGCGTTGATAGGCTTGATCAGTTTGCTTTTAGTTGGATTTCTTTACGCCTGCTCTTGGGAGCTGGAAGTGTTGGCTTTTCTTTTGAAAAGGTTGAACATCATTGACCATTATTAAGAAAGACAAATTTGTTGAGACTTTTTTTCGAGATTTTAAAACATTTTTTTGAGAAATATCTTACATTAGACTTGCTTGGTTTTGTAAGCTGGTACTAAAGGATACTTCGTCAGTGAGCTCTAAAAGTGTAAGAAACCGTATTATCATCTCAGCTTAGAATAGCTTAGAACAAAAGTTACATTTGTTGTTGTTGTTTTGAAAGATTTTGACTGAGTTTATTTGAAAATTTCCTAGTATTTATAATTTCACGTTCAAGTCTTGTAGTTTAACGAGTATTATTTTGACGTTTGGTTACAAATGTGCTAGATTAATGATATTGAAGGATAGAAGACAAATTTGTATTTTGAAAGATCCGAAAATGATGTAAAATCATTATTGTTGCCTTCTTAATTTATTAACATTTTTCTAAAAATATTTAATTCATTCCAAAATTGTCCTGGAAATAGAATACAAATATTATTTTAAGAGAGAAACTATATATAATTTCCTTAAACTCTTGTTGGAGTGTAGTACCAGGAATTCCACATATTATAAGTGTGGAGCCCAACTTAATTTTTTTTGGGTAATCTAGTTGGTAATGATTTTAATATTTATGTTTTTTTGTGTTGTTGTTGTTGCTTTTTATTATATCTAAAACTATATGCTAGTTCGACACGATTTTAGACAGCTTAAATTAACCGAAGTTTCAGCTTTGCTGCAATTTTTCATCGAAATACATATAAAATGTGCTTTAGTACCGTACAAAAATTGTATGAAGTCAGATTTTGAGATTTTTTTGCATTCGAAAAATCAAAATAAAATTATATGATAATTTATTGTAGATTTAAACACACCTACATTAATAGAGAAGTTTCACAAAATGTCGAAATACGCAAGCACGAACAGGGTGAATGACTATGTGCTAGATCGTTAGATCAACAAGACATTTCTAGCATAACAACACCTGAGTTCAACACAACAACGTGATTAAAAAATCTAGCAAATTAAATGTATAAAAAATTTAAGCTATGTGTCATCCATCAATGGAAAAAAATTTAGTCAGCTAACTTAGACAGTAATTAAATTTAATTTGCCATAAAAAAGCACATAATCACTCACAGCAATTGACAATCTTGGTAGCAACAATTAAATACACTTGGAAAAAAAAAAACAAAAAAAGTAAATGATATATGCCGTATAATGAAATGCTAAAATGCACAAGTTGAAGTAAAAAAAAATTATTTATTTTGTTTTGTATTTTATTTTTGCTTTTTTATTTTTATTTTTTTAATTATTTTTATTTTTTTTTAATTATTTTTATTTATTTTTTTATTTTTTTTTTTTTTTTGCTTTTCGTCAGCGAAAAAGTTCAACGTCTTCGCAAACAGGCGATTGCAATTTCATTCTAATTAACGCGTCAGCGTCACTTTAACCTTGAACGCGTTTAACAACGCACAAATAAAACACACACACACACACATGCATATTGCACACTACCATATATGCTACATATGCACATATAGCACATTACTGCAAGCAGCGAACGCATTAGCGCTGCTGCTGCTCTGTATCAAATAGTCGAATTAAAATGTATATGGCTTGACGAATAAAAAAATCTATATATATATACATACTAGGTGTGTGTGCTATGTACTTAGATTTTCGTGTATTTTCGTTTACGAGCGCGCGAATGACACTTGCAGTGCAACAACAAAATGGCAGCGTGCGCAGCTCTTAGCAGTTCCTTAATTATATTTCGGTTATTTAGCGGAGTTTTTTCGCTTTTAGAATTCTCGCGGCATTTTTAGAAATCTCTTTTAATTTTCGTTTGTTCGCTAGTCTTTGTATTTTTAAATGCGCGAAAAATTTGTATTTTTTTGTGCAAATTTCTGCGGTGTGTCAGCTAGTTGCTTTTGTTGAGTGAGAGACTAATTTTAATTTAGTGATTTTTATTTTAATTTCTTATTTTCAAAATTGAAAATCAACAAGTTGGTTGAACTTTCAGGGGCGTATTTTAGTTTACGAAAGTAAATTTTTTGTTTCGAAAAAAAAAAAATGTATTGGTGAAGTACTGATTGAAGTTGATTAGAGGAGGTTTACTGTAAGATTCTTCTAGTTTAATATCAAAAAAGAAGAACAATTGATTTTTTAATATATAAATTGAAATTTTAATTAAAAAAAAAAAAAAAATTTTGGTGAAGTACTGCTTGAAGTTGCTTATAGGTTTTCGGTAAGATTCTTCTATTTTAACATCTAAAGAGAAGAACTATTGATTTTTTTTAATTTCAATTGAATTATTAATTAAAAAAAAATGCTTAAACTCTACTTCAATCCTATAGTATTTTCTAAAAATCCATCTTACTTATAATCTTTGACCTCGCCTTAGCTGTTTCTAGCCTCGTATTCGAAAATTGTATGTTTCCTAACCCTAAAGTGCTCTTCAAAAAGAGCTTGGGTAAACTTTTTGTACTCGAAAAGATGATAACTTCGTAATTTCTGAACTTGTGAAACGTTTCATTCGTACATTGCATGCTTCAAAGCCTGACTCTTGCATTTTTTCAAGTTTCTCAACAGCCACTACTATTCTAAAGCGCACACAACGGCCTCGTACTTGGCCTACTCTTCGAATTGTTTTTCGTGATTGGTTTTAAACTTAATTTATGCGCATATGACAAATGCCTGCATATTTATTAGAACCAAACCGGTTGCCTACACACAACAGCTGTTGGGCGCTTGTTGTGCTGTCAACCAAATTTTAGGCTTGTTGCCATTTTCCGTTAGCAAAGTGAAGGTTTTCAGTCGAATTAAAGGTGAACGAATTAAGATGTGGTTAATTTAAATTGCTGCAGCTGTAAAAACATAATAATTTAGATCATTTGAATATATTAAAAAATAATAGCTTAATATTCAAAATCTGCCTACAGTGTTGCCTGCAGTTGCTAGGTGAATAAGCTTTAATGAAAAATGAAGCGGCTATATAATATATATACATATATGTAAATATTTATGTAGATTAATAATATTAAAAAAAAATAAATATTTAAAAATCGAAAAATCAATAATGAAATGCATTTGGCTTAAAAAAATTAAAATTAAAAAAAATTAAAATTGAAACAATTATTATTTGATTGGCTGTCCCGTATTTATTTGAATGCAATATTTCCAGTATTTTTGAAAAATACAAAAAATACCCAGAAGTACCAATAACATGCGCTAAATACTAAGTAAACTCGTATAATTATATAAGGCGATTTAATAAGAAGAAAATCTAGAAAGAATTTTAATACAATGAATGCTCAACCAGTTCAAGTGACTCGAAACAAGAAAAAGTATGTACAAAAAAATGCAAAGAAAGCAGTTTAAAACTTGATTGGAACACACTCTAACTTATGCCTTCATCTCTGCCATCTCTCTTTCTCTTTTTTTGTGTCTCATTTCAGTGACAAAGCGCGCATTTTAAGTTCGCAGAAACAGCTATACAAATAAAATAATTTTTTTTGAGGCCGTATTAAACACACTCAGCCACACACACACACACACACAAGCCACAGAATTTTTGTCGTCGAATTTCTGGCATTTATTTAAATTTTTGAAATTTTATTTTTCATTATTGATTTTAGATTTGAAACAAGTGCATGCAATTTAGCAATAAAATCAAATATTCCAGTGCAAAAATATAAATCGCAAGCATGTATTTCGTGCACAAATTAGTACGCAAAAAGTAAAGAAATACAAAAAAAACAAAAACAAGAAAAAGTGAAATATTATTGAAAGCAAAATTTACACACAATAATTTTTTCCAAAGAAAAGTGTTAAAAAGTAGTTGAAGAAATCAAACTACGCTTTCAACATAAACACCCAAAAACACACACACACCCAAAACCAACCAACCAATCAACCAACTACAACCACCGTGACCGGCCACGCGCAAACAACAATGATGAAGCGACGTTGGTCGAATAACGGCGGTTTCGCCTTTCGCATGCTGGAAGAATCCTCCACCGAGGTGAGCTCATCCTCCACTGGACTCGTGCTTAGCACAGCACTGTCGCCCTCACCGCTCGACTCACCGGTCTATGGCGAGCAGGATCTGTGGTATGATGCCGCTTTCAATGGACCTGGCGGCCACAGCGTGATCACATCGGCGCATGGTTGTGCCGCTTTGCTGCCGCCACAAACCACAATAATACCGTTACCACCGTTAGGCGGCTTGAACAATATGAATGCTGGCAATGCAACAAATGGCGGCAATTTTGGTAACGGTAATGTTGGTGGTGGTGGCAATGGCGGCGTAATGGGCCATGGCAATCAGCTGAGCAATGGTCAACTTGCTAATCAACAAAATGCACACAATAATAATAACAATTTGAATATGCACAACAATAACAATACGAATATGTTGCATGCAACACTTAATCAGGGCTTAATGAATGGTTTGATGGGTAGTGTGTTGGGTGGCAATGCTGCTGGCATGCAGCACAACGTACTCAACATGCAACAGCATACGCCGCGCAGCGATTCGGCGAATTCGATATCGTCAGGTAAGTGACGGAAAGGGGTTGTGGGGGAAATGGTTCATGAATTTTTGAGCAGAAAAAAAATTTATTTGTTATAATTTGATTTTTTTAAAAAATTATAAAATACGCAATTTTCAAAACGCAAAGATTTTTAAAATTTCGAAAATCATTACACAATTTTTTTAAATTCGAAAATCATTACAATTTTTTTTTTTAATAAAAATTTTTTGCTAAAAAGTACACAAATTTCAAACATTAAAATTTTTAAAATTTCAAATTTACAAAAAAATTTTTTTTTGTATAATTTTTTTTCCTTACAAACAAAAAAAAAAAAAAATTTTTCTTCTAAATAAATATAAATTTTTATTTCGAACCTAAAAGTTCTCGAAATTAATTTTTCATAATTTTGATTTAAAAAGTACTCAATACAATTTCAAAACGCAAAGATTTTTAAAATTTCGAAAATCATTATTTTGTTTTTCTCCATAAAAAATCGTATTTCGAAACTAAAATTTACAAAAATTATTTTTAATATATTTATGTGGCACATTGACTATATCACTCTCCCAGCATGTGCTGCTGCGTTTGTCACTCACCAATGCAACTCTGCTGTGCAGCACACCCGCAGCGTTGCAGGATTAACGCTTAATTTTGAGGTCGAGGCTACCAGTTGCTGCATAGCATATTTAGATTTGACAGCGTCTTCACTGCTTCAATGACCCTGCTCTATAATGCAACAGCTGCACTTAGTTCTATATACATATATACTATATATATTAAGTACATACAGGATAATCAGAGCGATTTGTATGTAGTAAATGCTTTTAGCATGACGCTTTGAGTTCACGACACGAGCGCATTTTCGTTGCACCGCATCCAGGCTACCCTCAGTAAATTATATATACATATATATGTGTATATATGCAGCCCTGCTATCATTTGCCCTTGACCGCTTGTGCTCTAGTGCACTACTTTAGTTAAAGGACGAGGTGAAAAGACTCTAAGTGCACATATCGTATGTAAAGTTTTTACAGTTACTATTTATAGCTTATGTTCTTATATACATACATACATATGTAGATATTGATGTATATGTAGGTATGTAAATAATAAGTGTGCCACTTTTAGTGTTTGTGGCTGATATTAGTTTTTGTTTGACGTTCACAAACTGGGGCAAGGGCAGCAGCAGCAGCAACCACGTATTACGCGCGTTGCCATTTTGTTGTTGTACAACATTTCAGGGTCACTTGCAAATTTTGCTGCATTTTTTTTGCACTTTCCGCTTTAGGCTTTAGGCTTTTGTGGCATGACTTTTTTCGGCATTTCACCCTCATTGCTTGCTTGCTATATATACATACATATGTACTTGTAAGTTCTCCTTCACTTTACTGCCGTTGTTTTTGTTTTAACACTAGTAATTACTCTGTGTTGTTTTGGTTCTTTTGGCCATTTTGGGCGAATTTTGTGAATTGGAGCGTGACAATTGTCGTTCCTCTAAAACCAACAAAATTAAATTACCCACATTTCTCATAATTTCACACACAGCTTAATGGCGTACATGCAAATCGTGAAATTATGTAAATTTGCGGCAAAACTTTTTTTTGGTGTGCTGCTATCTGCTTTCGCATAGCTCTAATGCGCTTACAGTATGCAAAAACTGAACAAGTGCAAAAGCGAGTTTGGCATTTTGTGGGCTTAATTCTTTCTATTTTCATGCTTTTTTATATTTTGTGAAAGCTATATTGATTTCGAGCTAGTTTTGGTTAGATCGGTGCTGAAAGTAAATGCTCCGGTCAAGCAATTTTGCTTTTTGAGGTTTACAGGCGTTAAGGTGAGTCTCAAAATTTCAAAAAAAAAAAAAAAATTCGGTCCAATTTATGGCGGAATTTTGAACAAAAAAGTGAGTTTTTTCGTTAAAAATCTTCCGAAAATTCCAATTTCAATATTTTCTTTTTTTCTTCGTTCATTAATTTCTTTATACATTTACTATCGAAATATTTTTGTTTTATTGTTGACAGATGAACCAATAATGAGTTATGCTGTCCATGGCAAGAGCTTTTTTTGTACACGTCATGAGAGATGAGCTACCAGCAGCTGAGTTTTCGGAGTTTTTAAATAAAAATATCAAAAAATACTGTTTAAATACGTGTCTTTGATATACTCAATTTTTAAATGCAATTAAAAAAAACATTGTAAAAATACCTTTGATTTCAGCCTCCGACCTAACCACTTAATATGAACTTCGAATGAATTGACTTTTCGAGCCTATAAATGAATATTTCGCAGTTAAGCCAACATTTCGTTAACTTCGAGCGAAAAAATCCAATTCCAATTGGAATAATTAATTAATTTTGTCACCATATGGACGAAAACTAAAAATAATCGGATAATCTATACTTACCTCTTTGATCTTTATGATATTTAACTAATTTACTATTAATTTATATTCCATATTTTTTGAAAATATTTAATTAGCTCCGTAGTATTTACTATAAATTGCTACATACACACCACCCCTCATCCCAATAGCACTATCCACACTCGAATTCACTTTAGCAGTATAATATGAATCTTATATGTACTCATACAAAATCCATACTCTCCTCTGCCACAAAAGCAATGTTCAATAGTCGCAATCAACACCCCTACAATACAATATAGTTCACCTTCAAAAGGTCAAGATCACATGCAGATGCTTGTCCTCACTTCAATTCAGGTCACCAGTAACATCAGCGGCACTCAAAATTTAGGCCACTCACACAGTATATAGTGTTCGGATGAAAAATCAAAAACCAAAACACACACGAGTACAGGGGTGTTGGAGAAAAGGAGCGTACAAAATTTTCGTACATTGCGCCAGTAACCCAATTCCAGTTCAATGTTAATGCAACGAACCCGCACATGCACGAGTGCAGCACGACGAATTCGGCTAACGAACGATTGTCATGTATGAATGAAGTTTTTTGTAGCGACGAAGGACGGACACAGCGTGTAATAGCAATAAACGAACGCATTCGCTCGGTTGCCTGCCTGCAATAAAGCGCAACGAAGCGCAAGCGAACTTGCAATTTGGGCGAGTACACACGAGTATATCTGCTGGCATTTCCTTTTGCAAGTTTTCTCCGTTTCTTCGCGCATATGCATATACTTATAAGTGAGTAATCGTCGTATGATCGTTCCAGCAGCGTACGCTTGTCTGCGTGACCACTCGCTTGCAACCCTGTCCACATAACGGTGCTTGCAGTGATGCAATTTGTGCCAATGAAGCGCAAATGTCATTGTCACCTTATGGCCGTGTGTCGCCAGCCGCAAAAAGCAGTCGGCAGTCGGTCAGCTGCGGCGGCTGGGTCTCCAGTCACGTTGTATGCGTTTGCGCAAGCACGAAGGACACGAAGCCTTGGCACAAGTGCGCAAAATGGAATTTCTTTCTCTTTTTTATATTTTTGCATTGCATTTTAGTATCGGTTTCTATGTATTTTTTATTGAAAGCTTCTTCGTATTGCATCGCCTTACGGTCCTTTGTTGTTGTTGCACACATTTCTTCGGTGTCAACAAAGGCAACGCATGTTTGCTTGCTTGTTGCATATATTGCTGGTGTTGTTGCTTATGTTGATGTTGCTGTTTCTTGTCACTGAAAGGGGTGACCGACCGACCGACGACCACCGTCCAAATGTTTGCCGCACGCAACTGCATTTTTCTTGCGCTTCTTCGCATTGTTGGCAGTGCTTTTTTTGCATTTTGTTTTTGTTTCTACACTTTTCTGCCGTTTTATATTTAATTTCGTGTTTGCCATGCACGAGCAATGACATTCCCTACGACGTGTGACGTTCGCAAAGCTCCACTGTGTGTGTACGAGTACGTGCGACAGGGTTGCATGCGGCTAATTGCACTACGGCATGGCTACGGCTTCGCTTGAGTGCATTTTGCAATGCATGTTGCACAAACAAACACACACAAATACATGATTATAACGGCTCATATGAGTTAAAATTGCATGTGTATTTGTATACTATTTGGTTTATCGCTTGTTTGCCATTGTTTATGCGACTGCCTGTCAATTTAACGCTACGTTGAGTTTTTTGTATTTGTTTTTGTTTTTGCTTTTTTCCCGCACTTGCTTTCTCACTTTTGTTGTTTGTTGCTGCTGCATTCACTATGCATTTGTGTGCATTCATTTTGATAGCTTGGTTGGTCCTACCTCAAGAAGTTTTGCATTTAATCGACACGATGCATTCGCTCGCCACAATGCAGGCGAGTAAATGCAAACATACATATCAACACACATACATACATACATTTATATAAACATACATATTTAAGCTGTTGTTGTTGTTGTCGCAGCAGCTTTTCGCTTGCAGTTGATAGCATTGTTCGAACGCATTAAAAAATTGTTTTTTTTTCCATTCATTTTATACGAAACTGCATCTCACTTATTTTTTTATTTTATTTTCTTATTTTATTTTCTTATTTTATTACCCATTCTCCTTTACTTATGCTCCGCGCCTTGAACAGCTTTTTTTATTTCTTGCCTTTTTTCTGCAATTGAATTTCGCGCCTGCCTCTCGCAGTCATCCATCTTTGCCATTTATGCCTGTCATATGGGCGTCACTCGCTGGCATTTCGTCAAGGCTTTGTACATAACGGTGTTACCCGCCTCTTTACCAATTTTTTTTGTGCCGTTTATGCTTTTCATTATATATTATGACTTCGATTTATTTTGTATTCTCCTGCATATTGGTGCCACCGCTCGTGGTGTTGTTGTCAAATCAATCATCTGCTTAAATAGTCGTTGCGAAATATGATTTAAGATGTGGTATTTTATGGTCGTCGCTCGCTTTTTGCCCAAAATTTTTTTGGTTGCAATACATCTTAAAAAGGCGTGCACCTTACGGTTATGTCTCATGTACAACTGCCATATGTTGAGCTGTAAAAATATTATTAATGCGTGTTGAGGCACTAACCTTAGATTTAGCATGTGGTGTGCTTGAAGCGGAAAAAATTAAGTGCGCAAATTTTTGTTGCAAGAAGCCGTTAATTTTAGCGTATTTTTTCAAGAATATTTTTTTTAGAAATTTCAAAATCAGAGCGTTCATTGTTTTTACAAGGGTTCAATGTGGAATAATCGGAACTCTTCGGAGTTGCCTGATTTTTGAAGGGGTTAGGTTGGTTTTAAAATTTCTAAATTAGAAAAATAAAATTTTCTTATCTCAAAATCAATTTTTTAAGTCGGTGGACCCGATTTCCCGAAAAGTTATGAGTCGATTAATATTTTTTAAATTTGCTATGTTCATGTCAATGTCAAGTTTTGCATTGTTCTCATTGCTTAAATAGTTGAAGTTTTTTTATTAAAAAAAAAAATTATTTAAAGCAAATGTAATACAACTGGATATAATATTGGCAGAAAAAACTATAAAAAAAATATTTTGGTTGAAAAAAACTTCAAAATTTCTTTAAATAATGTTAGCATTTTTTTTTGAGGCATTAACCAACTTCAAATGTTTTGAATTTTCTTCTTAAAATAATGTTAAAATTTTTTGTTCACACCGACCTTAATATTTTGTGTCTTCGATTTTGTGTCAAAGTTCAATTTTTGGAGTTGGCTAACCAGTGAACTTGTATCAAATCACAAATTTGTTTCTCTGAGCTACAAAAATCAACGCAAATACAAACCACATACTCAATCAGTGCACAGCAGCTCGAAAGAAAGCCTCTGCTTAAACACTTGCAATTTGTATGCAATGCCGCCTGCAACCTAAGCTTTTTACAAGAAATACACTAATCGCATGCGAGAATTACCTTTTCACTGCAAAGCAATAAATATTTCATATGTTTGTGCATGAAATTTGCATATCCCAAGCATGAGTACGCTACAAAAATCGCCAATCGATTACAAAGTGCCACACAAAGACGCACGGCGTCCGTCCGCATAGCGAAATGCCCGCATGGCAATGCAATGCTGCAACTAATGCCAAAAACGCCGTTACAACTGCACTACTGCATGCCTAGTTAGAGTTGTGAGTGAGCACATAACTGCTTACATACATACTCACCTATCCAATAGCCGAGTAATAGCAACTAGCGAATCAGCGGCGACGGCGACCCACGATGACTACTCGTTCACATAGCGGCGTACATGTTGTCAATGATAAAAGCCAATAAAAAAGCGAAAGAAAAACAACAACAGCAACAACGCTGGTAGTAGTAATATTATTCAGTAAACGTGCATCAGAAATATCAAGCGACAAAATTGAGGTCAATGGTTTGATTACTTGGAAATTGTAGAAATTAAAATGTGTTGGCTTGCGAGAGTAGTTTGGGGGGCGCAACGCGTAAAAGCGTACGTGAGTATGCAATGCAATGTGCATAAGTCAGTAACTGTGCAGTTATTTTATTGAATATGTGTGTATGTATGTATGTATGTATGTA